>NC_088993.1:15647913-16352079 GCF_963932015.1 Anas acuta
AACTGCACCCAGCACAGCGTGTTTGGACAGCAATCCGACAGCTCTCGGCTTCTTTTAGAGAAGGAAGAGGAGTGAGAATTGTAATCTGCGAGCTCATTGAAAGAAAAAACCAAGCACAACAAACCGGGGGAGCGCGGGGCGAGCGGCGGCGGCTGGGAACAAGGCGTGCTTTTGTTTTGCTGCTGTCTCGGGGAGGCATCGCTGGCAGCGCCACCAGAAGCACAAAGCTTCCAAAATGAAACCTGGAGGGAATCGCTTCCCACCCCGAGGGATGCTAAAACGTAAAGTGCAACTGGATTTTGTGCTATGAGCCCTGCACGCAGCCCTAAGCTTATGGAAGAGCAGGGGGACGCAGGCAGGAAAGCAGAAGGCTAGCAAAGCACATCGCAGCATTAAAACCCTCCACGATAACTGAGAATGAAGGAAACTCCTTTAAACCACTTACTGGTGCTAAAAAATCTGCCAAAACCTGAAGAAACGGATCAGAAATCCCTGCCCTCACTGGATGACGCTCCTCAAAGAGCTCCCGTCCAGGCGGCCTGGCAGATGCCACCCAAATCACATCAAACTTCTGCCCTTCGCCTCCTCGGCCTCAAACTCTCCGTGTTTGGACCAGAGCTTCTGGGTTTTGAGGCCACGGCCCTCTGCAAAACGTTCTGCTTCGATTCCCAGAGGAACCAGTCCCCTGTCACTTCATAATGGAGCATAGCTGGAGGCTGGGCTACACGTGGCCATATATTATATTGCACATAACGCCCTGAGCGAGGCGTTAGGATTACTGCTGTTTATAAAATAAATAAGGAAAATTAAGAGGACGGCTTTGCTGAAGAGGACAAGTGAACTCAAAGCGCGTTCGACAGTCTCCGTGCTGCGGGAAGCGGGGGCAGCGTGTCCGTCCCCACCACCCGTGTTTCTTCAGCACCTCCACGCAGGAGGGGATGGCAACCACGGGTGAGGTGTGGGGCCCTGCAGGGGCAGAGCCTGGGCTTCCTCCCATGGCCCTGCTCACCCGAAACCAGCCTTGCCCCAGCCTCACAGGGTCGCCACGCTGACACGAAGCCCCCCGACACCACCAAAGGGTGATCACCACCACCACGTTTCGAGCATTGGGATGAAAACCGAGCGTACCCCAACACCCTCCCTGCACCTCCATACGTCCCCGGGAGGTTTCAACGCTTGGGGACAAAGAGGAAGGAGACGACCAGGATGGGGCAAACACCAACACAGCTCCCCCCTCCACCAACCCCCCCCCCGAGCAGCCCCACAGCCCTCTGCCTCCCCCCAGAGCCCCCTGAACCCCCCAGGACCCCCACAGAGCCCTCCAGGACCCCCCAGTTCCCCACCTCCAGGCCCTCCCCAGACCTCCCCAACACCCCAGAGCACCCCTGGCACCCCCTTGACCCCCCAGGCTCCCCAATTCGTGGTGCCTCACCACCCCCAGAGCCCCCTATAGCCCCCCATTTCCCCCTCAAACCCCCTACCGCTCCCCACAGCCCCCCATTTCCCCCTCAAAGCGCCCTAACGCCCCCCACAGACCCCCATTTTCCTCCAGGGACCCCTAATTTCCCCCACAGCCCCCTATTTTCACCCAGGGACCCCTAACGCCCCTCACAGCCCCCATTTCCCCCTTATTGTCCCCTCAAAGCCCCCCACTGCTCCTCAGAACCCTCTATTACCCCCCACTACCCCTCCTAGGCACCCCAATTTCCCCCCTATTTCCCCCTGGAGCCCCCTATTTCCCCTCAGAGCCCCCCTAGAGCCCCCCATTTTCCCCTCATTGCCCCTCAGAGCCCCCTATTGCCCCCCATTTCCCCCTTAATGTCCCCCATTACACCCCTAAGACCCCCCATTTTCCCCCAGAGCCCCCCATTTTCCCCCCATTACCCCTCTAAAGCCCCCCATTACCCCCCAAGACCCCCCATTTTCCTCCAGAGCCCCCCATTTTCCCCTCATTGCCCCCCATTACCCCCCTAAAGCCCCCCATTGCCCCCCTAATCCCCCCCATTACCCCCCATTGCCCCCCAGGACCCCCCATTTTCGCCCCCTTTCCCCCTATTTTCCCCCCTTTTCCCCTCCCGGCCGCCCTACCCAGGCTCTGCCCCACCGGGGTGCTGAAGGGGTTCCCCAGCAGGAACTCCATCTTGGGATGACAACAAACAGCGGCCCGGCGGCCCGCCCTCCTCCCTGCCCCCTCCGCCGCCCTGACTGACAGCCGCCCGCACCAACCCCCGCTCGTTTTGCCGAGCGCGTCCCGCCTCCTCGCATCCCATTGGTCCTCTCCCGCACGCCCCGTGTTCCTATAGGTCGAGGCGCGCGCCCGTCACTGTCAAGAGAACGCCCCGCCCCCGCGGTGGTCCCCGCCCTTCCCACGCCCTCTGCTTGATGGACAGCAGGGGCGCTGCTAGCGGCACTCCTCATTGGGCGACGTGCACTGCGTTCTGCAACACTATTGGCCAAGTGCGACGTCAATCGTACGCTCCTCCTCCCGCCCCCGGGGCACGCTGGGGGGCGCTGATTGGCTGACACGGTTTTC
Organism: Anas acuta; assembly: GCF_963932015.1. Lineage (NCBI taxonomy): Eukaryota > Metazoa > Chordata > Aves > Anseriformes > Anatidae > Anas > Anas acuta. Next base: position 15,650,447 of record NC_088993.1, read on the forward strand.
TCGCGCACTGATTAGCGGCTCGCCCTTCCCACCCCTCTCCCGGGTGGTCACGTGACTTCCCCTAGCAACCGCTTCCCGGGCTTCCTTAGCAACCGGGGCAGGGGGCGGCGGGGCCTGGTTCTGGGCCTGGGCCTGGGCCTGGGCTCCGTGAGGGGTCTGGGAACGGCAGAGGCAGGGAATAAACTGTGCCTGGTCCCGCAGGGAAGGAGTCTGTGTGTGTATGGGCTCCATCTGACAGCCTTTTCTGGGGATCTGCATTAAATATCTTCACAAAACTGCTGTGCTCTTTATAATTCTCCTTTTTCTGCAATTTTTTTTGACTTTTATTATGAAATCGGTGTTTAAAACTCAGCAAACCGCTGCTGTTAATTATCTGCTGTAAATACTGTGTAATTGCTTTGTAATTCAAACTTTCCTATAAGTTTAAACATACCTTTTAAGGCTAAATGTAAATGGTGCCCAAGGCCTTAATTATGCCCTCTTCACGAAGAGGGATTTCAGCAGCAGGTGCTGGGCCGTGGCTGTTACAGGCTGTGCCCAGAGCTTCTCCCCTGCTCTATTTATCTGGCCAGAATCTAACATTCTCCACAAAAAAACCCTCAAACGTGGTGAGAAGGCTGTGCCATTTATCATAAAGTCACACCAGTGACCTTGTGATAAAAGTCAAGTGCATCCTTGACATCAGCTATGAGGCGTTAGGTCTTAATACTTGACTGTGGTCTTAATTCCTTGGTGTTATCGTGCCAGCTCAATGAGCATTAGAAATAGCAGCCAGGCACTGGATTTAATTTTTCTTTTTTTTCTGTCCATTAAGGCTGATATCCTCTAAAAATGAGTCAGTCGTACAACAGCATCAAGCCAAATGTTATCGACGATGAAATGCTTCAGAAAGCAGTTGAAGAGCAATGGCCAGAGGACATAGGGAGACTCGCCAAAAGTGAAGGTGTTGACCTCAAAAATGTGATGGAACTACAGCTCGGTTTTAGAAGTGAGTATCAGAACATATATATGTTTTTTAATTCGCTTACCCTCCAATAATATTAGGTGGCTACCCAGCAATTAAACAATAATGATCAGCTTGGGTTTGTTAGGTGAAAAATAATGTCGGGACTTAGATTTTTAGTCACGCGTGTATGAAGTAGTTTCAGTTGAGAGGACTGGGTGGCTTTGCTTGTGGGCAGCTTTGAAGCTGCTTGGCTTTATGCTGCTCTTGTCAGTGCTATTCTTATTTAACATCTATATTGTGGTGACACCTACAGGCCACAGGCCTATTGGGCCCTTCTGTACGTGGCCAAATGAAATTTTGGGCAGGCTCTGCCAGCTCTGGTGGCTATGTGAGAGCTACGTGGCAGATTGTGGTGATTACACTTCAATTTGGTAGCTTCCTCTGGCCATCGGTAACGTTATCAAAACTCATCTCTTACTGCCAAACTAGTCGTAAACTTGCATTCAGAAAATGAAAAGAAAGAACATTTGGTTTGATATTTGAGCATTTTGGGGATATATAATTTCATGGACAAAATTGTTGGTTATTCGTTGCGTGCTCCAGTAAAATAATGCACATATTGGATGAGCTCCTTAGGACGTGCTCTCAATTACCTGATCCTGCATGTATTTCTTTACAAATACAAGAGAGAACTGTGTGACCATTTTGTGGGTGCAATTGAGTGCTCAATAAACAACAGCACCTAGTGAAACCTGCTGGGAAGCCATCGCGGTGAAAAGAATTGGGAGCAAGAGTTTTCTGTATTTTCTGTCACCTTGGTCCTAACGTTTTGCTGTAATGCCTACCAGCCTGCCCTTGTGGTTCTGTTTTTGGAGAAAGCTAAATGCGGTGATATTGATCAGTTCTAAACTGCCACCCTCACAGAAACATTAGATCCCAACTTGTTCTCCTGCGAAGAAAATCCCAGGAGCAGGAGCGTGAATTACAAAAGCAGTAGCTGGCCAGCAGTAGCCTGAAAATACAGCAAAAAAAAGCAGAGTTTCATCCCAAACCTTGCTTTCAAAGCTGGAAAGGAAAATAAAGGTCAAGGCCTCCTAGTAGAGGATTCATAAAGCCACTGTAGAGTGCAGTCAGCATCCCCTCAGTGGCTCGTTGGCATCGCTGATGAGCAGTGTGTGCTGGTGCAGGACACTGAGGTTAACTGGGCTGCTCCACTGAAATCACATCCAGCCAGTGGACCTCTCAGCTCTCTAGGGCAGTAATCACATTGTTGTAAGCTGCTAAAAATCATTTTTGAAGTAAGACTGGGTGTTTTTCCTTAGGAAAGGTAGTACGTCTGTTAAACTGAAAGCTGCCTCACCTAAAAAGCAGTTTTATTTTTTTTCCTGTGCCTTTAGATATCCTGCAGATTGATAATCTGTGGCAGTTTGAGAATCTGACTAAACTGCAGCTGGACAACAACATCATTGAGAAGATAGAAGCTCTGGAGAGTCTGGTTCACCTTGTCTGGCTCGGTAAGATGCAGGCGTATGGGGCTGGATGCCTTCTCAGGTGCAAAGCAATCTGTGATAAAGCCAGGACGTCACATTCCTCCTCAAACACAACTGATAGGAGCTTTCCCAGGGAAGGCTGTTAGCTGTCGGTGTGTTTCCTCATTTGACTGTCAAATGTCAAAAGGCATGAATATCAGTACTGCACAAAAATCCTTCAAATGTTTAACAGCCTGGTTTTAATACATTTGGTGTGGCAGGAACAGGAAGCTGCGATTTCAAGGCTGTCTCCAGGTTTTGTACTCATATTTCGAGGTGACTTTCGTAAATATTTATGGAAACTCCCCTGTGACTTAGAAATCTGTATGCTGTTTTCAAAGGTAATGCAAGCATTTTGGAGCATGGAACCCCCTGAAAGACAGTGCTGTCTTCAACCCTACAAGCTTAAGGGCTTGTTGCCTTTGTTGTCCCCAAAAGCACCTGTCCTTGTAGTCTTACCTGACTACTTTCAGCCAAAAACTCAGGACAGGGACAGCAGCATCACTCAGCGATGCGGGCTCTGATGCTGGGCAGATCAGTGACCTTGCTGCTACAGATTCCTAGCTAACAGCACTCGCTGGGAGCTGCAGCTTTGTTATTGGGTGGCAGTGTAAATATATCCTCACTTGCCACTGAAAATAGCATGGAGGCTTTGGCTCATAAGAACGTCTTGAAATGTCTAATGAGTTCTTCCGCCCTGTTGTCTGCACCGTTCTACTGGGCAGATGACTAATGCACTTGTGAATCAACAGCTGATCAGCACAGCGTAAGCAGAGTGTTTTGAAGCACTCTCATGGGTTTCAGCTTGCCCAAAGGTTGCGGTGGTTCAGCAGCTGCTGTGTGAATGCCTTAGCCATCCAGGGACTAGGGTGATGCAGACCTCGTCACTGCCTTTGGACTCCTGAAACACTCAGTACTGACTGGCCCGAAAGCAAAGGCTGCCCTTATCTGTGGTGAGTGTAGGCGTTAGGATGGAAGTTCTGGCAGGATGAGATGAGGAAATATTAATGAATGAAATAGGTGCAGTGAGCATGTCTCTGTTGACAGGAGGGTGGTTGTGAGCGTGGAGCTGACATATCTTGGTCTGGGGGAATTGGTATGGCAGGCAAGAGCCTGAATGACAAGGCAGGGAATGTCAAACTTGTCACAGAAATACCACCCTTGTAAGGGCCTTTCCCTGCCTCTTTTCTTGTATTTTGGTTTTCCCCATAAGGTAGAAATCACTATGAGGTTGTTTATGTGGACTCTGTGTGGAATGTCTTCATCCTTATATAAGAGTTGTGTGGGCAGTTGTAAGGAGAAGTGTCTGGTGCTTCCTAACCCAAAGAATGACGAATTTATGCTCACCCTGTCCTGTGGGACACTGAACACCCCTGAGGAAAACATTGTGTATAGACTCCTAAATCATGACCCAGGCTAAATGCAAGGATTGGATCAGGGTATTCTGTTAGAAATGATTTAACTTTTGCTTGTAAAACTTTTGATTTCTATACTCTTCCCCAGACTTGTCCTTCAACAATATTGAAGTAATTGAGGGCCTGGATACCCTTGTCAAACTGCAGGACCTAAGCCTCTACAATAACAGAATATCTAAAATCGAGCATATGGACACGTTACAAGAGCTACAGATTTTCTCCATAGGAAAGAATAACCTGACTGCTCTGGAAGATGTGAGTGCTCCCTGTCTTTGCAATTGTTCCTTACCAAAGGATCAAATATTCTAAAACCGGTGGTTGCCATCTGAGCAAGGGAAAATTCTCCTTAGGATTTCACTTTGTCTAGAGTCTAAGTTACAGTTTTGCAGGTTTAAAGTGCTTATTTCAGCTTTTTCTTGTGTACATTATTCGCTCATCAGGGCCTGGCTTTGCTACTGCTGTCATCTGTGGGGAAAGTCCTATTGGTTCCCATGAGAGCTGGAATAGGAATAAGCAGCAACATTTGAAGAAAGGAGGGAGCGAAGGCTAGGATTTGTTAAGGGTTCTTTTTGAGGGCAGTTTACCAGTATGAGATCCGTGATTTGTCCCTCACCCTAAGACTAAAGGCCTCCTTCATACACCCATCATTTACACATTCACGATGCCTCTTTTAAGTTTTTCCTTTCCCCAGAGCATTAGAAACGTGTAATTTAATCTCGCCTGTGTTTGGCAGCTGAGCGGGATACGTACTGCAACAGAACTGTGATAAGAGCAATGAATTTCAGAACCGTGTGTTTCCATGGCGCTGGGAAGCACGGCATCTCTTTCCCGTCGGCACAGGTGGTTTATCTCAGGAGGTTTAAGAAGCTGCGCACGCTGAATCTCACAGGGAACCCTTTCTGCGAAGAGGAGCAGTATGTGCTGTTTGTTGTTGCTCACATTCCAGATCTGGTATACTTGGACTTCAAACGCGTGAGCGACACCACAGTAAGTATGTCTGCATCTCCCTCTCGTGAAATTGGGCACCAAATTGCAGAGCATTTGCTTTGTTGGTATGCCTGCAATATTCTAGCATGTGGGGAAGCTTCCTCGCAGAAATTAGACCTACGGAAACGTGCAGTGTTTATTCCCTCTTCACCTAACAGCTGTGAACCTGCAGGCCAGATTCTATCAAACCTGGCAGAGAGGTAGAGGTGTCAAAGGTATTGTGTCTTCACAGGTTTTCTGAAAATCAGCAGCTGTCTGTGGGAGAGGGGCCCGGTTAATACTGCCGCAGAGATGCTGCAGTGTGAGTGCAAGACTTCTCAGAGATCAGTCTTGAGACAAAAGTCCTGAGGAAAGCAGGCTTGGTGGTCCTGCTGCTCACGGAGCAATTTGTTTCAGTAGTGGACTGACAGATTATCCAGGCAAGGAAGTGCCATCCGAACGCATTTCCCATTCCTGATTTCTGAAAACAGGACCATACACCAGCACTGGTAGCCCATGGGACTGCTTTTTGATCCCAGGACTGAAGGGAACACAGAAGTTTGTTGTTGTTGTTATTTGTAATAACCAAAGAATGTGATTAATTCTAAATTTGCTTGGTACAGAGCAGGAGCTGTACTTGGAACATGCACTACTCTTACCATAGGACTGGAAGGGCTTTCCAGGTCACTGAGTCTAGTCCCTGCTTGTACAGCCTGTATGCCCTAGAATTGCACAGTTAAGTTTGTCAAGCTTCAGTGGCAAGCTAATTAGGTTCTTGCCCCTGCTACTACCTTGCCATCCACTCCTCGGATGAGCCATCTCCTCCCCGGTAGATGTATTAAACTCAGTAGTAAATCCAGTCAGATCTCAAATTCAAAGTCAAAACAGGGAGTCCTGCTAAAAACAAACAAAGGAAAAAATGAACAAAACCCCTAAAGATGAGGAAGCTGGTAGATTAAAAATTGCTTAGGACTGAATCAGTTCAGATGCGTTGAATGCAAAGGCAGAGTAATACGTCAACAAAACGTGGGGCGAGGAATGGATTAGAAACTTCGTAAGTAGTTTAATAAAAAGACCACAAAGAAACGGAGGTGCAGATGTAATTTAGATGCCCTTTATACAAAGATGGAAAGCTTACGCTTAGATTTGTTGGGCAATGCTGGGTAATCTGATCAAATACCCTCTTTCTTTGTGTTTCTCAGCGAGAACTTGCTGTTTCAAAGTATCACTATCTCATTGACCCTCTGGAACATGAGGAGGCTCAGGCCCTGGCTCAGCTGGAGGAGAAGCTGGCAAAGCAGAAGGAGCTGGAGTACCACGAGGTGCGTGTTCTTCAGCTGGTTGTGTATTGTCTCAGGAGAAAGATGTGCAACAGATGCTGACTTCTCCTGTACCTGCTTTAAGTTTTAATGAGAGGTTAACACCAACTGTGCTAAAACTAAGGCTAGGATTAATTTCTGATCTCCGAATCTCTTTTGAATGAAAACAGAAACTGCCGTGAGTACATATGATGCGGGGGAGCATAATTCTTTTGGCTGAACAATGAAACTGCAGATATAGACCCTGAGAAGCTCTATAGTAAATCATACCCCGGGATCTTATCAGCCTGATGGGAGATTAAGAAAATTACACATCTGAGGGAACTGTTAGTGTTCTCATGGTGCAGCAAGTTTGCTCCTAAGTTAATGTTGGTTTTGTTTAGTTTTGTTTTATGGTTTAAGTCTCCAGGGCTTTGAGATTGTTATAATGCTATGAACAGACTGAAAATAAGGCCAGGAGGAGGGGTACTTTCAGTTACAGTCTGGCTGTGTGTTCCAGACTGCTAGAAGACCAGACTGGCTGAAGAGCAGGAGGAGGTTAAGTGACAGGAGGGACACCAGCAGCTCTTTCCTCCTAGCCTCCCCGAAGCCCACTCCTTACCTGCAAGGCTCAATGGTCTTGCAATACATGGTAGTGTGTCATGGTGCTTTATGTAAGATTAAATAGTGTTTTCTGTCCTTAGGCTAGAGTTCTAGCAGTAAAGCCACATGTGAACCAGGATGGCTCTCAGGCCAGTGGCAGGGTGCTTTCATGACCTGGTGGTAAATCGGTTGTTGTGGTGTGACTGTGTCTGCATAGATCGTTACTCCACAGCCCACCGGTGTTCCTCTGCTGGTAAAGAGCTTCTAGGAGAGACACATCCTAAGGAGTGGCAGAAGGTTAGCACTCTTTATTTTACTTACATTGCTCTGATTCTTTTCAAAGAGAGCCTTTGTTGAGTACCTGAATGGATCATTCCTGTTTGACAGTTTGTATGCAGAGGATACAGAAGCTGCCAAACTGGCTTACCTCCCTGGAGTGGATGACCTGCTGCAGGCATATCCTTCCTGGGTTTAAAAAACCTAGAGCTAAAACCTAATGACTTGAGTTAAGAAGGAGGTGCATCCGCAGGGACTCTTCATCCGTTGCTTTTGTCCAGGACTGAAAGCTACATTGATCTAAGATCTGAGACTTTCTGTGCTCAATTTTGGAACGGTGCCAGAAAAACACTGCGAGACCATGAGACCACTGACAGCTTTAAGGCTTGATATCTCATGAAATATGAGGGCTACAAACAAATGGTTTGTATTACTGGCAAGCTGGCCAGCCCAGCTTGAAACAAGCTATTTGTATAACTGCTCGCTTCTGTCAGCGACAGGTCATGAGATTCCAGCGTTTCAAGCTCTCCCCATTGTAATTACCATATTCCTTTCCCTTCACTTGAATCAAACATAATTTCAGTAGTCTTCTTTTCTGACCCTTCAAGAATCAAGGCTTTGTGCTGTCTCTAAGTCTGGAATCCACTTAAAGTTTAAAATGAGCTGTAAGATAAATCTCTGTCAGTTAGATTGTAAGAGCACAGTTGCTAAAATCATGTTGAAATTGAAGTGGTAGGAGATGGGAACAGACTAATCAGAATTATATGAGTTGCATATCTCATGACCTGCCAGAGCTGGCTACATGAAGTTTTCAGGCCAGCACATTTTTCTGATCATTGCTCCTACACGGGGGATCAGAAAGCAGACACTTTTATTTTTTTTTATTTCTCATTCAGATTAATAGAGCATTGTCAAGGCCAGTAACTTGACCTTCCTTAAAATTGCATTACACTGTTGGGGAAAAATGCATCATGGCTTAACTACAATATACTCCAGAAACAATTCCATTGCCAAGATAATAGCAGAAGAAAAATTGACGTTATTTTTGTGATGCTACCAAGTCAGTAGTTTATTCTGTGCTCTGGCTGTAGGCTCCAAAGCTGTATTTATTAACTCCACAGACACTGTATTCACACTTGTGAAGACGGATAGGGTTGTACGCTTCATTCTGCTGCTGTGTCACAAAAGAGTCAGAGATGTGTATGTATTTCCTTTTTGTCCTCAAGGCCTTTTTCCCCTCAAGCTGCTACAGCGTTCTCCATACCCCTAAGGCAGCAAAATCCTATGCAGAGAATGTGATCCAGTCCTGCCACAGACAGAATAGGAGGAAGTCTGGTGCCAGCAAGAACCACAGGGTTTACATAACAGTAGCTTGTAAGTCGTTGCCCAAATTTACAGAGCTAGAAATGCTTGTTGCTCCACTGAACAAACAAAATACCTTGACTCTGGTGTCACATACAGGAAAGATTTTGTTTCAGTTTGTGAGAACCTATTTAACTATGGTCTGAAAGAGTATGAAAAACGAGAAGCTGAAGTCTCTGAGTTCTACGAAGGCCTTCATGAAGTGTTAACAGCCAACCAACAAGAAGGGAGTAAAATAATCCTAGATTTTGAAAATCAGAACAAAGAGGTAATTTTCTTTATACTTTTATTAGTTTGTTATATCATGTACTAGCTTTCAGTTTTACTGAGAACTAGGGTAACTCCATTAAATTAGGATTATGAACCTGGATTTATAGTGCAGGACCAGGAGTCAGTGCCTGGTCCCTAATTGCCGAGTCACAGGATGGCTGGGGTTGGAAGGGAGCTCTGCAGGACATCTGGTCTGATAAAAAATATATATAGCATGTGTATTAAAAGTATCAATCTGTACCAAGAAGTTATGTTAGCTAATACTCTCAGACACATGTTCTAATTTTTTGGGTGGTCCTTTGGGGACTCAGGAGTTGGACTCGATGATCTGTGTGGGTCCTGTCCAACTTGGGATATTCTATGATTCTAATATAATGTCATTAACATGAGGTTTTAGGGCTCTATAAAGGAAAAGGATTTGGGGTTTGAAGTTTCAGCCCCTTCATCAAACCACAGCCAACACGGACAGCTTTTATCTGTGCTGGAAATGGAAATTTAGTGTAGGACAAAGTTAATATGCCATAGTGTTATCTCGTTGTCCATGAGATACCTGTCTGTTGTCCAGGTAAATGTTCATCAAGGCTTTACTGGGGAAAAAAAAAGATGGTTAAACATCTCATTGCCACACAGGAATTGCTGGTCTTTATGAAAATGAAAATGCTGACCCTGTCCATTCAATGTTTTTGATTGTACTGATTTAAAAAAAAAAAAGGGTTATCAGTGTTAACGGCACTTGTCTTCTCTCTGAGGCCTCCAGCTGCTCCTCCTTCATTGAAAAATAGGGAAGAAAAGGAAATTGCAGGTTATTCAGCTTGTTTTCAAGTCATTTTCTCATTCAGTTCATTTTGCCAACAACAGTTCAAAGAACTTTGAGAAAAATCAGGTAAATTGTTGTAATGCGTTTCTAGTCCTGTTTTAAAGCAGAAAAATCTTTTTTCATTCTGCTCAACTGCAGCCATCCATTGTGGCTGCTCAGGGCGTAGCTTCTAGCTGGATCCCCATGTAACCAGGTATAATAGATGGATCATTATTTTGTTTCCACAGGAAAAAAAAAAAATCAAGGGGGCTAAAGCCTGGTAAAACTGTCAGCTGAGCAGAACGAGTCCCTGACAACTGACACCAGGCAGAGTCACGAGCGCTCGCTCTTTGAAAACCGGGTCACATTTATTTAGGTGCCTTGTCACGAGCTGGCAGCCTGCTGAGTCACCGTCCCCAGGTCCTTGAACCCTGCTGACTCATGCTGGCAAACGGGCTCTGGCAACTCCAGTCGGGATGTTAGCTGGCAGATTTGCCAGAAGGCAACTGATGGAGATTGATATGCATACTCGGTTAACTAGCACTTGATTCCCAACAGATCCTCTGTAATAAATATATCTAAATAATATATATTTGTGGCTAAGGACAGATTTTGACAGTTCATCTTTGTTTGGTAGCCAACAGACTCAGCCATGGCAGGACACGGTGGTCAGGGTGACAGTTTTCACATAAATACTGGAAGAGTCAGCACCCAAGATGAGCACTGTCTTTTAACAGTCATTTAAAGCTGATGGAGAAGTTTAAAAAGTGCAAAGGTCCCAGCAGACTGGAATTTGTCAACCGTTCTTAGGGGCTGTTTGGCTGGCTGTAATCCTTTCACGCGAGCTTGGACAACCTGTAAAATAACACTGCTCTCTGAAGCTGGTGAGGGAGCAAAGAAGCATTAAAGGCCTTGACCTTTAAAGTTCCTGCTTCTAGAAGTGTGATTTGGGTGGCTTGGGAGCTTTTGGGGACCTCCCATCTTCCTTATGGTAGGAAAGAAAATATCTTGCTCTTCCCCACTTTTAATGCTGCAAAATTTGGATAATCGGTTTTCAGAAACAAGTCTTGGCAATGCTTTTGGTAAGAATTCACTCTTTTAGCCTATTCTGTTTCCTCTCAGGAGGATTGGATTAGACATCCCGAGATGTTTATTTTTTCCTCCTATTAATATTTGATTTGAAAATAGATTTGAAAATAATATGTTGCTCAGCACAAGAGGATTTTTTTTTTTTGATCCAAGAAATAATAAATCTTGCCTGATACAAAACTGACGTCAATATTTAATTCTGAAGGGGCAATAAATCCATGCTGTAAGAGGAAGTCAGGCAATGATAGGTATTCCATACTCAGAATACTAAATCCTGACCCCGTGGAAGTCAATCAAGATTCTCCTTGACAGGAAGGGGATCAGGATTTAGGCCTGCATTTCTTTTTCAGAGTAATTGTTAATCTCTTCTTCATGGCCAGCAATGTCAAGAATGTAATATATAATATATATTTTACTTGAAATGTGTCAGAAGGGAGCCAAAGTTGGAAGCACAGAAAGGGCAAAGTCATCTGGTGACTGGAGGATGAAGAAGTGTTTTCACCAGTGTCACTGCCTTGCACGGGATCGTTTACCCAGGAGCATACCTCAGCACTGTTGCCTTCCCAGTATGTAAATCCGGAGACTTACTGAATCATCACATTTCATTTCAGCTAATCAGCAGCAGGAACTTTTCTCACATATGTAACAAGTTAATTAAATTGCAATGGAGTGCTGAACACAAACTATAAGTAATTTATGTATCTCTGTGTTTAGAGGCTGGATGAGATTCATCATGCCACTACTTACAATATTGCTGAGTCGAAACGAGCGGAGTACAACGAGGACATACTTCAGCTGTCAGAGACGCTCATGACCTTGGAAATACAAACAGCTGACCAGCTGGAGGTAAGGTTCAAGCACATACCTGTTAAGCCTCCCATCCAGGATGCAAGGGGGTCGTTTTTCTGTTGCTGCACCCCTCTGCATAGTAGCCCATTGCACGAATAGGGACGTACAGTTCTTCCAGTCAGCCTGATGTTCTGTCTAAATTTCGGGCTTTCTTTGCTCAGGGTTGATCTGGGTGGTGTCAGGCCCTGGAAATTGATACGCTGCAACAAGTTTCTTTTTCTCAGAGCAGAACATGGTATTTCCCTCACATCTATCCAAGCTGATTCCCAAAGCTTTAGAGAAAGGGAGCTGAAGTTGTTCAGTCATTTCATAGGACTGAGTACAGAAGTCTCTGCATGGTATGGGATATGCATTTGGGATTCTAGAAGTGTAATTCTTTGAAGCTGATCCTCGCTATGAATAAGATTACACACGTTCCTGCTCAGCTTACCGCATTTGCTTGCATAATAGCTGCCTTTTTTCTCCCCAGACTTCTCCTCAAAAACTAGGGCAGGGCTCCTAATGTGCATCTTCATTTAAAAACAACAACAAACAAAAAGCCCTAATCTATTATAAGCTAACAGGCAGGATCTGCAGCCTTTATGCAAGCAGATGCAGCAGTTTACTTCTGTGAATGTGCGTGACAGAAAGCAGGAGCTCAAAATGGATTCCTTACTGCATCAGGATTGCGCCTTTTAATGCTTTCTGAATTGCTCCTAATATATCTGCAATCACTGGTGGAAAGATCAGAAGCATTCCTGTGTGCATGCCCTTCTGGATTTACAGGATTTGGGTGGCTGTAACTGTTTTATCAAGACAGTAAGTGCAACACTTAACAGATTCTCCGGCAGCCATTTTTGAGAGAGGCACTAGGCAGCAGCAATTTTAGTTTCTGAGGACTAAAACAAAAGCTGCAGCAAGCCTAGGCACTGCTTATTGCCTCTGACAAGAGGCTTTTCAGATATACAAGGAGACTGCAGCATGGCAGCGTGCAGGAATACAGCACGCTCTGTGCGTTACGTGAGGGTTCAAAGTGATCGGCTGACTCGCTCCAGAGACCAGGTAAGTATCATTCAGTCAACTTCTCTCTAGCGAGCTGATTCTGATTTTCTGTCCCTGAATGAGAAAAGAAACTCTTGCAACTTTCAAACAATTTACATGCTTCAGGCAGTTCATTTTCTGACTGTGCTAATAACAGCAGTGAGTCCAATTTATAATCAATTTTAGGTGCTTCCTAGATTCCTTTTTGTGTTCAGGAAAGTGTTCATTGTAACGTTTCCTCTTTTTTCCTTCTGCTAAGGAACTAATAAAGGATTTTGAAAAAAACATTGCTGTCATAGCATCAACATTCATTGAAAACGTTAAAGGGATATATCCTTTTGACAGCGTGTTGGTGTGGACGTCTGAGGGAGGTACGTATGCCTCACTCCTAAATCCAGAACTGAGCCCTTGGAATAGAACCGGATTATTTTTAGTCAACAGAAAAGCCATTTTCCCAGCTTTGCAGGAATGGCCATTTAAAGTGCCCAAAGTCTGTCTTGGAGACTTGGAAAGCACAAAGGGCTCTGGCTAAGTTCTCCTGTACTGAAATTCTGTAGGACTTACACAGCTTTCTCCCCTGTAAGAATCTTGCTTTTTTTTTTTTCTTCAACCACGCATGACACAACTCCTAGAAGACCTGGCTAGGCTGTCTTCTATGTGCTTTCTTGCCACAGAAGTACCTGCAGTTCTTCCTGAAGCTTCTTTAAATGGCCTTCATCTTTGTGTTACGGATGTCTTCTGGAACAAGGTGAGATAAGAACAGCGAAGTACTTCAGTGACAGTTTACCCTATATAAATAAATCTGTTGGCGTGGTGCAAATAATTGGCATATTCAGAGCTTGGCTTTTATCCTGAGAGGCCTCCCTCAGTTTCCTCCGCAAACCCAGGCACAGTCTCAGTGTAATATACAGCAGCGAGGATGAGACCTGATGTGAGCTGTGATTAAGAGCAGAAAGTGCAAATCCTGACATCACAGCAGCTTCTGGCAGCAGCTCGGCTGTTTCCCTTGGAAGCCTGCTGTGAGGACAGAGGACACCAGAGTGCTTTTCTGCATGCCTGCATTAGGCCTGGCAGCTCTCTTTCACATCGTTGCTTTTTCCAAGCCTCAGCTTCTCGTTACAGGAGGTCCAGTTTCATCTCTCAAAGTGAATGGTGTGCTCAGCTTTTTCCTTAACCGTCTTCTATACGATGGCCCAGTGCCGGGACCTGGAAAACCGTCACCATGAAAAACTGCTAGAGATCTCCATCAACACCCTGGAGAAATCAGTCAAGAATGAGCTTGATGAGGATCTTCCAGATGACGTTCATGAGGTGAGGGCACCAAATAATTCACCTCCACTAAGGAGTCAGCAGGAAGAGAAGGCCACAGCCTTTTCTCAGACAGGGAGGGATTTCCAGGAGGCTCAATACAGCTAGAGCTAGGTCTAAACCAGAACGTAGCTTCCTTAGAGGAAGTCCCAGCTGCCTGGCTGAACCGCAGTGCTGCTGGGCATCTCTGCTGACTAGGACAGAGGATGACTGCACTGCAGGTTTCCCTGGGCTCTGCAAGAGCTGGTGGCAGCAGCCCAGGAGAGGTGCTGAGCAAATCTCTCTTGCCTCCAGCACAGCTCTTTTCTCTGGCTGATTTCCAGACAGCCCCAACCCAGCAGGCACTTAGGCAGCTTCCCTGCTGCACTTGAAGCTGGTTTTGTTCAGATTCTTCCTGCTTCTCCCACAAGACCCCAAACGCCACTTTATTGCAGGGGGGCTCTGTTTGCCTCGGTGATTTCAGGAGCAGCCCCCACCCGGAGGTCTCCCACCCCTTAGCTCTTCTGGAGGCAGGACTCGACATTTCAAACGCAGCCTCCCACCGCAGCCCCAGTCTTGCTCTGATCTCAGGGGTCCCAGGAGCCTTTCAGAAAGCACAAAGATTGTTGCAGTGCTCCAGTCAGCAATGCTGCTGACCTTTTTGCCTCTGTTATTCCTTCGCTTAGTGGCTAATTGACTTGAGTTTTGCATTCACTGTGTTTTCGCTCGGTCCGGATTATCCCAGCCCCCCTATTACTCTGGGTAATCAAGAGCTGACAGACACAAAACAGACCCCTCAGTCCCCCGGGGGAGCTCCCTGCTTTATGGGCTGTGCAGATGGCTGCAGTTACGCACCGTTGCTGTGCACCCATTTTGCCTCGCTGCCATCCATTTCCACAGAGAAGCAATCTTCATTTGTTCAACAGCTGCACTTGGCTGCAGGAGGAGAGCCATTACGCTTTAGCAAAGCCACCCTCTATTTAGAGCCACGGGAGAAGTCACTGCTTTGATTAGAAGCTGGGACTCTCCAAAATGAAGATTTACAGCCGGCGGCAGCAGCGCAAGAGACCCTTCCAAGTGCGATTTTCCACTTCCCCCAGCTGCTGGGGTGGGCGAGCTGGAACTCACGCAGCCCTGCTCTGACAGCAGCTGCCCGCAGGGGCAGCCGTGTGCTGCGAGGCAGCGAGCCCACAGCAGGCATCTGCTCCCTGCTCTAGCAGGTAGGGCCAAAGGTGCTGCCTCAGTTTCCCCATCTGCAGTAGGGAGAACGTCCCAGCACAGCGAGGCTCCAGCACAGCGAGGCTCCGTGTCCCTGCAGAGGATAAAGCAGTGAATTCATCCCGATGAATTTTTCAGAAAAAAAAAAATCATCATCCTGATGAATTTTTCACAATTTCGGGGCTTTGTCGCTCTGAAACACGGGTCCTGTTTTCTTCCCCCCAAGTGCTGCAGTTTTGCTGCTCGTTCTGAGCTCTGATGCTTTCGCTGTGTGCCCACCCCCCTCCCCCTGATCCTCTCACGTTGCCTCCTAGCTTCTGGTGGACAAAACCACCCTCGTCAACATGGTCAACGCGTCCCACAGCGTCCACCTGCTGAAGATCAATATGCGGGAGTGTGACATCCTCACCAACGCCTATCGCTGGCAGGCTTCGGTGACGGGGAAGGTAAGGGGCCTCCGTGCTCACGTGGGGCTGGGGCATGGCTGCTGGTGGGGATGCTGCTGCAGGAGACGCTCCCTAAGCTCTGCCGGAGCCCTCGGTGCTGCAGCCAGGGGCGCTGGGCAGCCTGTGGGTGCACTGCTTTGGCTTCCATCTCTTCAGGCTTTCCAAGATGAGATCGACAGGAACCGCAACCGTGTCAAAGAGATTTTCCAATACATCGACAATCTCCAGGAGCAGCTGGATAACAGTCTCCAGGAGCAGCTGGATAGCATAGTGCTCGTGGAGCCGCCAGAGTAGGTGTGCCAGGGGCTGGACAGCTGCCTCTGGGTGCGCACAGGGCAGCCCCCGCAGCACAGCACCCAGCAGGGACGGCTGCCCCTCTGTGCCTGAGCTGTCTAGGACATTTCAGGCTGAAGGCGTGCTCCTTCCCTCCCACATTAAGCTGCAAATAAAAGATACTCATTGCCTCCAGAAAAGCAGATGAAGCTTTGTCTCTTCCATCCCATTGGCACGGAGCCCATTCGGTGCTCAGACCTGGTCGCAAGGGGTTATGGCTCAGCTGTGAGCTGATTGAACCAAATCAGCGCAGCGCATCACGCCTGAAAGCTTTAGTACCTGCGAGCAGTGACAGGAACCTGTGAGCCGCAGGCAGCCGGGGAGAGGAGCGCTCTCCATCAACCCACCCCCAGAATAACAGCAGGTTTCCAGCTCAGCAAGCACAAGGCTGGCTGGGGCTCTGCGTGCCTAGGAGCCTTGTCTTCTCGCCACCTCTTGCAAAAGCGGCTTTCTGCAGCGTGAACAGAGCAGCCCCCAGCTAGCAGGGAGGGAAATCAATGGTTCCACAGGAGCTCACACACTGCTGCTCACAACAGCCAAGCGAGGAGTCATTAATTCCCCTCCTTGCTCGGTGACAGCAGCTGCTCCGCTCACATGTGGGCAGCTTCTGAGAAATGATGCTGGCCAGGGCGGTACTGCTTGAGGCAAGCAGCAAGGAAAGAGGTGGGAAGGTTAAATGAAAGGGTGGCTGCACACGAGCTCTGGGGAGAGGCCAGGTCTCCCAAAAGCCCTGTAGCTGGCGCTGCCTGACGTACAGGTTTAGCTCCGAGTGCCCTGCGCTTCTGAAGATGGCTGGAGCCCAGCTTTTCCCCCGGTCTCATTCCAGGGCTGCATAAATCAGCTCCCTGCTACTCCTTGGCTGCAAAGACAGGGCACCGAGCACAGAGAGGCTCACAGAGAGATGCAGAGGGAGCAGCTCTGTTCGGTAGCTACTGCCTGTTCGGTTCTGCTCCTGTTTTTGTCTGCCTGCAGCCATTCCTGCACCTGCCTAGAGCCTGGCACCTTGGAACCCACACCGCGGTTTGGCGATTAAAACAAAGAAACACTCGGCAGCATTGGCTTTCTGTATCTAGCAGGGGCGTGCCTTTAATCAAACAGAGAGACCCTGGTGTTACACGCAGGCACACTGAGGGATGAAGAACAGATGCAGCCGAGTCTGTTTTCAGATTTCCATAACAAGTGCGTGTCAGGAGCTGGCAGCTCTGAAGACATGTGGCATATGCTGGGTGTGTCTGTGCCGTGCCCTGCCCAGGAAGATGCTTCTTCCCTGGGAGCTCATCAGATGAATTCCAGACAGCGGTAACGGACAGGGCTGCTGGCTCCAACACGCAGAGGGAGCTCACCTTGACCTTTCCTCCTCGTGGGCTCAAAACTGCTGGTGCTGCACCGCAGCAAGCAGTCTGAGCAGGGAGCTGCTCCCAGAGCTCCTCAGCTCCAGGCTGATCCCAGAGGTGTGGTGGCAGCGTGGTGGTGGTGACCGTCCCTGGGTCACAGCAGCGACTCACAGCTGTGGGTTCTCCTCCTCCGCCCGGCCCGGCAGCCTCAGTCCTGCAACAGCTTGTGTTTTACGGTGGAGCTCTCTGAGCAGAGGTGAACAAAGAGAGTCCCAGCGGCCGCACGAGCGCGCAGCTCGCACAGATCGTAGTCGTGGGCCCACTCCACCTTGCCCCACCGCTGAATCTGAAGGAGAGGAGGAACGGGAGTCAGTTCAGAAGGGGATTATGCACCCAGCTGCTCAGCCTCCCCTTTCGTGTTTGTGAAACATGGCAAGCTGCCCAGGAGGTGTGCCGATTGCTGACCGCTGGGGTAGGGAGAACTCCAGAGGAGTAAGGTGGAAGGACACGCTTCATCTCTAGTGGGCTCTGAGGCAAAACCCCTTAGGGGAAGATGAAAAGATTCCCATCAATTTCAGCCGCTTTGGGGTCAGGGAGAGCTTCACGCCAGGCCAGTTTCCAGCCCGTGCTCTCACAGCAAGCGAGCTATTAGTTTGGTGTCTAGCAAGGCCTCCAGGCTGGAAAACCCACAGCAAGAGAAGCCATCCACGACTTTGCACTCCAGATTTCAGGGAGAAAATCAGCCATCTGGGTTCTGCACAAGGAAACTGGCAGCCCCAGGAGCACTCCGGGCGGCTGTGCCCGTCACACTGCTCTGCAGCAGCATGCTCCAAACCCTCTCAGAGGGGGAGGCTGGCGGAGTGGAACCTCTCCCGTAATAGCAGGCCCTTTCCTTGCCAGTTATTTGTGGTGGGGGATGCGTTTGTCCTGCTGAGATGATTGCTCTGTGAATTATAGGGTTGTTCTGCACCAATTTACCTGGTATTCTTCCTCCAGCCGAGACAGAAGCACGGCTTTCTCCACGGTAATGTGCCTGTCAATCAGGCCCATGGACAGAATGAGAGATTTCAGCTGGGTGATTACGTATTCTATACCTGGAAGGGAATAAACCCAAAACAAACAAAATTCAGGGCTGTTTTCTGCAGCGTTACAGCAGCATCTTTGCAGGCTCTGAAGGGACAGTTGAGACGTGGTACCTCCTCAGGGAGGTCACCAGGCCAGCGGCAGCTCCTGCTCACATTTGGACTCCTAAGAGCCAAACGTGCTTTTAACAGCAGGCACAAAGCCCCAGTGACCTTGAGGCCACGATCATCTCAGCACAGCAGCAGGAGGGGAAAAAAGCATCGCAGCTTTTCTCTCCCACGGGGAGCAGCCTCTCCTGCTCTAGTGCAGCGCTCCCCCAGCCCAGCCCCTCTCACCTTGCAGAGCCCACATGTTGTAGGAGGCCAGGTGGCTGCTGAAGGTGTCCCTGGTGCTGGCTGGGATGTTTGGCCCCATGATGCTGGTGGAGGAACCGATTGCCACGTTGTACCTGCAACCATCACGCACAGCCCCTTAGGAAAGCACTGGGCTTGTGGATCTCGGGGGTTCTGAGGCACGAGTGCTAAAGCTGCTGGCCTCAGGAGGGCAGGGCACGAGTCAAGAGAAAGATCTTCAACCTCTTACCTTTTCTCAGCCCAGGCGACGATGGGATCCCATTCGTTTCTCTGCAGCTCTGCCAAGGCAGCTGGCTCCTCCACGCGATAGCTGGGACACGGCACAGCAAAACCCCGCTGGGTATCAGGAAGGAAACCGAGCCCTCCACAGACCCCAGGACCTTTTGCCCACCCCATGGTAGCAGCTGCAGCGAGCAGGAACGATCCCCTCACCCTTCCCCGAGTTCAGAGTTTTTCCTTGTTCTCCTAAGGATGATTCTACCTTGCTATGTAGCACAGCAAAACATCCAACAGAAAAGTGCAGCAGGCAGCCCGAAGCCAGCCACAGGAAGGTTTAGTGGAGCAGGGGACGTGCCCCACTGCACCTTCCTGCACCTTTCCAGAACTGGAGTGCCAGGGGATCAGGCTGACAGATTCTCCCAAGCCTTTCTGCTGTTAGCTTTTCCCCAAGGAAACATTAATTTCTTGCTGCTCCTGCCCAGCAAGGACACCTCCAAAACACTTCAACAGGGGAGCAGATCCCTGCCCTCCCTCACGCCTCTGTCCTGTAAGTGCGTGGAGTTGCTTGAGGTTGCAAACACGGGAATGCCCTACCTAATCCAAACCCCTGGGGCCAAACCAGAACCCTGCAGTGACTTGCTTATGGCAGACGTTTCCCCTCGATTCTCCCAACCACCTTTCCAAACACCTCGCCCCTGTTGCAGAGGGTGCCCCGCTCTCATACCAGACGGTGTCGGTCTCCAGGAACTTCACGGCTGCACGGATCAGCTGCGCTTTGCTTCGCTGCGTGGGATTGTCCAGGGCTGTGTTGCACAGCGTGGTCTGCGGGACAAAGGCAGTTTAAGGCACTGTTACTCAAGACTCGGGGAAGCAGCAGCTGCCGTTGTACAAGGCTGAGCAGAAGCAGAGGAATTTGGGGCAGACAAAGAGCTGAGGAGCTCAGGTAGAATGGAATTGTAGAGGCAAACATGGCTCACGCAACAGGAATCTTCTTTGGAGGTTCTGCCTTTGGAGCCAGCCCATCAAACACCACGGGGCAGAGCTCAGGGACTTCCCCAGAGCTCATCCTCCTTCCTGCTTCCCCCCGCTGTCCCAAATAACGCCCTCCAGCCCCTCCTCAACCCCCCCCCAGTGACACAGCCAGCACCTAACTGCTCTTACAGCTGCGGGGCCCTCCCAGTGCCCAGCTCTCTCATCCCCACTTCCAATGGCATCAGGACGAGCTGCTCTCTCCGTGTTCTGTGTCTGGACACCATTTTTAAGCCCCAGTGATTTCGTGCTCACCAGGTGCATGGTGTAGAACTTGATGGTGTCTTTCTGGGAGTCCCATTCCGTCGCCACTGCGATGGCCAAAGCCTCGCTGGGGACGGTGAAGAGCTTGGCCTGCGGCGTTTTCAGCTTGCGGTGGTCCAGGTTTATTTCAAAGCCTCCTGGGGAATCAGAGCAGAAATCCTGGCGAATTAAAGAGGAGCAGGCACTGGGGAACAACAGACAACCCCGTGGAGGGGAACGAGGAATCAGCAGCTTCCCACCAGCAGTGTGCTGACACTGCTTTCCCCCTAACGACCTTGGAAACTTTCCCTCCGCGTGGTTTTGCTATGGATGAGGAAAGGACGAAGCAGGCTGGTGACAAACGCCCCGCTCTGCATAAACCAGGGTTGCAGGCGTGCTGCTGGCCTCGTGGTGATGACCCCTGGCCGAGGAACCAGGCCCCTGCGTGCCCCAGAAGCCGAGCTCACCTTCTCCTTGTGAGATGCTCACGTTCTGGTAAAACCTCTTCCTCTCTGGGGGGGAAAAACAGAGGTGTTGAGAGCGGATCAGAACAGAGAGAACCCCTGGTGCTATCACGGGCCTGGCCTCGTCACAAAATCATGCTCCTTCAGCCACATCCAGGCCCGTTTTCTGCTTCAGGGAGCTCCGCTCAACCGGGGAAGCGCCCTGAAAGTGGTGGACGCCCCCAGGGCTGCTGCCAGGATCGCCCACGGGTCACCTGTGGGGTCTGGTGGCCCCACAACGAGCCCCCGACACCCTCAAAGTGGCTGTCCCCACATCCACAGCTTCCCAGCAAGATCCGTCAAGGGGACAGGCAGCCCCCTGTAGGCCAGAGTCACCCCTGGGGGGTCTCTGTCACTTCCCACCCCCCAAAAAAAAACAAAAAAACAAACAAAAATATTAGAGAAGAAGCACAGTGAGGCCACGCGGCTGGGCCTGGGTGTCAAGGGAAGGCTGACTCCGAGACCAAAATGAGCACCCATTATCTTTCTAAGGGGATTTTTACCTTTTTTGGGGTGGATTTTACTTTTTAAAGGGGGATTTTATCTTCTTTGGGGAGGATTTTACCCTTTTTAGGGGAGATTTTACCTTTTTTTTTTTTTTTGGGGGGGGGGGATTTTACCCCTTTTAAGAGAGGGTTTACTTTCTTTGGGGGTGGATTTTACCCTTTTAGGGGAGGAATTTTACCCTTTGGGGGGGGGCATTTTACCTTTTTTGAGGGGAGAGGATTTCATCTTTTGGGGAGGATTTTATCCTTTTTAAAGGGTATTTTGCCTTCGGAGAGGGGCATTTTAGCCTTTTTTGAGGAGGGATTTTACCCTTTTTGGGGGGGATTTCGCCCTTTTTGGGGAGCATTTCACGCTTTTTGGGGCACATTTCACCCTTTTTGGGGGCGCATTTCACCCCTTCCCCCATTTCCCCCCCCCCCCCCCCCAAGCCCCCAAACCCTACCCCCATCCCCCCCAGTACAACCCCGAGGAGGATCCCACCAGGAACCCCCCTCAGGACCAACCCTGTCGGACCCTCCCCATCCCCACACCCCCCCAAAACCCCCTCAAGCCCCCCAAAACCCCCCAGAACCCCCCCAATCCCCCCTCACCTGCCGGCGGGGCATACCCGCGCCCCCTCCCCGTCCCCTTGAGGACACCGGGGGCCGGCCGGGGGGCGCAGCCCAGCAGCAAGCGACAGCAACGACCCCTCCACATGGCGGCGGGGACACGGAGGGGACCCTGAGGGGACACCGGGAGCCGCCCCCTCCCCCCTCAGCACAGCCCCGTGGGCGCCGCCATCTTGCCCGCGGCGCCGACCAATCCCCGCCTCGCGCGCGGTTTGGCCCCTCGGCCTCCCCGTACCCCGGATGCGGGGAGGGGGTGGGTGCGAAACTACATCTCCCAGCACCCCCCGCGGCGCGGCGAGCCGGGAGAAACCGCGAGACAACCAATCAGCGCTCCGCATCTCCCCGAAGTCCCGCCCTCCGCGGTGGGCTCAGCCAATGGGAGCGCGCGGAGGCGCTGCCGGGAGGCTGCCTCAGGGAGGAGGAGGAGGAGGAGGCGGCGGCGGCCTCGGGCCTCGGTGGGGAGCGGGCGGCGGGGAGCGGGGAGCGGCCCCGGGCCGCGGCACCCCCGGCACCCCCCGGCCACGCTGGCGCCCGGGGACCCCCCCGAGATGCCGGTGCGCAGCGAGCGGGGCCGCGCGGGTGGGGCCGCGGCGCCTTCCTCCACCTCCTCTTCCTCCTCCTCGTTCTCCTCAGCGGCGGCGCCTTCCTCATCCTCCTCCTCCTCCTCCTCCTCTTCCTCATCCTCTTCATCTTCGGCCTCCTCCGCCTCAGCCGTGCCGGCCGCCTGCAGCCTGGTGCCGCCGCCCCCCATCAACACGGCGCAGCCCGGCGTGGCCACCTCGCTGCTCTACAGCGGCGCCAAGTTCCGCGGGCAGCAGCGCAGCAAGGGCAACGCCTACGAGGTGGAGGTCGTCATGCAGGTGAGGGGGGGCCCGGGGCTCGCACACACACCCAACACCCCCCCAGGGCCCGCTCCGTGCCCCTGCTCCTTCCCCTTCCCTCGGTTTTCCCCCTGCTCCCTCCCTTTCCCCCCGTTTCCCCCTCTATTCCCTCCTTTCCCCCCCGTTTTCCCCCTGCTCCCTCTCCTTTTCCCTATTTTTTTCTCTTCTTGCACCCCCAATGGTTGGGGGAGGTTCTGTGCCCTCTCCCTGCCCCTATCCCTGCCCCTGTCCCTCATAATTTGGGCTCACAGCTTGGGGTCTCCCCCCTCATCTCCCTATTCTGTCTGTGTCCCATCAGGGTGAGTGCTTGCCTCGCCTGACGGGGGTGTCACGGAGCCCCCCAGCAGCCTGGCCTTCAGGCCAGCCTCAAAACCATCATGGAGCTCTGCCTGCCTGGAGCTGGGCTCCCCGCATTCCCCATCCCCTTGTGCTGCACAGGGAGCTGGGGCTTTGCCCACCACCAGCACGCAGCCAGGCAGTCGAGGATCCCAAGCCATGCTGGGGAACAGCCTCCTGTGGCTGTCCCAGCCCTCCCCGCACTCCTTGTCACCCTTCACGCTTTTTATTTTATTTTTAGTTGGGAGCGTTGGCACGCTCGCTTTGGGCAGAGCTGCCAGGGTGTGGAGTCAGCACTGGGACAGTGGTGCCTGCTGTGTGCCCTCCTGCAGCGAGTCCCAGCTCTGCCCATGCTTTGGGGGCACAGACGGGGTCTGGGGGGGACAACAAGCGCCGTGACACTGCCTGGGGCACAGCCCAGCATCGTGGGGTGATGCCCCACGGTGTCAGCAGCGTTTGAACCCCTCTGGTTTCACGTGCAGCCCTGCACGAGTGTACCTGGCCCTGGTGGAGACATCCCATGGCCGAGCAGCTCCACTGCACGCTGCCCTCTCGCAGAGCTCGGTGCCCAAAGCGCCGCTGTTCCGTGCCCGTCAGCAGGGAAGAGTCACCTGCCTGCCCTCCGTGTGCTGAGTGCAGGGAAATGTGGCTCTGCTTTCATCCCAGGTGGGGGAGAGCCATCTCCTCGCAGTTGTGTTTGTGCTTCCCTGAATAACTCGCTTCTTGCTTTGAAAAATGATCCGGAGATGTCAGGAAAAAGCTTGGGAAACCCCCTTGTTTGAAGGCACTCAGCGTAGGAGCAGCCCCTGCCTCGGTTCTGCACAGCAGGAGGGGCAAGATCCAGCAGGGGAGCTCAGAGGAAGGGTGACACAGAGCTTCAGAGCGGGGCAGAAGGCTCGTTTCCAAAACGAGGTGTCACCGGCCTCCTGAGCAAGCTTTGTGCTCAGGCCTGGTACGAGGCAGAGCACAGGCAGCGTGTGAGAGATCAGCGGGTAGATCCTGCTACATGAGCAGGTGTCAAGGCTCAGGGCGATGCTTTCCAGCCCAAATTACCTCCAGAGAACGCGTGCTCTTGGCTTTTTCCTCTCAAGCACTGTTTGCTGCCGGGGTTTGACGGGGAAAAGTGGAGCAGGGGGTGGGAGAGGTTCCCCTGGTGGTGCTCTCGCTTTAGATCTGCTTCCCTCCACGGAGCCTTCAGGGCTGGAGGCTGTCAGAGGAGCTCTGGGCACCTTCAGGTGGTTTTCCTGAGCTTCTCGAGATGTCTCCAGCCCTGGGGAAGGGATTCCAGAAGGGATGCTGGGCTGTAAGCTGGACAATCAGTACCAGCTGCAGCAGAACTGAGCCCTGCAGCATCAGGGGGTTGGAAGCGGCTGTGGGTCACCCGGGTGCCCTCCTGCCGTGCTGATGGCAGGGCTTTGTGCTCTCTTCTAGCACGTGGATATGGAAAACTCCTATCTCTGTGGATACTTGAAGATTAAAGGCCTTACGGAGGTGAGTGCTGAGCGCCAAGCAGCAAGGGGAGGTGCTGCGTAAAGGCTTTGCTTTTTCCTGGTGGGCTGGGAGAAGCTGCCACCAAAAATGGGCAGTGGAGGGATGGGGCAAGCAGTAAAAGTGACCACTTGGTAGTTTAATGGCTCAGCCTGTCGTGGTGGGCCCTGGTGGGGGAGTCCTGAAGGAAGGAGGTTTGTCTGGCACCCCATGGGCTCTGAGGAGAACCGAACCTGCCCCCACAGTCAGCTTTGGGCACTCCTCCAGTGGAAAATAAAACAGGACCCAAACCAGCGGGGTCTTTCCACGCTTCCTTCCATACCCATGTCCTGAGAGCTGTCTCACAGGGGCATTTCTTACTGTGCTTCCCCAGGGCAGGGCCCTTTTGGCTGCAGCACGGTGTGTCTGTAAGGATGGGTGAGTGCAGGAGAGGTTCACTCCCCCCAGCTCAGGCTGGCCTCCCCTAACCCTCAGATGCAGAGCTCAGGAGGAGCTGTGCCATCTGTACACGGTCCCTTGTGATTGCCCGGCTCCACCGGGGCTCCTCTGGGTTTTGTGAAGTTGACAGAGTGGCAAAAGAAAGCTGGAATGAGAGGGGGGAGGCTGTGGTTTGGATTTTTAGTTGGATTTTTAGCACCAGCGTGCTGCCTGGGGAGACGGGAGCAGCCTCAGGCAGCCCGGAGCCCCTGCTGCGAGCCGCTGCTTTTCCCCGTCAGCAGGTGACGAAATCCTCTCGCCTCTCTTCTCTCCTAGGAGTACCCAACCCTCACCACTTTCTTTGAAGGGGAAATAATCAGTAAAAAGCACCCTTTCTTAACACGCAAGTGGGATGCTGACGAAGATGTGGATCGTAAACACTGGGTAAATAACTCGGGGCCCTGATGTAGGTCTGATGCAGTCCCGGCTGAGCAGCTGGTGTAGAGGTGAGGCGCAGGGGGTGCACATGCAGGGGCTGTCAGGAGGGCCTGGAAAGCTCTCCTGGAGGGTGCCCACGCTTCCCCCTCGAGGTTTTTGGAGGTCCCTTCAGCAGGCTGCTGGCTGCTCTCAGGAGGGAGGGGATGTTTTTGCCTTCCAGGGTTGGAAGCAGCAGCAATTCCCATCTCGTGCTCCCCCCTCAGAACGCACTCCTGGTCTTGAGAGCTTGTCACAAACGGAGCGGGGAAGGGGAGAGGTGTCCCTGTGGCACACGCACGGTGTCTTGGCCAGGCCACCAGCACCCTCAGCCTCTCCCCAGGGCAGGGCACGGCTGTTGCTGGCCTCAGCCACCTTGACCTGCTCTTTGCCAGGCTGATGTTTAGGATGGTTCTGTCCACGTTCATCCCTCTGGAAGCTCGAGAGCTTCCACCACGGGCTGGGGGTGGCTGGAGGTGGCTGGCTGTCCTCCTCGTTCCCCTGGGCTGCTCCAGGGGTGTGCCCAGCGCTGCTCCGAGGGAGAAGCGGCCCCCTCGAGGGGATCCTGCTCTTCCCCCCAAAACAGAAACCGGCGCTACGGGGCGCTTTTCCTGGAATAAGCATCCTGGTTCTTGCCTTTATTGTTTTTCCTTTTGTTCCAGGGGAAGTTCCAGGCTTTCTACCAGTATGCAAAAACATTTAACTCTGATGACTTTGATTATGAGGATCTGAAAAACGGGGACTACGTCTTCATGCGATGGAAGGTAAACCCCGCGTGGCTCCTCCTGCTGAGCTGCTCCCAGCTGGCTGGCAGAGGCTGGTGGTGCACGGAAGCTTTTTCAACTTCTGCTGCCGGCCAAATTAAAGATCTGGGCCTACCAACCAACCTCGTAACCTGCCATGCTTACAAATTCCAGCGTGACTCCCGTCTAGTCAGCTAATTGCGTCCTTCAGGGCTGCAGTCATGCCTAAAATCACAACAGGAAAATCTTGCTTGGTGGTGCCACGGAGAGGGCGGAAGAATCGGTGTCTCCAGCCCTTGTGCTGGGCCTGTGTGCTCTGCCCCTCCCGGCTCTTCAGCTGGATCGATTCCTCCCTCTTGTGCAGCTGCAAGGGGAGGAAAGCAGCAGGCAGCTCTGGTTCCTGCTTCTGTGATTGGGCTCTGCTTGGGAGAGGGCAGGTGTTGGGCTGAAACTGATCTCGTGTGCTCTTTAAAGCTGCTTCTCTTCTTGGTCGCTGCTTCCCTGTAAATTCAAGCAGTGCCAGGTGGGGAAAGAACACGCTGGGCTCTGCTCTGGGCTGCCACGAGCACGGGGAACGCTCAGCCAGGAATGCCTTTGTGTCAGCGGTGCCAGTGCTCGGTCTGGGAGGGCAGGTTTGGGGTGTGTGGGGGGGTGTCTGACCAGCATCTCTAAACCCAGCCTGTGTTTTGCGTGCAGGAGCAGTTCCTAGTCCCAGATCACACCATCAAAGACATCAGCGGTGCTTCCTTTGCTGGTTTCTATTACATCTGCTTCCAGAAGCCAGCAGCGTCTATAGAGGGCTATTACTACCATAGGAGTTCAGAATGGTAAGGAGGTTTCCTTCCCTCTGCAGATTGAAATGCTGCCTCTTCTCCGTGCCTGGGCCCTCCAGAGGGTGTCAGAGGGGGCTGGGAGAGGGAGCCTGGTGCTTCCTGGCGTGTCACAGCTCTGCTGCTGCTCCCTTCAGGCAGGAGTCTTGTTGGGCCAGCACTTGGTAGCCCACGGTCCTCGCGGTGTTGCTGCAAGACACGGGGAACAGCCAAAGTGAATCGGTTGTTTTCTTGCTAGAGCCATCTGACAAGTCGCTGTGGAGAGCTCTTTTCCCTGTGGTAGCTTTGGATAAATAGCGATGGCATTTGTCACATGCAGCAGGTGAATCAGCCTCACAGGGAGGGAAGGTACCTGGGAGGCTTTCAGACAAATCCCCTCGAGCTAAGCTTTGAAAGACCCGGGTGTAATTTTCAGCTGTAGCAAACGCTGTTTGAACATGAAAGTTGGCCAACTTCAAAAGGCATCCAAAACCCACAGCCAGCCCACCTCCAACAGTCTGGCTGCAGCTAGCTCAAAGGCACGGGAATGGAAATGAGGAACGGGGCTGGATCCTCCCAGGGTTTTGGCACCGCTGGTAGGTGGGGGCCTGAACACCTCTGAGAGTGTCCCAAAAGGGAAAGGAAAAGCCACCGGGATGTCTGCCTGCGGCCTGCCAAGCAGGAGCTGTTGGTTCTAGGAGGATTCTGTTGCTCTGTGTAATCCTCTCTGTCTTTTTCCTCTCCCCCAGGTATCAGTCATTGAATTTAACTCACGTTCCTGAGCACAGTGCTCCTATCTACGAATTCCGATGACAACTGTCCAGAACTGGTACCGCACAGAAGCAAAGCGGGCAGGGGAGCATGGCCTGCCAGGAGAACTGTGTCCCTGTCGGAGCACGGGAATGCACGCTTCTCTCCTGCCCCTCGGACTCGTGAGAGAGAGCCTGAATGTTAACCCACCCAGCCCAAGGAGCGTGGCTGCTGGAGCTTGATTCTCCCTCCTGTCGAGTGGCGATTTGATCTTTAATCTGGTTTTAAGATACCTTTGATGCACTTTTCTTATTGCACAGCTAGTTTCTCTCTCACTGAAATTCCTCCCAGCTCTCCTCTGGAAGCTGTTTTCTCAGTAGCTGGAATCAGTGGTCTGTCCTCTGAGTAATAAGAAAATACAAGCACGGTGCTTTTATTTTCCTTGTTACGGCCTGATATGGGTTGAAATCGCCAGGACTCAGGTTTGTTGCCCGGATTGCCAGCTCTGATGCTCCCAGAGCCAGACGCAGTCGCGGGCGTGAGGCTCTGCTTGGCGGGCGGCTGCGCAGGCTGTCGGGGGAGAGCTGGCTGAGACGGATGAGGCTTGAACGAGTGCTCGCTTGGCGCTGGCTACCAAGGCTAGCTGGAGCTGCAGATCTTTCAGGAACGCTGGCCCTTTGGAGCTGGGAGCTCTCCCAGTGTCTGGATACGCCACTGGGAATTAATTTGTACGGACTTCCAGGCTCTCAGTAAAGTGGATCTGAACTCTGCTTATAGGTGTATATTTGCTCTTTACTTAAGTTAAGGGTTATATAAAAAAAAAAAGACTTTTATTAAAAAAAAAAATATTTTTATGGTTCCTTTTCCCAAGGACCCTATGGCAAATGCACAATTACTCGATTACATTTTACTGTTTTCACATTGAAAACTGGGAATGTCTCTGTCAGTTTTTATATCCGTGTATGTAATCAGCTAGCTGCTTTGGGACAGTAACCGGAGTGCAAGTGTTGAGCAGCGTCGCAGGGACGCCTCGACCTGTTCAGCAGTTGTACTCGACCTCCATTGCTACACCAACACCACTGCTTGATACCTTTTTGCGAGGCAAAAGAAAAAAAAAAGACAAAAACAACAAAAAAAACTCAGTAGCTCTCCTGACTTTGAAATGTTTCAAGTGATATAACTTAAGGCTTGTGTGCCAAAGTGTGTGTGTGTGTGTGTATGCGTGTGTGGTTTGTTTTTTTTTTAAAGACATTTTGAAAGTTGGCCTCAGTGGTGTATTTAATGTGACGGTCACACCTGCAGGGCTTTTGTGCGAATTTAGGTTGCGTTTTTCTGGCTGTTTCAAACCCACCCCCCTGCAGCAGGCTTGTGTCGTGCGCTGAGCGGGCAGGCGTTGAGAGCGGGTTTGCTGCCTGGGAGAGGAAAGCAAAACCCCCCTGCACACCTAGTGCTGCTCGTTCACTTTTCCTTTCCTTATTATTATTATTTTTTTAAGCTTCCTTCCTTTTGGCAGCACGTCTGGTGTTTGACAGCAGCCGAGTTGCTGGCCTAAGCCTTAACAGGGCCGCGTTGGGGTCTCAGCGAGCCCGTTTGGTGTGCGCCAAGCTGGGACCGTGCGCGTTGGAGAGGTGGTGGGGCTGGTCTCGGGGGATGACGCAGCCCCAGAGGCGCCCTTCTGCGGGCTGCTGGCTGCGGATGAATCCTTGCCGCCGGAGCAAGCTGCCCTGCTCGCAGCTGGAGGCAGGAGAGCCGTCCCGCCGTGCTGGTGATGAGGGAAGCGCGTGGCGTTGTCTCGGTCACTGCGGGTAGATTTGTAGGGTGGCACGAGCAGGGTGGCTGCAGAAGAACTGGAGGAAAGGGGAAACCTGAGCTGGTGCAAGTAGTGCAGCTTAAATAATTCCCAATTTATTGTGCTCCTCTGGGAGAAACTCCTCCCCTGCGGAGGTGAGGGGAGGTGTTTAAAGTGTGGGACAGGGAGATATCATAGTTTTGGAGACTAAAACCAATGGTGCTGCTTGGTTGTAGAGAAGTGGAAGGGAGAGTCTTTGGGAACGTGGCTGCATGGGTGCAGAGACCCTTCCCCACGGGTTGTTCACGGGTCTCCGGAGCTGCATGTGGTGTCGAGGGTGATGCCAGCTGCCCTGTGCCGTCCGTGCCAGTGTTACACTCGGGTTTCTAACGCTGTTTAATTGAAATGATTCTGTGGCTGTTCCAGAAGTTGAGTTAGGAAGGGTCCTGGGGTTGTTGAGCGTGTAACCACCCCAGAATTTCCCCTGAAGTTTTCCTCTGAGCCGCTGAGACTTGGTATGTGGAAAGAAGGTGAGGAGGGAAGAGCGTCCGTTCTCCATCCCTCTGCCTGTCTCATCCCAGCCGTCTCAAAGCACGTTTCAGCTGAAATCCAAAATTGCCAGATCGATGCCTCTGTAGGACGTGTCGTGGATTTGGAGCAGGTTGTGAAGCCAAGCTACCGGTGGTGGCAGCGGGGAGGTTTGAAGGGGCAGCCTGCGTTCAGAACTTCTCTAAAGCCTTGATTTTGATTTTCTTTTTTCTTTGAATCGTTTGATAAGCTAAAAAGGTGTTAAGTATGTCACGTTGTGGTGAAAGACAACTAACCAGGTGAGGTTCTGGGAGAGGAAGTAAGAAATGGGGTATTTGAGTCTTCTGAAAAGGTTGCGATTTCTTCTTTTTAACTATGTTGGCTGAAGAATTAGTATATTTATGGATGGAATATGGAAAAGGGACTGGAAGAAGTATTTTGCAGAGCTATCAACGTCCAAATTAAAAATGAAATGTATTTAAGAGGCCCGTGTCTGTGTGTGTTTGTCAATTCTTGGGTAACGGGGACAAGGGTGCTTTGTCAAATTGATTAATGACATGTCCGAGAATCCAAAAACCTACTGATTGCCTAAAGTGGGTGATGTGGGATTAATTGGGGGTGAGCAGGGGGCTCACAGCGGTGCTGGGGGACACCCGGGTGCCTGTCCCCAGGGAGGCCGGAGGGCTGTGTCCCCATGCACCTTTTTTAGGGGAGGGATAAGGGGGCTCAGTGCTGACTGGGGGGGGTGAGGAGAGGGGAAGGGGAACACTGTACTGTGCTCTGGTGAGGCTGCACCTCGAGCACTGTTCATTTTTGGGCCCCTCACTACAAAAAGGACATCGAGGTGCTGGGGCGAGGCCATAGAAGGGCTATGAGGCCCGTGAAGGGTCTGGGACACAAGTCCTATAAGGAGCAGCTGAAGCAACCTCTTCTCACTGTAACTAGTGACAGGACCAGAGGGAATGGCCTCAAGTTGCACCGGGGGAAGTTTTGGTTGGAAATTAGAGAAATTTCTCCTCAGAAAGAGCAGCCAGGCATTGGGACGGGTTGCCTAGGGGGGTGGTGGGGTCACCGTCCCTGGGCATGTTCAAGAAACGGTTGGACGTGGTGCTTAGGGACGTAGTTTGATGGGTGACATTGGTGAGACCAGCTGACTCTGAAGCTCTTTTCTTTAACAATTATTAGAAAAATTATTGGATTTTAATAAGGCGAGCGGAACGCAAAGCGCGGGGGCAGGGGCGCGGCCGGAACCTTTGCGGCGGCTGCACCGCGGCTCAACCCGGACGGCTGAGGCGGGAGGACGGCCGGGCCCGCGGCACTTCCGGCGGGCGGCGTGAGGGGGGCGGCGGCGGCGGCGGCGGGCGGGAGGGCGGCGCCATGGGGATCCTGGAGAAGATCTCGGAGATCGAGAAGGAGATCGCCCGCACCCAGAAAAACAAGGGTGGGGGGCCGGGGGGAACCCGGGGGGTGAGGGGCTGGGGCGTGAGGGGCGGCCCCGGGGTAGGGGGAGCTCGGGGGGGGGCCGGGCCTGGAGGCGCCTTGGTGAGGGGAGGCCGGGGGCTGCTGAGGGGGGTGTGGGGGGGAGCAGCGAATATCCGAGCTGCTGGGGTTCTCCCTGCGTTGTTTCCTCCCTTTTTGCGCCTTCCCCGTGGTGTGGAGCGAGTTCCCGCTGCGGGGATTGCCTCTCGGGGTGTTTTTTCGCTCTGTCAGGTGTAAATTTAAGTGTCTTGGTAGGGATGAGTCGATAAGGTACGTTCATCTGTGTGAGCGCTAGGTTAAGCGTGTTTTTAGAAATTGGTGAGAGCTGGGGAAGATTCACCCCGGCCCAGTGGCACAGGGGCGAGCTGCTGGCACCAGGGCTGGTGGGGCTCCAGGGGTGCCGGCTCCCCTGGGCTCCCTTCGTGCCATTTATCCTCCGCCTGCTGTCCCCCTGGGTTGCTGCTTTTACCCAGCAATTCTTCTCACTTCTTCCCCTCCTGCCTGACTTGGTGTGCAGTTCCTCAAAGGTTTGCCTCCAGCAGCCAATGCTCCCCTTTCAGAACGTGTGTAGAGCAGCCAGCACACGTGGCAGCGCTTCTTCAGGCCCCTGACTGAGATCTGAGCGTTTCTTTTTTGGGAAGGTTCTCACTTACAGAAGCAAATCACCGCCCGCTGCCTGTTAACCCCTCGTTGTGTCCCTGTCACGCAGCTACCGAGTACCACCTGGGCCTCCTGAAGGCAAAGCTCGCGAAGTACAGAGCCCAGTTACTGGAACCTTCCAAATCCTCTGCTGCTAAAGGAGAAGGCTTCGATGTGATGAAATCTGGAGATGCCCGCGTGGCGCTGATCGGGTTTCCTTCCGTGGGTAAGGTCAGTGAGTACCCGAGGTAACTCTGTGTGTGTTGGGGGGGGCTCAGCACCATCCCTTTGTGTCTCACCTTTTGCCATCAGTTGGCAGGAGGTTGCTGTAGGCTGGGAGCTGGGAGTTAGGGCTGGGGAATTGCTCCTTCACCTCGTGTGGCGTGCCCAAAAGCTGGGGTGCTGAGAAAATAGGGGAGAAGGAGGGTTTGCCTTCACTCAGGAGAAGTGCCAGCTGTCCCCTGCTGCCTCAGTCCCTGGAGAGCCACAGCACAGCTTTGAAAAGCTCTTAAACGCTTTGGGGTTGGGCGTTTTGCTGAACATTTGCCAGTGCTTTCCTTGGAATACCTTTTGTGATGGTGACCCCTTGTGTTCCAGTCCACCTTCCTGAGTTTAATGACCTCAACCGCCAGCGAAGCTGCGTCCTACGAGTTCACAACCCTGACCTGCATCCCGGGAGTCATAGAAGTAAGTGGGGCTCTCCTCCCTGACAGAAGCTGGCGGTAAGAAACCCGCTCGTGTGGCCGTGTCTGTGTGCACTTGTGCTACCTCCGAGCAGCAGCAGCATCCAAAGCTCTCTGCTGGCCTCTGCTTTAAGCTTTAGGAGGCCTCGAGTGCTCGTGCTGTCAGGTTTTCTAGGTTTTCTGCACCCTGCAGTGCTGGCAGAGCACTTCCCCGGGCTATGTGACTCCTCAGGCTGCCTGAGGGGGTTTCACGTGCCGTGTTTGGGCTGACCAGAGCAACGTGAGAGTTCTCAGCTGAATTTTTTTATAACTGCTGTCGGCGCCATTGACCAGATGGCTGGAAACCTTGACAGATTTGTTTTTAATGAAGCTTTAAAAGAGGCAATCTGTACTGCGATCGGTTTGGAGGGAAAATCCAGCTACTCCTGTCCTCGAGAGGAGTTCTGCTAGTGGTGGTCTAAGCATCCGTCAGGAAAGTAAACGATAAAGGGCATCAAACTGAAAAGTATCCAAGAGTAGGGAGGGAATGTGGGTCAAATGGGAAGCAGAGCTAACTCCGATACGTTTGCTTTCATTATTTAAAACGAGCACAAATCTTGTAACGCATCCAAGCGCAGCCTGCAGCTCCTGCCATGGCTGAAACCATTCCTGGGGACTTCACCGCAGC
Organism: Anas acuta; assembly: GCF_963932015.1. Lineage (NCBI taxonomy): Eukaryota > Metazoa > Chordata > Aves > Anseriformes > Anatidae > Anas > Anas acuta. The sequence continues at coordinate 15,683,712 of NC_088993.1, forward strand.
AACAGCCTGAAAGCCAAGGGCCCTGCAGCCCCAGGGAACCAAACTCTCCCGTTTTTTCCTCGTATTCTGGGACCTGCAGTGCATCTCGATACCTCTGATCCATTCCAGGAAGAGGCAGTGGATTTGCTTCTTGCAGTGCTTCACTTGTTAGACCAAAAAAGCATTTTTTTTCCTTTATTTTCCATTTCACTAACACGGGATGACGTTGCTGTCGTGCTGTGCTGTTTTTTGGTGCTTTGTCAAACCAATCCCGTGACCCTTCAGGAGGCCAGGATGCAAAGTACAGCGTTTGCTGAAGGCAGCTCAGTAGGAAACACTCCGGGGTGGCCTCAGCAGAGCCCTCAGCTTTGTGCAGTTGTCCCACTGCTGGATTCCTTCAGCTCTGCTATCTGCAGGCTTTGAAGTCAGCTTAGGTGCCCTGCACAAGACTCAACTTCCCCTCTCTGTTTCCTTTTCAGTACAAAGGAGCCAACATCCAGCTGTTGGACCTGCCTGGGATCATCGAGGGAGCAGCACAAGGTTGGCTGATCTCTGTGTTCGTGCGCTGTAGGGATCTGCCCTCAACACCCTAACGTCATCCCCGGGCACCTCAAACATTAGCGGGGTTCCTGGGCTGGTAATTCCTGCACTGGCTTTCCAAACAAACATTCTGGATCTTATGTGAGACACGATTCCTATCCCTGGGCCCACGGAAGGCTCTATATGTAGCAGAGAGATGCTTTTCTGGAGGTGGGAGCCAGAGCAAGTCAGTCACTTCTCACCTTCCTGCGTGAGCGGTGTCTTGCTCAGCTGCCTTCTGGTTCAGGGGAGATCTAAAGAAAGACTTTAGAGAGGCGGAGGGGGAGGTTACAGCTGAGCAGGGCCTTGTTTTGGCTGATTGCCTGCGTGCTGCGAGTCCTCCCCAGGACTCCTGATGCTGGGGAGAGGCGTTGCCTTTCTCCCTTGCTTCATCCTCCTCCTTACTGGTTGCTCGTGCCAGCAGAAGCCTTGTGAAATTTAGGAAGACCTCCTGGTGGTCTCTTCGAGGAGCGTGGCCTGGTTAATGAGGTCCCTCCTGACCTGGGGAGCAGCACAGAGTATTTTTTCTGGCTTGTGCTGGGCATGAGACAGCTTCAGGCTCCCTCAGGCACCCCCCACAGCTGACTGCAGCCCCCACAGGGTTGTAGGATCTTTTTTTTTCTTGCTTTCAAGCATGAGTCCCCACCTGTCACAAAACTCGGCTGTTTTTTCTCCCTGGTACACAGCAATCTCCTCTCTTCTCAGGGAAGGGCAGAGGCCGGCAGGTGATAGCTGTGGCCCGGACAGCAGACGTGGTTATTATGATGCTGGATGCCACGAAGGGTGAAGTACAGCGGTGAGTGCGCGCTTCTGGGCACGTGGGACTGGGATGATCAGCCAGCTTCTGTGGTTCCCCCATCCATGCCCAGAAAATGTGCCAGCTCCCTGAAATGCTGCATCCTGTACGTGTTGGGGAACCAGTGTTTAAGCTCTTGAGTGCAAGGTAGAGGTTCTGCTCTGCTAGAAGCGTGCTGGCTGACTGGGAGCAGCATTTTCAGAACTTTGCAGCTTGGGCTTCTCATCTGAAGGATTCTTCCTTCAGGATGACTGATCAGATGGGGATGTTGAGCTGGATTTCCATCCCAGAATCTATCCTGCATTGGCTGTGGGTGTTAGGTTGCAGTGAAAGCTTGTGACAAGGTGACAGAAAGGAAAGGGGTGGCTGCCACCTGACCGGGCTCACTCTCACAGGTCCTAACGTGCCTTGTCCCCGCAGGGCCCTGCTGGAGAAAGAACTGGAATCTGTCGGAATCCGGCTGAACAAAAGCAAACCAAATATCTACTTCAAGGTGAGGCCTGGTGGGCTGCCACTGGCACAGCTTGTGTCTGTCACAATTAAAGTCGCTGCGTGCTGCCCCTCGTGTTGGATGGACCGAAGGGGGTGTGTGGGGATTTTGCACTGTTCTTAAGTCGTTTTGTTGCCTCCTTGCAGCCGAAGAAGGGTGGAGGCATCTCCTTCAACTCCACTGTCACGTTAACTCAGTGCTCCGAGAAGCTGGTGCAGCTCATCCTCCACGAATACAGTATCCTTTTCCTAAAACAGAGACCCTTGAGCCTCGAGTCAGCAGCCCGTGAGTTGAGGCTGTCTCCTCGGTGCTCTCTGGGTTAAGGACGGGCTTGGGTTGATTTTTCCCATCTCGGTTCCATTTCTCCAAGCTGCACCGAGCAAGCTCAGCCCGTTGGCATGTTAAGATTTGGGCCTTGACAACGTTCACCTCAGAAATCTTCAACGCTGAGGTCCTTTTCAGAGAGGATTGTTCCCCTGATGAGTTCATTGACGTGATTGTAGGCAACAGGGTCTACATGCCGTGCCTCTACGTGAGTATCTCAGACACAGCCCGCCTCCTGCAGCACTGAGCATCTCCCTTCTCTGCTGAAGGAAACCCTGGGCCCTCACAGTCTGATGTTAATGGAAGAGGTGGGAGCAGAGCCCAGCAGAGAGCTTTTTCCTGGCTGTACGTGTGTGACCGTCCTGTGTGCTCGCTCCCTGTGCCCTCTGGTGGCTGCCTGCCGTGGAGCAGCACGAGCTGCGCGCCCTGGGAGCACCGAGGCTGCAGGATGAGGAGACTTCTGCTCCTCTGCTGCTCGGCGTTTGAGTTTTCACTAATGCCAGAGGTCACTTAACAGCTCTGATAGCGACTGGGGCTGTGAAATTCACTGGTAGTTGCAAGTCATCCCAAATTGAGAGCTGTAGAAGGTCCAAACTTACATCTAGGCCCCTGAATTTCAGCAGTTTATTTTATTAAAAGTCGGCAGTGTTGCTGAATTGCCTTACTGAAGAACGTCTTGTTTTTCCTTTGACTTAGGTTTATAACAAGATTGACCAGATATCCATGGAGGAAGTGGATCGTCTTGCTCGGAGACCCCACAGCGTCGTAATCAGGTAAGAGCCCGCACGCTGCTTGTTGCCCTGAACGGGTTGGTCGTTCATTTCATACCTCCTCCTCCAGCTTCTCCCAGGGCTGCCTGCAGCTGTTGGGGGGAGAAGTGGAGAGCCACCACGTGGCTTTTTGCAGGCTTCCATCCCCTGGAGAGGCAGGCTGCTTGCTTTCTCCACACGACCTGCAGTGCAGAATAAGTCACTCGAGCTCATTCCCTTGGAAGTGCTGATATATCCAGCTGGGGCTTTGCTGCTTCAAAGCTCCTTTCCTTTCTGAAAGCCCTGTTTGTTTAATCTTCTGTTTCTCCTTCGCTGACCTCATTATGGACTTTTTCCCTCGTTTCCTAACACTTTAATAGGATGTTTCACCTCGCTCTTCTGGATCCCTAAATCACAACAGCAGTAATCACTGAGACCTTTTGTGCTGTGTTGCAGCTGCGGCATGAAATTGAACCTGGACTACTTGCTGGAGAAGCTCTGGGAATACCTGGCACTTACCTGCATCTACACCAAGAAACGAGGACGTAAGTGACCCTTAGCTGAGCTGAAGGTGGGAAAGGCACAAACACAGGCTGCCAGCAGGGCTCTGAGCAGTCTTTAGTGTCCTGGAAATGCCACATTTAGACCCTCCCTAACCAGCTTTCAGCATCAGGCCTTGGGAAGTGTTTTCTATTCCTTCCTCGCGTGCATCCCTCCTGCTCTTTCTGCACTAGAAGAGCTGAATTTTCAAAAGGCTTTGCGTGGTGATGTCATAAGGAGATAAAGTTTGAAATTCATTGCTTCCTTCCTTTGAAAGTTACTGCCTGTGCTCTGTGATGAACCGCTGACCCAATTACTGCCCCAAAGAGGTCTCCTGTACCTGCTGTGAGGGGCTTGGTGATTCCCATGCTGGGCTCCTGAAGCTCAGGTGTGCCTTTGATCCTCCTTTTGCTTTACAGCTCATTTTCAGTTTTTCCCAGCAGTGAAGGCATGTCTGTAACTTGTTCCTTTTCCAAGACCTTTATCTTCAGTTGAGAACAGCTCTGAACTGGGTGGATGTGAGGGGATTAAGGATTTTTTTTGTGAGTTTGTTGAGCTGTGAAACCTGGGGGATTTCACAGAAAACTGCAGAGTGGTTCAGCTTTTCTTAGGCAGTTTTTTTTTTGACTTGGGAAACTTTTATTTGCTGAAAGCCAAATATTTGGAATGGGGTTGGAGTAGGTGAACTATGAGGAAGTAGCTGATTCTGTGACATGGGTACCCACACATCTGGGTGCTGGAGTGTCTGCAGAAGCGATTCGATGCTTCCAGCTGCCTAAATACCTATTTGGGAGGCTGCTGCCAAGTGGAACAAGGCAAGGAATTTGGGAGTAGTGAGCACAAAGCCATGTGAGATGGCATCAGCGTGTCAGAACACATTTGACAGAAAACTAATTATTTTCCCCTCTTTCTTCTGTTTTTCCACAGAGAGACCAGACTTCACAGATGCCATTATTCTACGGAAAGGGGCTTCTGTGGAGCACGTGGTAATTTCTCTGCATCTTTTTCAGTTGTTTGTCTGTAGAAGGCAGGTTCATCTCAGAACCTGCTGTGATTTTCTTGTGCTTTGTAAGGCTTGGAATTTGTCAATGTTTACTTGGGCTTCTCCTTTTGTTACCTTCACGGATTTGGATTCCATCTGCCTCGGGTTGCTTTCCTCAATGCTATAAAAGGTTGAAAAAGACACTGAAGGGCAGTGAAAAGCACATGGGAGCAGTGAAATGGGGCGTTATGCGGAGTGCTGATTCCCATGTGTTTGTTCTGTATTCATTCAAGTGCCCTTAACTGGCTTCTAAAGCCCCTGTTACAATTTCGGACATAGACCCGGGTTGGTTTTGATTCCTGGATATTGAGCAAGTTGTTTTCCAAGGAGTGTCACTGAACTGCCTCGCGTGCTGTCTGTCTGTCTGTCTTGCAGTGCCATCGAATTCACAGATCATTAGCCAGCCAGTTCAAATACGCCTTGGTGTGGGTAAGTGTTTAACAGCAGACGAAATCCTTCTCCTCGTGTGTCTCTGGTCTTCTCCTAACCCTTCTCCCCCTTTTTCTTTAAAGGGGACGAGCACAAAATACAGCCCTCAAAGAGTGGGCTTAACCCATATGATGGAACACGAAGATGTCATTCAGATCGTAAAGAAGTAGCTCTCTTTGTGCTGGTGCCTGGCCTTGTCTTTAATCACTAGAATCGGAACTGACCACATAAAAGCAAAGCAAAACAAAACATAAAAAGAAAAAAAAAAAAAGAGAAAGGGAGACGCGTTCCACAACTGAGAAAGCAAGAAAGCTTCTGTGAAGCTCCTGCCCTTGGAGAAAGGCATAAAATGAGGTTACTACTTGCAGGTGGGGATGGGGAAGATGGGTTTCCATCTTGCGGAGTTTCAGGCGAAGTAAATTTTCTTAAAAATAATAACAAAAGGATCCAAGTCTTCTAGGACACAGTTCCTGGAGCTGGCAATGCCCTGCCCCTAGTAGGGTTTGCACAAGTCTCTGTCAACCTACCAGTGGCTCACTCCACCAGTGGGGAGCTTCTGGATTTGTGTGCCCAAGTCTGGCCCTGTGCTTTGGGATGAGGAAGCCAGAGCTGGGAGAACATCGCTGATGCTTTGCTTCTTACCCGTTCACTTAATTTAAGCGTTGATCTCAAACAGAAAATGGAGTTCTGCCTCTCCTGCTCACCGGACACGTCTCTACAGCTTTCATGGTCGGAGACTTCAGTCTCTGTGTCTGAGACAAGCCCTGGTGAATTTCGGATGGTCCCTCAGTCACATTAAGACGTGGCACTCCGTGCCTCCCGTTAGCCCTGCGGTGGGGTTTGTAGGACGCCCTGGTCCAGCTGGTACTGAGATGAGGAAAAAATGAAACCTTGTTAATGAAAGGTGAGCCAAACTGCAGCAGGGTACGATCAAAGAGCCATCGGCTGCAGTGAGGATTCACTTCTGGCATAGCGCTGGTGCAAGGAGTTGTTTCGGGAGTTCCCTCCTTCTCTCTCATCCTGCCCATCAGTCCCTGAGAGTGTCGCTGGGGGCCTGCTTCTTGTTGGTGCCCCTAAATTCCAGTAACAGCTCGTTGAGCTCAGTACCATCCCCTGCCGTGGGTTTTACCCCAGCCTTGTTAAACAGCACTGCTTCTTTGGATATTTTTCATCAGAAACCTGGGATTTTTCTAATCATGCTTTTCCATTAAATATTGATGCTAAATAATTCAGAGTGCCTGACAGAGAACAGCTCTTTCCTTCTGGGATCAAGAGTTGCCGATAGCTTTTATTTTCTTTCATGGAAAAAAAAGGGTTCGGTCTGATGTGGATTGTGAACTGTGAGGACAGGTCTGACAGAAAACTTGTCTGAGCAGGGCTCCTTCCCTCCCTTCTGTGCTCCTCCCCACCCCTCACAAACTGATCGAGCAGAAATGGAAGGAATATTTTATTTGAGAAAATAAAAATTGCTATTTCATGTGAACCGTAGGTGTCTGCCTGCAGTGTTTAGACAGCTCGGGGTGTTTTCTAATTCTCTTTTTTCTATCTTTGGCCACCTGAAGAATCGCGGATGCCGTTGCAGGAGGTGGTGAGGTGGAATAGATTGCGAGGCAGCTGCGAGAGGGCTCTGAGGTTGGGGAGGACCTCTGTGAGGTGCCATGGGAACTGAACAGAATATTATTCACAATACCCGAGCTAAGAAGGTGACTTTGAACTCCGTAAGTTCCCTTCCCTGTTTCTGGCTTTGTTCACAGCTGGAGTGCAGAGCAAATCCCGACCGCGGTGGCAACTAGCAGAGAATGAGCTCCAAATTAGCCGCATTATGCCTGAGCTGGCTGCAGAAAGCAGGCAGTGCTCTGTGTGAGGTGGGTGGGATGCCGTTCCAGCACATTAACTCGCCCTTTACATTTCCTGTGAAGGTTGCACAGGCAGAGCCGTTCCCGCACACGGTTCTTTTGGTTTCATTTTGTCCCCGAGTTTCTGACTTTTTAACTCCAAACCGGGGATCCTGCCGAGCCCCAGCACACGGGTGGGTGGCCGGAATTGCTGGCTGTGCCTCGTCCCGAGGCCAGGTAGCCTGTGGAACTGGGAGGTGGCTGATGCTCGTGTCCATCTGAAATGCACGCTGTTATCCTCAGAAGCACGTCCTTGGTTAGCCGGTGCCTGCCTCTCGGTGTGTTCAGGTTTCAAATTGACTAGTCCAGCACGCCATCGTTAAAACCTCTCTCTAATTAGCCTTACCAGGCTAAAATGCCAATTTAGGAAATTGGGCATTTCATCCTGCTCAAAATGAACCGACGGGTGACTGAATTTGGAATGCGGATGCAGTAAAAATAGTTAAGTCAGAAGAAGCTAACTCCTTTTTTTTTTTTTTTAAGTAAGGGTAGCTTTTCTGCAGGCGGGTTTATAGCTGTATTTGAAAATACAGGCGGTTAATTGCAGCGTTCATTCTTCCAGACAGCTTCCCTAATTGTTCTGCACTAACGTTAAAAGCTGCAAGCATTGCAGTTCGGTGTGGCGGCAGGTTTTGCCTGGAGATCCCTCTGAATCCTGAGAAAGCAAAGGTACTGGGGGCAGGTGGGAAATTACTGCAGCGTTCCTGTTGTGCCCGAGCCTCCTGAGGCTTACGGGATTGCTCAGACCTCTCCGTAGCTCGGCGAGAGAGCTAGCAAAGGGAAATGCAGCTCAGGCTGAGTGTTTTTGGAGAAAGGCAGGTGCTTTTTTCTGTCCAGCAGTGCCCAAAAGAGCAGCACGAGAGCATTGGCTGGATGGCAGCAAGAAGCAGAGCCTGGCTGGAGGGTGTTTGCCCTTCTGCAGTGCAGCCCCTGCCCTTTCTCTGCCCTTTCAGCCAGCCCTGCTGCCATCAGCACCCTGCCCTGCTCCCAGGGGGCTGCACCCCTCCTGCCCCGTCTCTGGGGGGCTGCCAGAAGCCCCCCAGCTCTGCCCCAGCCCCTCAGCCGCCCTCCACCTACTCCTGGAAGCGGCGAGAGCCCGAGGCGTGCTCCGTTCAAGCTGCCTGTTCCAGGCAATCAAGCAGGTTTGATTGGCTCAACGCTCCTCTGATAATTTAATTTAGTCGGGAATCGTTTGCGAGGTAATAAAAAGAGACTGGCTCCAAATCCATTCATTTAATTCAATGAGGGACAGTTACTGCGGCGGGCCTGCCTCCGCCAACCTCCCCTCGCCCCCCGCCACGCCGACACCTCGCAGCGCTGCTCGGGGCCCCCTGTACGAGCCACGATCCGCGGTGACAGCTTAATTGTTCCTCGCGCTGACAGGGGTCACCCCCAGCCAGACACGGCGCATTGTGCAGGGCCGGCTGGGGAGGCTGCGGAGAGGAGGATTTACGGCGGGCAGAGAGTTTGGAATTCCTCCGCTTGCGCCTGCTAAATGATGAACCCGCCCCGCGGGGATTGGGGCTATTGATTGTAATTTGCAGTTAAGCCCTGGCTCGCTGAGGAATCGGCATAATAAATGCCCACCGCATTAGGGCGGGGAGGAGACCTGAGAGCTGAAACAGCAGAAGGGAGCGGAGGGGTTCCCAGCTCGGGGTGCTTTTGGTGCCCCTGGGGTTGGAAGAACCTCGGGCTCGACTGCAGCAGTGCTCAAAGTGGTCCCCAATTTTATATGGTGCAAGAATCCAGTGCTGGAGGGGGAAAATGAAGCTTTTCCAAGTTTTTTTTTTGGCCTGCTGAGCTCATGCTCCTTGCACAGGTGCCCCAAACCACTGGGCGCAGGGACAGGGACCGCAGCCGGCTGCGCCCCCCTCATCCCCGCTCCTCCCCAGCCCCACACGAGGAAGGTCAGCTCCCCTTCGTGAGCGGAGAGGAAAATAATAGCGCTCATCAAATATGCATGGGGTGGCAGCAGCCGCAGCTGCCGTGCAGCAAATATGGTCCTGCGGGTGCCGGCGGGGTGACGGTCCCCGGAGGGGAGAGAGAGAGGCCAAGAGAGTGACACCAACAGCACCCTGCTGGCCTTGGCAGCATGTGGGCCAGCTAGGCTAGCCAGGTGAGTGGCCACGGGTGCCCCAGAGGTTGCCGTGGCTTGGCCGAGGCGCTGGGGAGGGATTTTGGCGCTGTGATGTTGGCTGCAGCTCCTCCAGCTCGCCTCTGGTTGTCCCTGCTGAGTTCTGCCACCCTGGGCTCGGGGCCGTGCTCCAGGTGACGCCGTGGGGCCGTGAGCTGCTGGATTTGGGCACGCAGCAGCAAATTTAGCCTGGGGAACGCCACCAGCCTCTCGCTGCCCTGCCCTGCCTGCACCCCAGCTCCTGGAGGGTGGCAGGGATGGAATTAGGGACGATGCAGGGCGCTGGGGCTGCACGGGGTGCTGGGCACCACAGAAGGTGATAGGATGGAGTCAGAACCTGCAGCCACCCCCCTGCAGCCCCAGTGCCTTTTGCTTGCAGCTCCCTGGGTGAATCCAGGAGCTCAGAGGGATGGAGCGAGGGCTGTGATGGTGGCACGGGGGGGCTGGCACCAGCTGTACCCCCCCAGGCTTTGTTCTGTGCTAGGAGGAGCAACGTGGCAGGGCAGGGCGAAACCAGAGGGTGCTGTGCTCGTCCCCTGGGTGTCCCCAAACGTCCCGTGCGAGGGGCTGGAGCGGTGCCACCCCTTCCTGCACGGCCCCAGCCATCAAATTCACACCGCTGCTGCTTAAACTTTGATGAATCTGCAGGAATCCAGGGCTGGCATTAACATTTGATGCGGGCACCCCGCGGCCGGGCACGTGCGGGTGCAGGCACACGTGTGTGGGGTGCCCCTGTGGGCTCCTTCCACCCCTTGCTTCCCAGGGCTCATTTTGGGGCTGGGGTCCTGCCCCGTGGCTCCCCGTTGGCCCACGGGGAGGTGGCAGGGTCTGGTTTTGGGGTGGCGGCGCTGCTTTGTGCTGATGTGGATATGGGGATATGGATGGGGGTGTTTGTGCTGCCCCAGGGGCTCAGGGAAGGATGAGGGGCTCTGGGCTGGGGTCAGCAGCGGGGTCTTTTAGGGCATCCTTCCCAGGGCACGGAGCTGGCCGTGCGGGGAGCTCAGACCCCGCAGCACCCCATTATGAGCTGTGGGGGCTGTGGGGATGGTCCGGGGGGTCCCGGGGGGATGCTCCGCACACAGGACCCAGCTCTCCCCGCGGGGGCATTTCTCACCTTCCCTCTGGCTTCTTCGGAAAAGTCTCGGGGCAGGAGCAGCGCCTCCCTTGCATTATTCATGGCGCCACAAGCCCCGGAGCTTGGGTTACAGCCGGCGGCCCCGCGGCGAGCACCTCGCGGCCGGACTCGCGGGGTGCCGAGAGGGAGGCAGGCGGCAGCTCCCGCCGTCCCCGCGCCCCCCATCCCCATGCCATGCCCAGCCGGGAGCCCCCCCGGGCGGCCACGGGAGCCACACACGGGCACGTGCCCTGCCGAGACCGGGCGCAGGTAAATTCCCCTCCCCGGGGCGGGGGCCGCCTCGTGCCGGCGGCGTGGGGCATCGCCGGGGCCGGTGTGGGCGCGAGAGCCGGAGCATGAGCGGGCGCCACCGCCGGGATGGTCGGCAAGAAGGGGGAGCCCAAAAAGGAGGCGGATGGCAAGGGCAAGGGGGGCAAAGGGAAAGGGAAGGATGGCAAGAAGGGCAAGAAGGAGGCGCCGGAGGAGGCGGAGGAGGCGTCGGACGCGGAGCTGCTGAAGGCGGAGGAGAGCGAGGAGCCCGAGGTGGTGGTGGAGGAGGAGGAGGAGGAGAAGGAAGAGGAGGAGGCCGCTGCGGAGGAGCCCAAGAAGGCGAAAGGGAAGGAGAAGAAGGGGGTGCTCAAGGCGGTGGTGGCCAAGAAGCCGGGCCGGGGGAAGAAGGTGCAGTTGGAGGCGGAGGAGGAGGAAGGCGAGAGCGATGCCGCCCCGGCCAAGAACGTCAAGGGCGCCTCCAAGCTGGCGCTGGGTCTTGCAGCCGACAATGCCAAGAAGAAGAAAGGGGCCAAGGGCGCGGAGGCCAAGGGCCAGACGAAGGCATCCACCTCAGCGTCTGGCCCAGGCGAGGAGGAGGAGGTGGCGGTGGCGGCGGCACCCAAGGCCCGGGCGAAGCGGAGCCTCCACAGCACCTCCAAGCTCTTCCTGGGCTTCAAGAAGCTGGGGCTGCGTCGCCCCAAGAAGGGGCAGTTCAAGAACACCTCCCGCTTCTTCTGGGGGCTGCAGAAGCACAGCACCAAGAGGAAGAAGAAGAAGAAGAACAAGGCCGTGCTCAAGTCCACCTCCAACCTCATGGTGCGCTTCAAGCACGTGGGCAAGAAGAGGAAGGAGGCCGATGCCGCCGCCACCACCACCACCACCACCACCAGTACCACCAGCACCTCCTCGCCGGCCAAACCATCCTTCCTCCTGCTTCGCCGGGCCGGGCAGGCGGCCGAGGACGGCGCGTCGCTCTTCCGCCGGCGGCCGGAAAGGAAATTCAAGCCCCGGGCGCAGGTGCTGAGCAAGGCGGCCGCCGCCACGGGCTGGCTGGCCAGGAAACTCCTCTCCCGGCGCGGGCGGCTGGCGGGGGGCGGCCGGGCGGCCGACACGGCCTGGCTGTCCCGCATCGGTGCCAAGAAGCTGCCGTTCCCCGCGGAAGACGAGATCCTCAGGCACCGAGCCAACATGAGGCGGCTCCCGGCCGGCAGCGGCCCGGCGGCCTCCGGTACCTCCCGGCACGGCCAGGAGAGGCCGGGCAGCATGGCGCGGCGCCCGGCACGGCCCCCATCGCTGCGTGCCCCCGTGGAGACGCCGGGGCCGCGCTACGGGTGGGCACGGGAGGAGCACGATGGGGTCTACGGGCACCGGCGTGGGTACGCCAAGGGGGTGCAGGATGCGGCCTACGGGCGCCGGCTGAGCTACGGCAAGGAGGAGGAAGATGGGGCCTACGGGCGCCGGCGTGGGTATGCTGAGGAAGAGGATGGGCCCTACGGCCTCCAGCGTGGTTATGAGGAGGAGGAGGAGGAGGAGGAAGGCTACCCGGCAGGGTACGGCTTTGAGGACGTGGCGCCCAGCCCTTATGCTGAGTACCCTGGCTACGAGGCGGAGGAGGAGTACGGTTTCTACGGGGGGGGCTGGGAGGAGGACGAGCCATTGGAGCACCCCTACGGCTACGCAGAGGACGAGGACTACGAGCCCTACGGGGACAGGACCCCGCTGCGCCTCCACGACCCTTATGGCAGCGACCTGGAGTATGGCGAGGAGGCAACGGGGCCGTTCAGCTACGGGGGGGACCCCTACGAGGACTTCGGGGACCCCCTCGGCCCCGTGGCGGGCGGCGGGGGGTACCCGGGGGCTGAGTACCCCGAGCACCGCATCCAGTACAGCGAGGGCGGGTGGGCGCCGCACGCCCAATCCTCCTGCAACCCCTACGCACTGCCCCTGGACGAGATCGCCGAGGCCGAGGAGCCGGAGGAGTGGGATGAGGAGGAGGAGGAGGAGAGGGATTATCCGTTCTCCATCCTCAGCACCTCCTCCATCAAGGGCATGCGGGACACGCTGTCCTCCAAGCTCTCCCTCAATAGGAAGTTCAGGCTCTTCCCCCGGCCTCAGGTGAAGATTTTCGGCAGGGACCGCTTGGATATCTCCCTCCCGCCGTCCCCGCACCGTGACGAGGATGACTACGACGAGTACGAGCCGCCACCGGCTCCCGTTAGCCCCCCAGGACGCCGGGGGGGCCGCGTCTCGGCGGCACGGGCGTGCGGGAGCCCCCTGGGGCAATTCCTGCAGCGCTCCCTCTCGCAGCCCCAGCCCCTGCTGCAGCCCCCCGGCCGTGCACCGAGGGGTGCGGGACCCCCCCGAGACCACCGTGGGGCCCCCCAGCCTGCCTACAGGCGCTTTACCCGCAGGCTGGCGGGGATGGAGAGCGCGGGGTCGCTGCGGGCAGGGGGCGGCCGGGACCCCCCGCCACGAGATGCTCCCTCCAGGGACCCCTCCCCACCAGGGGGGCTGTGGGGACAGTCCCCTCCCCGGGAGCCGGGGGGTTTGAGGCCACCCTCGCTCCGTAACCCCTTTGCAAACCCCGGGGGCTCCCCCCCAGCAGCCCGGCAGCCCCCCGGCAGCGTGCGGGGTGAGGGCGCACGGCGCTCCCCAGGGCTCGGCTCCAGCCTCCGACGCCTCAGCCCCGAGCCCCCCACCCCACCACGGGCACCCCCAAACACCGCGATGTCGGGGTCCCAGCGTTTGGGGGTGCCCGTGGTGGGGTCGGGGAGGCCCCTGACCCCGCGGCCATCACGGCGGAGCAGCCCCCCCGGGGTGACAGCCCCCGGGCGGCTCCCCCAAGCCTGGCCCCGGCAGCCTGAGCCCCCCACCAAGGCCGTGAAGCCGCTGATGAGGACCCCCTTCCTCCCCCCATCCTCGCGCCCTGGCAGCCGCCGGCTCGGCCCCCCAAACCCCTCCTGGGATGAGGGACCCAGCATGGAGCTGCCCCCCTGGCAGGGCACCCCCCCACCCCCCAGCCCTGCGCCTGGACCCCCCAAATCTTTCCTCCAGCGCATCGGGCAGCCCCTGGCCGGCATGGCCCCGCAGTCACCACCAGCAAGACCATCTCCTACCCAAACTGGGGGCCGCAGCCTGTCCCCGGGACGGATCCGGCACATGGGGCAGTCCCTTGCGTCGCTGCTGGTGGGGAGCATGGCCCCCACCCAAACCCCCCCATCCCCACCTCCTCCTCGCCGTCCCCTGTCCCGCTCGCCCTCCCCACCGAGGCGCGCGTCCCGGCGGGACGGGGGCACCCCCAGATCTCCGAGCCCCACCGCGCGGTGCCCGCTCCCCGCTTCCACCCCCAGCACCCGCCGCAGCCCCTCTCCCCGCGGCCGTGCCCCGGGCTCTCCGTCCAGCCTCCGCCGCAGCACCCGTGCCCCCGAGAGAGCTCCGGAGAGCGAGGCCGTGGCCGGGGAGGACGGCGCGGGGCGCTACGCCGTGGTGACGCCGCAGATCCAGAGGCTGGGCTCTTTCCGGAGGGCGTCCCGCATGTACAAGCAGCACTGGTCCAAGCAGCACGTCGTGAGGGTGCGGGAGATGCCCGACGCCTGGACGGCCGAGCAGGGCTACCCCCGGCACCCCGCCGAGCGTGGCCGGCAACGGGGGAGCCAGCGGGGAGCCGACATCGCCCGGTACCTGAGCCAGCGCTCGGCGGCGGGCGGCTGGAGGGACAGGAACCCCTGGGCAGACGGGTACCTGGGCACCAAGCAGCCCTGGCGCACCAAGGTAACGCCGGCGGCGGGGTGCCGGGGCGAGCGTGGGGTGGTCTGGAGTGGAGATGCCCATGGGATGGAGCTGGTGGGCACATGGGCATCGTGTCCAACCCCAGCCACCAGCCACCCGCTCACCTGCCGGGAAGGGAAAGCGAGGTGCGAGGGTTTTGGGGAGCACGGAGCCGTCAGAGCTTTGGGGGGAGCTGGTGAGGGTGTTGGGGGTGCTGCTGGATGGGGGACGGTGGCTGCGCGGCCCCCCCTGCGCAGGGGACACCTGATTCCCGCTGGCTGCAGCCCTCGTATGGAAATGCTGAGACCCGATCCGCGGGCTGGGGAGGGAGAGGTTTCGTTAGTCGGTGACCCCGGAGGGTGTCTGCTTTCCTGACAGCCAAGCTTTGGGGTGGGCCGTGCTGCGTCCATGCCACCAGCTCTGCCGATCCCCTGGGGCACGGCCACGGCACCGGGCACGGCCACGGGGAGCAGCCCCCACAGCTCAGCTACCTCCTTCCATTGTCCCCCCCGGAGGTGCCGACCTGCTCGGGGTTTCCATCGCCTCTGCTGCCGCCCTGCAGCCCCCGTGGGGGCTTTGGGTGCGAGGTGTGGGGGCTGCGGGGAGGGCAGCGCAGCCACCTCCTGTCCCCAGCTGCTCACAGGGGACAGTTCCTGGGACAGTCCCCAATTCCCAGCCCCCTTCTCCATCGATCTGTGACGCTCTCGCCACGGGGACCCAATTTGGCACCACGGGGTCCCTGCGCTCACTGCCGTTGGGCTCCCCAATTTCAGATCGCGGCTGGGGGTTTTGGGGTGGTCAAAACCCCCCGGGTGGGAGGTGGCGGAGGGGGCAGCAGTGCCCTGATGGCCCCGCACGGTTGCCCCGTGCAGATGCAGTCGCTGTGCAGCCTGCCCATCGTGCGCTACCAGGAGCCGCGGGAGGAGGATGGGCTGGAGGACCTGACCCAGCTCGAGTGAGTGCCCCAGCACCCCCACAGGGTGACGGGGACATTTTTGGGGACGGGTGGCACGTCCTGTGCCCCCCCTGCACCCCATAACAGAGCCTCTCCCCACACCAGGGACCTGCAGGAGGCCGCGGTGCTGAGCAACATCCGGACACGCTTCGAGCGCCAGCTCATCTACGTAAGGGCAGGGGCGCAGAGCATCCCCTGATGCTTTAGGGTTTCCAAGGGGTCTTTGTCCTCCCGGTGCCACAGCCCCACGCCTCATTGTCCCACAGACGTACATCGGCAGCATCCTGGTGTCGGTGAACCCCTACCGGCTCTACAACATCTACGGGACGGAGCAGGTGCTGCAGTACGAGGGCAGGGCGCTGGGCGAGAACCCCCCGTGAGTATTGGGGTGCTGCTGTGGAGATGGGGCACCTGGTCCTACAAGAGCCCAGGGGCTGCTGGAGGTCCCCGTGATGCGGTGCCACGAGCCCAAAATGTGCTCCCCAATCCTCACCTCTCCAGGCACCTCTTTGCCATCGCGAACGTCGCCTACTCCAAAGTGCTGGATGCCAAACACAACCAGTGCATCGTCATCAGGTGAGAGGGGCCGGCCCCACGCGGCCCCTAATTAGCGCCACCCTGATTGCTGATTGTGTCCTGGGGTGCTGGCACCAGCCCGGTGCGCGGGGTGGGGGTTTAAGGGGTCTCAGGGGGTGCCTCCCCTCTGCGTTTCAGCGGGGAGAGCGGCTCGGGGAAGACCGAGGCCACCAAGCTGATCCTGCGCTACCTGGCAGCCGTCAGCCAGAAGCGCAGCGCTGCTCAGCAGGTGGGTGCTGCCCCCGTCCCCTTGTCCCCATCCCCCTGTCCCCGTCCCCTGTCCCCTGACCCCTTCCTGCTCTCCCCTCCGCCATCTCCACCGCTCTCTCCTTGTCCCCACGCTGCCACCCGGACCACGGCAGATAGAGGTACCGGGGGGACGTGGGCTGAGCATCTCGGTGGCACCCCCGGAGGGCTCGGCACAGGGGGGGTCCCTGCTGTGGGGACAGCCCGTGGCCGTGGTGCTTTGGGGTGTCCTGGCCGTGGGCTCACCCCTGGCTCTCCCCGTTGGCCGCGGGCAGATCCTGGAGGCGACCCCCTTGCTGGAATCCTTCGGCAACGCCAAAACCGTGAGGAACGACAATTCCAGCAGGTTTGGGAAATTTGTGGAAATCTTTCTGGAGGAGTAAGTAACGCCGAGCCCCCCCCCCTCCCCCCCGCGTCCTCCTCTCCTGGGGGGCCCCATCCCAGCCCCGCTCCGGGGATACCCCTGCCCGCTCCCCATCACGGCGGGGTGGGATGCATGTGGGGATGTTTTTGGGGCTGAAGGGTGGCAGGGGGGACAGGAGGTGCTGCCTGAAGTCACGCAGCGTTTGCTGCCCCCTGCCCACAGCACTGGGGGGGGGGCACAGGGGTGCCATGCCCAGGGTGGGCACCCTAATGGCTCGTGAGTCCCCACAGCCCCTCGGGGTGGGTGCCCGGTGTCCCCAGGGGGTGCAGCTGCTCCATCCCTTGGGATCCCGGCTCAGATCCCACCCATCCCTGCTGGGGGGGCACCTGGGGAGCGGGGTGGGGCACGGAGCCACCCCATAGCCCCCCCAGTTTGCCAGCCGGGCGCCCGCTCTCGCCCCTGCAGCGGTTTGATCTGCGGTGCCATCACCTCGCAGTACCTGCTGGAGAAATCCCGCGTGGTCTTCCAGGTGGGTGGCAGGGGGGGCTCTGCCTCTTCCCCCCCCCCCCGTGTCACCCCCACCACAGCTCGGCTCTCTGCCCCCCCAGGCCAAAAGCGAGCGCAACTACCACATCTTCTACGAGATGCTTGCAGGGCTGCCCGCCCAGCAGCGGCAACGCTACTGCCTGCAGGGCGCAGAGACCTACTACTACCTGAACCAGGTCGTGTGCCCTTTTTGGAGGGTTTCGGGGTGTTCCTCTACATCCCGGCCCCCCCAGGTTTGGGGTCGGGATGCTGATGGCCTCGTGGGGGCCGTGGCAGGGTGGGAACTGCGAGATCCCCGGCAAGGAGGACGCGGAGGATTTCCGCCGGCTGCTCAGCACCATGGAGGCGCTGGGCTTCAGCGTGGACGAGCAGAACAGCATCTTCCGCATCCTCTCCTCCGTCCTGCACCTGGGCAACGTCTACTTCGAGAAATACGAGGTACCCCCGCCAGCCCCCAGCTGCCCTCTTTCGGCCCGATTTGGGGGCGCGGAGGAGGGGACCTCGGCGTCACCCTGCATCCCGCAGACGGACTGCCAGGAGATCGCCACGGTGGTGAGCGCCACGGAGATCCGGACGGTGGCAGAGCTGCTGCAGGTGTCCCCCGAGGGGCTGCAGAAAGCCATCACCTTCAAGGTGACGGTGAGTGCACGAGGAGCAGGGGTGGGTGCACGGGGGGCAGGGGTGGGTCCCCAATCTCTCCGAGCGGTGCCGGAGCCCGGGGGTTCAAAACCACAGCCGTGGGGGCTGAAAGCTCTGCCCCGCTGATGGCTTCGTGTGTCCCCAACCAGGAAACGCTGCGGGAGAAGATTTTCACCCCGCTGACTGTGGAAAGCGCCGTGGATGCCAGGTGAGGGGAAGGGGTCTGGGCTGCAAGGGGATGGGGATGGAAAAGGGTCCGATCGCATCCCTGGTGTGGGTTTGGTGCTGGGCACCCAACCTGTGGCCCCAGCCGAGGCTGTGCAGGGTGCTGCAAGGGGGCAGTGGGTGGCCGGGGTGCCCCGTGGCAGCTCTCTGCTCGCCCACCCTGGCAGGGATGCCATCGCCAAGACCCTGTACGCGCTGCTCTTCGGCTGGCTCACCGACCGCATCAACAAGCTGGTGTACCCGCGGCAGGACGCCCTCTCCATCGCCATCCTGGACATCTACGGCTTCGAGGTGGGGGCCAGCCCCGCCGTGTCCTCTTTTTCCCCCAGTTCACCATGGTTTCTGCGTGGTCCCGTGAGCCACAACCCTTTATTTTTTTTTTGTAGGATCTCAACTTCAACAGCTTCGAGCAGCTCTGCATCAACTACGCCAACGAGTACCTGCAGTTCTTCTTCAACAAGATCGTCTTCCAGGAGGAGCAGGTGGGCAGGGGAGAGGATTTGGGGTCTGCCCATCCCCAGTCACCCCAGAGCTGGGGATTTTGGGGTGTCCGAGCGCCCACCCCGTGGCGCGGGGCTCAGGGGGCGGCCGGCACCGCAGGAGGAGTACCTGCGGGAGCAGATCGAGTGGAAGGAAATCCCCTTCAGCGACAACCAGCCCTGCATCGACCTCATCTCCCAAAAACCCTACGGCATCCTCCGCATCCTGGACGACCAGAGCTGCTTCCCGCAGGTGAGTGCACCCCTCTCACCCCTCTCTGCCACTGGGGAAACTGAGGCACGGAGCAGGAGGTGCCCGTGGACTTCAGTGGCAGAGCTGGGGCTGTTCCTAAATCCCTCTGGAAGAGCTCCTCCCAGCTCACAGCCCAATTGGGGGGCAATTTCTCCCCTTTTTGGGTGGGGGCAGCACTCTGGGTGCCCCCCAGGGGTGCCGCGGGGCCTCACCCCGTGCCGTCGGCAGGCCACGGACCACACGTTCCTGCAGAAGTGCCACTACCACCACGGCACCAACCCGCTCTACACCAAGCCGAAGATGCCGCTGCCCGAGTTCACCATCAAGCACTACGCGGGGAAGGTGACCTACCAGGTGCGGGGCCTCTGATCCTACAACGGGGGGGCGAGGGGCAGCCCTGGGGGGCCGGGAGCAGCCCCACACCTTCAGGGTTTTGGCCTGGAGCTCCTCATCCCCCTGCCGTGCTCCTCACCGGGAGGTTTTGCTCCGTGCCAGGTGCACAAGTTTTTGGATAAGAATTACGACCAGGTCCGCCAGGATGTCCTGGATCTGTTCCTCAGCAGCAGGACCAAGGTAGGGCCCTGTCCAGGTGCAAGACAGGGGGACATCAGTCCATGTGGCTTTTATGTCCCCATATATTTGTCCCCATGGCTCTGGAAAACAGGGGACCCGTGGCACTGGCTCAGCCCCGTGCCCTTTTCCCATGGGGTTCCCCAGGCTTTGCCCCCTCCATCAACGCACTCCTCTCTCGGGATTCCCATCTCAAAAACCCAAGAAGGGGACCCGGGGGGGTGCCGTGCCACCACGGCCACATTCCTCCCCCCCGTAACCCTTCCCGTCCCTCCCAGGTGGTGGCCAACCTCTTCTTCGGCCATGCCCAGGTGCTGGCCCGGCAGAGGAGCCTGGTGAGGAGGAGCAGCACCAGGACGCGGCGCTACAAGGCTCCCACCGTGGCCGCCCGCTTCCAGCAGTCGCTCCTGGACCTGGTGGAGAAGATGGAGAGGTCGGGGTGGGCAGGACGAGCCCTGGTGGCAGGGCTGGAGTTGTCCCCCCGTCCCCCGAGGCTGATGGTGTTTCTCCAACGCAGGTGCAACCCTTTCTTCGTGCGCTGCCTCAAACCCAACAACAAGAAGGTGAGAGCAGCGTGGAGGGCGCGTGGTGGCACGCAGGTCCCCGCGTCCCCCTTCCCCTCGCCGGTTTGGGTTTCCTCGTGTGGTTTCACCCCCTCGTCCCCAGGAGCCGGGGCTGTTTGAGGCTGATGTGGTCAGCAGCCAGCTGCGCTACTCGGGCATCCTGGAGACCATCCGCATCCGCAAGGAGGGCTTCCCCATCCGCATCCCCTTCCTCGTCTTCATCGACAGGTGCCGGGGGTGCTCGGGGTGGTGGCTCAGAGCTTGTCACCATGGGAAGGGTCTGTGGCAGTGTCCCCAGCCGGGCTGTGGCACGGGGAGGTGTCCCTTGTGGTGACAGTTTTTTGGGCTCGCCCAGGTACCGCTGCCTGGTGGACATGTGGTCCAACGTGGTCCCCAACGGGGCCAACTGCGTGGAGATGCTGAGGAACCTCTGCCCCGTCAGCCCCAGCATGTACTACGTCGGCGTCACCAAGGTACTGACCCCCAAAATGCCTCCAGGGTGGGCACACAGGTCCCAGCGGTGCCTTGAGGGAAAGCAGCCAAATTGGGGGGTCTCACGGCGTGTCCCCCCACAAAGCTCTTCCTGAAGGAGCAGCTGTACCAGGCTCTGGAGAGCAAACGTGCCCGTGCACACCACCTGGCCGCGCTCACGCTGCAGCGCTACGCCCGCACCTTCTTCATCAAGCGGCGATTCCGCTCGCTGCGCCGCAAGATCGTCCTGCTGCAGAGCCGGGCGCGAGGTTACCTGGCGAGGTGGGGGTCTGGGGGACATCCTGGGGGGGGGGGGTCAGTCCCAGCTGGTGGTGGCACGGGGTGACGGCGGTGCCCTCCTGCAGGCAGCGGTACCGGCGCATGAGGCACACGCTCATCAAGTTCAGGTCGTTGGTGCACATCTACGTGAACCGCCGGCGGTACCTCAAGGTGAGAGGGGCGGTGGCACGGCACGGGGGGGTCACCACCCCAATCTGAGCCCCCCCAGATCTTCAGGGCAGTGCCTGGTGGGTGATGGCACCCCAGGGTGCTGGGTGTCCCGCTCAGCGCCGTGTCCTTGCTTGCAGAGGAAGGAGGACGCCCGCCGGCGGGCGGAGGAGGAGAAGGAGAGGATGAAGCAGGTAACGGGGCGAGGGTGTGCGCAGTGCTGCCAGGAGCGTGTGTGTGTGTGTGCAGTGCGTGTGCAATGCTGTCGTGCCCTCATCCATGCCACGAGTTTTCCCATCGCCGTGGCATCCGGGGCGAGGAGCGGCGCGGCGAGCGGGTGCCATCCCTGTGCCCCTGGCAGGAGCTGACGAGGAGGGAGGTGGTGGACGTGACGCACCTGGAGATCCCCGCAGAGCTGATGGGGCTGCTGGAGGCCGCGGCGGGTGAGTGGGGCTGGCAGGGTTCCCCTCTGAACCACCCCTGTCCCCATCCGTGGGGTGCAGGGTGCCGGAGCTGCCGGCTGTGCCGTAGCCGCCCGGGAGGTGAACGCCGGCTGCGTGGTCCTGGTGCCGCCCCCGGCGCTGCAGCCCGACTCCCAGCTCACCCTCCCGCTCGACATCAACGACTACCCCATGGCCAAGTACGTGCGGGGCCACTTCCAGGTAAGGGTGGCACCGGCAGCCACCGGTGGGTGCCCACCCCGGTGCGCTCGGGGCTCGCGGGGTTCCTCGGCGCCCTGGACGCGGTGGAGCAGTTTGGTTTTTGGGGTCCCCGCATGAGGTTGAGCGATGCCACGGGGCGTGAGAGGGGCCGGCTGTGGGGTGGCTGCGGTGCTGTGTGGGGCTGGAGGCAGCCTCCTGCCCGCCCGCCCTCCCTGTGGGTTCCTGTCGTCTCCAGGGGCCGGGGGGACCCCGCTGAGGTTATCGCAGAGAGACCCGCCGAGCCCTGCTGGACGCCCGACGCGGGGCAGATCCGGAATCCGTGGGGCCGGGAGATCAGGTCGCTTTGCTCCCGGGCCCCCATCCCTAGCCCCGGCTGCTTTGCGCCCTTCCTCCTTCTCCTCCTCCTCTTCCTCCTCTCCCCATTGTGTGTTTCCAAGTCCCCTGGATCCCCAACAGCAGCGCCGGGGCCGGATCCTGCTCTCAGCCTCACGGTGGTGCCGGCCCCCTCCTGCCCCCCAGCCCCATTGCCTCCATCCACGATGCTCAGCACCCCCCTGCTGCGTTCCCGGGTGGCAGTGGCACAGGGTCCCCGGGGACCAGGTAGCCACAGGGGGTGCGGATATCGCTGCAGGAGCCGGCTTTCGGGATGCTGACGGCCCCGCTGGCAGCTCCGCTCACCCGGCTGGACGAGGAGCTGTGCCACGAGGCCCTCGGCCTCTTCAAGCTGGTAAATGGGATGGGATGGGAGAAAGGAGCTGGATGATGGCCACCCCGACCTACCCTCGCCGTCCCCGCCGCAGATCCTGCGCTTCATGGGCGACCCGGGGCTGGGCGGCTCGCAGGAGACCCTTTTTGGCAACTACATCGTGCAGAAGGGGCTGGCGGCGCCGGGGCTGCGGGACGAGCTGCTGGCACAAGCCGCCAACCAGGTCTGGCGCAACACCAACGTCAACAACGAGGAGCGGGGCTGGCTGCTGCTGGCCGCCTGCCTCAGCGCCTTCCCCCCCTCGGCCGCCTTCGACAAGTACCTGCTCAAGTGAGCCGGGGACGGGGGCTCGCTGGGACCCCGGGGGTGGTGTGGGAGGGGGTCTGAGCCTTGCTGGGGGATCACCAGGAGGGGGCAGCCCCTAAATCCTTAGGGTTTCGTTTGGACAGCCTGCCACGTGTGCCTGGTGGCACTGCGGTGTCCCTCCAGCATCCCACCGGTGCCCCCAGGACCTTCCTGGTGCGTGCACCCAAGGATGCTGCTCACATCTGGGGATGCCCTGAGCTCCCCCAAGGTCCCTTGGGGGACCAAACTGTCCCAGCTGCCTGTGGCCACCCCCGGGCAGCCCCTCAGCGTCCCCCCTTCCCCGTAGGTTTGTCTCCGACTACGCCTTCGCCGGCTACAAGCCGGTGTGCCAGCGCAAGCTGATGCACGCCATGGCACGGTCCCAGCTGGGCGCCGCGGCCGCCCGCGCCTACCCGCCCTCGCTGCTGGAGTGGACGGCGAACCGGCGGCAGGCCAGCATGGCTCTGCAGCTCTTCTGCTTCAACGGTACGGGGACGGGGCTCGGAGAGGGGTCCCGGCGTGGCCAACCCCACCGGGGTCTCCGCCAGCAGGCAGGGAGGGATGCGCTCACCGCCTGTGCCCTCCCCAGGTGACACCTTCTCCTGCCCCGTGCACTCCTGGAGCACCGGCGAGGACCTGGCCGGGGATGTCCTGAAGCACAGGTACCCGCTGGCTCAGCACCCAGCGTCACCCCGAGCCGTTTTGGGTGACCCCGAGCCATTTTGGGTGACCCCAAGCTGTAGGGTGTGGGCACGGTGTCCCCACGGAGCCGGGGCGGCACCAGCAGCAGCCTGCTGTCGGCAGGGGGCTGGCGGAGGGCTGGCGGGGCTGGTCCGTGGCTATGAAGGCAGGCACCCAGTGGGCCGAGCTGGCCGGCCACGACTACGTCCTGGACCTCATCTCCGACCTGGAGCTGCTGCAGGGTTTCCCCAAACAGAAGTCCTGCTTCCTCATCGCCTGGGAGGGCGCGGGGAGCCGCGGCCGTGCCAGCCAGGCGTAGGTACCCGGCACGGGGCACCAGAACCAGGGCTGGATCGGTGCCACAGGGTCATGGGTTGGGACTTGGGGGTTTTGGGGTAATCAAACGCCCTCTCCCCGCAGGGTGCAGGGGCACGGTGATGTGGATTTGGATGAAGTTCCTCCTCCTCCAGCCGTCAGAGCGCCCACGCTGCCCTCGCTGGTGGAGGCTGAGGGGTACCCGCCCCACGGTACGGCCCCCCCGGCACCGTGCTGCTCCCCCAGCCCCGAGCTGTGGGGTCGGGGGCTCACCCCTCACCCTGTGCCCTGCCCTGCCAGACTCTGATTTCGGGGAGCCGCGCACCCAGAAGGGTTTGGACCGGTACCTGGACAGCCTCTTCGACCCCGTGCTGTCCTACGGCAACGGGGTGAGCGCGGCGTCCCCCTGCCCGAGGCGCAGCGGGGTTGGGGGCGTGGGGCATGGAGCAGCCTCTGCTGGGGGGCTCTGCCTCAATTTCCCCCATTCCCAGGAGCTGGAGAAGCCGGCTGCCCTCGTGCAGAGGATGAAGGGAGGAGGTGGCACAGGAGGAGGGGACGGCGGGGGTGATGCCAAGCAGAGCCAACCCGCTGTGCCCGCAGAGCCGCGGCAGACGAGGGGTGAGCTCTGGGGTCTGTCCCTGGCTCCGTGCCTCAGTTTCCCCACCTGATCCCCAGCCCCGTGGCTTGGGGACACCCTGGGGACCTGCAGCCCTCAGTGCCAGCCTGGCCCAGCTCCCCCTTTTACCTCCACAGCTGCGGAGCCAGCCCCAACCCCGCAGCGCAGGGCTGACCCCAACCCACCAGGACCCCTGGTGAGTGGGGCAGGGCCAGGAGGGGCTGGGGCTGGGTCCTGCCCAGGCTGCTCCCCAGTCCTGGGGACACTGGGGGACAACAGGGACAGGAGCCAGGTCCTCACAGCGTGACTGTCCCTGCAGGGCAGAGCAGCAGAGGGGTCACCCCCCCGCGTCCCCCAGCCCCGGCCCTACCCGCAGAAAGCCGGTAAGGGGTGCGCGGGATGGGGTCCTCGGCTCGTGGCACCGAGGGGACGGGGTGGCCGAGCCACAGCTCGTCCCCACAGTGCCCACAGGCCGGCAGTGGGACGGCGAGCCCGTGCGGCACTCCCGGCTCAACTCGGAGCACTTCCCACGGCCCACGCACAACATCCGTAACATCATCCGGCAGTGCCAGCCCGCCCCGCGCGGCGCGCAGCCCCCCAGGTACCCCCCGGCCCCGCAGCGGGGATGCCAGACACGGCCCCTGGTCCTATTGCCCCGAGGTTGGGGTGTGGGTGAGGTTGGGGTTTGGGTGACTTTGGGATCTGGGTGATTTCAGGGTTTGGGTGATTCCGGGGTGTGGGTGATCTTGGGGTTTGGGTGATGCTGGAATCTGGGTGACTTTGGGATCTGGGCGACGTTGGGGTTTGGCTGACACTGAGATGTGGGTGACGATGGGGTGTGGGTGATGCTGGGATTTGGATGATCCTGGGATCTGGGTGACGCTGGGATTTGTGTGATGTTGGGGTTTAGGAGATGGCAGGATTTGGGTGATGCCGTGATCTGGGTGATTCCGGGGTTTGGGTGACGCTGGGGTGTGGGTGATCTTGGGGTTTGGGTGATCCTGGGATCTAGGTGATGTTGGGATTTGGGTGATGCTGGGATCTGGGTGGCTTTGGGATCCGGGTGATGCTGGGATTCAGAGATTTGGGTGACGATGGGGGTCTGGGTAACGTTGGAGTTTGGGTGACGTTGGGGTGTAGGTGATCTTGGGGTTTGGGTGATACTGAGATTTGGGTGACATTGGGATCTGGGTGATCCCGGGGTTTGGGTGACGTTGAGATTTGGGTGATGATGGGGTTTGGGTGATCTTGGGGTTTGGGAGATGCCAGGATCTGGGTGACAATGGGGTTTGGGAGATGCTGGGATTTGGGTGATGCCGGGGTTTGGGTGATGCTGGGGTCCGGGTCACCCTGCGGTGCTGTCTCCGCAGCAAGCTCTTTGGGAAGAAGCTGGACCCCCATGAGGAAGCCATGCAGATCCTGAAGGAGCAGCTCTCGGCAGCCCAGGTACCCGCAGCCATGGTAGGGACAGGACCACCCCCGTGCCCCCCCGTGCTGTGGGGTTGCCCCCAGCCCTGACCACAGCCCCCTCGCCACCCCGCAGGGACCCTCGGAGGCGGTGGCCACGGTGAAACCCGTCACGGGTGGCGGGTACCAGCCACGAGCACCGACGGGGAGACCCACGGCCACCCGGCCCCCAGGTATCACTGGGGGGGGGGTCGGGGCAGAGGGGGGCAGAGGGGGGGGGGCATCTTGTCCCCCCCCATAACACTGGGGGGCTGGGAATGGGGCCAGCTCTGCAGCATCCTCACCGGAGAGCTGCTGTGCATGGCTAAACCCTCTGTGCGCCCCCCCCGTGCCTCAGTTTCCCCGGGTGGAGGGGGGCTGCCGGGGACACGGGGGGGCTTTTCCCACCCCTTTGCAGTCTCCGTGTCCCGGGAGCTCCCCTCCGAGGCGCAGCAGGTCCAGACCCAGCTCCACCGCTGCTTCAGCCAGGATTTCTACACCTACCACAACGTGCCGTGGAAAATGTACATCCGCAAGGAGGTGCGGGGTTTGGGGGGGGGCACAGCCTGCTCTGGGGGGGGCAGGGGGACGTGGAGAGGGCAGCAGCATCCGTGTCCCGGCTCCGTGTCCCCTCCGTGCCGGGACAGGGCTGGTGTGGGGTGGGCGCGTGGATAGAGGGGGTTTTTGTGCTGCTGTTCCCTCCGGGCAGGTTTTCTACCCCAAGGACAGCTGCAACAACCCGCTGCTGCTCGACCTCATCTTCCGGCAGGTGAGGAGCTGAGCTCCCTCTGCACCTTATTTACAGCCCCACCGAGCCTCCTGTGCCCCCTCCGAGGGCAGGGGAGGGTCTGGGGGGAGGGTCTGGGGGGGTCACGTTGCTCCCTGTGCTCCTCGCCCCTTGCCCAGATCTTCACCGACACGCTCTCCGACACCTGCATCCGCATCAGCCCCGAGGAGCGGCTCCGCATGAAGGCCCTTTTTGGTAACGCCGCCCCCCCGAGCCTGCTGCCCCCCAGGGGGGGTCATAACAGGGGGGTTCCCACCCCACCTGGCCCCTCCGGTGCCCGTCCCCATCTCCTGGTGATGCTCGGCTCCCCATCGCCATCCTGCTGGGCTGGGAAAGGGGTCGAGCATCCCTGCTCCCACCACAAAACCCACATCCAGACCCCCCCGGGGGCTCACCGTGTGCCGTATTTCCCCCCCCGCAGCGGAAAACAAGCTGGACTCCTTCAGCCCCGTGGCCACCGAGAGCGTCAAGAAGGAGATCGTGGCTGCCGCCCGGGATGGCTGCGAGGTGTATTTCTCACGCCTCTTCCCCGCCACGGTGAGGACGAGGACGCAGCCATGGGACGGGGGGGGACATCCCCGTGCCCTGTCTGACATGGCCAAACCCCACCCCACCCCACCCCACCCCATCCCATCCCACCCCACAGGGCAGCGTGGGCACCGGGGTGCAGATCCTGGCCGTGTCCCACACTGGCATCAAGCTGCTGCGGCTGGTGAAGGGCACCAACATGCCCGGGGAGCAGCTGCGGGTGCTGCGGGCGTACAGGTAGGGGGAGATCAGGCAGCGCAGCCCCCCCCAGGGCTCCTCCACCCGGTGTGGGGTGGGGGCCGCGGGTGCTTCACCCTCCCCTCGCCCTGCCCCAGCTACGCCGACGTGCTCTTCGTGACCACCCCGTCCAGGAACATGCTGGAGTTCAACCTGAGCAGCGAGAAGCTCATCCTCTTCTCCCCCAAAGCCCCCCAGGTCAAGGCCATGGTGGATCAGTTCATCACGGAGCTCAGGAAGGTGGGGGGGGGGCAACGGGGGGCACCCTAGGGTGGCTCTGGGGCTGGGGGTGCTTGAAGTCCTCATGCATCTCCGTGGGTGCGCATGGATTTCCCTGGGTGCGCACGGATTTCCCCGGGTGCGCACGGATTTCCCTGGGTGTGCACGGGTTTCCCCGGGTGCGCACGCACCCCAGGGCTGTGCCAGCCCCCCCCTGCCCCCCCAGGACTCCCAGTACGTGGTGGCCGTCAGGAACTACAGCCCCGAGGACGGCGCCCAGCTCGGCTTCCACAAAGGGGACATCATCCACCTGCAGCCCCTGGAGCGCCCCGAGCCAGGTGAGCGGCCCCCAAATCCCCGCACCAGCAGCCCTGCGCCCTGCTGGGGGGGTCCCTCGGAGAGCCACCCCCTCTTCATGTCCCCGAGGTCGCCCCTGGTGCCAAAAACGGCCTCGTTTGGGGACAGGAGGGTGCCAGGTCCCCAAACGCCCCTGTCCTTGTCCCTGTCCCCCCCCCCCCAGACCACTACTACGGCTGCGTGGTCCGCAAGAAGGTGATGTACCTGGAGGAGCTGAAGACGGGCACCCAGGATTTTGGTGGGTGGCTTTGGGGTGCCGGGGTATCCCCACGCGTGTCCCCAGCGTGTGCGCTGCTGCCCTGGGCTGTGTCCCCTCCCGGGGCCAAATCCCCTTTCGGCTGCCCCTCAGCTGGCTGATTTGGGCTCATTTTGGCACCAACCCTATGCATGGCCCCATCCCTGCACCCACTGGGGTCTGCGTCCCCTCTCCTGCCCCCTTTCCCTCCATCACCACCAACCCGTGACCGTTTCCAGCCAAAATCCACATCCAGCCCCCCCTTGGGGAGGGCTCCCGGGTGCCATATGGGGCAGGGGCTGCGCAGGGGTGACCCCCGGGGCCATCCCCACCCCTCTGCCCGGCGCAGGGTGGAAGTTCGGGGCCATCCACGGCAGGTCGGGGCTGTTCCCGGCCGAGTACGTCCAGCCCGTTGCCGCCCCCGATTTCGTCCACTTGCCGGCGGAGAGGAAAGAGGAGCCCCGGGACAAGCAGGGCAGGGTGGCAGCCTCGGGGGCCGTGGCCGTGGCCGTGGCTTCCACCGCCGTGGCCCGGGAGCTGGACCGCAGAGCCGAGGTGGGTGCTGCCCTGGGTTTGGGGTCACCTCGTACAATGGGGCCGTGCCCCGTGCCCACAGCCCCTCTCTGCAGGTGGCTCCTGCCTTCCCCGGGGGTCCGGAGGGTGCTGGAGGTGACGAGCTTGGGGACGTGGTGGGGACCTGCCCCATGCTGGCTTTTGCCAGGCGGTATTTCCGCGCGGCGCGGTGCGGGACCACGTGAGTGCAGGGATGGGGACACCCCGTAACACCCCGTCAGGGGGGGACAACCGTGCCCAGACGCTCCCCTCGCCCCTTTTTCTTCTAGGGATTCCTGTGGGATGAAGGGGAAAAAGGAAGGACCCGACGGGATGGAGATGCTGAGGTTCACCAAGGTGCGGGGCGGTGGCAGGGCGCAGGGTGCCACCTTGTGCCCAGGGTGTCACACCATCACCCACGGGTCCTCCCGAGGTCCTGACGTGCTCAGGAGCACCCCGAGTGCCACCCCAATACCCATCTGACCCCTCTGGGCTGCTCCTCTCCCCACCAGGTCCCCATCCAGGAATCGCTCATCGAGTTCCCGGACGGCAGCATCAGCAAGCTGGCCACCGAGGCTTTCCAAGGTAGGAAACCCCAAACCCCCTGCCCCATGGGACCCCCATCCTTGGAGAAGAGTCTGGACAAACAAATAGGGTGGCTCCTCCAGCCTCATCGCCCCCCCTGCAGCAATTTGGGAGGCTGGGGCGTGTGTCACACAGCGGGGAGCACATCCCCGGGGTGGGGACAGGGCGAGCTGCGTCACCGTGTGCCTTTTTCCCCCCCCAGCCGTGATGAAGTTCATGGGCGACCACCCTCCGAGGGGACAAACGGAGCTGGACATCGTCTGCACCCTGCTCAAGGTAAACCCCGTGCCATGGGGGTGGTGGCAGTGGGGACGTCCCCGGCCGTGGAGCGAGCCGTGCCTGTCCCCTAGCTGTGCGCGGAGCACGAGGCGCTGCGGGACGAGGTGTACTGCCAGATCATCAAGCAGCTCACCGAAAACACCAGCTCCAAGCCGTGAGTCCTGCTGGGCTGGGACAGCACAGCCAGGCTGGTTTTGGGGACAGTTTTCCACCCTGACACCACGGGGACACCCAGGGATTTGGGGTCGCCCGCACCCAGCCGTGCCGTGCCGGTCCCCGGGGCTGTGGGTGCTGTTTCAGCTGCCCCCTCGCTCTGCCCCGGGGGCTCAGCTCCAAATTTTCCCTGCAGGGACAGCTGCCAGAAGGGCTGGAGGCTGCTCTACATCCTCACCGCCTACTACAGGTGCTCCGAGGTGCTCAGGCCCTTCCTCCTGGCTTTCCTGCAGGGTGCCAGCGGGCACCCGGAGCTCCCTTTCCATGGTAGGGGCTGTGCCCACCCCGGGAACCTTTAGGGGAGCCAGAAAGGGTTGATGGCACGGCTCAGCCTCATCCTGCCGGGCTTTGTCCTGGTGCCTGCGGGGTGCCACAGACCCCATGCGCCCTGGTCTGCTGCCTCCATGCCCGTCCCCGTCTCCCCCAGGGATCTCCAAAGCCTGCGAGCAAAACTTCAGGAAAACCCTGCAGTTCGGCGGCCGCAGCCTGTTCCCCAGCAGCATGGAGCTCAAAGCCATGGTGGTGAGGCCGGGTGCCCACGGGCAGGGCTTCAGATCCCCCCCCCACAACCAAGATTTGGGATGACCTTGATGGGTGCGGGAGCCCCCCATGGGGCTGAGCTGATGGCACCGTGGGGACGTTCCTTAGGGGGGAGCACTTTGGGGGTGCCCCAAGTTTTATGGGGGCAGCATGGCTTGCTGCAGCTGGCACAGGATGGGATGTCCTGGTGGTTTTGGGGTGCTTTTTGGGGTCTCGCTGGGATAAAAGCACCCCCTGCCCCCCTACAGGCCGGGCGCAGCGCCAAGCGCCAGCTCTTCCTCCTGCCCGGCGGCATCGAGCGGCACCTCAAGATCAAGACGTGCTCGGTGAGGCGGGGGGCACGAGGGGCTTGGCGGGGGCACCCCGAGGTTGCAACAGGCTGGGGGACTTGGCGCTTTGGGGAAAAAAATAAAAAAAAAAAGGATCCCTGGAGGTCGGGTCCCCCTGCCCCAGGTGGCTCAGGACGTGATCGAGGAGCTGTGCTGCGAGATGGGGCTGCAGCGCCCGGAGGCTTTCGAGGAGTACATCCTCTTCGTGGTCACCGACAGAGGTGAGGGGCTGCTGGATGTGCCCCCCCGACCCCAAATGGGTGCCGGAGGGGGGCCTCGGCGGCACGCTGAGGCTGCCGGGGCCGTGCAGGGCAAAACGTGCGGCCGCTGAGCCGCCGGGAATACATCCTGGACGTGGCCACCGAGACGGAGCGCATGGCCACCGGCTACACCTTCTGGTGCCGCCGCGTGGTTTGGGGCCAGCCCCTCAAATTCGACAACGAGCTCTACGTCACCGTGCACTACAACCAGGTCCGGCTGCACCGCGGGGCTCCCCCCCTGGTATCCCCCATCCCCAAGGGGGTCACGCTGCGTCTTGTATCCCCCTCCTCACTTTTTCCAGGTGCTCCCCGACTACCTGAAGGGGCTGTTCACCGTCCTGCCGCCCTCCAGGCTGGGCGAGCAGCATTTCCAGCAGCTGGCCAAGCTGGCCGCCCTGCAGCACCGCGCCAAGGACGCCCACCGGCTCCCCACCGCGTATGGACACGGCCGGGAGCCCCCATCCCATGGGGACTGGGAGCCCCCCGAACCAGAGCTGGCCTCATCCTCGGTGTCCCCGCAGGAGGGAGGTGCAGGATTATGTCCCCCCGCAGCTCTTCCAGCTGCTGACGGCGCAGTCCTGGCTCCACGCGGTGACCCAGCACGCGCAGCAAGCCCAGGCGCTCAGCGCACACCAAGCCAGGGCGCAGTTCCTGGGTGAGCAGGATGGGGACAGGGATGGGGACAAAGATCAGGACAGGGACATGATGCCACCCTGAGGCTCCTCCGTGGGTATTTTGGGGTCTCCACGGAGCCCCCGTCGTCCGCCCCGCAGGGCTGCTGAGCGCCTACCCCCTGTTCGGCTCGTCCTTCTTCTACGTCCAGAGCTGCAGCAACAACGCCATCGCCTCGCCCTGCATCCTGGCCGTCAACCAGAACGGCCTCAACTTCCTCAGCAAGGACACCCACGTAGGTGGAGGGGGGCTGGAGGTGGGGGGATCCCCGCGGTCCCACCCCCTGCGGCCCTAAAATGGGCTGGCACGGAGCCGTGGGGCTGGCGTCCCTCTCCCAGCACCGTGGGGACCCCTAAAAATTTGGCACCATGGGGACCCCTAAAAATTTGGCACCTTGCTCCTCCTGCACCCGCTTTGCTGGGGCACCCACTCTTTGGGGAGCCAGTGGGGGACCTGGGGACTTGTTGTCCCCCCCCCAAATTCCTTTCCCCTTAGGAGCCGGTGGCCAAATTCTCGCTGAAGGAGATCCAGGCCACGCGGACGCGGCGGCCGAGCCCCGGCTCCAGCTCCCCCTACGTGGAGATCACACTGGGGGAGCTGCTGGCGCAGGGCATCACCCAGCTGCAGCTGGAGCAGGTAGGGGCACCCCAGGGACACCTTGGGGTGTGCTTTTTGGGGGGGACGGGACACAATTTGGGGTGTCCCGCAGGGCTTGGAGCTGTGCCGCGTGGTGGCCGCGCACGTGGAGAGGCTGCTGGGCGCGCGGGAGAAGAGGCTGACGCTGCCGCCCAGCGAGATCACCCTGCTCTGAGACCCCCCCAGCGCTGGATGGACCTGGAGGGGGATTTTGGGGGGATTTTGGGGGGTTTTGGGGTTTGGGAATGGGGTCCCCCAGGCTGCTGTATCCCCCCCTTGTGCCCCCGAGGATTTGATACAAGGCTGCCCCCCTCGGCCTGTGTCTGTGTCTGTGCTGCGCTCGCTGACAGTGGGGGTGCCGAATGGGGACCCCTCGGCCCCCCTAATCCCTCCCAGCCCCCCCCAAGACCCCCTAATCCCTCTCCAGCCCCCCAAAATCCCTCCCTAGTCCCCTCAGCCCCTCTCAGCCCCTCCTGACCCCCCTTCCCCCAGCCCCCCGGCCCTTACCAGCCCCCCTGATCCCCCCCCAGCTCCTCTTAGCCCCCCCAATTCCCCTTAATCCTCCCACCCCCCCTAATCTCCCCCAATCCCCCCAGTTTCCCCCTAATCCCCTCAATCCCCCCAACCCTCCTCAGCCCCCCAATCCCCCCCAGAACCCCCGATCCCCCCTTTATCCCCCCCGACCACCCCCAGATCCTCCCCACCCCCCTCCCCAATTCCCCCCAATCCCCCCCCAATTCCCCCTAATCCCCCAGACCCCCCTAATCCCCCCCAATCCCTCCCAATCCCCCCCAATTCCCCCTAATCCCTCCCATCCCCCCACCCCTCCTCTACCCCCCATTCCCCCCCCCAACCCGCCACATCCCCCCTTTATCCCCCACTCCCCCTAATTCCCCTTTCCCCCCCTAACCCCCCACCCCTCCCTCAATTTCCCCTCCCCCCTTGAGGAGGGGGGGGCGGGCTCTCCCTTCAGGCACCTCCACGGCCACCCCCACCCCCACTCCCCTCCCACCCTCAGCACCCGCGAGGCCCCCGCGCTCACCACCCAATCACCTCCCTCCTCCCCCTTCCCCATCCCTCCCCTTTCCCCCTCTCGACCAATCCCCTCCTCCCCTTTTCGGCGTGAGGGCGGAAGAAGGGCGTGCCGGGTAAGGGCAGCGAAAAGGGCGAGAGAGAGAAGGGCGGCGGCTTCACCCGCCGCGAGCGCGCATGCGCGGGACCGGAAAGAGCGAGGGGGCGGGGCCCCGCGGCGGCCCGGGGATGTCGGGCTGGTGACGTAGGCGCCGCTCGCGCCGCGGGAACGGCTGCGCGCGACCCCCGGGCCCCCTCCCCCCCCCTTCCCCTCCCCTCACGGTCCCGGTCCCGGTGCCCCCCCCCGGGCCCCTCCGCCATGGGAGCGGGCCGGGCACGGCACCGAACCGGGGCCGCCGCCGCCGCCGCCGCTTGAGCTGTGGCCCCGGGGGAGCTTCGGGCCTCGCCGTTAGCCCTCCGCCCGTTACCGGTTTCTCGTCGTTGGCGTCGTTTCGTCGCGGAGCCGCCGTTACCGCCGCCCGTTACCGTCGCTGCCGGGCTCGGCCGTGAGTTGAGGGGGAGGGAGGGGGCGGCTGGGACCACCGGGAACCCCCCGGGAACTCCCCGGGAACCCCCAGA
This sequence comes from Anas acuta, assembly GCF_963932015.1. Lineage (NCBI taxonomy): Eukaryota > Metazoa > Chordata > Aves > Anseriformes > Anatidae > Anas > Anas acuta. The sequence goes on from NC_088993.1 coordinate 15,717,005, forward strand.
CCCCCCAATATCCCCCGGTAACCCCCCTAGACTCCCTGTATCCCCCCCGGTAGCCCCTAATACCCCCCCGGTAACCCCCTAGACCCCCGGTAGCACCCCCCGGTAACCCCCAGACCCCCTATAGCCCCCCCGGTAACTCCCTTAGACCCCCCTATACCCCCCCGGTAACCCCCAGACCCCCTAGACCCCCCCCGATAACCCCTAATCCCCCCCCTCTACCCCCGGTCCCACCCCCTCCATACCTCCCAGTACCCCCCACACACCTCCCCATACCCCCAGTAACCCCCCCATGTGCCCCGGTACGCTCCCCATACTCCCAGTAACACTCCCCTACCCCTTATGCCCCCCAATAACCCCCCCATGGACCCCAGTAACCCCCCCCTTATAGCCCCTGATACCCCCCCCATTACCCTCCATACCCCCTGTACACCTCCCAGTACCCCCCCATACCCCTGGTTTTCCCCCCAGTCCCCCCCCCCCATACCCCCGGTACCCCTCCCAGTACCCCCCAGTAACCCCCCTGTAGCCCCAATTTCCCCCCCAGTATCTCCCCATACTCCCAGTACCCTCCCAGTGCCCCCACCCCACCCCAAACCCCCAAATCCCAACCCCAGTACCCCCCCCAACCCCTCCAGCACAAACCCCTATAACCCTCCTCCACACAACGCACACCCGGGGGGGTCCCAAAACCTCCCGATTTCCCCTCTAACCCCCCAAATTTGTTTTTTGCCTCCCTCCCCGCAGGCCGGCGGGTGCCATGAGCAGCGGCTGCGCGTCCCCGGCGGCAGCGGGGCGGTGACGGGGGGGCCACGGCCATGGCCGGCAGCGGCTACACCGACCTGCGGGAGAAGCTCAAGTCCATGCTGCCTTACCGGGACAACCCTAAAGGGCCACGGGACCCCCCCGTGGAGCCCCCACCCTACGAACGCAAGCGGCGTTACCACGAGGACTCGGCCTCGGAGCCCAGCGACTACGAGGAGCAGCAGCAGCAGCAGCAGAAGGAGGAAGAGGAGGAAGCCCGCAAGGTGAAGAGCGGCATCCGGCAGCTTCGCCTCTTCAGCGCCGAGGAATGCGCCAAAATCGAGGCACGGATCGAGGACGTGGTGTCCCGGGCGGAGAAAGGGCTCTACAAGGAGCACACGGTGGACCGGGCGCCTCTGCGTAATAAATATTTTTTCGGGGAGGGTTACACCTACGGCTCGCAGCTGCAAAGGAGGGGGCCCGGGCAGGAGAGGTTGTACCCGCGGGGAGAGGTGGATGCCATCCCCGAGTGGGTGCACGACCTGGTGATCAGGAAGCTGGTGGAGCACCGGGTGATCCCCGAGGGTTTCGTCAACAGCGCCGTGATCAACGATTACCAGCCGGGGGGCTGCATCGTCTCCCACGTCGACCCCATCCATATTTTCGAGAGGCCCATCGTCTCCGTCTCCTTTTTCAGCGACTCGGCGCTCTGCTTCGGCTGCAAGTTCCAGTTCAAACCCATCAGGGTGTCGGAGCCCGTCCTCTTCCTGCCCGTCAAGAGGGGCAGCGTCACGGTGCTCAGGTAACGCCTCGCCGACCCCAAAAACCACGGGGACGTGCGCCCCGCTGGTGGCCGAGCTTTTTTTTTGGCACCCTGCGGGCACGCGGGGTCCCTGGGCAATGGGATGATGGGGCTGGGGGTGCCCGGTGCTGCGGGTGGGATGATATTTTGGGGTGATCCTATCGGGGAGGAGATGGGATCCGGAGTTATTTGCTCCCCAGGCTGCCAACGGGGAGCTCCTGTGGGATGGGGACGGCGGGGACGCGGCGCAGCCCCCAATTTGGGGCTGTCCCCAGGGAGGTGAAATGACCCTGCCCAAGGTCACGCAGCCGGGCGCCGTTTTGGGGCTGCCAAACGTCTCCTCCTTCACCCCCCCCCATCACCTCCCGGTGGGCACGTGGAGCCCTCGTGCTCCTCGTTCCCGTGCTTAAAGGGTCGGTGCCGGGGTTGCCGGTGCCGCCGGCCCCTCGTGGCCACATCCCCAGCCTCGTCGCCACGTCCTGAAGGTCAGAGTGCTCGCTGCCAGGAGCGGGGACGGCTCGGGCTGTGCCAACAGCACTCGGAGCTACCAATTTGGGGTGGTTTTTGGTGTTTTTTGTCTTTTTTTGGGGACTGGTGAACAGCCTGGGTGGGTTTTAGGGCTCCCTGCTCATAACACAACCCCGTGTCTCCGCTCGGGAAGCGATCGCCGCGGGGCACGGGGAGGAATTAAGGAATTTTCCCCCTCCCCATGGTGTCCGGGGGCATCCCGGTAATTATGGCCGGGATTTCTTGGAGCTTTCATCCGGGGAAAACTGCACAAACATTAACGGGTCCCCCCCAGCTCAGGTAACTCCCGTAGCTCAGCAGCTTTGGAGCCAGGCTGCGGGAGGATCCGCGCCAGCAGGAAAGGCTCCCCCGAGGCTAAAAAAACATTTTCTTGTTCCCCCAGGGAGCGTGGCCGGGGCAGGAGAAGGGCAGAGGTCAGAGGGATTTGATCCCGGAGCGGCGTGTCCGCTTACCGCGGGCGGCAGAACTTTCTGCTTGAATTTCCCTGCCCGGGTAGCCAAAACCCGCAGGAAAATTCCCCAATTCCCATCCGGAGCAGGGTCGGGGCTCAAGCAGAGGAGGGTCGAGGGAGAGGGGTTCGCTCTGCTCCCCCACAACCCAATCGTGGGTTTTTGTCCCTAAAAATCCGCCGGGAAGGAGCTGGCTCGGGGCTCCCAGAGCCATTCTGCGCCGTGCGGGGTTCCCTGGAGCGATCCTACAAAGCGAACGAAGAGGTTTTGGTGCCTGCAGGGGAAGGTTGGGTTCCTCCTGACCCCAGGATGGCGTTGGGTGCTGGGTTAGGTGCTGGGCTGTTCTGCTTTCCACCAAATAACAGCCTCTAAAAATGGGATTTTTGCAATTTGGGCAAAATTTGGGCAGATGGCACTCACCAAAGGGAGATTCTGCCAAGGGGTGCAGGGTGATGGGATCCGGGAGAGGAGAAGGAGGACGTGGGGGTCTCGGTGGGGGTCTCGGGGTGCAGTTTCCAGTGGAGCCAGCTCCTCTCTCTCCTCGCAGCAAGCAGTTGCCCTGGAGATAGGGAAACGGCGGAGACAGAAGCAGCGTGCCTGTGATATTTGGGATTCAAACCCTGCCGGGTCAGGGGCCTCCTTCCCGGGGAAGCCGTGGGTACCCTGTGGAAACCGTGAGGCTCACGGGGAAGCCGCCGGGTTCCTCCTTCCCCCCCTCTTCCTCCATCTGTCCCCAAAGCCCCCGTGTGTCCTGCTCCCCATCCCAGCTCTGCTCATCCCTTCCCCAGCCTCGCAGCCACCCCGTGCCCTCCAGAGGGGCTTTCCCCGCGTCCTGCCCTCGATGTTCTGCTTCGCTCGGGTTTTTCCCAATTGTGGGGATGCTCCCAGTTAAACTCTGCGCCAGGCTCAAGTGTTTGGTGTGAGGCTCCTTGCAGATCCTGCACTGGCCTCAAACTCGAGCTGTAAAACCTTCACACCCCAAATGAGAGGTTAGGGTTGGAAAAATGTCCTCGCAAAGACTTTTTGGGGAGGAACGGGGGCTCTCCTCACCAGCAGGACAAAAGCTGAGCCACCTGGAGGCCGTCTGCCTGGCCCCATGCTCCTCCAGCAAGGTATTTTCTCTCCGGTCACCTCCCCGGTGCTGATTTGCCCTCGGAGGACCCAGCCCCAGCCCCCTGATTTATTTTTTCCCCCCTGTTTTAAAAAAAAGAAAGGAATTTGATAATTTGATAAGCATCAATCCGCAGGAGTGCTGGGGAGGAGATGGGGGATTGACCTGTCTGCCCGGGAGCGGGGTTTGGACAAACGGTTAGGGGAGAAAATAAAAACCACCTGCACCACGGATGTTCTTGGGGGTGTCTTGTTCCAGTGTCTGTCCCTTGGCCGTCACCGGGATGTGATAGGGGCAGGGAATGGGTGAGAAATTCATGCTGGCACCAAGCAGAACCACTAAAAAATATTCTTGTTCTGTTTATGAGCAGTTCCCGTGCACATCCCGTGCTGGAGGGGTGTGCAGGGCGCATCTCGGGACGTGGCGAGGTGCAGGCTGAGTTCTCCCTCCCCAGTGGGGCATCAGGGTTGCCCGGTGAGGATGTGCTGAGCCAAATGTTAGCGTGGGGGATATTATGAGATCCCTGGAATATAACGGAGCATTATTAAAGCCCCTTTGCATGATGCTGCACGATTCTGCAGCACCCTAAAGGGCAGGGGGGGCCCCCAGCAGCCCCTCTCCAACCGCTCAGTTCTCAGCCCCCCAGCTCCCTCCTCCGAGCAGTCTCCAGGTGAGAGGTGTGCGCTTCCAGGCGAGTGGCTGGGTGAGTAACCAGAGAAAGGAAATCCCATCCTGGCCCTGGAGGAGACCAGGCTCTGTGTTATCCCCCGAGCATCCCAAATTCACCGGCTGCTGCAGCCTCGTGGCAGGGGGGTGCGCACGGCGGCTCCCCGGCCGTGCCGAGGGCGAGCAGGGGGAGCTGAGGCTCCTCCGAGGGAAGGAAACGCTGAGCTCGGGCTCTGGCATCCCACATGAAACGCTCTGTAGCCATGGTGCGAGGCAGGGCGTGCTGTGGCTGCCTTGGAAGCCAAACCCCTGCCCCTGGGAAGCGCCGCGGTGGCCTCCGGCACCGCTTTGTGGATCCACAGCCGCGTGGATCCGCTCCCGGGGAGGCTCCGTGAGCTCTTTGCGGGGTTATTAACCTAGAGCAGGGGCGTGCTGGCTCCCTGAGATCCCAACGCCTTCACCCCAACACCTCCCTGCCTTTCTCAGCTATTTTGGGAGGCGTTTTGAGTCTCCTTTGCTGTGCCGGACTCTGGAAGGCTCTTGGGCACAGACACTGTGGCAGCAGCAGGTAGGGGGCATGCCCAGCGCCCAGCCCAGCTCGTTAGCACCCATGCGAGGGCTGAGACAAGCTCGTGGTGCTCCCAGCAGGGTGGGTGCTCACCCGCAGGTGTGCTGGCTGCTCTCCATCACCTCACCTCCACCCCTGAGGCTGCGATCTCGCACGCTGCGCTGGGCTCCAGGCATGGTGCCGAGCAACAGAAACAGCCACAAGGAAAAAAAAAAACCCTGCCTGTTGCAAGTCCCGTGCCCATGAGGTGGGGATGAAGCACACAGCTCCTGGGGCACCTGGCCCTCAGTGTGCCCCCCACCTCCCCTAACACATTAATTGGGGCTGGAACCCACCTGCGAGCCCTGGGGAGGCTCCAGGAGCAGGCTCTGACCATCCCCGGGGATGGAGGCACACGAGAAAGCCACGCGGTGATTTGGTGATTTGCCTTCTGCTGTGATCTGCTCTCTTGGTAAAGCTCCCGTAAACAAACGAGCTGAATTTACGCTCCGGAAACTCCTTTTCAACGCGACTCACTTCGTGATGTGCTGGCAGGTGGCATTTTCTCTGGTGCGTGCTAAAAAAAAAATGAGTCTAAATTTAAAAGAAAAAGGCCTGACTGGTGCAATTTCCTTGAAGTTTCTTCCTTTCTGGCAGTTTGCTGGGGAACGGTGTGTTTGGGGGAGTAATTCGTGGTGGAATTTGGGAACCAAGTGGCCAAAATTTGTTGTTGCAGCCGCTTTTTGCCCCTGCCCTCTGCCTTTCTCACAGAGCCTTTCTCTTTCTGTTGTCAGCGGGTACGCAGCCGACGAAATCACGCACTGCATCCGACCGCAGGACATCAAGGAGAGGAGAGCTGTCATCATCCTTCGCAAGTAAGTGTTGGAGCCCCGGGCTGCTGCTGTGATTTTCTTAAATCACAAATGGTGATTTAAAATGCTGTGATTTTTTTTAAAGCAACGCTTTCACAAAAAAAAAAGCCTTGCTTGGTGATGCGCTGGGTCGATCTTAAATTTTTTAGGTCTCGCTGCCCGTTTGCAGGCGCTGTTCCGGGCTGGATTTTGTTGGGTGCCCAGCTCCAAGCAGCTGGGATCTCAAATTCCCGTGCTCCGGGCTGCGTGTGCAGGTGTCTGAGCATCCCATAGCCACGTGCAGAAGTTCCCTGGGCAGAGCTTTGAAGCTGCTGCTGAAGAATCATCCATAAAGGAGAGGGATTTCTTGGTAGCAGGGCTCTCAGCTCCTGGGGATGAGGGAGTGGAGGTGCTGGTGTTGAATTTAGTGACCGGTTCTGGGAGCTGGGAAGCCAGGCGCTGCTGTTTCAGGAAATAATTGTGGGGGAACCTCCCCAAAACCCCCAGTGTCACCTTCTCCTCTACCCAGAAACGACCTTTTTGTATCAATTCCTTTTACTAGAGGGCTAAAAAACGTGTGTGCACCGCGTGGACCCACGTTTACCCTGCCTTAGAAGTTACTAACAGCAATTCCTCTGTCAAGAAGTGTTTGTAAGTGGAAATGCTCGTGGCTTGGGTGCTGTTCACCCAGATAAAACCCCTCGGTGATTATTTTTGGGTGATCTCCGTGGGGCTGAGCAGCCCCGGTGGATACGCGGGGTGCATCCACCAAAGGCTGCGCCCTGAGCTGCAGCGGGTGCAGGCTGCACCAGGGAGTTATGCAAGCAGGAAAACCGCCTCTGCTGCTGGCACGCGAGGTTTGGGAGCAGCCCCTGACCTCGTACAACTCCTCTTTGCCTCCTTCCTGGGGAGAGGCAGCAGCCCGCAGCTTGCCAGAGGGCTCGCGTACCCTGCGGGCGCATCGCAGCGTAAAAACTGCATCCAGGAGCTGGGAAATTTTGGGATATTTGGCTGCCAGAGCGTGCTGGGCTCCAGAATCTGGATCCCTTCTTGCCTTCGCTCTGGGCACGTGGCTCCGGGGGTGTTTTTTTGCTGGCAGTGGCAGGACAAAGCCGTGCGTGCCGGGGAAGTGGCCGGCTTTTTCGGCACGCCTGAGAGCGGCGCGGTTCCCAAGTAGGTCAGGAGCCCTGGAGAGCTGCAGGGGGATGGTATTTACGGTGTTTCCTGCTCCTCAGAGTGCAGGGCTGGTGGGTTTTGGGAGCACTCTGAGTGGAGGAAGGAGTGGAGCCATGCTCTGGATTTCCTGAGCTGCTGCCAGAGGGCAGCTGGGAGGTAGGGGGAGAAGCGAGACCTCCTCGAGCGGGGCTTGGAAGTCCTTTTACAGGGCTCCCGCAGCCGTGTGTAGAGAGCTGGGAGTTATTTTATTCAGCCTGAGCTTTGCTGGGTAATTTGCTGCCCGTTTTGGTGCAGCTGTGGTGGTTTTACCTCCTGGTGCCTGCTCCTGCAGCTCGCCTCCGTGGTGGCGCAGCGTGGCTGGTGCTCTCCGACCCTCGCAGTGCGTTTAGTGGGTTTTGAATTGCAGGCCTGCAGTTGTTATATCTGAAATATGTTTAATTTGAAATAAATCTCCCAAGGTGTCCGGGGCAGGAGCCGCAATGCTTTTGGAGCTCTGGCTGGCCTGGCTCCAGTCCCGGAGCTGTGAACAGCTCAGGATGGCTTTGCAGACGAGTGCAGGCTCCAGCCTGGCAGCAGCTGCCTAAAAAACCTGCCTGAAAAGCTGAAGCTGCACAGCAGGGGACACACAATGCTGCTCCCCTTCCTTTCCCAAAGCCCAATTTTGGTGTTCACCCCTAATCCTGTGGAGGGAGGCTGCAGCAGCAGCGCCAGGGTGCCTTTCTGTCCAGAAACACGCACGGATCCTCCCGAAATCGGCACCCTGGAGCCCTGGCACCACCTTTTAGCACTCTTTCCCAATTCCTAGGCTTCGTTCTGTTTTGAAATTGATTTCTGGAGCGCTTTTAAGTGGCTGCCAGTAACTGCACAGCACTGGGAGGTGGTGACAGCACCGTCACAGGAGAGCTCAGAGAGAGGAGGGAGTTTCCAGAGAGCAGCGGCTGTTACTGGGTTGTTACTGGGTTGTTACTGGTGGAGGTGGTGATGGATCTTTCCGTGCATCTCCCAGGTGGCTGAACTGGAGCTGCGAGTTGTGGAGGAGTCACCGTGATCCCAGCACCTCCTCTCAATGCCCCGTCACTGGGATTGCAGGGAGCTCAGCGCCCCTCCTGTCCTCCCAGCCTCACCTCGTGGCTTCGCTGACCCCTAAACCTTTCTCTGTCTTCTGACCAATGCAGTAAAGGTTAAAAATTAAAACATCAAGTGCAAGAGAACTGCAGCTTGTTCTGCCTTTGAGTGTAACCATCCTGACCCTTTTCTGGAGCTGTGTGGCAGGGATTGAGGGTTCTGCTGCAGTGCATCTAGGACAAACGTCTCCTGTACCAATTCTGTAGAAACTCCTTGCAAATACTACTTTTTTTTTTCTTTTTTAATTTGCAGAACGAGGCTAGATGCCCCTCGATTGGAAACAAAATCGCTGGGTAGCTCTGTGTTGCCACCAGGTTATGCCTCCGACCGCCTGTCGGGAAACAACAGGGACCAGATCCTGAAACCCAAGCGGTCCCATCGCAAAGCAGACCCCGATGCTGCTCACAGGTAGGTTGGGCTCTCCGGGGAGCAAGGAGCTGGCCACTGAACCTCCGAGGCTCCTGGCCTCTGATGAAAGGTTGTAGGCACACTCAGAGCATCCTGGCTCGCACCTCTTTGCCAGGTGCTTCCCGTGGCACGCAGATCTGTTCTATCAGAGCACGTTGCTTTATTCGTTCCTCCGAGGCTTGCAGAGGCTAAGCCCCGGCTGTAAGCAGCTTACATTGTTTATCCGGTGAGTGGCATAATGAAGAAGCAATAGATTTGCCTGCCTCTTGATAACGCAGTCATTCAGAACAATAGTTTCCCTGCAGCTAATTATTTTTGACCTCCATTGCCGAGCAACCTGCGCGCAGCCGTGGTAAAGTGCATCACGAGAGCAGTCGGAGAGAACGTGAGAGCTGGGCAGGGGAAAGGACTCTTTGGGAAGCTTCTCGGATCTCTTTCGGTTCCGGAGCTGTGTGTATTTGTGCGTGCAACCAGACTGCGTGGGTGCCTCAGCCTGACCTACAAGAGCTCCTTGCTGAGGCTGCAGACAGCTCGAGCTCTGCGGCGAGGCTCCCCTCAAACACCACCTTGCTCACGCGTCTGTGCTGATAGCCAGGAGTGATAGCCAGCCTGCCAGCTGGCCTTCCTGCTCTTATCTGCCTCCCGAGCCTCCCAGGAATTGATAGGGCATTCTCTGCACCTCGTGCAGATCCCAAAGGTGGTGGGGCTCGGCTGCTGTGCGGTCCCAGCCCGTGTTTCAACCTGTCCTGCTGAAGGAGCAGGGTGGGGACGGCGTGTTTACGAGCAGCGTTCATTCAGCAGGGCTCAGGATGACTGGGCACATTGATCACCGAGCGAAACGAGCCTGCAGCGGGCTGTGTGTGATCAGAGCAGGGATTGTGCAGGGCAAATCTGGTGGAAAAAAGGCGAAAGGCTGATTGAAGGAGAAGACACCTCACTGGAGAGCAGGCTCGGCACAGACCCCTGCAGCAGGCGGGTACCAAAAACGTGTTTTTCTCTCCTTTTAGCCTAAAAGACTCCAGCGTAATGTAGGTGAATAGCACAGGCAGCAGCATCTGTCAGAGAGGAACTCGGTTGACACCTAGGATAAAATAAACTGGGATAAAATCCTGCCAGCACGGCCCTGCTGTGAGCTGAGCGCAGGGGCAGCTTCCTACAAGAACTGACTGCGTTGTGCTGATGCTGGAGAGCACAGCAGGAGGACACGGGAGCTCGGAGCTGTGGTTTAATCCTCACAGCCCCTCTGGAGGGCAGAGAGACCCCTCTGGAGGGCCCAGACCCCACGGGGTTAGGGGCTGCACCTAAAGAGGGGCAGCCAGGCTGTTTGGAGGCGAAGGGCTCGCACCACTCAGAGCCAAATTCCCAGCCTTTCCGTGGGACGTGCAGCTTGGCGAGCTGCTCCTGCTCTGCCGAGAACCCGGAGCGGAGCACCAGGAAAGCAGGGTGGAAAAAATCACTCACGGTGCTCAAAGCATGCAGAAATCCAGATGGTGTCCACACCAGGAGCGCTTCGATCCCGTTCCGGACGTGTTCTCACTCCCTCTCTCCCTCCCTCCCTCTCTCTTTCCATAGGCCACGGATTCTAGAAATGGATAAAGAGGAGAACAGGCGCTCGGTCCTCTTACCAAAACATAGGAGACGGAGCAACTTCAGCTCCGAGAACTATTGGCGAAGGTCTTACGAGTACACGGAGGACTGTGATGAGGAGGAGGAGGACGGCAGCCCGGCCAGGAAAGTTAAAATGAGGCGACACTGAGGAATGCACTTTCCGGGCTCATGGAGCTGCTGAGATTGGCCTCCAGTCTGTGAAAACTTTCTCCTCCCTCTGGCTATCTTCCATCTAGCTTCAGTTTTGGTTTTTCCTTTCAGGCTGAAGAGTAAACAGGAAGGATCTAGCGATTTGTTTTTATGAATGGAGGAATGCTGAGACATATGTGAGGATGGAACGTGTCCAGTGCACGCGGTGGCCTGAGTCATGGGTCAGACGGGCATCTCTCCCTTAGGAAGCAGATAAAGTGATGCCAGGCTGTCTGTTGGGATTTCTGTTGAAAACACCAAAAAAAGTTTAACTGTTTCGTTGCGCGAGATTCAAGAATTGTATTTTTGTTTTATTTTTTTTTGTTGTTTTATTTTTTTTTCGTTTTCGCTTTAACTTCCTTTCCAAATGTTCTAAATATGATGTTAGACCCCAGGAGCTGAAATTTCGCTGTGGTGGCCTCGTATTCCTTGCTTCACCAAAGGGGCTCCTCGGTCTGCTGTTACCTAGTTGTCGTTGGGTTGTGTTTTAAGAGTGTGCCCTGCAGTAACTGGAAGTTTGGAGCTTTGCAGACCCCTCTTACTGCGTTGATTACAAAGGGTTTAGGACATTTGTGTTGCACTTTAGTACCAGTTTTAAATGCCGTAGGTTTTTTCTTTCCGGTCCCTCTTCCCGAGCCAGCTTGGGCTCACGGCCTCGCGTCCCCGGGGCTGCCCTCTCCGAGAAGAATGTGCTTACCCCTGGCTTCTCCCTGCCGGGTTTTTTGGTTGAGGAGGGAGAAAATTTGGCTGATTTCACGGAGGCCAGCATCGCCCTGAGGTCCGTGGTGGAGCCCGGGGGCTGCAGCATCGGCACCGAGTGCGCGCTGCGTCCTGGGGACAGCAAAGAGGAGCGGGCGTGGGGTGTGCTTGTGAGGATGCTGGGCTTGGGGTCCCCTAATAAAAGCTCTCCTCTGCCTCCTGGCAGCGTGGCGAGCTGCTTTATAACACCCTGCCCCTGCTGGGTGCGGGGAGAGGAGCTGGCAGGGGGCTGCCGGGGAGCCGGGCACCTCGGCTGCGCTCCGTCCACCCTCCGAGGCTGGCTCTGGGGCAGTGCGTTCATCAGAAATAACTCATCAGAAATAACTCGTCAGAAATAACTCATCAGAAATAACCCACCCACACCCTGCTCCTCCCTCTGCCTGTCCTGGGGCTGGGGGGTTTGGGGCTGCCAGGGGAAATGCTGAGCAGCAGCAGGCGCGTGGCCCCGGGGAGGTAACGCTAGGAGCTCTGCCTCCTTCCTCATCTTCTCCCAGCCTGGGCGCCTTCCAAATCGGGGGCCCAACGCCGTATTTAGAGCCCTGCTTTTAAGGAACTTCCTCCGGTTGATTCTTTCGAACCCCAGTGTTGGCAGATCGTAAGGAGCAGTCTTCTTTTTAAAATTTTTACCGCTTTGCCCGCCCCTCAAGCTGTAGTTTTTCCGGAGCGCCGCGTTCCCCCCACACTTCATGGTCCGCACGCTTGGCAATAAAAAGATGTAATATATTTTGAAACCCGTTTGCTGCTGTCTTGAGGAGCTCCCAGTCAAAAAAAAAAACAAAAAAACACAAAAAAACGGGCGCTGTTCCTTAACAATCCAGCACGTTTGCTGCCATCGGGGTCTTGGTGTCCGTTCCCTTCCCTGCCTGTCCTTGGGGACACCGCTGGGGCTGGCAGCCGTGGCAGTGCCCAGGAGGTCGCTGTCACCTTCAGCATCGCTCTGACCCGCTGAAATTTCACGTTTTGAGCATTTGAAAGCGTTCCTTGCCTTCTTAGCTTGCTGCAAAACCCCGTTCTGGAGAGCTTGGCATTCCCTGCAGGGAGCAGCGATCTCTTCTCCTCTTGGTGGCTGGCATCTTCAGCAAGCCAGAGACCTGCCCGCGGGATGCCTGGGCACGGCTGCTCCCAATTCTTCCTGAATTCACCCTGGACGTGCCCCGTGCCCTCTGTGGTGTTTGGCTGTGCTGCTCGTGCTGCTGGCATCGCCCAAGGTCCCCGTTCTGCGCAGCCTGCTGCCCCCCCTCCCCATTTTACGCCTACCTCTGCATCACCCATTCCTTCCTCCGCTGTCTCAGCTCCCAACGAGGGCAACTTCCCTCCCCGGGGCTCCTTCCCCAAGCTGTGGGACCACCGTGACTCCCGTGGGACGAGGTTTATGTCCTCTGAAACCCGAATGAGGCACCCCGAGGTCTCACTTCATCACCTCATCCCCGTGCAGTCTGTAGGGGCACGGGCAGCCCTCCTGCCCCCTCGGGTTCTGGTGTTCCCGCATGCCATCTCCGGGAGCTCTGCCCTCCCGTTCCCCCCACCCCATTTCTGTGCCGTGGGTCCGAGCCGGCGCTGCAGCCCCTCCCCGGGGTCCCTCCCCTGCTCCGTTTCGCTTCGAGTCTCCGAGCTGCCTGCTTGGGGCTCCACCACCACCCCCCGTCTGACCCCTAAAATCTCGTGGGCGAGGAGTTCCCAGCGCGCAGGCAGCCCGTCTCTCCCCCTTGTACAGACATTTTCTATACACGCGGTTGTACATGTGTAGATAATGTGGGTTTTTAACTCTTTTTTTTGCACTGAACAACGTCGGGGTAAAACCTTGATCTGAAACCAGAAGACGCATTTCTTTTCGCACGGATCCAGCTGTCCAAATCCTTTACTGTGCCCCGTTTGGTAAAACTGTGGCTCCAAAATGCTGCTGTGCCCAACTCCTCTTTGTCGTGGCTGCGTGCGGACTTCGGGTCAGGCGAAAAAAAAAGGCGAAATTTCTCCCCATCCTCTCCGTGGGATGGGCTCGTTCCCTGGCCTGACCCCCTTTGGCTTTGTTCCCCTCGTTTGGCTCCGTGCTCCTCTCCATCACCCGCAGCGTGTCCTTGTGTATCCTGCTCAGTACGGCTGCGTGCGCCCCGACGGCCCCACACACCCCAAACCCACAGCCCAGACCCCGAGAACGGAGGAGAGGGAGGTGGGCGCTGTCCCTTCTGCCAAGGGAGGAATTTGGGTTCGCTGCTCTTGCCTGCATCCGGAGAAGACTTCTTGAGTTGGTTGCGTGGGCTCGGCCTGTCCCCTGGGAGAAAAGGAGAGATTTGGGGGCAGGGAGAGGGGAGCTGGCCCGGGGATGGGGTGGCGGATCAGGGAGCAGGTCCCCACAAACCCCACAACCAGCCTCCAGCAGGGAAGCCCCAGGTTGCCACCTCCAGCCCCACACTGGCCCAACCCCGACACCGTCATCCCAGGAGGGATTTCGGGGTGTGGGGCTGCCGGCTCCTTCCTTCATCCTTGGGGGTGTCCGAGCCCCAACCCAAAGTTGGGAACATCCTGGAGGGGGGCTCTGAGCCCGGCCCCGATGTCCAGACCCCCTCTTTGGTGTTCCCAACACCTTCCCTTTCCTGGGGAGGAGAAACCTGGAGCTGAGGAGCGCATCTCTGCTCCTTCCCACACCCCTGCCCACAATTCAAGTTCTGGCTGACTTTAATTTCTTTTATTATTATTTTTTTAAATATTCTAATTTTTTTTTGTTACAAATAAAATAAAAAAAAATAAAAAAACAAAGTGGCAATATTTTTTTCCGTCAGCTTTTCCTAGGAAAAAGCGTGGTTTGTAAACAAAGTTGTACAGTTCTGAAGTTTGAGAGACGAGAAGTAACTGTGTGAAACGCTGTAAATGGAGCAGAGATTATTTTATGTACAGTCCGGCGCGGGGGGGGAAAAAACTTTTAATTCCGGTCGATTCTTCGGAAGAATTTGGTTCTTCACTGTCAGGGTTTGGAATTTCATTGGTTTCATTATTAATTATTATTATTATTATTATTATTTTTCTTGTATAGATTGCTGCATTAATTGAATAAAAGCAGAAAGCATCGCTCGGCCTGCCTGTGTGCTGGGGGGGCTGGAGGGGGGCACAGCCGGGCTCGCTGCCTGGCTGTGGGGTGAGGGAAAAAGCTTAGAAATTCTAAAAAAAGGGAAATTCGGGCTCCGGGGGGATTTGTGTGCTGCCCTAGAAACCGGCACGGGGCTGCAGCACGAGCTCCCATCCCCAAAAAAATCCGGTTTGCTGCGGAGCAAGCGGTGAAGATGTCCCCGTCCTCCTGGCCCTGTTTTAGGGCCGGGGTTGTCGCCTTGGTGGCTGTGGCTCGGTGAAGATGTCCCCATCCTCCTGGCCCTGTTTTAGGGTTGGGGTTGCCACCTCGGTGGCCGTGGTTTGGTGTTTTATCACCCCGGGGTGCTGCACCCCCGTGCTTCGGCCTCGCCCGCCCTGCCCTGCGCCTTCCTCCCGCAAGAGGGAGATGGGCGTGCGGGGATGGCTGCGTGGGGCCTGCCATGGCGGCCTTCCTCCTCCTCCTCATCTTCAAACCCCCCGTGAGGGGTGACCCCAAGGAAAGGGATGAGGAAGGAAATGGAGGCGGGATGCCCCGGAGGAGGGCCCGGCGGTGTCCGTGCACCAGGCCTTAGTCAGCAGGGAGGGGACGCCCTGCCCTGCGTGGGGACGGGCGCTCGCCTGAGTCACCCGCGGCGTTTGGGGCAGGGTGCTGGGGCCCCGGTTTCTCTGTGGGGTGCTCCCCGTGCGTCCCCACCCCATTGCTGGAGGCGTGTGGTGCGGCCCCCGGTTGATACAGCCGGGCTGTGGGGCCACGAAGATGGGATGTGGGTGTGAAACTGGTACGGGACCCCAAATTATGAGGCTGCCATAAGTTATGGGGATCCACGTGTTTTGGGACCCCAAGTTTTGGGGATTCCCACATTATGGGACCCCAGGTTATCAGGATCCCCGCAATATGGGACCCCAAGTTTTGGGGATCCCCGCAATATGGGACCCCAAGTTATGAGGATCCCTGCATTATGGGACCCAAAGTTATGGGGATACCCATGTTATGGGACCCCACATTATGGGGATCCCTGCGATATGGGATCCCAAATTATGAGGATCCCTACATTATGGGACCCCAAGTTTGGGGGTTCCCCATATTATGGGACCCCAAGTTTTAGGGATCCCCTCATTATGGGACCCCACATTATGAGGATCCCTGTGATATGGGATCCCAGGTTATCGGGATCCCCGCAATAGGGGACCCCAGGTTACGGGGATCCCCGTGTTATAAGACCCCAAGTTATGGGGATCCCTGCATTATGGGACCCAAAGTTATGGGGATACCCACGTTATGGGACCCCACATTATGGGGATCCCTGCAATATGGGATCTCACATTATGGGGATTCCCATATTATGGGACCCCAAGTTTTAGGGACCCCATGTTATGGGATCCCAAGTTTTGGGGATCCCCTCATTATGGGACCCCACATTATGAGGATCCCTGCGATATGGGACCCCAAGTTTTGGGGATCCCCATGTTATGGGGTCACCCCACAGCTGCCTCACAGCTCCATCACCCTATATGTGATGGAGCCCTGTACCCACAACACCCCATGAGCAATATGTGCAGCCTCAGGGTACCCCCTCTCCCCCCCCCCCCCAACCCTGGAGCTCTACGACCAAAAAAAAAACGAAAAAAAGAGTTAAAAAAACCCACACACATAAAAGTCCCTGAGGCAAAAAACTACAACCCCCAGCATCCCCCGCGCGGCGAGAGGGGGAGGGAGGCGAGGAGCGCACGCGCAGCGCGGCGGGGCGGGGCGAAGAGGCTCCCGGCGTGCTGAACGGGCGCTGATTGGCGGAGGCAGCTGTCAGTCAAGGCCCGCGTCCCGCCCCGCCCCGGCGGTGCCTGCCCGGGCTCGGCGCGAGGCGCTCGGGACCGGGAGGGGGGGGGAGGGGCGGGGGAGGGGGCACCGGGAGCTCGCTGGCCGGGATTTGGGGTCCGGGGGGGGATCCGGGCTCGGGGGTATTGGGGGCTCGGTAGCGCCCCGTACTCGGTGCCGGTGTTACCGGGGAGCCCCTCCCGGTACCGGCAGCACCATGATGAAGTTTCGGTTCCGGCGGCAGGGAGCGGACCCGCACCGGGAACGGCTCCGCCACGACCTGTTCGCCTTCAGCAAGGTGAGGGGGGCACCGGGGGGGCGGGAACCGGGAACCGGGACCCCCCCCGTATCCCCCGGGACCACCGGGACCCCCCCCATAGCCCCGGGACCCCCCCCCATACCCAACCGGGACCCCCCCGGGCCCCCCCATCCAGCACCGGGAGCGCGGAGCCCCCCCCAGGGTCCCCCCTGGCTGCTGGGTGCCGGTACCGGGACCCCCCCCCCGGTGTTACCGGGGTCCCTCCTCCCCCTCCTCCCCCCCCCACCGTTTTTTTTTGGGGTCCCCCCGGTTTTTGGGGTCCTCCCGGTTTTTGGGGACCCCCCTGGTTTTGGGACCCCCCCCAGCACCGTGCAGCCCCCGGAGCATCCCCGGTGCTGCCCCCCCCCCATATCCCCGGTGGGGGTCCCAAGGAGGCTCTGGGGGGGCTGAGGATGCTCACCGGGGGGGGGACACCCCAAAAATGTCCCCGGTAAGGTTTAGGGGGGCGCTTTGTGACCCCAAACCCGGTGTCCCCCGCTGGGGACGGAGCCCCCCGGGGTGTCCCCGTTGATGCTGGGGGGGGGGGGCGCATTTTGGGGACACCCCCATCCTTCAAACCCCAGCCCCGTGGTGCCGGGGACACCCCCGGGATCACCCCTGACCCCCCCGGGGATGCAGCCCCATTTTTGGGGTCCCCCCTTTGCTTTCCCAAAACCCCCAAATTTTTATTTTATTAAATTTTTTTTTTGGGGAGGGGTCTCCCCATCGGAAACGCTGCCAGGAGCAGCCCCATTCCCCCCCCCCCCGGCCCCATCCATCCCCGGGGGGCCGCAGCCTGCCCACCTGCCTCGCATTAAGCTCTCCTTATTTATTTATTTTTTGTCATTTTTGTCTTTTTTTTTTTATTTTTTATAATTTTTATTTTTTTCCCCCCTCTCCCCGTGCTCCCAATCTGCCTCGGATTTTGCAGTAATTTGGCCCAGAGCGCCCCTGGGCCGGCCGGAGCAGCCTCCTGCCGGATGCAACCCCGCTGCCTGGCGGGAGGAAGGGATGCGAAGGGGGTCGGAGGGTTTTTTTTTAGGGTTTTTTAATTTTTAGGATTCCTGGTAGGGTTTTTTTGGGTGTTCCCAGCTCGGCACCGGGGCGCTGCAGCCCCGTGCCCAGCGGCGGCTTTGGGGTGGCTGCAGGGCGCACAGCGCTCACCCTACACACTTTATGGTGCACGGGGATGGGGAGCAGGACCCAAACCCAAATTTTTTTGGGGTGCCAGAAGGCAGCGGGGTGCCCGGACCCCCGTGATCCCATCCCGTGGACCCCATCCCTCATCGGGATCCCCGGCGATGGGTGCGCAAAGTCACCCGCCGGCGGCCCCAGACAAAGGCAACGGGGTCCGGGGATCCGGCCGGGCTGGCTCCGGGAGCTCTTCCCCGCTGTTTGATGGGGATGGAGGGGTGTGTGGGGTGTGTAGGGTTTGGGGGGGGGCTGCCCCAAATCCCCGGGAACCCCTCCCGAAACGGCGAGCCCGGGCACGCCGCCGTCCCCGGACTTCCTTGGGAAGGTGCCCGCGGGCGGCTCAGCCGGGGACGGCTCCGCTCCCAGGCGCTCGCAGGTCCCGCTCGCCTGGTTCCACTGGGGGGGGGGGCACCGTGGGGATGAGGGGGGGGGGGCGTTTTGTAGGATTTGGGCTCCCCGAGTGCCTCGGCGTGGCGGGGAGGGGGGAAATTTGGGGGAGTTTTTTGGGGAGGTTCAACGGGGTGGGCGTGCGCCCTGGTAAAACGTCACCCGGGGCGCTGCGGGCACCGGTGGGTGTTGGGGTGATGCTGCTTGTACCGGGGGGGTTCGGGGCGAGCTGGGGGGGGTTTGGGGCAATCTGGGGGGGTTTTGGGGTGAGCTGGGGGGGCTCCGTTTTGACCCGTTTGTCCCCGCAGACCGTGGAGCACGGCTTCCCCAGCCAGCCCAGCGCCCTGGCCTACGACCCCCGGCTGCGCGTGATGGCCATCGGCACCAAGGCGGGAGCGGTGAAGCTGTATCCTTCAGCACCGAGGGGGGGGGACATGGGGGGGGGGGCACAAACACGCACGTTGCCCCCCCCTCCCCATCCCCAGCCACGTCCCAACGGGGTCTGTCCGTCCGTCCGTCCGTCCAGCTGGGCTGCAGCTGCGCTGGGGAAAGGGGGGGGGAGGAAAAGCGGCCGCGTTGTCCAAAACGCCCCCCCCCGTTTTCCTCGCCCTGGGGGGCTCCTCCCCGTGCTCCCTGCAGTTGTTTGGGAAGGAAATAGGGGAAAAAAATGGGAAAAAAGGGAGGGGGGGGGGGGGAAGTCCCGGGTGTTTTGTAGGGGTCCGGCCGCGCTTTGTTGCTGCTGGGGAGGCTCCAGCGGGGCCGCTGGCGGGCGGCCAGGGCTGGATGCGGCCCGCGCTCGGGGGGCCCCCGCGCCGCAGGAATGCGGGGTGGGCTCCGGGGGGGGTTGGGGGGGGCCGAGCCTGATGTTTTGGGGGTGGTTGTGTTGTTTTGGGTTTGTTTTAGGGGCGGAAAGGGGTCCTGGCTGTCCTGCCTCCCCCCTGCATAAAGATTTTGGTTTTTTTTTTTCTGCCTGGGGCCGCGACGTCGCCGCTCGGCTCGGTGCTGGGTCGGGGGCTGGCCCCGGGGGGGGGATGCTTGGAGCGGGGTTGGGGACCGGGCGGCGCAGGGAAGCGGGGTGAGGAGGAGGCCCCAGTACCGGCTGCATGGCCGGGAGCTGGCCAAACTGGTGTTACTGGTCAGCGGGGGCACCGCTGGGCGCTCCCCGGCTGGGCTTGGGGGCTGCGGGGCGCAGGCAGCGCGGCACCGGGGGCTGTCACCCTCCGGGGACCCATGTGTCCCCCCCCCACAGCTAGAGGGGAAAACGGGGATCCCATCACTTGCTCCCCAAATCGCCTGCACATCCTGAGCTGCTCTCGCTGCCTGCTTGCCCCCGGAGCTGCCAGCATCACATTTTGGGGATGCGGCGTTCGGCGCGGTGCCGGCTCCCCGGTTTGGAGCCCCCCGGGGTGAGCAGGGACGGGGCGACGTCCCCCAACCCCCCCAGCCGTGATGGATGCTGCCCCGGGGCTGCAGTTTTTCCCCTTTTTCCTTGTTCCCCGCATCCCCAGCCCGGCTGTCTGGCTCCTCCGGGATGTCCCCAGCGCCGCGGCGCCTCCAGCCCGGCCACGCCGGTGCTGCCAGACAGCTCCTGCCTGTCGGCCCGGGCAGAGCTGCTGCGCCTGTTCCCCATGCCCAGGACAGCGTGCGGGGCACGGGGAGGCAGCGGTGTGGCTGTTTGGGGGGAGAAAAAGGGCAGGGATATATGGGAACTGTGCTGTGGGGTCTCAGCCATCCCGGTTTTGGGGTGCGGGATGCGCACGGGGCCATGCGCCGGGCATCCTGGGGGGGAGCAGCTTGGAGGTTGGCTGCTCGTGGGTGGGTGAAGCAGGGATCGGGGGGCTCCTCGCGGCTGGAGGGCCCCGTTGGGGTGCTGTATGGCCCCGTTAGGGTGCTGTATGGCACCGTTAGGGTGCTGTATGGCCCCGTTAGGGTGCTGTATGGCCCCGTTGGGGTGCCACAAGGCGCTGGAGCATCGGTGCCGGTCCTACCCCGGTTCCTGCTGAGCGGCGTCGCCGACGGAGGAGCCGGGACCAGTTGGGTGAGTGCGGCCGTGCCGGCACATACCAAACCCCACCCTGCGTGCCGGGCGGCCCCGGGGTGAGAAAGAAGGGGGTGGCGGAGGCCAGGAGCCCGCCCGGCCCTCGTGCGCCCACCCCAAACCTCGGAAGCACCGGGTACGGGCAGGAGGCATGGCAAGAGCTCGGTGCCCGTGGCCGTGCCGGGGCTGGCGGCGTCCCCGGTGTCCCCACGGGGCTGGATCCAAGTGGAGCAGCCGGGCTGAGGGGAGCCCCTGGGAAAGTTGAGGGCACGAGGCCGCCGAGGGCTTTGGGGACATTGTCCGCGCCCGAGCGAGCGTGGCTAATTGGCAACGGCCCCGGCCCCGCTGCCGGCCATTTGGAGCGTAATTGGGCAGCAAAATGAGAGCAGGAAGGGGGCTCGGAGCTGTCCCGCTGGGGTCCGGCCCCACTCTGCCAGGAGGGTCCCAAACCTTGGATTGGGGTGCGCAGGGCACGTCCGACCCCAAATCCGAGCAGTGGGTCCGCGGGGGTTTCCCTTCAGCATCCTCCAAACTCATTTCCCCCGGCCGAGCAGCAAATCCCCCGGCTCGCCGCCATCCGGGGCTGCTCCGGGTCCTTTTTTTTAAATTTTTTTGTGGAGCTGGGGTGGGTTTGGGGCAGGAAGCAGGCGGAGGGGGGGGCGCGGGGGGGAGCTGCTGAATAAGCACCGCGCGGCGGCTGGCGCAGGAGCAGGGTTGCTCCCAGCAACACGCGAGCCGCGGGGCCGTTGCTTGGTGACCCTCGGAGAGGGACTGGGGGACGCGGGGGGGGACGCGGGGAGCGGGCTGGGGGGCGGCCAGGGCTATGGGGTGGGGGTCTGTGGGGGTCTGGGTGGGATGAGGGGGGTTAAATCGGGCTTAGATGGGGGGTTGCGGGTTGAATTGCACCCTGTGAGATTTGGGAATTGGGTGGGGGGGATTTTGGGGGATTTTTTGGGGTGGGCTTCGTCCTTTTTGCTTCCTTAACGCCCCCCCCCAGATACGGTGCACCCGGGGTGGAGCTGACGGGCTTGCACAAGGAGACGGCCACCGTCACCCAGCTGCACTTCTTGGCCGGGCAGGTAGGTGGGGGGCACTTGGGGGGTTCTGGGGGGGGTCTCACCGATCCGTGGCCCCCCCCGCCCACCCCGCTGTCCCCCTGCAGGGCTGGCTGCTGTCCCTGCTGGATGACAACACGCTGCACCTCTGGGAGATCTACCAGAAGGAGGGCTGCTCCCACCTGGAGGAGACCCGCAGCTTCGGCCTCCCAGCGCGCCCCGGGTTCGGCACCGCTAAGTTCTCCTCCTCCACACTCGGCTGGGGTCATGGGGGGGCTCCCAGCCTTGTTTTTCCCCCCCCCCGGGGGATGGTGACCCCGCTGTCACTGTGGGTGTTGATGCTTTTTGCGTTGGGGCGGCGGCAGGCGAGGTCTGCCAGAGTTTACACCCGGCTCCGGCGTGGTGCCGGGGTGGGGTTTGGCCGCGGCGCTGCCAGCTGCGAGGCTTTGTGCTGTTTGTTTGGCTTGGGGAGGGAGGAAAAAAAAACCAAAACAACGAAAAAAAAACCAAAACAGCAAAAAAAAAAACAGCTCGGTGGGGACGGAGCACGGCGTGGGAGCAGCTCCCGGCCTCCAGACACCTGGGGAGTGATAAGGGGAGCAAGAAGGGCACCGGGCTGGGAGCGGCGCGGGGGAGCGGGCGTCCCAACTCGGGATCCGTGCTGGGAAAAGCAGCCCCGGGCACGGGGAGTAAAGAATTGGCTCAGGAATCACCTGGTGGCCAAAAAGCCCGGCTGCTGGCCCCAAGAATCATCCCCATCCTCGTGGGCTGGCAGGGTTGGGGATGCTGAGGTGATGCCGGAGCGGGACGGAGAGATTTTAGGGTCCGTGCCCGCTGCTGACGCAGCCCCTGGTGCCCCCGCAGCTGCTCCCCCAGCATCACGAGGGTGACGGTGATCCTGCCCATGGCCCTGGGCGCCGTGGCCTGCCTGGGCACCGAGGGCGGCGCCGTTTACTTCCTCACCCTGCCCGGCCTCGTGCTGCTGGAGGACAAAACCCTCTTCCAGGACGAGATCCTACAAAGGTGAGCGCCGGCTCCGCACCCCGAATAATTTGCCCAACCCCGGCCCTTCCTGACCCCGTTTTCTCCCTTTTTTCCCCCCCGTGGTGCAGCGTGCCCGATGAATATCGCTGCGGGAAGGCTTTGGGGCCGGTGGAGTCCATCCAGGAGCACCCCCGTGATGCTGGCAGGCTCCTCATCGGGTACAGCCGCGGGCTGGTGGCTCTGTGGGACCAGAGCACGCGCGCCGTCCAGCACCTCTTCCTGGGGAACCAGGTACCTGGGCTGGGAAAGCCCTGGAGAGGGGGGTCCTGAGGACTGTCCCCTACATTTTGAGCCCCTCGTTGTGCCTTTCTGCAGCAGCTGGAGAGCCTGGCCTGGGAGCACAGCGGGAAGAGCATCGTCAGCTCGCACAGCGACGGCGGCTACATGGTGTGGGCGGCCGGCGGCAGCGGGCAGAGGACGCAGCAGCCCGTCCTCTCCACCATCCCCTACGGTGCGTGGGTTCATTGGGGGGGGACTTGGGGGGCTCAGGTTGGCATCGTGACAGCAGTGCCATCTCCCTTTTGCAGGTCCCTTCCCCTGCAAAGCCATCAACAAGATCCTGTGGCGGACCTGCGAGTCGGGGTAGGTGCCGGGGACGCGGGGTGGGTGCTGGTGGTCCTTTAGGGTGTGTGTAGGATCTGACCCCTCTGCTCCCCCCCCCACCCTGCAGCAACCCCTTCATCATCTTCAACGGCGGCATGCCCCGGGCCAGCTACGGCGACCGGCACTGCGTCAGCGTCCTGCAGGGCCAGACCCTGGCCACGCTGGACTTCACCTCCCGAGTCATCGATTTCTTCACCGTGCAGAACCCCGAGGTGCCCGAGGGAGGTGGGTCCCACCAGCACCGTGTCCCCAAGGCTGGGGGGGTGGGGGCTCCCCTAGCAGCATCCTTCTTTATTTTTTATTCTTTTTTTTTCCTTTCTTAGGCTTTGAGAACCCCCGCGCCCTGGTGGTGCTGGTGGAGGAGGAGCTGGTGGTGATCGACCTGCAGACCCCCGGCTGGCCCACCATCCCCGCCCCGTACCTGGCCCCGCTCCACTCCTCCGCCATCACCTGCTCCTACCACATCTCCAACGTGCCCCTCAAGCTCTGGGAGAGGATCGTCAGCGTCGGGGAGCAGCAGAGCCCCCGCCTCTCCTCCGCGGTGAGTGCTGGGGACGGAGGGGGGATGCACACACACCCCCCACACCCACCCCGAGTGCCGTGGGGTGGGCGCACGGAGCTGTGACGCTCGCTGTCACCCCCCCTCCCAGGCTTGGCCCATCAACGGGGGGAAGAACCTGGCCCAGGAGCCCACGCAGCGAGGTCTGCTCCTCACCGGGTGAGCGCCTGCCATGGCTCTGCTGTGGAGCCCCACGCATGACGAGGAGGGGGCGCAAGGGGGGGTTCCGAAATGCCAGGAGGGAGGAGGGGACGTCCCCAGCCCCTTCCCGTGGTGGGAGTGGGGCTGGGTGATGCTGGGGGGAAATCCACCAGGAGCTGAAGCCCACGGGGGTGCAGGGGAGCTGGGGGGGGCAGCTGCTGGTGCTGGCTGTGCTGACAATCCCCGCTGTGTAGCTCGGTGGCCGGGCAGCAGCACGTCACCCGCTGCGTTGTCCCCTCACCCCTCCTGGCACGGCGGCCACCAGCGCACAGGCGGCTCTTGTTAACCCCCCCCCCCTCCTCCTTCACCCCCATGGTGGCCCCGGCAGGCACGAGGACGGCACGGTGCGGTTCTGGGACGCCTCGGGGGTGTCCCTAAAGCCTCTCTACAAGCTGGGCACCGCCGGCATCTTCCAGACCGACTGCGAGCACAACGACAGCCTCAACCAGGCGGGCGAGGAGGAGTGGCCGCCGTTCCGCAAGGTGACGTCTCGGGGGGACACCGTGGGGGGGAGAAGCTGTGGTCCCCGGCTCCCCCCTGCTTCAGGGGGAGTTGCCCTTGTAGGATCCATCCCAGCTGCGCCGTGGGGACGTGTCCCCTCGCTCGGGGCACAGCTGCTGCCTCGGGGACACAAGGGACGCTTGTTCTGCACGCCCCATCCCGTGGGGCGTTGTGGGGGGGGGATTCCAGGGCACCGGGGACGCGTGGGGACGGAGCTGACCCCGGGCACGGTGCCCGGTGCTGTGTGCCACCCCCGGCCCCTCTCCCCTCCCCGCAGGTGGGCTGCTTTGATCCCTACAGCGATGACCCCCGCCTGGGCATCCAGAAGATCGCTCTGTGCAAATACACGGCCAAAATGGTGGTGGCAGGCACGGCCGGCCAGGTAGGGATTAGGGGACAACGCAACCAAGCGTGGGGTGCCCCACATCCCCCCCTACACCCATCCTCGTGGGCAGGATCGAGGATCTTACCCGTGGCAGCCCTCCGTGTCCCCCACCGGCTTCTTGTCCCCTCCCTGCAGGTGCTGGTGATGGAGCTGAGCGACGAGAAGTCGGAGCACGCCGTCAGCGTGGCCACGGTGGACCTGCTGCAGGACCGCGAGGGCTTCACCTGGAAGGGCCACGACCGCCTGGCGCCCCGTAACGGCCCCCTCGCCTTCGCCCCCGGCTTCCAGCCCAGCGTCCTGGTGCAGTGCGTGCCCCCCGCCGCCGTCACCGCCGTCACCCTGCACTCCGAGTGGAACCTGGTGGCTTTCGGCACCAGCCACGGCTTCGGGCTCTTCGATTACCACCGGCGCAACCCGGTGCTGGCCAGGTAGCTCTATGGGGTGTTATGGGGGGGGGATGCTTGGGGTTGGGGACCCTACAGAGGGGTCCGGGCGCTGAGCAGCGGTGCCGCAGGTGTACGCTGCACCCCAACGACTCGCTGGCCATGGAGGGGCCCCTGTCCCGCGTCAAGTCCCTGAAGAAGTCCCTGCGGCAGTCCTTCCGCCGCATCCGCAAGAGCAGGGTGTCGGGCAAGAAGAGGCTCAACCCCGGCAGCCCCTCCAGCAAGGTGGGCGCACAGCGGGGCCGGCTCCTCGCCTCCCCATTCCCCCCCTCTCCACACCTCCCTCTGTGTGTGTGTGTGTGTGGGGTGGGGGGCTCCTGACCCCCGTTCCCCTGCACCCCCTCCCCACCTCGCAAGGTGCAGGAGGCCAACGCGCAGCTGGCGGAGCAGGCGGGCCCCCCCGAGGTGGAGATGACCCCGGTGCAGCGGCGGATCGAGCCCCGCTCGGCCGACGACTCGCTCTCCGGCGTGGTGCGCTGCCTCTACTTCGCCGACACCTTCCTGCGGGACGGTGAGAGCCCCCTGCACGTCCCCTCCTGCAGCCACGGCGTGGGGAGAGAGAGAGGGGGGGGGATCCTCATGCTGCTGCTGCTTCTCCTCCCGTCCCGCAGCCGCCCACCACGGCCCCACGATGTGGGCAGGGACCAACTCGGGCTCGGTGTTCGCCTACGCCCTGGAGGTGCCGTCGCAGGAGAAGTTTTCGGAGCGGGCGGTGGAGGCGGTGCTGGGCAAGGAGATCCAGCTGATGCACCGGGCGCCCGTGGTGGCCATCGCCGTGCTGGACGGCCGGGGGAACCCCCTGCCCGAGCCCTACGAGGTGTCACGGGACCTGGCCAAGGCCCCCGACATGCAGGGCAGCCACTCCATGCTCATCTCCTCGGAGGAGCAGTTCAAGGTGAGCCTGGGGCTGTGCGCCCACCCCGCCACATCCCGCGTCCCCTCTGGGCGTTCCCATCCAGGCTGGAGCTTGGAAAAGCAACCAGGGTGGGGGTGACCGAAGGGCT
The DNA here is from genome assembly GCF_963932015.1 of Anas acuta. Classification (NCBI taxonomy): domain Eukaryota; kingdom Metazoa; phylum Chordata; class Aves; order Anseriformes; family Anatidae; genus Anas; species Anas acuta. The sequence continues at coordinate 15,742,571 of NC_088993.1, forward strand.
GGGGTGGTTTTTGGGGTCTCACTGCCCTTTGGTGAAGGCTTTGGGGCAGCGGGAGGGAGTTCCACCACCTCCTGCACCCCCGGGGGGTTCCTGTCCCTGCGGCACCCGCCTCCTCTCGCCCTCCCCAGGTCTTCACGCTGCCCAAAGTGAGCGCCAAGACCAAGTTCAAGCTGACGGCCCACGAGGGCTGCCGGGTTCGCAAGGTGGCCCTGGTGAGCCTGGCGAGCGCCGGCCCCGAGGAACGGGTGGAGAACTGCCTGGCCTGCCTCACCAACCTGGGCGACATCCACATCTTCACCGTGCCCAGCCTGCGGCCCCAGGTGCACTACGGCTGCATCCGCAAGGAGGACATCAGCGGCATCGCCTCCTGCGTCTTCACCAAGCACGGCCAAGGTGAGGGGCCAGCTCCCTATCGTCCCCACCTCTTTTTTTTTCCTCCTGGGGGGGTCCCTGATGGTTCCCTTCCCCAAACACCCCGCAGGTTTCTACTTGATCTCGCCCTCCGAGTTCGAGCGCTTCTCGCTGAGTGCCAGGAACGTGACGGAGCCGCTGTGCTGCCTGGAGGTCTCCCGGCTGCAGGACACCTCCTGCCTCAGGTGGGCTGTGCGGGGGGCTCACCGCGACCCCGGGGGCTTGTTGTGTCCCCCCCCCATGCCACCAGCACCAACCTCTCCCCGTGTTCCCTTCCAGCAACTCCACGGCGACGCCGAAGCTGCCGCAAGCCAACGGCACCCACGTCCCGCACAGCCCCGAGGCCAACCATTCCCCCTCCGACAGTGACAGTGAGTGACGAGGGGACGGGGTGGGTGTTTGTGGGTGTGTGGGGGGGTTAATATTTTGGGGTTGGGCATCTCCATCCCCCCCCCCGTGGCTCCCTAGGGTCCCCCGAGGAGCACCAGGCCTCCTTCTCGCCCGGCCCCGTCGACTCGCCCAACAGCAGCATGGAGAACCCGCTGGACACCACCGGGGACATCACGGTGGAAGAAGTGAAGGATTTCTTGGCGTGAGTTCAGAGCTGGGGGGGGGGGGGAACGGGAGGAGTGTGGGGGTGCTGCTGGCAGCTGGGGGGGGGCACCAGGCACATCTCACCCCGCTCTGCCCCCAGGTCCTCGGAGGAGGCGGAGAGGAACATGAGGAACGCCAGCGAGGACGAGGCGCGGCCCCCCGGCATCCTCATCAAATGAGGTGGGTGGTGGGGCCGTGCCTTTGAGGGAGGGGGGGTGGGGGGAAGGAAATGCAGCTCTGGCTGCCCCCCCCCCTGCAGCATTTAGGGCTGGGCCCCCCCATGCCCCCATCCACAGCAGGGAGCACGTGGCCACGGGGGCAATGAGTGCCCAAGGGGCTTTCCCTGCCCAAAATGGGTGGGGAACAGCAGCTCCAGCCCCCCCACACCCCATTTTGCCCCCACCACCACCCCATTTTGCCCCCCCCCACCTACTCCATCCCCCCCCACATCACCTAGGGTCTCCCCCAGTCTTTTAACCTGTCTCTTCCCCCCCAGGCATCACCGGTGCCCGTGGCCTCCCCGGCCCCTCTCAGCGCTCGGCTTCCCGGGACGCACGGCTCGACTGGACCCCCCCGGCCCCCCCCAGCGTAACGTAGACTCGTCTCCTCTCTAACATCCACGCCGGCGCTCCCCCTGCGCCCCCCTGCCCGGCTGCTGGCCCTGGAGCCCCCCCTCTGGCTGGGGGGGGGCAGCAGGGGGGGGCCCACGTTGCACAAACTCTTCCCGGGGAAGATTTATGAATTTTTTTTTTCCTACACGGTCGGGTTGGAGCTGGCCCCTGCTCCAGAGCCCCTTCTTCCTGGGGGGGGGGATGCTGCTGCCTCACGGTGTGTGTGTGGGGGGGCCCCTGGTGGCTTTTTGCCACCCCCCCCAACCCACAGCCACCTCCTCCCGGGTTTGGTTCCTTGGGGAGGCGCAAAGCGAGGCCCCCCCCCAGACCCCTCGTCTCTGTTTACATGCCCGGCTCCCTGCAGTTTACAGCCCCCTCCTCTGTGTGCTGGGGGAAGGGGGGGGGCCCTGGGGACCCCCCCATTTATTCCCCTGCCTCTCCCCGAGTGGCCTGGGGGGGGTGGGTTGGAGATTGGGGGGGGGTCACAGGTGGCCTTTTTCTCTTGGTGGCGTCTCCAAGGGCTATTCTCCAGGCTGGGCCCCCCCTTCCTGACACTAATTCCTGCCACGGGGGGGGGTTTGGGATGGGATCACGTTTTGGGGGGGTTGGGGGGGGGTGAGGTCAGCCCCCCCGCCCTCTCCCCGGGGGTGTCACTGTGCCAAATCCCTGCTGGGCTCCTTGGCCCCCTCCTCGCAGGGGCTGCGGTGGCTCCGGGGCTCAGCCCTGATTTTGGGGATCCGTGGGGTTTGCCCCCCCCCGTCTCCTGTGCCCCCCCCTCCCCAAATTCTCTCTTACGGTACGTGTCTGGCCTCGGCGGGGGGGGGGCCAGGGGAGGCAGCCATGCCCCGGGCCCTGCTGGGGGGTCGGGGCTGTAGTGTCCCTGGTAGAAACCCCCCCCCCCCAATAGCCCTCACCCCAAACCCCCCCCCCCACCTCCTCCTTTTTTTTGGTAAGATGAATTTAGCATTGTTTAGTTATTAAAAATACTGGTTTTTAATATTGAAAATAAAAGCATTTAATATCAACTGCCAGGCTGGGGGTGTCTTGGGGGGGTTTGGGGGGGTTTAGGGGGGCGCAGTGAGAGCCTGGCACAGCTGGCGGTGAGAAGTGCAGCCTTTATTGATACCACACCAAGGGGCTGCCCCCCCCTCCAGGCTGGGGGGGGCGGCCCCCCATCTCCGCAGCACAACAAAAAGGGGGGGGGAGCCCCTCGCTGCCCCCCCCCGGTGCTCTTCAGCAAAGCTAAAAGGGGGTCCCCCACGCGCGGGGAGCTCGGGGACCCTCCGTGCGCCCCCGTAGCGGGATGGAGGGGGACGGGGACAGCCCCGTGCTCCCCCCCCCGGCTGAAGCAGGCTTGGGGGGGGGCCGGGGGGGTCCCCAGCCTTTAGGCAGGAGGCTTGCGGAAGGCGCTCCAGGCGTGGAAGCAGCGGGTGAAGGGCCAGGGCTCGTTGCCTTTCCGCACCAGCCGCAGCTTGCGGGGCCGCGCGGGGTCCTTGGAGCGCATGTGCTGGATGTAGACCTGGGGGCAGAGCACGGCACGGCTGTCCCTGGGGTGGGGGGGGGATTTGGGGGTCCCTGCCCCCCCCTTTTAGGGTGCCCAAATGCTGCCCCCGAGCAGCTCGCTGCGCCCTACCTGGCAGGCTTTGAGGCTCAGCTTGATCTCCACCTGGCTGGTCTGGGTGCCCACCCACATGTAGACCTGCAGGAGGGGCACACAGGTTTGATCCAGCCCCCCCTAGGGTGTCCCCCAACCTTGGGGGGGTCCCCAGGACCCCCCCCCCACCTCCTGCCCGTTGTCCAGCAGCATGATGTCGTCGTCGGCCAGGTCGTCCTGGCAGAAATCGGAGCACTTCTCGGACACGGCGAAATAACCCTTCTCGTTGGAGCACCTGCAGAGAGCCCGTTAGCACCCCCGGAGAACCAATTTCGCCCACGGGATGCCCCAAAATGGGCACAGCTGGGGAAGGGGCTCACCCCAACCCCCCCCCACCCCACAGGACCCACCTGAAGAGCCGGGAGTGTTTCATGTACTCGGCATCCTCATCGTAGGGCTTTTGGCTCCCGATGCCCACCCAGAAGAAGTTTTCGGGCTCCTCTCCCTCGTTGATCACCTGCGGGAGGGCAGGGGCAGCGCTGAGCCCCTCCAGCCCTCGGTAGGTTGGTGCTGAGCCCCCCCTGAGCCCCCCAAAATCCCCTCCTCACCTGCTTGCTGTAGGAATCATCGAACATTTGGTTCATGATGTCCTCGGCCAGCTTGGCCTCGTCGGGGTCGGCTGCGCGGCCCACCCAGGTGTAGACGATGCCCTGGTTGTCCGTGCTCTCAAAGGGGACCTGGGGGCAGCGGGGCAGGCTCAGGACTGCTCACGGGGGGGGGACGACAACAAGAGACCCCCAGAACCCCCCCCTGATGCCACCAGGAGGTACCTTGAGGATGAAGCAGAACTCGGAGTTGAGCAGCCCGGCGTCGGTGTTGATTTGGATGCACCTGGGTGAGGAGCACAAAAGGGGGCTCAGGGGGGGCTCAGCCTGCCCGTACGTCCCCAGGCAGCACCCATGGGTGCCACCCGGCCCCCCCATGGCACCAGGAGGCTGACCTGGTGCAGAGGGCCCCGCCGTTGGTGCGGATGTGGTAGAGGCTGGGCTGCGGCGGGCTCTGCTTCTCCTTCCTCTTGCCCCGGTGGATGACGAAGCGGCGCTTGAAGTGCGAGAGGAACTTGGGGTTCTCCTGCTGCTGCGTCATGCGCACCACCTGCACGGGGAGGGGGGGACACGAGGGGCGTGGGGTGACCCCAAAAAACAGCCCCAAGACCCGGCTGTGGGGTGCCGGACCCCCCCCGTGTGTGTGTGTGTGTGTGTCCCCCTTGGCACGGGGCTCACCTCCAGCTTGCCGGGGAAGAGGCTCTCGAATTTTTTCTGCAGGCTGAAGGTGAAGGTGAGCCAGCCCATGTTGGAGGCCTCGCGGCCCTGCCAGAAGTAGACGATGCACTGGAAGTCTTCCTCGGGCTGCTTCTCCTCCTCCTCCTCCTCGCCCTCCTCCTCCCCTTTGCCGTCGCCCTTCTTCTTCTTCTCCTCCTCCTCCTCGTACTCCACCGGCACCCAGTACCTGAGGGCAGGGGCAGGGGGTTGCAGAGGGGATTTGGGGAGGATTTGGGGTGATTTGGGGGGGATTTGGGGGCTTCACGGAGGGGCCAAGCCGGGTGTCACCTGCAGAGGAAGACGTAGCAGTCGTGGGTGTGGAAGTGGCCGAATTCCTCCTCGGGCAGCCGGGCGAATTTCTTGCCCTCCAGCACGAAGCCCTCCATGCCATCCAGGTCCTCGTTCCACTCCTCCATCAGCTGCTCCGCCTGCGGCCCCCAAAAAACTCGCTCAGCCCCCAACCCTATTGCTGGGGGACGTTTTTTTGGGGGCGAGGACGGACACAGGGGGGCAGCCCCCTCGGTCCTACCTCGCTCAGGGGCATGGGGGGCTGGCGGGGCAGGAAGAGGGCGGTGAGGTCGGCCTTCATCTGGTCCTTCTTCTCGGCGTCCTTGCGGACCTTGCCGGCGAGCCCCCCGTCCTGCAGCACCGTCTCGGCGTTGCGGGTGTAGTCCACGCGCAGGACGTCGTCCCAGTTCTTGAATTTGGACTTGAACACCTTCACCAGGGGGTGTAGGATGAGGAAAAAGGGAGCAGGGCTCTGTGCCTCCCTGCCCCCCAAAAAAAAGGCTCCGTGTCCCCTCCTCACCTGGCACTCGGTGCCCTCCAGGTTGCGGGTGACCATGGCGTGGCGGGGCCGGTGCAGCATCCCGCACAGCTCCTGGCTCAGCTTCAGCGCCGCCGCCCGCACCAGCCTCGAGGATTTCCTCCCGATCCAGATGAAGACGTCGGACCAGCAGTCCAGGATGTAGACGTTCTTGGTGTCCAGCAGGCTCTGCAGCTGCGGGACGCACGGGGAAAAAGGGGTCAGCACCCCCCATATTTCGCACCGAGGTCCCCGCTGCCCCAATCTGCCTCTGTGCCGTAATAGGGGCGCGAAACCAGTCTCACTGGTCAGACTGGGAGAGCTTCCCCACCCTGTCCTGCTCCTACCAGGCGCATCTCCGGCATCAGGTCGGCCTTCAGCCTCTTCTTGTGCTCCACCGACAGCTTGTAGTTGATTTGGGGCAGCTCCAGGTAGCCCAGCCCCAGCCCCACCTGCGCAGGGGAAGGGGCAGGGGTGAGGGTGGCCGTGGCACCACCAGGGACCCCGGGGTTGGTGGCACCTCACCTTGTACAGCTTGGGTTTGTGGGGCTGGAAATCATCGGGGACGCAGGGCCGGATCTCCTCGGGCTGCCCCCCCAGCACCTCCCAAAATTCGGGGGTCTCCTGGCCCTGGCTGAGCAGCGTGATCTCCGCCTTGCCCTTGCGCTCGTTCTTGTTGATCTTCTCGGCGAAGAGCCTGCGGCAGGGACCGGGTGAGGTGGTGGGCTCACACCCCCCCCCTTACACCCCCGGGACCCCCCAAAAAAGCAGCCCTACCTGGCCTTGGTGGTGCTGCTGAGCGTGGCCCGGCTCCCCCGCCACACAAAGAGGTCGAGGCCGTGGTCCAGGAGGAACACAAAGCTGGAGGGCGCACGAAATTGGGTCAGGAGGAAGCAGTGGGGGGTGTCCCAACGCCCTCCCCACCCTGAGGGTCTTCATGGGGCTGGGGTCTGTGGCTGGCGGGGCTGCCAAGCAGGATTTGGACCCGCATCCTTGCAAAAAAGGCGCTGGCACAGCCAATTCCCACCCCAAAGCTGCAGCCACGAGGTCTCGGCCGGACCCTGCCGCCTTCCCAACGCCCCCCCACTATGGGGACCCTGCACCCCCTCGCCCTTTCCCTGCTCACCGGGGGTCCAGCGACGTCCCTTTCAGCGCCACGGGCTCCAGCTTGACGTTCTTCTTCCCGTAGACACGGTACAGCCTCGAGGAGAGGGGGCTGCGGTGAGATGGGGCTGTGCCAGCCCCCCCCCAAGCCCCCCAAAACCGCCCGTCCCCTGCGCTACCTGGTGACGTACTGCGTGTCCTCCACCGTGAAGAAGCCGCTGGCCGTGCCGCCCTCGATGTAGGAGATGTCGTTGTCAAAAACCTAAAAGAAAGGAGGCGGTGAGGGTGGGAAGGGGGTGAAGGGCTGGGGGTGGGGGGCTCCGAGCCCGGGGTTGGCCCCACCTGGAGGAATTCGTCGCTCTCGTCGCCCATCTCCTCCCGCACGCTGCGGCACTCGGCGCCCAGGTAATTGCGCAGGTTGACGGCGTGGATGGCGGAGCAGGCTTTCTTGTCCAGCGTGGCCTCCTGCCCGATCCAGTAGTAGATCTCCCAGTTGAGGGAGCCGTTCTCATCCAGGAAGGTCTGCGGAGGGACGGAGAGGGGGGCGAGACGGGTCGGCCACGGTCCCCATTTGGGGACGCGGGAGGGGAGCCCCCCTTGGGTCCTCCCCGGGTACCTTGAGCACGATGTAGCAGTCGGCCTCGTAGAACTTGCCGTGGAAAGCCTCGTCCACCAGCGTGGGCACGAAGTTCTCGATCTGCCAGACGCAGAGGCCGGGGAGCTGCCCCACGTCCTCGCTGAAGAACTCGGAGTAGTCCAACTGGGGCTTCTCCAAGCCCTGATCCCAGCGGCGAGCCTTCAGGTCCGGCGCCTTCGCCTCTCCGCTCTCCTGCGGGGATGAGGAGGGGGTCACCACGCTGCCGGGCACCCCGGGAGGGGCTGGGACCCTTCTCCTCCCCCCCCTTACCTCTATCTTCTTGTTTTTTTCCTGCGCCACGTCCGACATCCCCTTCAGCACCTGCTTGGCTTGGTCGTCCTGGGCAGAGTCTTTGCGCCGCCGCAGCCGCATCTTGCGGGCCAGGGGGTCCTTGGTGCCGCTCCCTGGGGGCAGGGGATGGGGTGAAAAGCAGCCGGGACCCCCCCAAAAATCCCAGCACGGGGCAGGTTATGGGGTGAGGCTGCTTCCCTGGGGGGTTTTCTCCCTCCCTGCCCCACTTGCCTGCTGCAGCAGCCGCCACGGTGGCTGGGGAAGCCCCGGCCAGGCGGAGCTGGTTCTGCAGGGAGAAGTCGATGTTGTACCACTCCGCTGCCCGGTCCGCTGGCTTGGGGGGCATCACCAGGTTGGGGTTCTCGCGCACATCCAGGACCTGCCAAGGACAGAAGGGGCAGAGCTCAGTGCTCTGAAGCAATGGGGTGGGTAAAAGGAGTCCCGAATCCACCAGGTGCCCGGGCTGAGCCGCTTTGCGCCGTCGGCCCCAAAACACCGTGCCCTGTTGTCACCCCATCCCACCCCATAACCCAGGTCCCCCGCGGGGCTGCGGTGGGTCTTGGGGTCTCACCTCCACCTCCGTCAAGAAGTGGATGGCCTCCGGGAGCGTCACCAGGCGGTTCTTGTTCAGCACCAGCTTCCTCAGCTTCGTGCACCTGCGGGACGCGGAGACGCTGAGCCCGGGGCGCACGTCCCCCCCGGGGACCCTCTGTGCCCCCTCCCGGGGGCTGCCCCCACCTGCAGAGGCTCTCGGGGATGAGCTCCAGGTTGTTGTTGGCTGCCATGAACTCCTCCAGGCTGGCGAGCTTGCCGATGCCCGAGGGGATCCCGTCGAAGTCCAGCTTGTTGGAATTCAGGTAGAGCTTCTTCAGCTTGGTCAGCTTGCAGATGGCAGACTGGGGATGGAGGAGGCGGAGGGGTGAGGGACGGGGACACGAAAAAAAGGGGCAGGGGCACAAAGAAAGGGGTTAGGGGCACGCACGGGCAGGGAGGTGAGCTGGTTTCGGGACAGGTTGAGGGTCTCCAGCTGGGCCCACTGGTCAATGCAGAGGGACAGCTCCGTGATCTGGTTGCTGCTCAGGTTGAGGCGCCGCAGGCTGCCCAGGGTGTAGAGGCACTCGGGGACGCGGCTCAGGTCGTTGCAGGACAGATCCACGTCTAGGGGGGGATAAAAAAGGGATGGAGACCCCCGGGGGGGGGAAAAACAGAGCCCCGAGGAGGGCAAGCAGCCCCACCTGCCAGGTTGGCCAGGCCCTCGAGGCTGGTGGGCAGGTTGCTCTGCGTGCGCTGCGTGTTCCTCAGGTGCAGGGTCTGTAGGGCCGTCAGCGCCGGGAGCTGCCTGCAAGGACACAGAGGGGACATGGGGCAGGGATGGCACCAAGGCAGGGCTCAGCACAGCCCCGAAACTGTGGGATCCAGCCCCAAAAAAAAAAAAAATCCGGGGCCGTACCGGAGCTGCGCGTGCAGCAGGGGGTTGTCGTTGAGGATGAGGGTCTGGAGGTGCACCAGGCGCCGCATCTGCGGGGGGAGGCTCTCCAGCTTGTTGTTGCTCAGGTCGAGGTACAGCAGGTCCGTTAGGTTGATGAAGAGCTGGTTGGGGATGGCCTCGATGCTGCGGGGACACGGGGACATTCGGGGTGGCCCCAGGACCGGGAACCAGCCCCCGGATCTGACCCGAGGAGGGAGACCCGGAGCGAGCAGGGTGAGGGATGGAGGGGGCTGCGGGTAAGGTGGTTTTTTGGGGAGCCCGGTGCAGCCCCACCTGTTGTGGCCGAGGTTTAGGACCAGCATGTTCTTGGCGTTCTCCAGCTCCCGGGGGCACTCCGTCAGCTGGTTGTAGCTCAGGTCCTGGGGGAGCAAAGGCAGCGGGGTGGGGTGGGGTGGGTGCCCCCCGTCCCACCACCACCACAACCCAACCCCGAGGACAGGGAGCATCCCGGGGACCTGAGGATGCTCCTCAGCCCCATTGCGCTCCCCAAAAGGGCACGAGGGGCTGCTGAGGGGTTGGGAACAGGACCGGGAGCTGGGGAAGGGCGGCGTGGGGGGGCTCTGCGCCTACCAGCACCGAGAGGTCGTCCAGCTGGAAGATGTCATCGGGGACTCCCGAGTTCTTCAGGCTGTTGGCACGAGCCACGATGGCCTTGGAAAGGGGAGAGAGGGGTCGCTGCAGCCTCCAGCAGGGCTGGGGATGGGGTTTTTGTGCGCCCCCAAAGCACCGGGGGGTGGCTGGGGGGTGCCTGGGGGGCACCGGGGACACTCACCCGCAGGCAGGGCAGGCCGGAGAGCTCGCCGTGGAGCGTGGTGAGGTTGTTGTGGCTCACGGAGAGATGCTCCTGCGGGGAGAGGGGGAGCAGGGGATGAGCCCTCCGGGGTTTGGGGTGCTCACCTGCAGCCCCCCAAACCCAGCCCCCAATTCCTGGACGCGCTTTGCACGGGGTGATGCAGAAAGGGGCAGACAAAGGGGTGGCAGCGAGGCAGGAGGAGGACCCTGGGGAAGTTTTGCTCCCCCCCTGAGCATCACAAACACCGCTCAGAGCCCCAGGCACCCCCAAAAAAACAAAGCCCGGCAGCTGCTGCCTTTTTTTTTTTTTTTTTTTTTTTTTTTTTTTTCTAGAAGTTAAAAGGGCCAAAAAACCCCATAAGGCTCCCCCCTTCCCTTTTATTAAAGGGCAGAGGAGCTGAGTGGGGTTTCTGCTCTGGTTTGCTACAAAACCGAGGTGCAACCCCGCACGGATCAGCCTCGGCCCCGCTCCCAACATCTCCCGCATCCCATTTCAGCCACGCACCACAGCTCAGCCCTATTATTTGAGGTGCCATGGGGGCCACGAGCCCCGGCCCCCCGGGCTCTCACCAGCTTCTGGAGGGCGGCGAGCTCCTCGGGCAGGTAGCAGAGCCCCGTGCGGTTCAGCTTCAGCCAGCGCAGGCTGCTCATCGCCTTCACGTGCTCCGGGAAGTAGCCACCCTATAGGGAATGGGATGGTGAGAGCTGCCTGCCCCATGGGGTTTATGGGGACACCCCGCTTTGGGTGGTGGGGGGAGGATGGGATTGATCAGCCCTGTGGATTCTGGGGATTGGGATTGCCCAGACCTGTGGGATTTGGGAGCCAGGATCACCCAGCCCTATGGGATTACCCAGTCCTATGGGATTGGGACTTGGGGGCTGCAATCACCCAGCCCTGTGGGATCAAAATCTGGTGGGCCGGGATCACCCAGCCCTATGGGATGGGGATCTGGGGGCTGTGATTGCCCAGCCCTACAGGATCAGGAGCCGGGGGGTGGGATCATCCAGACTTATAGGATCTGGACCCAGGGACCGCAATCGACCAGCTATATGGCATTGGGACGTGGGGGCTGTGATCTCCCAGCCCTATGGGACCAGGGGACCAGGATCACCCAGCCCTATGGGATTGGGACCTAGGGGCTGTGATCACCCAGCCCTATGGGACCGGGGGACCAGGATCACCCAGCCCTATGGGACTGAGATCTGGGAGCTGTGATCGTCCAGCCCTATGGGAACGGGAACTGGGTGTCTGAGATCATCCAACCCTATGGGATCAGGACCTAGGGGCTGAGTTCACCCAGCCCTTTGGGATCAGGACCCGGGGGGATGAGATCACCCAGCCCTTTGGGACCTGGGGGCTGAGATCACCCAGCCCTTTGGGATCAGGATCCAGGGGCCACGGTCACCTAGCCCTATGGTATCGGGACCCAGGGGATGTGATCACTCAGCCCAATGGGATCAGGACCTGCGGTCTGGGATCACCCAGCCCTACGGGATGGGGACATAGAGACTGTGATCGCCCAGCCCTATGGGACCCAGGGGCAGGTATCACCCAGCCCTATGGGATCACCCAGCCCTATGGGATTGGGACCTGGGGGCCAGGATCTCCCAGCCCTATGGGATCGGTCCCCAGGACTGGGATCTCCCAGCCCTATAGGATCAGGACCTGGGACCTCGGATCTCCCAGCCCTATGGGATTGGGACCCGGGACTGGGATCTCCCAGGCCTATGGGGTCACCCAGCCCTATGGAATTAGTCCCACCCCTATGGGGTCACCCAGCCCTATAGGATCGGGACCCGGAACCTGGGATCTCCCAGCCCTATGGGGTCACCCATCCCTACGGGATCGGTCCCACCCCTATGGGGTCACCCAGCCCTATGGGATCAGCACCAGCCCCGCTCCCTCCCAGCCCTCCAGGCCCTCCACCCTCCACCCCTCCAGGCCCCACCCGGTGCATCCCACCCCCACCGACCCCCCCCGTTCCCCAAACCCCCATCACCACCCCCCCGACCCCATCACCGCCCCCCCCGCCCCACCACCACCACCGGGGGGACCCCTCCCGGTACCGGGGGCCGGGCACCCCGGGGCGTGGCTGTGCCCTGCGGGCCGGCCCCGGGGGCAGGGAACGGGGCTGGGGCCGTGCTCCCCCCGGTGCCCCCCCCACCTTGAAGTCGTTGCCGCTGAGGTCGACGCCGCGCACGAAGGGCAGGACCCCGGTGGCCGCCATGGCGGCGTTGGGGCGGAGCGGGCGGGCGCTAGGACCCGGGGGAGGAAGCGGCCGCGCTCGCCCTCGGTTTCCCGCCCCCAGGCGGTGACGTCAACGCCGGAGCCTCGCTGCGATTGGCTGCGCCGAGGCGCGCCGGGGTGCTGCGGGCGCGCCGGCGCGCCGCCACGCGCCGCTCTGCGGGGCTACCGGGGGGTACCGGGGGGTACCGGGGGGGCTACGCGGTGAGTGCGGGGCTAGGAGGGGGGACACACGCAGGGCACCGGCACGGCTCGGTTGGGGTGCGGTGCCCACGGGGAGCCCCCCACCCGGCTGCCCTCCCCTCGGTAGCCCTCCCGGAGTGGGGGTCCCCAAGGCTCAGCCCTTCCCGGGGGTTCCCGGGGGTCCCGGTGTAGCCCCCACCCCCCCCCCCCGAAATCCCCGTCCCGTTCCCAGCCCCGCTGTCCCCTCCCCTGCTTGCGCAACGGCCTGGGAGCCGCACCCGGGGTGACCCTTGGTCGGGCCCAGCGTTTCGGTAGCCCGCTCGGTCTCCCCACTAGCCCCCCGGTGGTTGCCCCCCCCCCCGGTGGTTGCCCCCCCCCCCTCCCGGTGCCGGTTGCCGGTGCTCCGTTGTCCTTCGTCCCCTCCGCAGGTTGGCCATGGAGTTCACGCACAAGCGGGGCAAGCGGCAGGATGACAGCGGGCTGGGCAGCGTCCTCGACGTGCTGCTGGCCAACGCCAGGCTGGTGCTGGGGGTCAGCGGGGCCGCCGTGCTCGCCATCGCCACGCTGGCCGTCAAACGGGTGAGGATGGTGGGGGGCTTCGGGATGGGGCTACCGGGGCTGCCCGGACACATCACCCAGAGATGGACTGTGGGGCTGCGCCCTCAAGCAGTTTGCCCTCTTTGCTGCTTCATTTATGGGGTCTGGGGTGTTGTGTCCCTTCCAGGAAGGTGTCTCAGGTCTTATTCCTATTTGGATACCTCAATGTTTTCCCTTTAAAAATCTGTAGGTGGTTAATGTGCGTCTTTCTGGCTTCATAAATTTAATTTTTTGGGCCAGTAGTAGCCCCGCACACAGCTGTGCTTACCCACATGTATCAGAGGGGCAGTTGCCCTCTAGTTTGGGATGCAACTGCCAAAAAATGGTGAGAGGACAGCTTGGCACGGTGGTTTTCCTTGCGGAGCGGCCCCTTGCTCACCCAGCCTTCTGCAGAGGGGGCTGGTGCTCGGGGGGCTTTCCCTCCCCGGGTTTGTGTGGGTGCCACGGCCAGAACAAGGAGCCTCTGGGGTCTGCAGCTCCTGCAGCAGGGATGGGAGAGCCCCAGCTGTGTTCCCTCTGGGTGAGGTGTGGGATTTTTTTGGGACCTCACACACATCCCCTCCTCCTGTCTCTCCCTCCAGCTGATAGACCGAGCCACGAGCCCTCGCGATGACGGCGATCCCAAAGCCGAGCAGAAGACCCTGGAGGAGAGCTGGCAGGACTTGGCCTTGATCAAAGCCACGCAAAAACCTCCCAAAAGGCAGCGAAGGGAAGACCTCAGCGAGCCCCTGCTCCCTCCGGCTCCACCACCAGCACCAGGTGATGCTCGCGGTCGGGGCGCCGGGCTCCACGGGTGGATGAAGATCACCTTGATGCTCTGGGGCCGCCTGTGTCTGTGCTCCCGGCTGCCTGGGAGCACCACGTTATTTTTAGCTCTGTGGTCGGAAAGCTGACCCGATTGTGCCTTCCTCTGTGGGAGGCTCCCGAGCCGCGGCCCCTTTTTTGGCAGTGCCTGCGCTGTTTGCAGCCCGGGTGGCTCAGCCAGCCCGGCGCGGTGCAGGCTCTGCCTGGGCTTTTTTTGTTTCCCGTTGAACAATGCCTGTTTTTTTTTTTGGGTCAGCTCCGTGCAGGGAGCAAGGTGTGCTCGTGGACAAAGGCTGATTTGCCTGGCTTGGTGTGGGGCAGGTCCTGAGGTGCTGTGCCCCGATCAGGATCGTTGGCAGCACCGAAGTGATTTGGCAGACACTGGGGCAGGGCTGGGGCTGCCGAAGGGTGGAAGGGGCAAGCAGTGGGGCTGAGGCTTTCAGAGGGCCCTGGCACTTCATCCTGGCCTGGCTGCTGCTGCTTAGCCTGGGCTGCCCTCCTCTAGCACTTCTGGGTGCTGCTGGGTTTTGGGGTTTGAGCCCCGCATTGTCTGTAAGGTGCTGTTAAGGTCAGAGTTCTGCGTGGTGCCCCTCTCGGCGAGCTCAGCCTCACCTCTAAAGGCTCAGGGCTGCACTTTGAGCTCCCACCTTCACCATGGCTGCGGCAGGAGATGCTGGTGCAGCTGATCTGCCCAGAGCCATGACTTTTTCCTTAGCCCCATCCCCTTCTTGCAGAGCCCAGGGCTTGCCCGGCACCTCCTGATCCTCCTGAAGTGGAATCCATCCCCCAGCACTGCCTCACGCTGCAGGAGAAGCTCCTCTTGCACCACAGCAGCCTCCTGGCCGTGCACGAGGCACAAGCAGCGCTCGGCCGGCAGCTGGCCCGCAGCATCTGCACCGAGCTGCAAAACTTCCTGAGGAACAAGTGCCCGGAGCTGCCTTTTGGCAACCTCTTCCTCAGCGGTCCCCTGCTCGACGGCCTCGGGGCTCTTGCTGCTGACCACGTCCACTTCATGCTGCCCGTGGTCCTCGACGCCGCGCTCTGGAGCCTCATCCCGGGGGAGGACACGGTGGTGAGAAACCCCCGGTACTGGCTGATCAAGAGGAGGGCCCTGGAGTATTTCCCTCGGGGGTGCAGCCCCTGGGATAAATTCCTGGTGGGTCGCTACCTCTCCTCCAACGCGCTCAACGAGACCTTGCACAAGCTGCTGGTGGCTTCCATCAACTGGCCGGCCATCGGCAGCCTCCTGGGCAGCCTCATCCGCCCGGTGGTGGCCTCCAGGGAGCTGAGGCTGGAGGTGAAACACGAGGAGCTGGAGCTGAGCATCGCCCTCTTCCCCGTGGTGGAGATGGACGGCAGGGTTCTGCTGGCCGCTCCTCCCCAGGGCTTGGTGGAAAACCTCTGGCTGGAGAGCTTCGGCAGGGCGGAGGCTTCGAAGGTGAGGGAGCTGGATGCTGGTGATGCTGGAGCCCGGCAGAGCTGCCTCCGTGTCTTGAACAACGTCTGCAGGAGCCACCCTGCCCTGCACAGACTGAGCGGCAGCCCCTTGGTGCACGTCGTGCTGCATCTCAGCGCCGCGGGGGGGGACTGGGCAGAGGGCAGCCTCGCCGCCCGGTTCCAGCAGGTGCTGGAGGAGCTGGTGGGCTACCTGGAGCAGGGCGTCCTGCCCTCCTACTTCAACCACAAGGTCAACCTTTTCGGCGAGCTGCTGGAGGAGGAGGTGGAGGAGATGGGCTTCTTGCTCTACAGGGCGGTGGCTGAGCCAGAATTGCTGCTGGGGGAGAAATGAGTGCTGAGCGGGGAGCCCCCCACCCCAGCATCGGGTGTGCCCCCTCTGCCTGCTGCTCCCTGCCGTGGGTTGTGATGCTTCTAGTTGCCTAGTCGGTAAGAGGCCAAGTTCTTGCACTTTATGAACAAAACTGTTTCTTTTTTCTGAATAAAACGTGCCTAAGAAGAAGGGGGTGGGCGGCGGCGTAAGGAGCCTCTTGCTGCGAGGCTCTGCCTTACCCAGGGGGAACCCAACCTGCGCCTGGAGTACCTAAAGGCCAGTCCCCTCTGCTGGGAGCCACCACGGGGCAAGTTTGGCCTCTGGTTTCCAGAAAACTGTCTGTTCCCAGCTGCCAGGCTCCCCTCGTGCTCTGAAACTGAGACCTGAGCGGGGCCGAGCTTCCCCTGCCTCCTGGGGCAGCCCCTTCCCTTGCAAGGGAGCTGGAGAGGTTTGGTCCCGTGCTGCTGCTGCAAACCTCACGGTTTGGGGCGTCCTGGGTGCTGTGTGGGTCCTTCTGCCAGCACCCAACGTGTTCTTACAGTGCCATGCTGCTGGGCTGGGCTGGGAGCCTTGTCCCTCGCCAGCTCTGTGGGGTTGGAAGGGTGGTGGCAGAGGAGCTGCGGGCTCCTGGGTGGCACTGCCAGCGTCTGGGCAGGTGCTGGCTGCTCTAAGAAGTCCCCTCCAGCCTGTCAAGTGACCTTTCTGTGCATGTTTTGCTGCTGTCTTGGTGTCCTGTTCTCCTGGAGCCTCGTGGTGTGGGGCAGGAGGGGACGGGAACGATGCTTGGAGCAGAGTGCTTGCAAGAACTGCAGTGGCTCCTGCTGCTTTTTATGATCTGTTTTGTTTGAGTGTTTTGTTCTTTTTCCCCTCGGAGGGGCTGCTTTGGCTCCGGCCGCAGCCCAGGTGTGAAGGAATGCACTCCTCGTTTAACGGGGAGAGCGATGCTGGTTTTGCACACTGGTGGGGATGGAAAAATCCTACAGACTTCAACGTGAGCACCTGTTGTTGTGGTTTAGTTTCCTTGAGTTATCTTGTTTATGGGAGGGAAAGAAAACAACAGCTGTGTTTGCTCCCGGCCTGAAGATTAATCTGTTCCTCCAAACCATTTCCCAAGTGTTAGCCGTGAGAATAAACCTGCACTGTGTACCCTGGTCCTCGTCTCAGCTCTGTTTTGTCTCCTCTCCTCTGATAAGGGCTGAAGCTGTCCTGGAGTGCCGGGCTGTGGTGTGAGCTGCCTGGTGGTGCTCAGCTCGTGCCGTTTCCCTGCTGGCTCTCACCGCTCCGCTCCCTGAGCACCAACTGGGGCTAAACCAGTAAAGCTGGTAGCAGCCAGCGCCATCAGCAACGCTGAACCTGCTGCCTGTGTGCTCTGCAGACGTTTCCTGCTGCCGGTGCCGTTTGGAGGCTGCTGCCAGCTCAGTGACTGCATGACAGAGCCTCGTAATCCTGTTATTTTCGCCACCGGCTCTGTATTTTTAGGCTACAGCTGTTAAGAGGGGGAGCGAGGGGTGCAGGGAAACGCAATGTGAATTCTCCTGACCTTCCTCTGTAGCTCTAGGCTGACAGCAACGAGCTGTGGCAGGGTTAGAAGCTCTTTTTTTTTCTCCAAGCAATCCTGTGCTGCTGTGACCACCCCTGCTTCGAGCTACCCTCTAAAATTTTGCTGCGTCCCCTCAACACTGACCCAGGGGAGCTGCCCTGTGCTCAGGAACAGCCCCAGAGGCCTTGGGGGAACAGCTGAGCGCTGCCCCCTGGCAGAAGAGAACAAGGCAGGGGTGTGGAACTCCTTGCTTTGAAGTAAAGAAAGCCCAAACAGAGGGAGGAGGCAGGCTGGCTTTCTCAGGGAGCTCAGACTAAAGGAAGTGCAGGAAAAAAGGCACTCCCTCCAGGTTCAGCCCCGTGTCTCTCTTTTCCTGGACAGCAGCACAACAACAAACGCAGCTAGGGAGATAAAACTGCTTTCCCTTCACCCCTGCAGCTCCCTGCTAAAAAATAAAATAAAATAATAAAAGCTGCAGGGAGTTTGTGCCAAGAAAGCTGCTGTATTGTTCCGATGAGTGAATGGAAAGAACAAGACTCGGGTGGATGCTCTCACAGGAATCGTGTAACTATTGTGAGCTGGAAGAAACAGCAAGTTGCCACCGTATCCAATTTAAAAATTAAATAATCTTTTAATACAAAGTTATTGCTCTAACAAAAATAACTTCCATTAGCTAGCAGCGTCACGCTGGCACGCCTCGAGGTTTGGGGAAGAATGCAGCTTCAAATTCAGGAGCAGCCTCAAACAAAGGCTCTCCCCGAGCACTGCAGCTGAGCTTCCCCTGCAGGGCAGGACCAGCTCCATCCTCTCTGCACCTGGCTCTCCTTCACGGATGGACAACCAAGGTAAGAGGGGCATGGGGCTGTGACAAAACAAGGGGAATGGTGCTCAGGGAGCTTCCACCTTGAAGGGCAGCTTAAAATAAATTTCCACACTGTGGAAAGCCAGGAGGTGAGGAGAGTTAAGCAGCCCTGGGGCTTGTCCCAGTGGCTACGACCCAGCTCCCCACGCAGAAATGCCGTGTGGATGTGACCACAGTGGGAGCTGCAAGTGGACGAGACCCACTGCGGTTTTCTCTGCAGACTCACGGTTTCCAAATGCTTCCGATTACTCCAATCAGCTCAGCAGAAGAGCAGCTGAAATCCGAAGGATAACACAAGCAGTGGAGCCACTTCTCAGAGCTGCTCGAACCCTTGCTGCCCAGCCCTGCTGAGCGATGGAGGTAGCCCCGGCAGGAGCAGGCTGCACCCAGCCCCTCCAGAAAGCCCTCAGGCTCGGTTCTGTGGCAGCTCCCAGACTCTCAGGAGAAGCCACCCAGGCTCAGTGGTTGTGAGGACAGGTTTTCTTCGTGTGGCCAGGCTGGTGGCAAACGCTACAGGTCCGTGGTTTCTTGGCAGTGCCTCCTGAGGAGAGGTTGCTTGGTCTCTTCATCTTACTCCCCATCTCCCTTGAGTACCCGCTGCTCCCAAAGTGGTTCCACGAGGCGTCTCCAGAAGCCCCTACAAAGGAACGACTTGGATTTAAATACCTTTGAAAACATACAGGTGAAAAAGAGAAGACAGGTTCACAGTGGCAGGAGATCAAGGATTTCACCACCCCAGCCACTCAAATTAGTCCTGAAACCACGCTTGCTTCAGATTTGTCTGAGCATTTGCATGTTATCCATTCGTCCTGCAGCATCAGAGAAATGTGTGAGCAGAACAGGGAAAACCAATCTTTCTGGTTGCGTGCTCTCATGCCAGAATAAGACTTGGTTTTAAAGGAGCTCTGAAAACTTTCATTCTACCCCTTTAGGGCCAAATGTCTAAGAAGGAGGAGGCTGGTGTTGAGGAACTCTCTCAGACCACGTCTCCACCTCTGTACTTTGCTTACAGTGCTTTTGTGTCAATGCTTTTTCCGTCTTTTTCTTTTCTTTGTGATTTTTTAGTGGATTTTTTTTGCTTTCAGCACCTTTCCACTGCAGCCACGCTCAGTGTCAAAGCTTCGGGCAGGCTTGGTCTTTCACTGAGTTCCTAAACTGGGGCAGAGGGAGCACCACAGCTTCCCTGATGTGACACAAGAGGGTTTAAGACTGCCAAACGTGGTGTCACCGCTTCAACTCTGTACCAAGTCAGGAACAGCTCTCCCAAAACCAAACACTAAGATGTGGGACAGACAATTTCTGTCCCAGACAGACAGTTGGGAAGCCTGCTGGGCTTCATCCAGGGCCACATGGACAGACAGACGGGCAAGCTTACTGCATGGCAAAGCAAAGCATCCTGCTGCTGCTTAGAGCTCGGATCTGTGATAGGACACATCCTGCTGGCATTCACAGAAAGGTAAGCCTGACTCGGTTGTTATAAGCAATATTTGAAGTGCTGTAATGCTGCTGACAGACATCCTAAGACAAACCTGAAGCCTGCCAAATATCAGAGTTCCTACAAAAGCTGTGCAGTGACAGCATTATGGACATATGAGCAATGTCTGCTGGGCTTAGCTTTAAGACCAGCCTCCAAGCCTTGCCTCTCACCCCAGGTCCAGCCTTACCTGGTGCTGCATTTTCGTCAGCCCACTGGAAGAAGCCGCACTGCTGCTCTCTGGGTTTTGAGCAGGTGTGGAACTGCCGCCCCTTGTTAGGACCGTCTTTTTGGACAGTGCGTGTGACAGCTGGCTGCTCACAATTGCAGACTGTGCCACCTCCTGAGCTGGAGTTGTTGTTTCCAAAGAGCTCTGGGCCTCTCCCTCCTCCTCCTGGTCTCTGAAAGCCTGCTTGGCCCCTTCCCCCGAAGGGCTGGGGTGGTGCAGAGCCCCGCGGAGCCACGTTGCTTCTGTCCTCTGACTGCTCGTTAGCCCAGAGGAAAAAATTGCAGGTATTGTTGTTACATTTGTAAAACTGCCTGCCTTGATTGGGTCCCTCTTTGCGCACCGTTAACAGCGTGGCTTCGTTCCCACAGTTGCACACCACTGCGTTGTTCCCGTTGTCTGGAGCAGCTGCAGGAGCAGGCCTGTGTGCTCTCGGGGTACTCAAGGAGAGGAGATGTCCTGCTGCTGGGTTCGTGGTCCCCCTCGCCTGCCTGCTGTCGCTGCTTGCTCTGCTGAAGGAGTTGTTGGCCTGCGAGTGGTTGGCTTGCTGGCTGGCTGGTGGCGCAGGCTGCGTCGACCTGTTTAAGTACTTCAGGTCCAGGAGCTCTCTCAGCATCTCATCGCAGCCACCGATGCAGCCAACAAACTCCAGGGGCATCACGGGTGGAACGCTGCCTCTCTTGAACTTAAACTTCAGCCTAAAAGGAAAGGGAGAACACAAACCTACCAGTTTGTACAGCTTCTCATCAAAGACATCGATTTGGACTTGTTTTTTTTTTTTTATTTTGCTGTACTGACGCTGTTTACCTCTTTCCCTCCACCTTCTTTCCGTCCCCAACCCACAGGAGTGCTGCTCCAGCTGTCCAAGACTGGAACAAAAAATGATTGCCCAGCCTAGCCCACAGAAATCTCTGGCCCTGGTGACTAACACAATGTCTGAGGGGTTACATTTCCCTCAGGGATAGCTGGTGTGACCTACCTGTGAACAGGATGGGGTCCACACTCGGCACAGATGCTCTCGTCCTTGGCCACGTCCAGCACAAAATCAGGAAACCAGACTGCAGTTTTACAAGCCGGATAGCCCATGCAGCTGAGATAGAACCTGCCACGGGACAAAGGCACCACATGAAGAAGAGGTAATATCGAGACACGCAGTGATATTTCTCCTCTCTTCTCAGCTGTCAGAAGCCGTCCAAACAACATTTGGTTTTAACTCGAGAGGGAGGTTCAGCTGAGTCCATGCAGCTTGTGTAGCTGGTGGAGTTCATCAGCTGAAGCCCAAGTTTTCAAGCATGCTGCAGAGAGAAGGTGAATGAACACTTAGAAAGCAGCCTCCTGTGTCTGAAATGATAAAAAAGGTCACCGACCCGCCGTTCCTCTTGGTCTTCAGGACCATGTCATTGTTGCACTGTGGGCATTTCCGAATGGGATCAGGCATTGCTGGGTAGACTTCCTCTTGCTCAGCAATTTCTGTGGCTTCTCCAAAATACTGAGCCAGGGCCTGGTCCAGCCTGTAAGGAAACAAGCAGAGCATCCTGTCTCCTCTGCAAAATGCCATCAGGCAGTGAATGACTGCCTGCTGCCCTCTGCACAGCCCCTCTGAGCTTCTCCATGAGCGTGATGACTCAGCACTGTGCCTCGAGATGTGGGTGTGCCATGGAAGAGGTCAGTGCACTCTGACATCTCCTCCAGCCAGCTCTGAATTTAATGCAAGCAGCTGAAACCACGATGAGCAGCTAGCAGCCCGTGACAGCGTGCCACGCTGAGTTGCCCCATCCCATGCAGATGCCTCCATGCACTGGGCAGAGCTCCAAGAAGACAATGTGACAGGATCCCACTCCAGGCTGAGCCTCAGATGACAGGCCAGCACCTCTCAGACCAGCAAAGCGAGCGGAAGAGGGTAAAGATAGAGCTCACTTGTTGGCTCTGGCCACGGCCTCAATGAAGACTTGTTTGTACTTCTGGACCTGCTGCTGCAACACTACAGATTTGTCTTTCTTCCCCTCGCAGATCAGCTTCAGATCAGCCTCCAGCTCGGCTCGAAGGTCAGGCTTGGACATCTCGTAGCCCATGGAATCGTAGCCTGAGGAGTATATTGCGGGGTAAGTGAAAGGAACCAACAAGAAAGGAACCTGCCCTCCTCCTGACAAGCGCTGCCCCTACCTTCAACCAGCCCCATGCCCAGGTGGCCCGGGAGGAACCTCTGATCTGCTGTGAGGCCCACGTACATCCGGGTCTTGATTGTCTCAATGTGCTCTGCGTGAGTGGCGTCAGTCCCTGAAAGCAGACAGGTTGTTAGTTGAAATTAGGTGCCAAGAAGACTTCCCCTGTGCCTACTAAAGGGAGAGGGGGACAGAACTTATAGCCAGAAGCAGCACTGGCCTCATGTTCTGTTGGCACTGAGGCCAACAAGGTGCAAACATGCCCCTGACCCTAAACTGCACATCCCCTCAGTATTGGGGACACTCTGCAGTCTCCTTAGGACACCTGGAATTTGCCCACAGGTCTCAACTATTCCCCTGTTTTGTATATTTAAGTAAATTCTTATCTGAAGTGACTCGTAGAGAACTCCCTGCTCTGAGGGTGGGACAGAACTGGTACCAGGTAAGCTGAGAAGCTGTGAACAAAGCTCTCCCAAGAGGGAAAGGCCACGCTGCCCATAGCTGCCCATACTGACCAATGCCATGTTTCTCCATGAGCGCAATGAGATCCGCTTCTGAGAGCAGCAATGGAGGGCTGGTTTCCCCATCCACCATCTCCACTGTAGTGGGCTGGAAGCGGGACCCTTTCTGATACACTGGGATAACCTGAAGGGAAGGAGAATCTCTTTGAAACTGCCTCGCTGGACCACTCACTGAAGACAAAAAGTCGTGCTAGCTGCAGGCCAGTGCAGCAATACAACAGCACCCTGCTCTGGAGGAGATCAAGGCTCGGGGTGCTCAGGATTTGCCAGTAATGAGCTGCCAGAGAGACCACAGAATGGCAACTGCAGCTCCTCTGGGTGAGTTATCTTCCCAACGTAGAAGCAGCCCTGTAAGGTCTCTGCTGTGTCAGAAGGGGGACAATCTAGCCAAAGCTGGCACAATAACGTGGCACAGCTCTTCAGCAGAGATGGCTCCAAGTGAAATAGCCACTGGGGTAGGGATTGTCCCAGAATGTTTTGTAGGGGGGCCTGAAACCAGCTGGGAAGTTTTCCCATCAGTACAACCCACGTGCAGTTTTAAACTGCAGGTGCTCTAGCCTCTCCCATCTATGATTTTCAAGGGTGTTACCTTGTCGCTCCACTTCTCATAAGGATAGACTTCCAGATAATTTCGGGCCAGGATCATTAGTCCTTGAGCAATGAATCGCTCGTTAGCAATGTCGATCTCCACGGTTGTTTCCTGTCCCTTGGCGTCTTGAGAGCAGCAAGCCAAGAAATGGCGCACGATGAATTCATACAGTCTCTGCTCATTGCCCTAGTGTCAAACAAAAAAAGAGGGTCAGGCTCTCCTCCAGTGGTAGCAAGGTGTCAAGAAACAGGTGAGGATATTGTGCTAATGACCATGCTGTTAAGAGCTCTAGCTTTATTCTCCAAGCAGTACCAACCAGCCAGTTACATCCACCTTTATCAGACTCACCTGCAGGTTAGCGGTGTATTTGGTGGGGTGAATGGGCGGGTGAGCCTGATCTGATTTGGTTCCACTCCGTGGGGTTGGCCCACCCTGATCCAAAATCCTCTGCGCAAACGCCCCCCAGTTCGGGGCCTGCGTTTGC
Source organism: Anas acuta (assembly GCF_963932015.1). NCBI lineage: Eukaryota > Metazoa > Chordata > Aves > Anseriformes > Anatidae > Anas > Anas acuta. The sequence goes on from NC_088993.1 coordinate 15,765,676, forward strand.
TGTTGCACTAAGGCGGAGAGGTTCAGCTCCTTGGGGAAAATGTTGGTCTCTGTTCGGGGATAGCTTATAAACCTTAAGAAAGACAGAAGAACACTGAAGAGGTGCTCCAGGATGCTTCCCATTTTATTTTTTTCATTTATTTTTTTAAAATAACTAAGTTTACCATGACAAATTTTGCTTTCTTACCCTTGAGTATAAAGTTTTTCTGCTATTTTCATGGTTTCCTTTGCATTTATTTTCAGTTTGCGGGAAGCCAGTTTCTCAAGTTCCTGTGTTGGGAGGAGCCAGAAAAAAAAACACAACACGTATTTGTGCATAACTCTGAGTGGTGAGTAAAACATCTGCTCAAAGTTTCTTTCACATCAGTCTTTTCAGCACAGTTCAAACATACCACGGTGTCCAGGGGCAGGGGCCTCCATTTGCTCTTTGGCTTGCTCCCAACTTCAACAACAGTTGCTACAGGATCCTAAATGCAGAATAAGCAAAAAATCTCCTTGAAGAGTTCACACAGGCTGCTCTTTAAACATCTTGAGCAAGAAGGATGTGGGAAACGTTTAGCTGGTCCTAAATCACACGACTGTTTACAAGCTCTCCTACCTCCATGCACATGTGGTAAAGGACCAGGCATGCTGTGTGATTAAAGAGCCGGTTCCTCTTCCAGTTGAAGACCACATTGCCATCTTCGTGTTCGTGTGTCACTGTTTTGAAAACCAGATCACAGTGATATGGTAGGAATGTAGGTAAAAGACAGAGGCAAAAGGGCAACGCTACTGGTAAACCTTTATAGTTCTGCATAATGATTGTGGCAAAGGAAGAGGAAATCACCTCTGCAGCAATTGTTTGTTGGTTGCCTGATACTTTTTTCCTTCTCAAAGCCATTAAACCCTTTAAGATAGTTCCGTGCTCATTTTCCTCCAGCATACCTTTGATTTTATAGAAGGCTTCAGGAACGAAGGCCTGGATGGCTTTAAAGCGTTCCACTACAAACCCCAGGGTTGGGAACTGGCAACTACCATAGCTGATCAGCTGATCTGCTAAAATATCTGGGAAGATCTTCCGGAGCCTCAGCGTCTGGAACCTGGTGAAAGCAGCACCTGGGAAAACAAAATGGGCACTAGAATTGAATATAACATTGGAGGATAATTGCAATACTGCAGAGGGCTCTCTTTAATAGTCAATTGAGTATTAATTCTACTCCAATTTAAATGTTAACAGTTGCAGAAGGCTTTCAGTGCTGCATGAGCCTTGCTCTCTTGCTTTTGCACAGCAGCTCAGGGCTAGCAGTCAGCTCTCATCCCCAAAGCATGTTTACGCACCTATCCTGAGGTCCAGCTCCTGCCTGACATCAACAGCATCACTGGTTTTTTGATCCGGTTGGGTGAGGTTCTCGCAGGCTGTTCTGACAGCATGAAGGGTGATCTCTGAAAAACGGGCTCGGAAAACCTGGAGGTTTGGCTTTACTGTAAGAGGGAAAAAAAAACAAACAACTTAAGTGACACAAACACCAACGGAAAGGATAAACTAATAAACAGCTGGCTTAAAAAGAGCATGCTCTCAACCTATTCTATGTCTTTCCACTGCAGGAGCACATTTCTTGTGTATCAAAGCCAGATATTTATCAGAATTACAGCCAGTGGATTTGACCTGCACACAGCAAGACTGATAACTGAGTAAGAATGACATCTCTGGTACTAGATCTGAGCAGTGATACCTGTTAAATCAGCATTTTAATGGAAAGCAGATTGGTGCAACAGATGCTCTACACACCAGCTTTGCAAACATGAATGATCTCAAAGCCGATGTTCTCTCCTTCTCGGTCACAGTCAGTCCAGATCACCAGAGCTTGGCACTGCTGGACTTCTCGTTCAAGGGTTCTCTGAGACCAGAAAACAACACAGAATGAGACACGCCAGGCCACTGGCTTTGTCATTTCATTTCAGAATGACTCACAAAGTGAACACGAAATGCAACGTGTATCCATAGAGATGGATTGTTGCAATAACATTTTGTAATTGTCTCTCTCATGAGATTAGGCAGCTTTCAAAAGAAATGATTCATTTATTTATATCTAATTGTTTGTTAAAAATGCAGCTTGGATTGGATTGTACCACCGTCTGTTTTCCAAAAATGACATCTTTTGTAAAATTGAGTTGCAATTACCAATTCCACCTTGTTGGGAACAGCTTTCTGCTCTTAATGAAGTAGCTGTTTATTTTCTGCTCTAATTTTACACTAGCAAGAGACTGCCATAATACAGAAGAACAACACAGTAGTCCTAGAAAATCCAGGAGGAATTTGCTAAACTCTAGAAACTCTGCAGTTAAGGACAAAGGTACAATCCTCCCTCTGTCTGAGACAATATTTGCAGAATCAACCTCTGAACTTTTGAGTTTCAAGGAAACTGCTACCAACAACATACCTTAATATCCACGTAGTTTTCAGGACAATATTTCTCGATTTCAGCTTCAAAAAGAGCCAGAGGGTTGCAGCTATGCCTGGTAAACAGAGGATAAACAGTGAGTAAGAAACTAAAGCATATTGTGAGATGTTAACTGGTGCTGTCACTCGAGGAAATGCTGCTCAGGTACTGATATCAATGTATAATACTATGAGCCTTAACTTAGGAATCTGTGTGAAATGCCAAGCTACGTTGACTCAAAAGCAGCAGAACCAAAACGCAGTCAGAGAAGAGAGGAAATCTGGAAGGCAGCCCTCAACGTGCAGCTTCTCCTATTTCACGTGCAGAGAACAAAAGGGGGGGAAGTTGGATAAAACAACTCACTTCCCTGGATAAGTGAAGTACAAACCATTTGCGAAAGGGCAGCTTGAAATCATGAGCCAGCAAGTGTCCCGAGACGGATGTCATCACCACCGTGACATTCTGCAAGAGATGGGGCAAGGTAATCAGTGCCCATCGTTGGCTGCAAGCTCCCCAGAGCCCTACGATCTGACAGAGTTCTCACAACCCAATGCCCACCTCCTGCTTTTTCTAACAGGCTCCTCTCCCTACAGGCATCTAAAGCTATCACCTTGTCTTCTTTTTTTAGTAGGAAGCTCCCAGTTCTAAATAACATTTTTGACAAGTGGGAAAACAGAAGGATGGAAAGTTGGAAAAAAGCCAAGAAAAGAAATCCTGACTTCTTGTTTTTGCCAAAACCGGATGTGCATTTCATAACTTCCGATTTTTTTTTCCATAATTAGCATTTTGCACTTCTCTAATCCAGCAGTGGAATGAAAGAGAGCCCTACCTGGCCAAACATCTGGTAGTCGTATTCGTAGATCTTGTTGAACTTGGAAAACCCCTCTCTCTGGAAGGAAAAGGAGAGTCGCTAAGTTTCTGGCTGCCAACAGAAGCCAAACAAACCCGTTCCAGCTCGCTTTATGTTATGGCAGGGCATAGAAATATGGGGCAGGTGAAAATCAGGTACTGTAGCTAAAACACCAAGGCAAGGGAGATCAGATGGAAGTTGCCTGCATCATTTTCAGAGCTGTGGGAATGGCATTCCCAGTGTACCAGCATCTTAAAACACACCCAGGGTGGTGCCAGGGTTATCACTGGTATGGAGCAGACTTGGGTTGACCAGTTATTGTCCCCACTCCTGCCAAACAACCGTCCTGCTCCACAAGATAATCAGCGCCAGCTCTGGGTCCCTTCCACCTAACCAACGTTTGTGGAAGTTTCTAGATGGGGTATTTTGATCTTTTCCTACAGAAGCATGACAATGCCTTCCTTTGACTGATGCTGTCTGTGCTCAGGTTCTCAAGAACATCTTGCAGTCAGACATGGGTTTGGTCTAGAAGCGGCTTCCAGTCCCTTGCCTTGGAAATACCAAGTAATTATGCAAACCGTTAAAGGTCACAAAACAAAGCAGCAGCTGAGAGAAGAGATCTTTGAACTCCCCTTCTCCAAACCACAGACCATCTTTGCTTCGTTCTCTGAACTTCAGTGCACCCCTGATACTTGCTGACGCTGCGGAAGCGGTGCCTTCTGACTGGGAACAGATGGTTTCAGCTCCTGAAGGCTTTTACGTACGCTGCAAAGCTGGGAACAACACCGGGAACCCCCACTGCTGAGCTCAATGCCTGGAGAAAGCTGTCTGCAGGGAGAGCACAGCTGGGGAGCTGAATCCCAGCAGGGCTTCAGGATCTGAAGGAAAATGGGTCCAAGACTTTCAGATCCATTTGGGCAAGCAGTGCTTATCCACAAAATAAAGAGATTTTGTACCCTCACGTGGACAGAAAGGGACAGAGACCCTTTCCAAGCTCTGCATAAGATACATACTGACTTTAGCCAGCTCTGCCAGACCCATGGGCATGTGAACGAGAGGCAGGGAGACGCAGCGTGTTCCTACCCGCCGCATCCTGCTGTTGGAGAGCAGATCCGCGATTCCCCGGGCGGCATCGTTCTTCTCGGCCACGCACAGCACCTTGCGGATCCTCCGCAGCGCCGCATCGTCTGCCGCCCGCGAGAAGAGGCGCCAGGGCTGGGGCAGCATCCTGACCCCACGGCTAGCAGCCAGCCATGCAGGGAGGCTCATCACGGGCAGCGGGGACGGGTCCCATGGCACCACGGCAGCGTCCTGGCTCGGGGGCAGCTCCCTGCAAGAGGACAGACAGCGTTAGAATCAGGAGCAGCGTGTGGATAGCACAGAGTGGCTCAGGCTGGAAGGGAGCTGACGGATCTTGCAGTCCCAAGCCCCTGCTGTGGGCTGGGCCCCTCCAGGCTGCCCCCAGCCCCATCCAGCCCGGCCTTGGGCACCTCCAGGGATGGGAATCCCACAGCTCCTGTGCCAGGCCCCACCGCCCTCAGAGCGCAGGATTTCTTCTCAGTGCTTACCCTGGACGTCCCCTGCTGTGGTTTAAACCCATCGCCCCCCTCCTGGGCCCCTGCCCCTGACACCGAGCCCCTCCCCAGCCCCCCTGCAGCCCACTGGGGGCTCCCCCGGCCCCCATCCCGGCCCTCAGCCCCCTCACGGCCGCTCCCGGTGCCGGGGGAGGGTCCCAGACCCCCCTCAGGGCCCCCTCAGGGCCTCACCGCCGGCCGGGCCCCCTCAGCTCAGCCCGCGCTCCCGCTCAGCTCCTGTCGCAAAAAGCGGCGCGGTTCCCCGCAGCGTTACGACCTGCCGCAAAGCGCCGCGGCGGGGAAAACTACATCTCCTATTGCACTGCGAGGCGGGGGGGGACTACAATTATAATGGCGTCGTGCGGTCAGAACTACAACTCCCGTGATGCCGCGCGGCGGGGAGGACTACAACTATAATGGCGCCATGGTGCGGAACTACGATTCCCATGATGCTGTGCGGCGGGGAGGACTACAAGAGGACTACAACTATAATGGCGCCGCGTGGTCAGAACTACACCTCCCATGATGCCTCGCGGCTAAAAGGACTACAATTATAATGGCGTCGTGGTGTTAAAACTACAACTCCCATGTCACCCCGCGCGCCCCGGCCCGCCGCGGAGCCCCGGCGAGGCCTACCGGCGGCGGCCCGGCCGTCAGGTGAGCCCAAGATGGCGGCGGCGCTGAGGCGGCGGCCGTGAGGGGAGCGGGGCCGGGGCTGCCCGGGCGGCCTCGGCGGCGGCGGCGGCGGCTGCAGGCGGCTGCCGAGGCCCGGTCGCTATGATCGGAGCCCCCGACGTGGTGGCGTTGGCCAGGCAGGAGGAGGAGGCGGCGGATGGCGGCGGCGGCGGGGACGGGGCGTGGAGGGAGCCGCCGCTGCCTGAGGAGTACTCGGTGCCCCTGGCGCCTTTGGGCGGGCACGGGGCCAACCCCTGGGCCCGGGCCGGAGGCCGCAAATTCCTGCGGGATTTCATCCTGGTGGCCGAGTTCTCGGAGCAGGTGGGGCCGCAGCCGCTGCTCACCGTCCCCGACGACGCCAAGGTGCCGGGCAGCTTCGACCTGAATTATTTCTCGCTTCGCATCATGTCGGTGGATTACCAGGCCTCCTTCGTGGGCCACCCGCCCGGCTGCGCTTACCCCAAGCTGAATTTCGTCGAGGATTCCAAGGTGGTGCTGGGGGACTCGAAGGAAGGCGCCTTCGCCTACGTGCACCACCTGACGCTCTACGACCTGGAGGCCCGCGGCTTCGTGCGGCCCTTCTGCATGGCCTACATCTCGGCCGACGAGCACAAGATCATGCAGCAGTTCCAGGAGCTCTCGGCCGAGTTTTCCAAAGCCTCCGAGTGCCTGAAGACGGGCAACAGGAAAGCGTTCGCCGGCGAGCTGGAGAAGAAGCTGAGGGACCTGGAGTACACCCGCAGCGTGCTGCACAACGAGACCGAGATACAGAAGAAAGCCAACGACAAGGGGTACTACACCACACAAGCCATCGAGAAGGCCAACGAGCTGGCCAGCGTGGAGAAATCCATCATCGAGCACCAGGACCTGCTGAAGCAGATCCGCTCCTACCCCTACAGGAAGCTGAAGGACTCTGAATTCCACCCCTACGAGCCCGAGTGCGCCCCGGAGCAGGCCGGCAGCGTGGGCAGCGATCAGGAATTGGCCGCCCCCGAGCTGGCTGAGGCGGGTGAGGAGATCCCCTGCTCCCACCTGCCCTCCTACACCCCCAAGCTCATCAAAGCCAAGTCGGCCAAGTGCTTCGACAAGAAGCTGAAGACGCTGGAGGAGCTCTGCGATATTTATTTCTTCACCCAGACCCTGGACCAGCTGCAGCAGATCGAGAGGACGTTCAGGGGCGACGTGTGCTACCTCCTGACCAACCAGATCAGCCGGGCGCTTTTGAAGCAGCAAAGCATCACCAACTTCCTCTTCGAGGACGCGTCTTTTCTGGATGAAAAAGCCCCCGAAAAGCAGCACCGAGGTTGCCAGGAGCTTGGGCAAGATGCCGTCGACGGAAAGTGCCCGGAGGAGTCCCCAGCCCCGAAAGTGGTCATCAGCTTGGGGTCCTACAAATCCAGCGTGGAGTGCGTGCCCATCAAGATGGAGCAGGACATGGACGACCCCCCGGAATCCGCGATGACCGAATCTGTAACTTTTGAGCCCCAGGAGAACCTGGACTATCTCGATGCCGACCTTAAAGGCAGCATCAGCAGCGGTGAGAGCATCGAGGTTCTCGGCACGGAGAAATCCGCCTCGGGGCTGCCCAAATCGGAGAGCCAGGCCAGTTTGCCCATCAGCCCCAGCCCCCAGGTGGGCAGGAGCAAGGTGGGCAGCAGGAGGACCGTCAGCGAGGACAGCATCGAGGTGCTCAGCACCTGCCCTTCCGAGGCGCTCATCCCGGAGGACTTCAAAGCGAGCTACCCAAGTGCCATTAACGAGGAACCTTACGCCGACGAGGAGGGGGGAGGCCTCCGCTTCGCCCCCAGGTTCAGCCCAGCCGAGGAGCGGGAGGATGACCCCGACCCCGCAAATCCCACGCGGGTCGATTCCGCCTGCTGCATCGGCAAGGAGAGCCCTGGTTTCCTCGAGCCCCTGCCCGGCTTGGCCCACAAGCTGTGCGACGAGGACGGGGTGGTGAGGATCCCCCCGCAGCCCTCCCGGCAAGCCGAGCAGGGCCCCGAGGGCATCCCGGGAGGGCTTTTACCCCACGAGCTCGCCCCTCGCTCCCCGCTGGGCGGCGGGGAGCCGAGCAGGAGCAGCCTGGACGAGTGCTCGGACTCCACGAGCTACATCAGCAGCGCCGCCTCCACTTGCTCCGACCGCACGCCCTCTCCCGCTCGCCCCCCGTGCCCGGCCAGCGAGAGGCACAAAAAAAAAGCCGGGCAGAACGCCCTGAGGTTCATCCGGCAGTACCCCTTCGCCCACCCCGCCATCTACTCCCTGCTGAGCGGCAGGACCCTGGTGGTGCTGGGGGAGGACGAGGCGATGGTGAGGAAGCTGGTGACCGCCCTCTCCATCTTCGTGCCCAGCTGCGGGGCTCACGCCAAGCCCGTGAAGCACTGGGGCACGGCCCCGCTGCACGTGGTGGATTTCCAGAAGTGGAAGCTGATCGGGCTCCAGAGGTAAAGCCAGGGGGTTGTGCGGGGTAAAATTTTGGTCCCCGAAGGGTTTCAGGGAGGATTTGGGGTTTGGTTTTGGGGCTGGTCTGAAAATGAAGCACTCCTGGAGGGCCGGTGTGTGCTGCTCCCTCCCCTTCCAAAACTTTTTCAACGTTTCTGGCTAGAGAAAACCTTTCCAGCTGTGTTTTCCTGAGGAGGTGGTAACACAGCCACGAGGTCGGTAGGTTCGAAATTGGTTAGAAACTGCAGGAATAGCTTGTGCCAGAGCCTGTGGCACCTATATTTCTGTTTCCTCAGAAAAAACACCCGAGGACCGGCTGGAACAGCTCCCGACGGAGCGTTTCTGAGTCAAAACACAGAAATCTGCGTCCTGGGCTGCGTAGCCTGGTGGTTGTGGCTGCCTGAACCGCCCCGAGCTGGGATCCTGCCCTGATTTCTGTGCTGGGGAGGCTGACAGCTCGGCCAGCAGCTGCTTCCCAGCTCTGCTGGCGAGGTCTTCCAGAGCCCCGAGTGCTTGGTGGCTGACGAAGGCTTGCGGTTAGATGCTATTTTTATGAACAAAAGCGTTTCCAGGAGCTGCCTGGAACCTGTGTCAGGCGTTTAATTAACATTCCGCGGGGAGGAGGGCAAGCGTGGGGTGTAAGGCAGGTGCTGGCAGCAAACCCTTCGTGGGGGGGGGGGGTTTGAGAAGGAATTTGGGGGGCAAATCAATGATTGTAGGGGTGCTGCAGCTCCCCGAGCTGCCCGGGCACCTCTCCCACCAGCTCAGGGTGCTCCTGGGCTGCTTCTTGGGGTGCTCCTGGGCTGCTTCTCCTGGAGAGATCCGAGCCAGAGGAGCAGGAGAGGTTGCGTGGGCTCCCAATTTGCATTTAAATCACAATAATTGAGGCTTGGTGAGTAATTGCACACACGGTGAGGGTGCCGGGGGGGTTGCACCTGGGTGAGAAATGCCCAGGGAATGGAGAGCTCCCCGTTCAAAGGGAGGGCAGGGGGGTTGTGCCCCACCCCGGGGCAGCTCCCTGCCCACGCAGCCACGCGGGGGGAAAGCAGAAGTGGTGGCAGGGAGGTTCCTGCTTCTCGCTGCCTCCTCCAGGAGCTGCCAGATCCGCTTCTGGTCGCCGGAGATGTCTCTTTGCTTCCTCCCCGGCCTCGTTTCTGTGTCTGCCAGGGAGGAACTGTCCCAAAGGGCAACACGTGCCTGGAGCAGCGCTTGGAGGGGGCCAGGAGGATGAGATTTCCTCGGGGTTTGGCGGATTGGGGAGGTCGTTTGGCCATCCCCATCCACGCCAGGCTTTGTGAGCTCGCGGGACACCTCGGGGGTGATTCAGACAGAGGGAAAACACGCGTGGTGCGGGCACAGCCAGCCTGCTGCGTGTCCCACAGCTTTCCTCCAGCCGTAACCTTTCTCTTGCTGTTTCAGGACGGCGTCCCCCGCGGGGGTGAACGTGCTGCACGCCCTCAGCCGCTACAGCCGCTACGTGAGCATCCTGGACGCCGACAGCAAGACCCTGCGCTGCCCCCTCTACAAGGGCGCCCTGGTGGCCCGGCTGGCGGACCACCGCACCCAAATCAAGCGAGGCAGCACCTACTACATGCACGTCCAAAGCGTCCTCACCCAGCTCTGCTCCAAAGCCTTCCTCTTCACCTTCTGCCACCACTTGCACCTCCCCATCGCCGAGAGGGAGCCGGAGGAAGCCGTGGCGAGCCGCCGGCTCAATTTCCTCAAGCACCACCTGGGCCTCGCCAACGAAGATCTCAAAATCGTGCAGTATTTAGCCGAGCTGCTGAAGCTGCAGTACATTCAGGAACCCGGCCGGGGGGGGAATCCCCTGCTCAGATTTGACTACGTCCCCAGCTTTTTGTACAAAATCTAGCGGCTCGTGGGCCACGCTCTGCCTGCGACACTCGGGTCCTGGCCCCGACCCCGCGTGCTTGCCGTCGATGCCGTCTGCAGTCGCTGTCATCCATCAGGAAGGGGTGAAGGAGCCAGCGGGGCTGCCAGCACCTCAGCTCCCCAAAAATCAGCGTCTGGGGGACTGAATCCAGTTCCCTGTCACCGAAAATGTAGGGGTTCCATCACGTAGGACGCTGGGCACTCCGTTTCGAAGGGTTAGAAGGGACGCTGGTAACTCCTGAGGGGTGTCAGGGTGGCTTCCTGGGGGGATTGTGGCACAGAGGGAAGGTTTTAACCCAACAGGGAAGGTTTTCACCCAGCAGGGAAGGTTTTCACCCCGCAGAGCCAGACATGAGTGTGGGGTGGCAGCGCTGTGCCCGCAGCAGCAGCGGGCGGTGTCCCTCTGCATCTCCTGAGCTCCCTGGCGCTTCCCAAAATCTCTCAGCCCTGGGCCTGAGGGGCAGCAGTGAAGGCAGGGCTGCTCCTCTGCATTTTTGCCAGCTTCTCAGCTTTGTAAAAACCTGGAAATGGAAAGAGGCTCCTGGAGCAGGCTGGCGCTAGCGCCGCCGCCGTGAATGTAGCACCGTGCCTTGTTCGTGTGTCACCTCCTGTGTGCTGGGCGGCTGCTGAGAGCTCTGGGGGGGGGAAACCAGGAATCCTCCCAGCTTTTCAGGCCGAGGGCGGCCTCGTAAAGAGAGGTGGGAGCTGAAGGGAGGTGGGAGGCTTATTTTTTAGGTGATTTTTGGGAGGAGGTGCAGTTCAGCTGAAGCTGTGCTGTGTGATGGTGAGTGTGGGGAGCAGGCTGCCCGGCTGCTGAGAGGTCTGGGAGGAAGGGACTGGGCTCCACGCTGTACCTGTACGTGTTTTTTGTTTTTTTTTCCCCTTTCTGTTGGGCAGTTGCCCTTGGTGGTAAAGCAGGGTCAGCGTCGCAGCATGCTGCTTCTGGCTGTGCCAATTGATTTTATCTCCAAGCCTTCGCCGTGGCTCACCTACCTCTGGTTCCTGGGGAGTGCTGGACACAGAAAGCAGCCTCGCTTTTATTTCTTTTTAGCACTCTGATCATGCGTTGAGAACAGCTGTGATCTTGCGAGATGAGCCGAGGATTGTTTTTTGTTTTTTTTTTTGATTTGCCTGTTTTTAAAACCTCTGTTTACCACCATCATGATGATGCGAGGCGAACACCGTCCTTCTGCGCCTGGGGAGGTTCGTGTGGTCTGGGGTTTGTCAGCACGAGCTTGATCCCGCTGGAAGTTGCTTTGATAACTGCTCTGAAAGCCGTGCCCCGAAGGCAGGGAGTTGCCCGTGGTGTGCTGCCCTGCTGCCAGCATCCACACTTCAGTCCCGTGGCTGCCTCATCCCTACCTGGAAAGGGCTCCTGGGGAGCTGAGGAGGCACAAACTAACGGGGCAGAGGGTTTAGTTTAAATCCTAGCATTATTTGTGGGGATTTACAGCGAGGCAGTCGGGACTCTTGAGCTCGTGGTGCTCTCTGGGGAGTTTCTGAGGTCAGGAGGGGTTTGTTGGGGAATTTCTGGTGCGTGGTTTGGAAGCGGCGTGGCTTTGCCTTTGCCGAAGGTGAGCGGTGTGCCGGGATGTCAGCTGCTGTGTGTGCGGGCTGTGAACCCTCACAGCGTGCTCAGAACCTTCCCCTTCACGATCCTGTGCCCTCCTGTGCCCTCCTGTCCCCTGTGAGCTGGGTCTGCTGGTGAAAAACTCCCACGTCCACAGAGAACACGTCCTGCAGTGACTGGAGGCGTCCTCGTGTCCATTTGTGTCCATCTGAACAACTTCCAAACTGGCGGCTGCTCATCTCCCTGCCCCAAAGCAGCTCGGAATTCGGGAGGACACCTCGGGGGCTTCACGGGGACCTGTTGTGGAACGGGAGCTGTGTTACCTGCAGCCGTGAGGAGCCCGGGAGCCCTTCCAAACCTGGCTCGGGACGTGGATCAGGAACCCCTGAGCTCTCCGCCCCGTGGCAGGGAGTTGTGCTGGTGGTTCCGGAGCCCGATTCCTGTCTTCTCACCCATTTTTCCACCTCTCCGATCTGCCTGTGCGGTGAAGATCCGTCTGTCAGCACTTTAAGACTCTTTCCTCACCTTCCCCGTTACCTCCCTCGCTTCCAACCTCCGCAGGCTTTCCGCAGGTGAGGCTCTCGGTGCTCACAGCCCCCGCAGAGCACCCCGGTGTGCTCACACCTCCGTCCTCCCAGCACGAGCAGGGCTGGCTCCTCGCAGCCCCCCTTCTTCCAGCCCCGGCGGTGCTGTGCATGGCCACCATCCTCTGCCTGCCCCGAGCCTCCTGCATGCTGCCCGTGGCCGCTCCTCGCTGCCAGCGGGACGGATTTCCAAGCCTGAGCAGAGAATTCATCACCACCAAGGCCTCCCAGGGCTGGCTGCGGGGCTGCTTTTGTGCTCCTCTCCTTCCCTGCCTCCGCAGCCCCCTGCTTGCTCGTGCCCTGAGCCGCTTTCAGCCTCGCCGCCAGGATGGTGAGCCATAGGAGCCGGCGCTGCCAAACCCTCTGCAGGTTTCTTTTCTCAGAGAACAGCGCTCGGATTCACCTTGGGCCGCTGGCAATCACTTCCGAGCAGCTCCTGAGCTGCCTTGCCTTGGCTAGGGAAGCACTGCCTACACTCGAGCAATATTCCCCATTTCGGAAGGGGTGGGAGAGGCACCGGAGGAGGCAGAGCTGACGGCTCCCTCCCTCCCCCCCTCCTCCCCACCCCCCATGGCACATTTTTTTTGGGTTTCGTTCAGCACTGGAGGCCCCGCTGCTGGTTTGGGGAGCCGGGCAGGACCCCACTGCGGGACATGGGGCTCGCAGCAGCCTTTTGGAGAGGCGACCTCGAAACGTGATCAGCGATCGGGCAGGGCTGCACGGGCTGAAGGAGGGCGCCTGCTCCGCGCTGTGCCCCAAAAGCACAACGTCAGATCGAGGGACAGCCCCTGCCCTGCTACCTGAGGGAGCTTTGCACTTGCTGCTGGAGCTGCAGGGCTCACGAACCCGCCCGCTGCTCCCCGAGATGTTTAACTGGAAGGCAGAAACAGGGTACCCAGCCCCGCTGCTCGCCCCGATGTGGGGCGAGCCTGGATGGGGATGGGGCTGGGCTCAGAGCTGCCTCCGAGGGCTGCCAGGAGGCTGGGATGAATTTCTCCTCTTCTTTTAAAGCACTGTATCCTATTCCTGCATGTTGAGGTCCGTGTGCGTGCCTGTGTGTGCCGAATGCTTGCGTCAGTAGTTAGAGCGAGTGTGACCGGGAGCAGTCCCAGAAGCATGTCTCGGTGTCGTGCTGTCAGTGTTCCTGCACAAGACTTTAACAGATGTTAACACCAAACGACCAGTCTGAGAAATGTACTTTTAAAAAAAAAATTATTTATTTGGGTTCAGATATTTTTGAAATACAAAAAAAAACCGAACCAAAAAAAATCGGTTGTATTTTTTTTTTTTAAAGCTTCTAATTCTTGGCGTACGTGGTGGTTAAATCCCTAAATTTTCCTGTGCTTATTAAAAAAATGGGTCCAGTGAAGGTTTGTGCGCGGAGCTCTGGGAAACCCCTGGAGCCCAGGGCTGGTGCTAGCAGTGGAGGTGGCTGAGCAGCCCCAGGAGGGCTGGTCCTGGGGGATTTTTTGGCCCCATCAAGGCACGTGGAGGCTGGCAAGGACGAAGGCAGAGCTGGCACCTCCAAAGGCAAGTCTGGGATGCTGAAGCCAGGAAGGCTTTTTTTTTTTTCTTAAGGTGCTGGCTCCTGGGGGTAGATTCACATTTTTTTCCCCCCCAGCCACGCTGGGCAGGGGGGTTTGGTGAAGATAACCACGCCAGGCAGGGCTGTGACCTCCTCTGCTGCTCCCACAGCGGGGCAGAGCTGGCTGAAACCCAAATCCTGAGGCTGGGGGTTTCCTTCTGCTCGGACCCAGCAGTAACGTGGGGCTGTGCTCAGAGGGGTTCCTGCCTCCGAAACGGGGTGAGGAAGAGCCAAACGAGGATCTGCTGCTGCACGGAGCCACTGCCAGCAGCAGGGAGGAGGTTTTGGGGTGCTGGGCTCGGGGGCTGGGGGTCTGTGTGGGTGCCGTGGTCCTGGGTTTTTGGCTCGGGGCGCTTCCCCTTACAGGACGGGCAGCCCTGGGAGCGGGAAGGTCGCTGCGAAAGCTTCCACCTCCATCTTCAGCGCCTTGAGCTCCTTCTGGTATTTCTCCTCCTCCAGTTTCTCCTTGAACTCCTTCAGCGTGGCCTTGGGGCTCATCTCGTTCTGCACCCGCAGCGTCAGCTCGATCCCTGCGGGGTGGGGGACGCCAGGCTCAGCCCTCCCTGCCGCAGCACCCGCTGCATCCAGCGGCTCTCCAAACCTTCAGCGGCTGCAGAAGGTTTGGCTGGCCCCAGCTGTGGCCAGATGCCCTCTCCCACATCCAGATGTGCAGCCGGGACAAGGATTTCTCACTTGTGTCCTCCCCCCAGCAACTGGAGAGGGAGAAGCTGCCCGGCTTAGCCCACGTCTTGCCCTTTGTCAACGTGGTGGCTCTCCCGGAGGAGCTGTGCTCAGCCCCGCACACCCACCAGCCCGGTCCCTGGTGTCCCCGGTGTCCCCAGCCTCACCTCTGTGGATGTACTGAGCCACCATGCGGAAATCATCCTGCTGGAAGCCGCGGGAGGTGAGAGCTGGGGTCCCAAAACGCAGCCCGCTGGGGCGCAGGGCGCTGACATCGCCTGCAGCAGAACGAGGGAGTCACCACGGGCACCGGGAGCCTCGCGGGGAGCTCTGAGAGCCCCGGGGGCCAGCTGGGAGCAGCGAGGCACAGGGGAAGCCCGGCACGAGGGATGGGATTTGGTGGAGTTTGTAGGGCACCTACCGGGACACGTGTTCTTGTTGCAGGCGATGGAGCAGAGCTCCAGCACCCGCTCAGCCCGGCCGCCGTCCGTGCCTCTGCTGCGCAGGTCCAGGAGGATGAGGTGGTTGTCGGAGCCCCCTGCAAAGAAAAGAGGTTGGGGTTGGGGTGAAGGCTGCTCCTGATCAAAATTAAAGCAAGAAAAGGTGTGGGAAATTCACCGGGGCCTGCCCCTGAGCTGGAGGGCGGCAAGGTGCCTCGCTGGGGAAGGGGCTGCTTAGCAGAAGCGTTTAGGAGTGGTTTTATAGGGTCCTGAGGAATGGCTACAGCAGTGCCCAGCCCATCACCTCCATGCATATGGGGACCCCGGTGGCCTGGGACCATGCGGAGGAGCCAGCCCCGTGCTGGTGACCCCGAGCACCCCTTACCCGTGACGATGTCGTAGCCCAGCTCCATCAGCGCTGCCGCCAGCGCCCTGCAGTTGGCCACCACCTGCTGCTGGTACGCCTTGAATTCGGGTGTCATGGCCTGCTGCAGCGCCACGGCGATCCCTGCGGGGACAGAAAACAGCGGGGGAAGCTTTGGGGGGGGCTCCCAAAAGTTTTCGGAGGGTTTTTGGGAGAGCTGGTGGGGATGCGCGGTGCCGCCAACACGAGACGAGGCGGCTGGCCCCGCGGTGGGTACCTGCGATGGCGTGGTTGTGCGGCCCCCCCTGCAGCCCGGGGAAGACCGCCTGGTTGATGAGGCTCTCCAGGTTGTAGAGCGTTTCCTTGCCCGTTTTGGGGTCCACGCTGCGGGTGCCTGCGGGAGGGGAGGGCGGCGGGGCTCAGCAGGCTGCTCAGCCCCCTTCATCCACCCCCTGGCCACTCGGAGAAGGAGCTGAGGTTGCTCCTCTTCAGCTCCAAACCTCTGAAACTCCCCCAGCTGCTCGCAGGAGACCCCAACCCTCTCTGCCTTTCCTCCTTTCCCACTGCAGCGGGCAGGAGCTTGGATTTGCAGCTCCCCCCGGGGCGCAGCTCGGGCACCTTTGCGGTAGAAGATCATTCCGGCCCTGCAGCCCCGCAGGGTTTTGTGCGTGGTGGTGGAGACGACGTCGCAGTGCTCGAAGGGCGAGGGCACGACGCCGGCGGCCACCAGCCCGCTGATGTGGGCCATGTCGGCCATCAGGTAGGCGCCGTTGGCGTCGGCGATCTTCCGCATGCGGGCATAGTCCAGGTTGCGCGAGTAGCAGCTGACACCTGCGGGGAGAAGGGCACATTGCGGGGACACGAGAGGGTGCTGGGGGGGCACCCGGGGTTGGGACAACCCAGGTGAGGACACGAGGTCCCGGCAGAATGGGTGTCGGAGGTCTCTTGGTGCTGCGGGCATCAGGGAGCGACCCCGGTTTGTTTTTAGGGCTGATCCCTTACCTGCTATGATCAGCTTGGGGTGGAAGAGGCGGGCGTTCTCCTCCAGGCGGTCGTAATCGATGTAACCCGTCTTGGGGTTGACCTGGGGGAAGAAGAGGAGGAGGATTCAGCCACCTCGCCGTGGCCGGAGACCAGCTGCCGTCGCCCTGAAGCAACAAAAAATCTTGAAATCCCGACGGCTGTGCCCTGATTCCAGCAGGGGAGCAGCTCTCCGTCCCCACCTTGTAGGGCATGGACTCGAAGAAGACAGAGGTGGCCGAGATTTTCTTCTTGTCCGTCATGAAGCCGTGCGTCAGGTGCCCCCCGTCGGGCAGGTCCAGCCCCATGATCCTGCCGTGAGGCTCCACCAAGGCCGTGTAGACGGCGAAGTTGGCGGGGGAGCCTGCGGAGAGGGGAGCACAGCGGGGTGGTGAGGGGGGTGTGGGGATGGCAGAGCCCAGCCCGGTTGATCCCGGGGGGTGCCGTTACCTGAGTAGGGCTGGACGTTGACGCCCCACTTTTGGGGGTCGAGGCGGTAGGCCTGCAGGGCTCGCTTCTGGCACAGCCGTTCCAGCTCGTCCACAAACTCGGTCCCGCCGTAGTACCTGCCGGAAAATAGGGCAGGATTCAAACCTCGGGGGATTCAACCTCGGGGGATTCAAACCCAACAGGATGGTGCTGTGTTCACACAGCTGTGACCCCGCTGAGATCCTCCAGGACAAGGCCAGGAGCTGAGAGGGTCAAATCCTGCCCTGGGGGAGCTTGGCTGTGGCTTCCTTCCCAAAGATAAGGTCTTGAGGGGGCCGTGGTGGTGTGGGTGGTTCCTCTCCCTTCCCTGCGGGGTTTGGAGGGGGTCAGGCTCTCCCCAGCCCCGTACCTCTGTCCTGGGTAGCCCTCGGAGTATTTGTTGTTCAGGCAGGACCCCAGCGCCTCCAGGACCGCTCGGCTCGCAAAGTTCTCCGAGGCGATCAACTCCAGCCCCAGCCTCTGCCGCTGCTTCTCCTTCTTGATGATACTGTGCACCTTGGGGAAGGGAGAGAAGCAGCTCGGGACGTGCCCTCAGAAGGGACAGGGCAACGGAGAGCAGCCTGGAAAGGGACTGGAGGAGGGAGAGGAGATCCCTTCTCAGTGCAGCAGATCCCAGCAGTTCCCATGTCCTGCCACACACATTTTGGGGCTTCTAGCTGCCACACAGCCATCAGATAATTCAGCTGGCACTTGGGTTAGTGTCAGGGGTAACTGCTGGGTGGCTACAGCGAGAGCTGAGCCTGGCACAGACGTCTGAGCCTCAGGCAGGGGGCTGCGAGCAGCAGACGAGAAGTTCCAGCCCCGTGGCTGCAGGACGCCCTCTCTCCTCTCACACAGAACATGGACGAGTCCCAGCAGCTCAGCCTTGGACCCTGTCCCCGTCCCGAGGCGCTTGCTGTCCCCAGCGGCCGCTGTGCCAGGCAGGGGCTCTCACCTCGGGGTCGTTGGTGTCGAGCGGCTCCATCACCATCTTGTTGTGGGAGGCCCAGAGCTCCGTGCTAGGGAGGCTCGAGTTGGCTGCCGACTTCTCCATCTCCTGCTGCGTCCAACGTCACCTGCAAGCGGAGAGGGGACCTGGTGGCTTCTGCCCTGTGCCTGTGGGGGCTGCTCCTGCCCTGCATCTTCCCCAGAAATGCAGAGGGAGCGACCGCAGCGAGGACCTGCTGGGGGAGGAAGGCACTGGCAGCTCCTGGTGTTTCCCTGCTGGTTTCAGATGGGTTTGTTGGCTGTGGATTTGGCCATTCCGCACACCCACCCACCACTGCCCCCCCGGGCACTGCCCCCCCCAGCTTTATGGGGCTTCCCCCGTCCTACCCAGGGGTTTTAACAGAGCCAAAGAGCCCTGGAGCAGCCGTGACAGCCCTGCTCCCCCCCAGGGCTGCACACAGATCGCCTTGCCCGTGCCCCCGGCCGGTTGGATGGAGCCGTGAGCTGGTTATTAAGCTCCCCACTTGGCTCGCCTGTGCCCAACCCGTGCCAAGCCGCTGCCGGAGCAGCCGGGTGGCGGTGAGGGACGGGCAGGGGCTGGCTTCGGGCAGGCCTCCGGGGCTGTGCAAGGCTCCGGGGGGGCGGCAGCCGCCCCTTCCCATCGCGGTACCCCCGGGTTTGATCCCGGTGCCGGTCCCACACGGCCCCTACCGGCCCGCTCCTGCTCCCGGTCCCTGCTCCGGATCCTGCTCCCGATCGCGATCGTGCTCCTGGTTCCGCGCGGGAAGCCGCGCGCCTACCCTAGGCAGCTCGGCCACGCCCCCCTTTGGCGCCTCCACCAATCAGCGCCTCGCTCCGCCTTTTTCTCAATGGAGCGGACCCACGGCTCCGGAAGCTCCTCCGCCAATCGGCGGCGAGCCCCGCTCCCCCCGCCGCTTCCTATTGGTCGGCGCCGAGGCGTGGCGGGAGGCGCTGCCAGCACGTGGCGCGCTGGGCACGGGTCACCTTGGGCGGCCACATGGGGGCACGGCCCCGGTACCCCCGGGGCACCCCGCGGGCACCCAACCCCCCCCCAGGCACCCAGAGCCCCCCCAGGGCACCTCAAGCCCCCCGGCAGCCCCTGTCCACACCGGCTGCAGTGCTCCCAGCCCCCCTGCCCACCCCCCCCGGGTATGGGGTGGTGGCCAGAGCGGGGTCATGAGCCCGGGGGGTCCCGCTGGATATGGGGCAGGGTCGTTAGGGTTAGGGTTACCTGACCCTAACAGGTGTGGGGAGCACAGCACACCCCGACCCCTCCATGGGGCTTTATGGGGTGAGGGAGGCCCCAGGGGAGGCACACAGGTGGGCGTGGGGTGGTGTCTTCATGCTTAGGGTCCAAGTTGGGTTGGCCAACCTTGCCTGAGAGGCTGTGCCCCAGGCAGAGCTTCAGGGGTTAAACCGAGGCAGCGTAAAATGGGGAACGAGGGTAGGGAGGGAGAGATCCTACTAAACACCTCGTGGGCACGAGACGTGGAAAAACGGAGCGAGGCACCCTGAGTCACGGCGGAGAGGAGCGGTGGCTCAAAGGGGAGGCAGGCGGGGGGAGAGCAGAGCCAGAGGGAGAGCGGCGAGGAGCACGGAGCTGTGGTGAGGAGCACGGAACTGCGGTGGGTCCTGTTGGGGACCTGGTGAGGAAGGTGCTGGTTAAGGGGAAGCTCAGGCTCGTGGAGGCAGGTTTGTGGGTAAAGGACTGCCCGTTGCACCAGGACACACCTCGGGTATCGCTCTGCCTAGGAGAGGACACAGCCTCAGAAGGTATTTGTCGAAGGAGCAGGATTTTAGCTTCATCACTCTAGAAGCTTTTTATTGTCTCTATTGGCAATGCCAGCCCCCTGCCCCTCAGTGCCCAGGCTGCAGCGGGCCTTCTGGCATGGAAGGAGCTGCAAGCAAAACAAAAACCTTTTTTATTATTTATTTTCTGGCTTAAAATGTGTCGCAGTGTTGGTGGGCAGGCGGTCAGTGCGGGTGACAAGCTCTGCAGGGATGCAGGGGCTTCCCAGGGGATGTGTAATTGTTTTTGTCTTGATGGATCCCCAGATTTCTGCTTGCAGCAGTGGGAGGTGTCCCCGTGGTGGCTGAGTTTCTGCTCTCCCCTTCCTGTCGGTACCATCCCTTCTGGGACATGTCAGAGCAACCCAAGGCACGCAGAGTACCCTCCTCCCTCTGTTTCGGTTCGCTGGAATCCTGCTCAATCCTGCTTGAATTCCTTGTGCCTCACAAGAGTTTTTCTGCTGTTCTGAAGCTTTGCAGATGCTACAGAGAAGGATGGTTGTTATGAAGTTATATTCAATAGATATTCCAGCTTTCTATATACGTTTTGGGTACAGTTGCTAGCAAAAACTTGTTCTGCTGAGCTGTAGGAGCTGCAGCTAACAGCAGTGTGTGCTGCTGTGATTTCAGGACTGGCCTGCGGCGATGGAGAGCATCTCTTCTTCCCCATCTCCCTTCCCGGGCACTTCTCCCACCGTGCCTCCTGCGAACGCCACTGCCCACGATCACTACTCCGGCCTCCAGAAGAGCATGCACGTGCTCTCCATGGTGGTGTACAGCGTCGCCTGTCTGCTGGGGGTGACGGGCAACGGCCTCGTCATCTGGATTGCGGGCTTCAAGATGAAGAAGACGGTGAACTCGGTGTGGTTCCTCAACCTGGCCATCGCCGACTTCATCTTCACCTTCTTCCTGCCCCTCAGCATCGCCTACACGGCGCTGGGCTTCCACTGGCCCTTTGGGAAGCTCCTGTGCAAGCTCAACAGCACCATCGCCTTCCTCAACATGTTTGCCAGCGTCTTCCTCCTGACGGTCATCAGCATGGACCGCTGCGTGTCCGTGGCCTTTCCCGTCTGGTCCCACAACCGCAGGAGCCCGGAGCTGGCGGCCAGGATTGCTCTGGGGACGTGGGTCCTGGCCCTGCTCCTCAGCTCCCCGTACCTCGTCTTCCGTGACACCGTGGTCAGCTCCAGGAACGTCACCAGCTGCTACAATAATTTCGCCCTCTCGGACGACTACACGTCCGAGGCAACGCGGAGGCTGTGGAGGATGCGGCATAAAGCCATGATCATAACCCGCTTCCTCTGCGGCTTCCTTGTCCCCTTCACGGTGATCCTCCTCTGCTACAGCATCGTGGCCGTCAAGCTGAAGAGCAGGCAGTTAGCCAGCTCCGCCAAGCCCTACAGAATCATCATTGCTGTCACGGCCTCGTTTTTCCTCTGTTACTTCCCCTATCACGTCTTCTCCTTGCTAGAGATATCCCAAAACTCTTCCAGCCACGAGATGAAAATGGCCCTTTACATAGGGATCCCCTTGGTTTCCAGCCTTGCCTTCTTCAACAGCTGCATCAACCCCATCCTCTACGTGTTCGTGGGGCCGGATTTCAAGGAGAAGTTTCGCCAGTCCATCCTGTCGACCTTCGAAGGGGCTTTCAGCGAGGACTCGGTCCTGGCCAGCCTGACCAGCAGGAGGAAGTCCAGATCTGCTTCAGAAGCGGAGGTCCCGAGGGTCTGAGCGTGCTCTGCATCACTACCATGGCCGGAGGGGCAGTTCCCTTCCCTGCTCTGCAGTTTCCCCTCCTTTCAGAGCTGTAATTGCAGGACTGAGGGCTGCGAAGGGCCATGCACGCTCACAAACTGATCTGATTTTTTTGGATCCTCCCATGACTTAACCAGAAAACTCTCTGGAGCTGCAGCAGGGCTCCTGAAAAGTTGGAGTCACAGCATTTTCCTCCCCGTGCCCCTTTCCTTGGCTGCTTGTTTCCATGTACCCATTTTTTGGCAAGGCTGTGCTGGGGGGGTGACCACTGGGCGGGTGGTGCTGCCGATCTGTCTCAGCTTCTGGATTTTTGCAGGCGACCCTTTATAAAGCTCACCAGGGTGGTGACTCCTGACGGGGCTCCCTTTATGTTCCTCTCTCCTGGCAGCTCTTTGCCAAGATGCAAAAATTCTGGGGTTCCACCAGGGGGCAAAATCGGGTGCAGCTGTGTCGGCGTTGAGGCTGTCCAGAGAAGAGGATGGAAAGGGGGAAGAGCTATTCCATAAATCCCTTATAATCAAATCTGTAAAGAAAACAAGCATCCTTTCCCATATATCATACCAGTCTGGTGCACGGGCTGCTAAAGCTTAAGTAAAAAATGATTAAATTAAAAAAAAAGCCGCTCGGACAGGCAGTGGGATCCATCCAGAAGCACTCTCACAGACGCATCTTTTAAAGAAACAGGGTTAAATGAAATAGCAACGTGTATTTTTGTAGGATCTGGCCCAGCTAGTAAAATATTCATCTTTTCTCTCTCCAGATGTGTGGCAGGATGAATCATGAGATTGCGCTCCAGTTACTTGGGTTTGATGAGCAGCCTAACTCTTTCTGAGCAGTGCTTGGCTGTGTTTGTGTTTGACATTCTTCTGGTCCTTATGTAGCTGAAATCTGACTTTTTGTACCGTTGGTGAACGAATATTAAACCTCATTAAACTTATTTAAAACCTTCCCGGCCTGCTGTGTTGCCTGCGTGATAAAACTCAGTAATCTGGCTGAGCTGAGCAGCCAGAGGAAAAGATGAAATGCTCCCAGCCTGGGTGTGTGAATTCCCAGGCACTTCTCTCTTCGGCGTGGATGGCTGTGCTGAGCGAGAGCTGTCACTGGAACACGCTGGGGATTAATTACGGGTCTGCTGGGCCGTGCAATATTAAATGAAGGTCGTGATCCCACCGGCAGGCGTGTGCTTAACCTGAAATTCATGCATCATCCCGCGGAGATCGGGGGAATGTGACGGGACCATCCGTATGTCAAGCCTGAGCGAGCAGCGAGCTTTGCCCTTTGCCACAAATTGCTGCCTGTCAGGCAGATAAAAGCGCAATGTTTGCTCGGCGCTGTGCAACGCCGGGGCTGTTTGCTTGCTCCTGGTGGTGAACTCCAGCATTGATTGCAGCGTCAAGGTTGCGCAGCTCGAAGTTTGCTCTTTTGGCTTTTCTTCATCTGCTGGCAGAGCCCACGTAATTCCTTGTGGCAAACGGCTCCGAGGCTGCGACAAAGACCTTGGCCTCCTGTTGTGTCTCCCAGCACCCCCAAAGGCCAGGGCTTGAAGCATTGGCCCAGTTTGTGAGAGGAGAGAAGCAATTTTCTGTGTTGTTTGGGCATGCGAGGTCTTCCCATAGGACATGATTGAAATGAGGCTGAGTGTCAGGGTGGAATTGCCACTGCAGTGGCAGGAGGTAACTGCCCTACGGAGCACCACCTTCTCCAGGGCATCCCAGCTCTATTTCGTCAGCAAACTTCAGAGCCACAACTCCCAGACGTTGCCTCCACCCTAAGAGGCATGTTATCACGGCTAAGCAGAACAGTGTGACTTTACAAAGCTGAACAGCTCCCTGCAGGATGGGGAAGGACATGCAGAGCTTTCAGAGCACCGTTTCTGAGCACACTGTCAAAATACTGTCGGGAAAAAAATAGGGAAAGGAGTGTTTTCTTGGTGGTAACCCTCAGCTCACAGCTGTGTCGCAGGATGCACTCGAGATAGGAATGGTTCTGTCACCCGGGGTCTGATCCCGAGCCTCTGTGCAGTGAGAAGCCAAGCACGGGGTTGGGATGCCCAGGACTGGCTCCAAGATAAATCTGCCCCGTATCGAATTCTCTCATGTTCAGTCTCATTATCATGTTGATAATCATGGTAGTCCCTCATTCCTAACTAGAAGACAGGCTGCTCATTCTCTCTGCTATTCATGTTTGTCTTGTGTGTATCTAGAAAAGCTTAAATAAAAAGAAATTAAAAAAAAAAGAGGGAAAGAAAAATTTCCAAAGGCGTATAAAAAATCCCAAGAGGTTGAATATTTGGGCAGCTGTGCCGCCCTCTGACGCAGCTTTGCTCTCAAGGCTCTTTCAGATGCGATGGGATGGGTGGCGCTGGGCTCTGGGAACAGCCTGAACCCCGTCGTGTTTGCAGTTATTGGGAAAGGTGCAAATTGGCTGCCCTGCTGGCACGGGGCTGATTGGCCCTGCGGAGGGGCCGATCCGTGGGCGAGCAGACAGCCCAGCGTGTATAAAAAGGGTTGGGATGCACAGAGCCACTCGGGGCTGTGCATGGGGAGAGCAGAAAATAAGCAAGTTTTGGCAGTCAGGGTGTTTGGGGTGAATTAGCAGAGCAGGGTGAGCAGTTTGGTGAGGTCTTTAATGCTTTGGAGTTGAGTGTGGTGGATACGGTACAGCCAAAACATCTTGGTGAAGAGCTGGGAAGGGCTTGGCGGGTGATTTTTGGCTAGAGGCTTTGTCATGGTGAGCCCACGGGCAGAAAAACAAAGCCCGTGCCTTCTGAGTGCAGAGGATGCTCTGGACAGAGCTGTGGCCCAGAGCTATCCTCCAAGGAAGGGAGCAGGGGAAGGTGATAGCTCACTACCCAGTGCAGATGGAAGAATAACTAAATGGAAAGAGGGAGGGAAGAGTAGGAGCTGAGACAGCCTCGAAAATACCAGCAGCATGATGGTGGGGGTAACGAATGGGAGGGTGATTGCAGCAGGTGAGGAAGGTCTCATTAAGGAGGACTTAATGAGATTAAGGAGGACTTAATGAGATGGTAAAAGCCTGTGTGAAAGCTGCTAGTTCCCTTGCATTTCCTCTGGTGAACCCTTCCTGGTGAGTAAAATTTTTAAGTGTCCCATTGTTGAGTTTGGGGAATGGACTTGTTAGATAAGGCTAAGCAAAAGACAGTGCTGGGAGGTCTGAGAGCAGAACCTCTTCCAGAGCTTGTTGAAGTTAGGCAGGAAATAATACGACAAGTTAGAGGATCAATATTGTTAAAAAGCTTTTCTCTGAAGGAGAGGTGTTAGTAACAGCGTTAGTAAATCACGCAGGCTGAGCCTTTGCAGGGTCTCTCCATCTTTTTTTGGTGTAGCGGCTGGGTGAGGATCCCACCCTGTGCAGGAGTTAACCTGTTATTGCTGGCCCAGGCTCAGCACCAAGCTGGGAAGGGAACAGGGTGTCTCTGCTGGTTGCACTTTGGTCCTTCCCTGCACATCTCCTGGTTTCTGCTTAGCTGCACAGGGCAGAGTTGGACACCAAACCTTTCTTCTGTACATCTGTGTATGTGAGGCACAGGATCTCTTCTTCTGTTCTGAATTATGCTATAATGAGCAAGCCTGCCATACACTGACCCATGACTAATTTGAGCCCTTCCTTTATCTTCACTAACATGATGCGTGCTCGCTCCCTCCCTGTAGAGGAGCTGTAGCGTAGCGCAGTGATACAGTGAATGGCAAGTCACACCAGGACCCAGTGAGCAGGACAGAGAGCAATGGGATGTTTGGCACTGTGTAGCCGGTCAATTTTCCTAAAATGACGTTGCTTCATTGTTCAGTTCAACGGCTTTTGTCTAATGGAGAATCGAAGGGCAAACCACATCTGTAAGCAGGAGGCGATCGGGTGTTACGCAGGCTTTGCAGGACAGGCACAGCAAAGAGAAAATGCGAATGAAGTGAAGGATGCTGCTGCTGTTCTGTTTCAGGGCAGCGTTTGTCCAAATTCTTGCCTTTTCATCCAGCCTGAGATGTTTTGGTGTGCAGTGACCTGTTAAACACTGGCTATTCCAACAAGCCTCTCGCTCCTTTGTTTGAAGGCTGATAGGAGATAACCCCGTGCCCATGCTGAAGGCTGATGCAGCAGATCTCTGTTAATCATTTCAGACTGACCCGGAACTCAGAGCACTGCTAGAAACAGGAAAACAAACTAAACTCAGTGGCTTTTTTTCAGACAAAGCTTCATGACTCAGGAGGAATGTGACTGTAACAGAAAGAGCTGGTGCCTATTTCCTGCAGACAGCCAAGCCACAGTTAGGCAGTAATGCTTGCTAAAACAAAAAGAATGTTGTCTACTACATAGCCCTTCACATAGATAAGATGTGTATTCTGCTCTGGGGCCTTTTTTTAAGGCACTTCGGTTCCCAGAAGCGGGGAATACTATTTTCCAGATCACTATCAAGTGTGGGAAAAAAATCATAAAATTACTCTTCCTTCCCCTGATTCAGAAATGTGTTTATAGCTGCTCAGAGTTCTGCCTCGCTAGCTGGGCAATATCCAAGCTGGCATCTTCTGGAAACCAGACACAGTCATTCCCGAGGCAGGGATGGGAGGTGGTGGCCTCCAGGCTGTGCTCGGTGCCCATGCGCTGCAGAACATCCCAGCAGGCTCACAACGGATGTGTAGGGCAGAGGATGTCTTCAGGATGCTTTGTAGGACTAACTGTTGGGAGAGACAAAACATGTTCACAGGGCCGTGTTAGGATCAAATCAAAATGTTTCTCCAGCGTGCCAAGCTTAATAATTCTTACCATCACGTAGATTGGTAGAGGAGTGTAACATCCACTTTTATTTAAAACCAACGAACACCACTCACACAAACAAAAAAACACCACCACAACCTGGCAGGGCAGTGATGGATGGAGCTTAGGAGACTGGATGATAGTAGCATTTGTCTTTTCTCAGGTGATGCATGCAGGCTGTCATCCAGCCAAGCACGGGATGAGCAGCGCCCTTCACCTTGGCTGGACTAGGCGTGGATTTATTTATTTATTTATTTTTGAACATTTCTTCCTGCCAGAGTTGCATCTGGATTTAGAACAGCAAATCTCTCTGAGCCACTATATTCACACCCTGCAATTTTTCAGAATTCCTTAGATGATTGCTAATTGGATCATTGTAAACGAAATAAAATCCAGGTGCTCCTTTTGGAGGAACTATTTGTAAACTCTTGGATAGCATATTGTAAAATTAACAAATCCCTCTCCGTTGGGACTTGAGATTTAAATTTACATTCCTCTGATCGGGGGGGGAAAAAAAAAAAAACAGAAACAGGAAAAAAATTGATTTGCTCAAAGAAAACAAAGGCATCAGAAGACAATCTTTTCAGTTCCTGGTTCTGTGGTTTGCTTAGGCAATGCCAGGAATTTGGGGCAGCATGAATCAAGTCGTCAGCAAATTCTGGGTGTCCCCAGGGTATTGAAAAATGCTTCTGGGGAAGGCTGCTAATTGCATCATGGGTCATTGCTTCAATATGTGTTGTTTCTAGCTGTTCTGCCTTAAACTGCTCTGCCATGCCAGCCTGTAGTGAAATCCTGCAACGAAGACATGTTAAGAGAAATCTCTGTTGCTCTGAAGAGGCTAACAAAAAGCTCAAATGCTCCTTTTCCCCCAAACAAAATAAAACAAAGCAAAGATCTTTGAAATACAAAGATCGGTGAACCTAAATTGACAGTGGGAACACCAGCATGTAATCAGAAAAATGCAGACTGGAAATGGTGGGGATGGTGAGGCCCATTTTCCTATGCTTAGCAGTGTGAGTCAAAGAGATGCTCCAGAAACACAGAATGACTGCAGCATTGTGTCTCTGAGGGCACAAACAAGCTTACGGTCTCTCTGCTCACATATTTCAGACAGATGTCTTTGCTTTTTGAGAGTGCTACAAGCAGAGAGCTCTGCACCTGGCAGCTGCTCCAGGTTAAATTGCTCTCCTGCCCGGCTTTGACTGCTGGAAGTGGAAAAAGAGACAACTGATGGAGTGTTAGAATGCAAGAAGCAAATACTGCGAGCAATGGGGAAGCACTGGTGTGTGAATACTTAATGTGGAAAATACAGCTCATAATGGCAGAAACTGTTTTGAAGTATTAAACCAAAAGTTGTTGGTTTTTCAGGTGCATCTGGTGAGAAGTCCTGGCAGCTGTGCCTTTCCTTCCTCTTTCATGGTATGTAAGTATCTGTCCAGGTGTTCCAGGCCTTGCTCAAATGCACCCTGTATGTTGCAGTCCAGGAATAAATAAATATAATTCAGTTATGAGAGATGCTGTGATGAGAAATACCTGATCTGTACCTTTACTCTAAATGCTAAAATTCTGATCCCTATGTAATAAAGTGCTGTTGATCTTGGGCACACTGAAAAGCACAACTTAAAACAGCTTCTAGCCACGGAGCTAGGGGAAAAAGGGTCAGAAAATGAAAAAGCTTTGGTGCTTGAGTATTTACTTGGAGGGGAGGGAGGAAGAAGGGACAGATGGATAACCCTGGCAAGAGCCTTACCCTGAATTAATGCAGGATGACTCTAAAGTTTGTCCAAGGAGTGAAAGCACACATAGCTTTTGTCATGGATGCTGTCCTGTGATAAACCTGGGCTTTTAAAGAGTGACTAAACCCATTCTCTTGCTGCAAATGAGGTAAAATGCACATTCATCCTATTTAACCCAAGAGTTATGGGGGGACGGGACGGGACAGACTCGGGACAAATTGTGTGTGCTTTGGACAGCATTTATAAAGGAATTAAGGGACCACTTTTTGCTATTGTTTTTGACTTTACAGAACATCTTTATTCTCCACAAGCACTGTTGGATAAGATAGGGGATGGCGAAGCCCCTCCGTTGCGCTGGCGGAGCCCACAGCAGCGCATCCAGCCACCCCATGGGAGCTAAACCACGGACATCTGCCTCCTTACACCTTTCCGAGGGGGCTCTCACAACCCAGAGGGGGCCGCCGCCCACCTCGGGTGGCATTTAAAAGGAGAAAAAACGATAAAAAAGCAGCTTTATTAACGGAAACCCCCACACACCCCCATCACCATCGCGGGGCCAAGATGGCGGCGGCGGGGAGCTCCCCTCAGCCTTAGGCGGGAAAGGCGATGGGGGGGGATGAGGGCGTCGCCTCGCGCCCGCCCCTCGCGCTCCCCCCCCCCCCTCTCCGTGAGGCGCCGCCGCCATCTTGCGAGCGGCGCAACCGGAGGGGCCGAGCTCCGCCGCTGCCTCCGCCTCTCCCCGACCCCTCCGGCCGGGGCCGCTTCACCCGGGGCCGGGGGGCCGGAGCCGGCAGGTAAGGCATTAACCGAAGGGGCTTCTGGAGCTCCATCAGCCTCGCTTCAAGCGGCTGCGTGAGGGCAGGGTGCCCCCTTTCACTGCGCTCCCCCCCCCCCCCTTCCCTTTCCTCACACAGGGTCCGCCGCCTGAGGAAGGGGCTGCGAGGGCCTCGCCTCAGGGGGTTCTGAGGGAGCGAGCCTCTTTTTTTTCGATTTTTCCCCCTTTTTTCCTTTTTTTTTTCTCTATTTTCTCCTCCCCAGGGCAGCCGGGGGCTCCTCGCTCCCTGAGGTGAAAGGGGGAGTAGCCCCCAGGCCCCCTGAGGGAGGAGGGGAGGGGATCCTGAGGTGCAGGGGGGTTGGGGGTGTGCAGACCCCACCAGGAGCAGCTGGGGGATACAGGGAGGTGTGGGGCTGAAGGGGCGACCCTCTTGCCATGTAGTCCCGGGGGACACAGCCCTGGTTTTGGGGTATATTGCATCCCCTCGTGGGGAGTGGGGTGTGTGTGGGGGTCCGATCTCCCCCCCCCAGCCCTTGGGGATCCCAGGAGCGGTGCTGTGGTGGTCCCAGGCAGCTTATCTTTGCCTCAGTGGCTGTTGGTGTGCTCATGCTGTGGAGGTGTAAAAGCCTGTGGAGGTGAAGCAGGTGGGAATAAAGCTCGTGGACATCCAGTCCTGTAACTGTGCCCATCCTCACGTGTTTGTGTAGCTGTGTGCAGCCTGAAAGAAAAGGTAGGAGTTCGTGGGCAGTGCCTGCATTGGATGCGTGCATTCTCTTCCAGTCCATGTTGGCTTGGAAGACCTGCCCACCTCAAGCCAGAGAGGTTTGTGGTCCCACATCCATTTGTGGATTCATGTCTTTACACCCCTAATAAAGTTTTTGTGAGCATGCTGTCATCCCAGTACCCTTCTAAAGTTTGATACATCAGCGTTACTCTGCAAACAGGACTTCTCCCTGCCTCACACACAGTGTAGCCCACTTGTTGCTGCTGAAGTACATCCGCAAGCGAAGTCCTTGGCCTGTGGTTGTAAGAAAAAACGTCTTTGGTGTTGCTTGTGAATGTCAGCATCGTATTGTGGAGTAAAATACATCCTGAGTGGTGAACAGGGAAAAACTTGTCTTTCAGCACATTTCTTAATTCCCCTCATTTTCTTAATCCATGCAGAAAAGAGGTAACAACTGGAAAGAAATCGTCATTAAAAACCACCATGTAAATATTTCCAGTACTCTCTGAAAGCCGTCTTTACGTTGCTCCCATCTGATCATACAAGAAGGGTACTTCAGGTGATGTTCCAAAACCTAAAAGCATTTCTAGTACGTGCCCACTTTATTGGATTTAAGATGTCTTTAACACCATTAGGGATGTTTGGCAGGCCACCTGGGAGCTGTGGAGGTTAAGCGTGTAGCGGAATGAAGGAAGAAACATGAGCTAGGAAATGGAATTTGATTTTTATTTTCCCTTAAATTGTGGGGAGCTTGGTTCGGGAAGGATGTAGGTAAGCTTTAGGTTGGATGTCTGTAACCACTGCCTTTTAGGAGTTGGGTGTTGGTTTATTTATTTTTCTTTTCCCAAATGTCTGAAAGTACAGGCAGAAAGGATTTTTCTTTTTTTAATGGTATAGGATATGGGATTGTGGTATTCCAGGGTAAGTGGGGGGTGTGTGTGTGTACATACACAAGGTAAGGGTGTACCAGGAAGCCAGGTATAGGGATCCTACTGGGTTTAATGGAGTCAACAACTGGGCATTCAAATTCCATTGCTGAGGTTGTCCCTGTTCGTGCTCTTTCTGCATGTTTGGGAAGTTTTGGCAAAGGGCAGGTTTTCATTCACAGCAGCTGAGCATAGCACGGCCTCTTTGTGAAGGGGTTGGCATTAGGAAGTTCCTGACTTGACCCTGGATCCCGACAGAAGATGAATTGGGTGCACTGCTGGGACTAGGCCAAGCCAAGCAAGTGTGTGGCAGGTTGCAAAGGTGGGCTGGGGTAGTTTTATAACAAAGCTAGCCAGCTGTTCCCCTAAGCATGAAAATTAAATGCTGTTTGGGAGCACTTGGTAGTCAATAAGCCTTCAGTTTTTTAGAACAGCTACAGGTGACTTGAAGAATTTAGGTTTCTCCATAGGGAGATGTTTGCCAGGGAAGTTATTGATTTATCTGAGCTCCCATTCACTTTGTTTTGAATTACACAGCTCCTATTTGATATTTTCAGCCCCCTACTTAATGCTAAAATGCTACACAAATGAGCTATTTATACATAAGTGAGGTGCTGCAGCCTAGGACTTTTTTGGCTGCTGATAAGCATGATTGTTTCTTTTATTTGAACAAAACGTTATGTGAGAATAGAGCATGAAAATATGATGTTACAAAAAAGAATAACAAGTGTGAAGATGGAATCCCATCAAGTAGTGGTGTTTGCTTTTATTTTGGGGGAAAATGTATAGATTTCCTCTTGATGTTTTTCTCCTGTTTTCACAGGAGAAATATTAGTATCAAAGAATGACAACAGCTGCTTCATCAAGTGGATGCCTTGTGCAAGAGGGCATTATTTACAGCTACCAGCTTTACTGAGCTCTTCCTTACATTTCATCTTTATTTGTAAGTTTATAATTTGTTGAAAAGAGGTGGAAAGATGCACAGCTCTGGAAATGGATGCCTCTAATCAATTTAGCAGAGAGCTAGGACTTAAGGGCTCTCTTGGCTCAGTTCTGCCTCTGACTGGCTTTGTGATTTTGAAAGTCAGCATTGCTCAGTTCTAGAAAGGGTACTGGAAAAGAGAATCTATGCTGCTAGATGATAGCCTGAGGAAAGCATTTAATAAGCAAACAAATAAATAACCAACTGTTAAGATATTGTCAAGGAGAGATCCTTTGGAGACCTCTACTGAAGCGTTTTGCTGGTGGGTGTGTGAAGCTTGGGGACAGGAGAAGGAAGGCAAGAGAGGCACAAGTCTGTTCTTTGTGCTCCACTGCTGGGTGTGCTGAGATAGGTTGTAAACAGTGTAGCTTGTGGGCCACAAACCTCTATAAGGATATCTGTGTGGTGCTATTAAAATGTTGGTAAATAGTAAGAATGATGGAGAATACAGGATTATGAGAAACCCTTCACTGTCTAAACAGAGAAAATTTGTCCATTTTTGATTTTTAAAGCTGTGACTTTACCAGGCCTTTGCACTCTTTCAGTCTTCTAGGAGTGGGAAGACAACTTAGGTTTGATGTTTTGTGTGCCATCAACTGAAATTGGGGCCAACATGAATATAACGAAGGGAGGACTGGTGCTGTTTTCAGCTAATTCCAATTCATCATGCATGGAACTATCGAAGAGGATTGCGGAGTAAGTAAAACCTGCCTGCAGGGCAGCTTGGGATCTTGGTGCCATTGTAAGGGACTTCTTTTAGAGAAGACTGATTTCTCTGTTTTGTGGTAGTTACATGGGAAAGCTGTCACAGCTGGGATGAACATCTGGTGTACGGTATTGCACAGCCTATTTCAACAGGTCGATAACGAAGAAAGTAACTTGTGATTAAGTTGTTCAGTGACAGGTTGTGGTTGTCTGTAGTATGTTGTTGTGAATGCAGGAAAATGAATGTTTGGGTAGTGTTAAATACTCTACATTTTAGATGGGGACATTTATTAGCTTTAAATACATGAATAGCTTCAGAAAAGCTTGTATGACTTCAGTGATTTTTTACCTTGCTCTTGTAACAGTATTAGGATGCACAGTGCAGAAGTATTGGGTGCTGTGGGGTTCTTCCTGAGGCTTATGCACCCAAAGTCAGATATAGAAAGGTGTTATGCCTCCGAAGAACTTGGGCATATGTACCTATTGTATTCCTTTCTATTATTTTTTTTTTTAGTGGTGATGGGCTGTGCTAATATTGAAATGGAATAAACACAGCAGACACTCAGATTTCTTATTCATTCCAGGCTGACATTTGTCTATGGAAAAAGATGCTTTAAAAGTGGACTCTTAAGCATTTTGAATGTTCGTTGTCATCTGTCTATATAGATACAGAGAGAGTGCAACTGGTTTTAGTGTTTGTTTTTTTTTTTTTTCTCCTGTTTTTCTCCTCAAATATGGCATTTTCAGTAACTATCACAATTGCTTTAATGGTTTTGCTCTTTAATGGGCTTTTCATTCTTTTAGCCCTTCATTTTCACTTACTGACTTCTGGTTTTAATTTTTCTTCTGCAGGCGATTAGGGGTTGAGATGGGGAAGGTTCAGGTTTATCAAGAGCCAAACAGAGGTGAGCATTTCACAGGCAGAACTGGAAACTTACCTACCTACAATCTGCCTTTATCACTGCCCATTTCTTGATTCCATTGCATCTTGCTCCTCACATCTTACATATTTCTCTTAACAGAAACACGAGTGCAGATCCAGGAGTCTGTGAGAGGGAAGGATGTATTCATCATCCAGACAGTTTCAAAGTGAGTAGTTGTTGAGAGACACTGTACAAGCGTTTTGATGTGGACCATCCATAGGAATGCTTCTGTTCTAACTTTTCTTTGCATATTATGTATGTGACACAGTATAATAAGCTTAGATTAATTATAGAGGCTTCTCTTTGTGTGCTTTTTTTTTGTTTTGATACATGCACAAAGAAGACTTCAGTGTAAGCCAACTTCTATTTTCATTTTCAATGAAAATGTCAACGAAACTTTCCCCATGGTTTCTGTGTTCTTTCGCTAAGTGCATTCTTTTGCTCATGACATTCTCTTTAAATTCCTCCCTTTTCAGCTACCATGGTTCCAGCACCATCACAAAGCTCTAAATGTAGGAGGAGCATTTCCTAGGCAATGTGTCGTGTGACTCAAAACAGTTTTGTTGGTTTTGTGAAAAGAACTTTAAAAATACAGAGACTTTTTTTTGATTTCTAATGGCACCAGAAATAGTGGGTCTTGTAGTTGATGACTGGTTCTCATCTACAGATACCCTCTCAGTCTTCTTGTTTAGATCAGAAAATAGATGACAGTTAGTAAATGTTTAGCCTGCTGTTGGCTTGAACAAAAGAAAAGTATGTTGGAAATCTGATTTTTTTTTAAAGGTTATCGATACTGAAAAATACATCTATTTTGCTTTGTGAGCAATAGAAATAGATGTTGGAGATAAAAGTATGGTGTAGTTTGTCACAGCAACATGCTGTATTACCAAAAGCCTGAAAATGGAATATGCTGAAAAGTGCTGAATTGACCAAAAAAAAAAAGTGAAAATAATAATGAAATGTAATTCTAGTAAAGAATTAAAATGCTGGGTACAGGACGCTTACATCCTTAGGTGTGCAGCTGGATTTGCAATGAAGATCTCTCACACTCTAATACAGTGAAGTAATGGATGTAGATGTTGTGTTGAATTCAGCTGCAGGATTTTTATGCATGAATACAGAACTAGACGCTTCTCATTCCAGGGATGTGAATACTACGATCATGGAACTCCTGATCATGGTGTACGCTTGTAAAACATCCTGTGCCAAAAGCATTATTGGAGTGATTCCTTACTTCCCATACAGCAAGCAGTGCAAGATGAGAAAAAGGGGCTCCATTGTCTCTAAATTACTGGCTTCAATGATGTGCAAGGCTGGTAAGAATGCAGGTTGTTGTGAAATAATCAAGGAAATGGGGGGTCCCACGGGCAGCGCTCAGATCCAAAGAGGTCTGTGCACAAGGTGGGACTTTGTTGAAAGACTTTGCAGTTATTTTTAATAAGTTTGAAGTACACATAGAATATAACTAGAGATATTTCAAGATGGTGAGTTCATTTAAAAATAAATACATCTTGCAACATCCATTTTACATCGCATCCTACTGTACTGGCAAGATGAGTCTGCTGCTTTGGGCTGTGCTATCCCTCCCTCATAATGCTGTTCTTGGCCTTTCTTACATTTTTGAGCAGTTGTACTTTGTCATTTCTAGTCTGTCTGTCGTAGCTGTTGAATATTTTGTTTGTCCTTTACGTTTGAGTTGAGGTGGGAGAATGAGTTTGCGCATTTTCAGCCATTAAGACACTTTATTTCCTGCTTCTTTCCTTTTGCTTTCTTTCCCTGGGAAGAATTGGCAGTTAAAATGAACGCTGCGATCGGGTTCTTATTTTGAGAGAAGAAACGTGGCAGTGGTTAGAATTTGGGCCTCTTTCTGAGGAGTTCAGAACTCCAATGTTTACTGTGTCCCACTATGTGGTAGAGGACCATTTATCTTGTTCATGGTTCCACGTTGTCAGGTGTAAACGGAGAAGGAGCATACCTGCCTCAGTGTGGCACTACTGCTTCAGTTATGTGGATTGTTCTCAGGTGCTTGTTGAAGACACAGTAGCAATTGGGAAGCAGGGATAACCCTTGTGTATTTAAAAGGGACATAGTTCCTAGGCTTACTGAAAGCATGTAGCATAATGTTTTTGTTTTAATGTAGCTTAGAGAGTTTGTTCTGAACAAACTTGTTAAACTTCCTAGAGAAATAAAGTGTATCTGTTATTGCTCACTTTTCCTGACCTGCTTCTTCATGCGTCTTTTTTTAAGGACTAACTCATCTCATTACCATGGATTTACATCAGAAGGAGATACAGGGCTTCTTCAATATTCCAGTTGATAACTTGAGAGCATCTCCATTTTTACTACAGTACATCCAGGAAGAGGTGAGGAAGGCCTACTTTACACTGTTTTTTAATTATTTTTTGCAGTGTCTCAAGGCTTGTGAAATTCCTGTGAGAAGATTAACAATTCAAACAGAACTTTAAAGGGGGGAGGGTCATGTTGGGGCAGGAAGTGGTGTGTTGGTTCTTTTCCTTCCCAGAGAGGCCTGATTTTCCTTTTCATGAAGAACTGGCATTTTATTTTCCATGTAAGGATGCTGTTCTGTCATCTTATACATATCCTGCTAAGTAATACATGTATATAAAAGAGCATTTTTCTATTCTGAGTATCCTCTTCCTTTTCTGTTTCCAATTTCCTTGCTATTTACAGGATGGAATGCTGGTGTAGGTGTAATTTATATAGCATTATGAAAATATTTTGCAGGCTAACTTGTAAACGATGAGAGCCTATCCATCCTAATCTGAAAATAAGAACAGATGACTTCTGTTGTGGGGAAATCTCCACCTGCTGTTTGTTCAGCATGTCTTGACTTGAGGGAGCTTAACTTCTGATGTTCTCTGCAGCCATTTCTCCATCTTTGAAATGGATATTACTTTTATAAAGTGCTTTGAGAAGTGCTACTGACAGATTCATGTGGACAAATTGTGCAGTTGGTAATTGTAGGTGTAAGATGTGGATTATGTCTGCCTAATCATCATTTGGAAGAAAGCAAATCTTTTCCTCCTGCTGAGAAGAAAATGCATAGTTTGCTCTTACTTTTTGAACTCAAGCATTTTTGTTGTAAAGAGAGATAAGTGCCTTAGTTTGAAAAAAGAAGGAAAAAAAAAAGGATTTATTATGATACTTCTAAAAGTTTGTTGGGGAATCAGTTACCATTTGAATGTGTCGTTACAATTTGTTTGGTAATTTGTCTGTCTGAAAAAGAGGGAAGATGATAGAACAAAATTCCTGGCTCTGGCTTTGCCACAGTCATTCATCTTGTGCATCAAGACAGAAGCATTGCATGTTGTAATCAATATATAAGTTTTTTTAAAAAAAAAAAAAAGTGGAAAGCCAGATACGTAGACTGAAGACATGTTGTGCCTTTGTATGTTACTTGAATCTGAGGACTATGGTAGGTAACAAGGCCACGTTCCCAGTTTAGTCTTTAAGCATATCTTGATACCCAAAGTCTTAACGTTTTAGGAAGATTTGCTGCAGCTTTGAGTCTGGCTCTCCTGGTGCTTTCTAAGAAATGAACGTTCACAGAGCTCAGCTGAAGTATGTGTAGAGAGGACTTAAAAGATCCTTTCAGCTTTTAATTTCTTGATTCCTCTGCTTGTTCATGAGATGATTTGCCAAAACAGAAGTTGACCGAACCTACTTGATCACACAGGATCTGTGCTGGCAAGTACTTCACTAGCCAAGTGATGTGTAGTATCCCTTTTGTGAAAAATTCATCCTGTGCTGCTCCGGAAGAATTTAGTATTCATCTCAAGCTCCTGGTGACAGCAGCTTGCTGCAAATCTTGCACTGTCAATACCAAAGGATGAGAAATGTTTCAAGGGGGAGTTGTGATGGGATATATTGAATAGCATGAAATAGAGTCCAGCTTGATAAGAACGGAGGTCACTTACAAAGCACTTAGCTGAAAGTTGAGAGGATGAGGCCGTACAGTTGTTCCCTGCCAGAAAATTATGTGTAGGTGTGAAGGGACTTATTTGATGTTCTGGGATGAAGTCAGTCCCATCAGTGAAACTCATTTGTATACGGATAATTTGGTGGTTTTCCTTTGTATGCCTAGCAAATATTTATAATTAGTGTCTTCTATCTTCCTTATGTGTACATGTTAAGCTCAGAGTGACTCGTTAATCTCGGAGTGACATAGCTCTTTGTTACTAGGAGCTGTTGATGTCTTGCTGTCTCTCGGATGACATTTCTGGCTTTCTGACTTCATTTCGAACAAATTTGATAATTTGGCAGGGGAAAAATGAGGCAATGATGTCTGAACAAGATCAAAGCCTTTATTATGTCAAATGACAGGCCCTGCCTTGTCCATACCTTCCATCATGCTAATCTTCGTAGCCTGTTGTTTAACTAAGCATTTGTAAAGGACAGAACATGCTGAATTCCCAGTATTGTAGGTGGAGTTGGTAGCACTGCGGATTATTAATGCTGCCTGACTCGTCCTCTGAAAAGCTCTCATTTTCAATTGGTTAGGCCCCTGCCAAAATTCAGAAGTTAAATCAGCATGGGAAAAAATTCTTTCAGATAGAATGCTTTTGGAAACACTCAGCAAGTGTGGTGTGCGTTTGAGGATGAGGCTGTGGAATAACTTACCTTGCTTGTAGTTTTAAAAACGAGTATTTCTGTGTTTTGGAGCTCCTATTTAATGTCTGGCAGTAAGATTGTGAGTTCTGTGTCAGGGTCCTGTCCCTCCAAATTTATCAGGTGACAGCTTTAACAGATCTAACAGCCAAGAGGCTTCAGGTCTGCAATAGTGGGATTCCCTGGGACTGGATGTGCTGTGCAGGACTTGCGAGTGGCTGTGCGTTATTGTTATGACAACTGCTGCAAGACCAGACAGGTTCTGTGTGTGCTGCGCTCTGGCACAGCTTGTCCCAGGGCAGTGCAGTGAGGGAAAGTGCTGAGTTCGCAAGGAAGGGGCTGCAGTGAGATACCAAAGTGAGCCCAGGCTGCTGGTGGAAGGTCTGGAAGCACCAGCAGTGGAGTGACAGCCAGTGGCTCCTGTATGGGTGCAGTGAATGTAGAATTTTTATTCCTTTTAGTGGTCCCTGTAAGGAGTCATATGATGTGGAGAGGCCTGTCTTTTTTTTTTGGTTTACTTTGAAAAACAACCCTGAAATGAGGAAATGGATTAAAAGCTGTGTTTGCAAGTGATTCAAGACTGTTGTGTGCATGCACAAGACAACTTAAGTCGAACA
Source organism: Anas acuta (assembly GCF_963932015.1). NCBI lineage: Eukaryota > Metazoa > Chordata > Aves > Anseriformes > Anatidae > Anas > Anas acuta. The sequence continues at coordinate 15,803,537 of NC_088993.1, forward strand.
GGAAGCTTTAGTTTTGATGGTTTCCTGTTTTTTAACATTTGCCTGTGTAGTCCATACGTTCTTCTAAGGTGGTTACTTTTTTGTGATCTGTATATAACGTGGTGTTTGGGAGAGGTACAACTTTCAGCTAAAATCTGAATTTGCTTAATATCTGAATTTCCTGAGATGTGAACTCTCAATATGTACCATGGATTCTTGAGATTGCTTTCTTACGTTAGGTAAAACAATAAATGCTTAAAATTCTTTTGGCAAAATGAAGTTTTGATTCTTACTGAGTTGAAATTTGTCTGAAGATACGAAGTAGACATTGCTATCTGTTATTTACTACAGATACCAGACTACAGGAATGCTGTAATTGTGGCCAAATCACCTGCGTCTGCAAAGAGGTGGGTATGATCTGCTCTCTTGTGTTAGAGCAGGAAATCTCTATCCTCATTTTGTTCTTAGGGTCGAGTAAAGGACAGATATTTAACAGTTAAAAGATGCAGCCTGCAACCCCCTGCCACCTACACTTTCAGATGTGCAGTTTTTACATCGTCACAAAATCGTAATAAATCTAAACGGAGGTTAAAAAAAACAAGCTGATGTAGTAAATCAGTGCAGTGCTTCTGATAAAGAAGCTATTTAATTATATGATGTAATACTCGTGTACATTTACGTTATGAATTTCCTACTGTGAATGAAGAAAAATCACTAGAAGTGGTACACCACTAATCCAAAGTAATTGCTTAGCAAACAGCTCAGAATGTGGTTGATCAGATCCTAAGTGTGGCTGACTTACAGCCTAGCGTGGTGGAACAGGATTTGATGGTTGAGACTGCTTTCCTTGTGAAGTTCTTGTTAGCCGAACAATTGTTCTTAATTCCTGTAGCTTTTTGGTTCGCTATACCTAATCTCTAGAATTATACCGCTCTGAGAAGGTGGTAAAGAGTTGGATGATGATTTAAGAGATAATTCATTTGCTGTGGTGACAAACTAATAAATTGCTGAGACATTACCTAGTCTTTGATGCCAAGGAGTCATGATATTCTTTGTAAAAGCAAACAACCATTGTTTTATATAGTAAATCCAAAATGCTTTACTTTGTAGAAGTACAGTGAGGGGAACAAATTGCCATCTTTATTTCGCAATGGTGGTACTTAAGTGATTTTTTTCTCTTTTGGCCAATTACTTTACGTTTGCTTGTCTTTGTTTCCTTTATTTGGTGTCGGTATTGTCTCTTGGGTGTAGGCAGGCATTTGCTGAAGCATTTTCATGCTTGTCAAGTAACTGTGAATGCCAGCAAATGACCTCACTTGAGTTGCACATGTATAGGAAAGGAGACTTTTGCAGGAGAGCATCCCAGAGCTGTGTTTGTACAGCTTCTTCACGTGTGCATGTGAGCATTTCAGAGTAGTCTGAGGGAGGTGCATTGTGTTTGGACAAGGGTGGCGGAACATTTCGGCCTAATTAAGGACAAGCTTCACAGATGAATGTCTGCTTGTGAAGGAGAACTTACTCCTGAAGGAGCTTCTGAGCTTATTGGAAAATGAATAAATCATTTTACTGTTATTTTGAACTTTATTCAATGTAATATTGCATATTTAAATCGTTATTGTAGTTTCACTGATACGATTACGCCTTCGAAGTCATAACTCTTAAATATGCATGGAATCATAATTTATCTGTATTTAACCTCTTGAAAAAAATAACTGTACGACAACCACAGGGCAAAAGATTCTCCAATTTTAATTAACTGAGCATCACAATGAGCAAATAACTTGGTGGAGTTGTTTGGATAGTGAAGCCAGGCTTAAGGTTAAAGGAAGTGATTCAGGCCACAGGTCCTAGATACTAAGGTTAGAACAAAGTGACGTGCTGGTCTCACTTTGACCACGAGGAGAGCAGGTCGCTGGTGCAGGCTAGATACTGAGCTCTGGGGTGTGCAAGGCAAGGTAGGACAAATGTCAGTGCTGCATTTTACTTGCTGCTTGCTGCATCCAGGTTACGAGTGCTGTCTGTGAATTTTCCTGACTCTCTGCTTTCCACACTCATCCAGCTAACCTTAAACTTCATTACCTAAATTCCTAACTTCAGTCAAATAAATGCTGCATGGCGAAAGAACTTTTTGTAAGTTTGTAGAAATCCGAGCTGTTTAAATTTCAAGAGTAGCTTGTCAGGCAAAATGATTTTGATTTCCTTTTCTGTAGGATATCCAAGGTTACGTGTGAGAAGGTCTGGGATATTGTCTTACTTAGTCCACGTCTTGCTAAAAATAAATAGATGAATATTTGTTTTCTGTTTTCATTTGAATATTTTTTCCTACTTAATTAAATATAGGCAACCCAGACATCTAGGCTATTCTTGGTGACTGTTAGATGAGACCAGCTAAAGCATGGGATCTCAAGAATGCTGAAAGCCAGGAAATGTTTTTTGACTGCTGGGCAAAACAGAAAGGAATAATCAGATTTGTGTGACTTTGCGGCATTTGCCCTGATGCTTGCAAGGCCAGTGTGGATGCTTTCAAGGTTATTTCAACTCTCACAGGGCTGGTGAAAACGAGATGCTGTGGGATAGGTGATTTCTTCTAGGTATTTCCTTAGGATTTTAGGATCATTTTTTTAACCCTTTCTCTACAGGGCACAGTCATTTGCTGAACGCTTACGGTTGGGAATTGCTGTCATTCACGGGGAAGCTCAAGATGCTGAGTCTGACATGGTGGACGGCCGACACTCACCACCTACAGCCAAAAACGTAGCTGCTATTCATCCCAGTTTAGAGATACCCAGTAAGTAAGTTTGTGTGTGAGAGTGTTCACCTACTGCTTTTTGTGCTTTTGGGAGAGGGGGACAGTGATGGCACCGTCAAAGAGGAGCGATTCTTTATAAGAACATGAGGAACGGAAAAGGTTACTATTTGATACTTTTTGTCTGTAGTTTTAGTGCTGGGATGATTGTGAGATCTGTGCCCTGCGTGGGAGGAGCTGTGCCACCACAGTCAGTCAGAAGAGCCTGTGGCAGAGAGGCCACACTTTTGCCAGTTGGCTTTAATGTTTGAGTTTTGTTCTGGGACGCAGAGCTAATAAGCTGAGCTGAGCTGGCTTTGTGTGGAGCCGGATCAATGTCATAAGCCTTGACAAGGAATCCTTGCTGAACGTGGGTGTGACCTGTAGCTGTGCCAGCAAAACTTCATCGCATGAAAACCTAGCTTGGGTTTCAGTAGGCTGATTGAACTGGTTGTGCCTGCATACCGCTCTCTGCATGTAGTTAATACTTCTTCACTAAGCTTAAAAAAAAAAAAGTATTAAAATCTTGGTGCTTTTCCCAGCAACACTGTAATAGTTGGAACAGTTGTCACCTCACTTCTTGCTAAAACAGTGGTGACCCATGCAAAGTTGACATTTCCACGCTTGAAGTAAATTGTATAAACCTTCTTTTTTCTTTTTTTTTCTGCCTCTGTAAAAAAAAAAAAAAAAAAAAAAAATTGCCATTGATCAGTGCTGATTCCCAAGGAAAAACCACCCATCACAGTTGTTGGAGATGTAGGAGGAAGAATAGCTATCATCGTGGTAAGTAAGATTCCATAGCTTCTGATAAATGATACTGAATATGCTGAAGTTACAGAAATCAAGTATATTTTTGCTTTATCAGCAAATGAATTTTGATGGTGGGCTTTTGATACTGCACTTTTTATCCCATGAGGCAGTAGCCTGCACATTTACTGAAGCTGATTGTGTGAACTACGGAGTGATGTTATAGTGGGTTTGGACACTTTTTCCACGCTAATGCTTGCCATCGAGCTAAGGTGTCTGAAGAACAACATGAGCGAAAATGCCCATTTTGCACTAGATGTAAACTGTTAACATTTGAAAAAGATTAAATGTCATTCTGGGTGCACTGCATTCATTATCAGTAGGTAGCTTAAGACTACACCTTGGTCTGAGAGCGTGTTGAATCTTCACTGACTCAAGAATGTCTTGTTCTGACAGGATGACATTATAGATGACGTCGACAGCTTTCTTGCTGCAGCAGAGACCCTCAAGGAGAGGGGGGCTTACAAGATCTTTGTCATGGCCACGCATGGCCTGCTCTCGTCAGATGCTCCCAGGCTGATAGAGGAATCTGCAATCGATGAAGTAAGCATGAATTCTGAGTGGCTAATCAGATGGTCTAGTTGGTTGGTTTATTTTTTTTTAAGAGCAATTTTATCCTGATAATTCTTAAAATATACTGGCATTAAGAACTTAGGTGGGATGTTGCTGGGTTTTGGCTTTCTTAGCGTTGAATTGTACACTAGAATATCCCTAAACTACAGCAGTGGTAAACCAGGGAGAGCAGAGAGATGACAGACTGCTGGTATAAGCAGACTTTTCCCTTCAGTGTGGGGGATATTTTTGTACCTTCCTCTGACCTTAGGTGTCAGAATGAAAGGAGGGAAGGATATTGCCATTAGTATCCATGGATACGCAGTACAGCAATGCATAGCTCTTCTGAAGATTTGGATCCTGACAGTAATGTAAAATCTTGTTCTGTTATCAGCAAGGGTGGCTTCCTGGGGTCTGGAGGACAGACATTCCCTTTCGCAGTTCTGATATGGGAGGTGGAAAGCGTGAAGCTGTTAAGACTTTCTAAATTTTTTTCTTTCTGTAGGTGGTTGTTACAAACACGATTCCCCACGAAATACAGAAACTCCAGTGCCCTAAAATCAAGACTGTGGATATCAGCATGATCCTCTCAGAAGCCATTCGCAGGATCCATAACGGGGAGTCCATGTCGTACCTTTTCAGAAATATAGGACTGGATGATTAATGCTTTTTAGTCTAAAGAAACACCCGGGCCAAACTGGAAGCGAACAGATAAAGAGCTGTGAAGCATCATGCTTATCTTAATATTTCTATTGAGCCACTTTTTTGTTTCCTCTCAGTTTAAGTATCAAGGTAGAACAGTTTTTCAGAGCAATTTTTTCTTTGCAGTTTTTTTTTGGGGAGGGACGGGGAGGGAAGGGATAACATTTTACAAAAAACTGTTCTAGTTGCTTTTAGGTTAGTTGCACTATATACATAGTGGGGGGAAGAAAAAAAAAACAACAAACACAAAACACTTGAGGCAAGAATTTGGCTTCTAAATTAAGCATTCCTTTTCCAAAGCTGCTTGCTTACAAGTGCTTTAAAAGATAATAAAATGAAGTGACTGTATAATATTTGCATTTTAAAAGCCAAAAAGGTTGTACTGTTGTATGCAGTTAAGTGATTTTGTAGGAGTGCTTTTATAGAAAAGCATATGAAATATGCACCTGTATTTATTTTCTGCGACAAAGAATAAAGATTTGTTTTGTGTGAGCTTTCTAAAAATGTTTATACAGTAGTCACTTGTCTTCTAAAGTGTCCCCCCTTACAAATGATGTGCAGATCCTGTGGTATTGAAAGAAATCAGGAGGTGAATTGATTCTTTTATGCTAATGTGCTACTTAGGAGTGTAAACAGGGTTCGGGCTTCTCGGCAGCGAGGAAGATAACATCTGTTTTGCTTGTTGCTGTGCTGTAACACCTGCAGACAAGGAGAGGCTGCTTTTCCTTAATACCCTAATGCTCATCGTCGCACTTCAACCTGTCTTTCTGCCGAGCACTCTTGTAAAATGCAAAATACACGCAACCTTTCAGCAGCCACCCGGTTTCTGGGGACTGTCACGAAGGTGTCGATAAGATTTGTTGTAATTTGTCAGGTTCAGTGCACCTGCAGCGTGCTGCTTCGCTTCAGGCTATGTGCAAGGAAACTAAATCTGTGGCTGGGTGGCAGGGGACAGCAGGGACTTGGGAGAATTTGGGAGTTTGTTTTTTTTTTTTGGAGGGGGACAATTATGGAATTGGAAGGGTATCATGCAGGGGGTATGTGAAGGCTGGTTTTAATGGCCTACTCTGAGCTTCTCGGAGGCTGAACGTCCTGGCTTGTGGTGGGTTAGTGAGCGTTTTTGGGGGTTGGTGTCTGTTGGCACAGCCCCTGGGCTGTGACTGAAAATCCTCTGTGCATTAATCAAAGATCTATGGACTTTTCTTGGTACATTCAGCAAGTGAGATGAAAAGTTTATTCAAGCAACTGCTCGCCTGTCCAGATAACACTATTTTCATTCTTTGAGCTTATTTTTCATCACAGCATTGTTTAATTTTTTACATTCTATCCCTCCAAAATGTCAAAATGCAAGGCTGTGCCTGGTTATACTTTACTTACGGTAGGTTACTGAACAGTTCCGTGGTGTTAGCAGATGCACCAGGCTGACACATTAACACTTGTGTGTACTTTGAAAGTGTTAATGCAGGCTGAATTCCAGCAGAGCAGTGAGGGAGGACTTTAATCCTTCCCACAAAGGTGCAAACCCACAGGTGGGGCCGTTGGAGATGGTTTCAGAGAGGAGAAATCCCTCGATCCATCTCAGTGGTGTGCACGTTACCTGGTGCGTGCTTTCTGAATGAATCCTTGTGCCATGTAGTTGGGGAGTTGGCGAGTGAGCCAAGCATCCAGTGCAGAAAACAGTCCGATTACTGAACACAGGGAAACTTTAAAGTATTATTTCATTGTTTCAAGCTGAATTTTGGAGACTGGCTTCATCCCCACGAGCATTTCTGCTGGTCAGCCTTGGCTGGCTTGCTGAGGCTCCACAACTGTGCTCGATCACCGATTTAGCACATAAACCCCCCACCTTGGGCTAACTCAGCGCAGTAAAATTGTATTGATTAGGATTAAAGACTTTGAAACTATCGTGGTCATAAGACGGGATCGCTGGACCTTTGGCTTTCCTCGCGGGGTGGCTGGAAGGGAGCAAAGCGCGTGTGACTTCACTCGTGTTTTTATGGACTCTTGCAGTACAGCGTGGTCCTGCAGGGTTACCCAATCTCTGTGTGCTTTTCTCAGAGGCAAAAATGCCGGATCACCAGAAATGCGAGCTATTCTTAGAGGTGTTTCACTGGGATCCTTCAAGAGAACGTGAAAAAAACCTGCTTTTTGTACAGTAATTGACTAGTCGGGAGATAATGCAAATTCTTTCCAGATCGGTAGCATCTGCAAGAAAAATATTGGGGTTTGGTTTGCAGCTTATAAAGGGCAATGTTAACAAACGTTTACGCTAAGGTAATTTGTAAAGCTGCAAACAATTTCTATTAAACTCAAAAAAAAAAAAAAATCTAAAATGTATAACACTTGTCCTAAAATTGATCCTAAAGCTTCCTTTACTAACGAGGCACAGGTTGTGCAGTCCCCGTGTGCCTGCTGGAACTTTTGATCAAGTCCTAAACTATGAGAAGAGGAACAGCTGCTAAGACTTGGAATTCCTACAGGTTTCATGAGAATAATTGGCTAGAGGGGAAAGAAGCTGCGATAGTTTCTTGTCCAGCAATGTCTCAACACCAAGCACTGCTGCAAAAGGGCTGCTGAAAGCCCTCAGAAACCGCACCGGAGAAGTGCAATAAATGCCCACTGTAGGAGCAGCCTGTGGCTTCCTTAAAATATATGCAAAAACGGGGGAAAAAAAAGGGAAAGAATTGAGGCTCCCACAACGAGCGATGGCCCTCAAACATCTTTGGAAGTGTTGGAAGCGAAACTCTCGGTGCTGCCTGGATTAATGATAAATTCCCCCAAGCGGCTAACGAGTTACTGATTCAGTGAGCGCCTGGGGGAGGCTTTGCCTGGGATGAGGGAGGCAGCAGAGGAGGGATGGAGGGCAACTCCACCGCCGGCTCCTTCGCCCCCTCGCAGCAGTTCAGCGTTGCCGATCTCGTCGTCGTAGTGGTTTATTTCTCCTTAAACATCGCGGTGGGGATATGGGTAAGAGCGTTCTTCGCTTTCCGCTTTCTCCTGTAACCGTTCAGAAGCACGAACGTTCTTTTTCAAACCATTTTTAAGGGCTGGCTTTTCTTCCTGGCATCTTTTTGCAAGCCTCTTGTTACTTTCCAGTTGTCGTTTGCATTTGTTGTGTCTTTTGCCCTATTGTGCTGCGTTTGCTCGTGGCCAAGGCTGGGCCCCACAAAACCTCCCCGTCTGGGGATGGAGGCAGGACGGGCACATCCTCTCGGGGGGTGCCTCCTTTGCTCTTCGTGGCTCCAGGTATTTGGGGTGCAGCTGCCACTCGCTGTAATTAGCCTTGAGCTGCCGAGCTCCCATTAATTATCCAGTCTCCCGTCTCTCGGCTTCTCGTCTGGCAGACTTGGTTCTTGGGTTCTCGGTGTCTGGGCGCGCAGGGGAAGGGCTGTGCTCATCTCTTCTCCTCGCAGTCTTCGTGCAGGGTGAACAGGAACACTGTCAGTGGCTATTTCCTTGCTGGCCGGGACATGGCGTGGTGGCCAGTAAGTAGAGCCCCCCCCCGAGTCTTGTCCTGGGCACCGGGGATGTCCGGCACCGTTCCCCTTCCCACCAAATTCCCCCTTCACCACCCTGTGCTCCGCTGCCTGCCCCCACGTCCCCAGCCCGTGCACCTCCTCCTGCGGGGCTCCGTGCTCCAAGGGAGCCGTGGCTGCCTCAACTCCCCCATTTCTTTGTTTCCTGCCCTTATTTCAGCATCTCCTTGACAAACTGGTTGTAGGTCTTCCTGCATCACCGGCTGGCAGCTTGCACAGGGCCACCTCCAGGCAGGGCGCGGTGCCACCACTGTACACGTGGCTGCTCCTCGTCCTCCCAAAACCCAGCGATTCCACCCCAAACCCAACCGGGGCTGCCGAGGGGAGCTGGGCGCAAGGGAGGGCTGGTGGCGGGGACCTCCTTGTGGAGGTGCTGAGGGATTTTCCTGCCTGCTGTGCCCGTGTCCCCGTGGCTGCAGGGGAATCCTGCTCTCGCCCGCAGATCGGAGCCTCTCTGTTCGCCAGCAGCGAGGGCTCGGGGCTCTTCATCGGGCTGGCCGGGACGGGTGCTGCGGGGGGAATCGCTGTCACCGGCTTCGAGTGGAACGTAAGAAACGCGTTGTGGTACCCAAAAACGTGAGTTTCTCGAGCCACAAAGCAGCACGGCCGATGTCACAGCAGCTTCGTGCCGAGACTGGTGGCCTGGGAGGAGTCACGCAGGGGCTACGAGCACAATGCTGCCAATTTGGCTTCTCCACATCATGCCCAGCGCGTGCACACTGAATTTGGGGTCAACTCAAGTTTTTGCACACAGGGGGAAGGGTGTTTCAGGGCAGAGCCTCCCCCTCCTGCCCCTGCCTGCCCCCTGATGAGGGGAATGGCCAAATGGGTCACCAATTCCCTGCTGTGCCATGTGCCACTTCCAAAGTCCTTGGGTCCCGCAGCAAAAGTGTGGCATTTGGGTTGCCCAATGCTAGCAGGGTGCTCGTTTTTGGGATGCTGCAGGCTGTGCCGTGGCCTTATATACCCGCTGTTTGAGGCCGTTTGGAGACAGAAAGGTGCCTCGGAGGGGAGCTGAGGCTGTTTCAGGTGTGTGCCCCCTGCCTGTGCCGCTGCTTCCTTCCCGACAGGCGACGTATGCCCTGCTGGCGCTGGCCTGGGTCTTCGTTCCCATCTACATCTCAGCTGGGGTATGTGGGGCTGCGGTGCCACCGTTGTCCTCCCCAAAATCCGCCCCGGTGACGCTGCCCTGCGCCCATCAGGACAGGGCAGGCAGCGCTCCCTCCCCTCCGCAGATCGTCACGATGCCCGAGTACCTGCAGCGGAGGTTTGGAGGCGAGAGGATCCGCGTGTACCTCTCGGGCCTGTCGCTCCTGCTCTCCATCTTCACCAAAATCTCTGTAAGTCGCCCCCGCGATGAATTTCCACCCAGCAAAAAGTTTGGGGTTTTGGAGCTGCTGCAGGAGGGGGGACCCTGATGGATTTGTGGCTGGCTCTCAGGATCCCCAAAATGCGGGATTTGAGGCAGCAAGGAGCCGTTGTGCACCTATTGGATGGCCCAAGCATGCGTGGAAAGTGCCTGACTCCCAGGGCATGTTCAGGAAAATACTCCCAGGAGTATTTTCACCCCATTTTGGCCTCATTCATGGTGTGCAGCCCCAGCTCCTCTCCTACCCCTTCTGCCCTCTTGGGAAGCAGGGGAAGTTTCCCCAAGGAAAGGGCAAAGCGCTGGTGGCACCGGGACAGAGCAGGGCACAGAGCCCTGGGGCTGGAGGTGCTCTGAGAGCAAACAGCTCCGAAATGATCCCAAACCCGAGGAGAAAACTCCTGGAGGGAGCAACCCTGCACCGCCCCTGGGGTGTCTGCAGGGGGATGGCTGTAAAAGGTGCTTTTTGCATGGGGTGGCTGCAAAAACAAATAATAATAATAATAAAAAAAAAAGTCACCAAGTCACCGTGCTTTTTGCATGGGGATGGTCGAAAAAAAAAAGGTTATTTTTGCATGGGGATGGTTGCAGGAAAAAAAAACGCTTTTTTGCATGGGTCGCAGAAAAAAATGTGCTTTTTGCATAGGCGTGGTTGCAAACGAAAAATAAACCAGCGCTGCTTTTGCATGGGGCTGGCTGCGGGAAGGAGGGCCGGGAGGGAGCGGGGATCCCCACGCAGCGGCGCTCCCTGCCCGCAGCTGCGCCTCGCCGTGCTGCCGTTTCCCTTCATTTATTGCAATTTGTGCGCTCCTCGCCTGCTCTGTTCCTGCTGCTGCAGGGCTTTGAGCGTGGCCGCAGCCTGCAGAAGCGGTGCTGGTGACTCTGTCGGTGCAGCTGCCACCTGGATTTCCCCCCTCACCCCCCAAAAAAAAAATAAATCTGGAGCTGGAGCTGCCCAGGTTTGGCTGCTGCTCCCCACGTGCGATGGGTGGCAGCTCCCGGAGCATCAGCCTGGTTCACAGGTTTGGCAATGACACGTTGGTTATTCCCTGGTCGTCCTGATGCCCAGGAACGTGTTGTCACTTATTCATCCCCTGTGCTGCCCGGGAGAGGTCCGGTCCCTGCTCCTGTGGGCACAGGGAGGAGCTCGAGGGAGATGCTGTGCTGGGCACTGGGAGCCAAGCGAATCCCTGCTGGTGCCTGCAGGGAGAGGTTGGGGTGGGATTTCTGGTGTTTTTTTTTCGCTCTTGCTGCTCTGAATTTAAAAAAGAAATCTAATTTGAGGGCTGCTCATCTTCGAGTCTCTCCAGGTGACCACAGCCGCTGCCCAGCGGCTCTGCCCATGCCCTTTCTCAGCCTTTTCTGCACCTTCTTCGGGCTGTTGGGTTTTCTGTCACCTCTGAGTCACGCAGGATCCAACAGAAGAGGAATCGGGCCTTGCACGGGGATTATCGTGGCTTCCAGCTCGGCTCAGGGTGAATCTGCCCAAACACGGGGCGCTTCCAGCAGTGCGCGGGGCGTTGGCACCGTGCGTGGCCAAACCAGCCCCGAATCCTCTCCCCAGGGAGCCTGGGAGGAAGGTCTGAGGCTCAGGGCAATGTGTCAGCGTGGCCACCTGGCTGGGGCTTCCTCTGGTCCCCTCTGGGGCCACCTTTCCCTGCGGGTGCTGGGTTTACTCATGGATCTCCTCTCCCCCTTCTTCTGGGCATCGCCGCTGCTCTGGTGGCTCTTCCATGGGCAGGGGACGCGTCCATCTCTCCTCTGAGGGCATTTTACATTTTCTGGTCCCCAACCCTCAACATTTTGGTCCCCAACCCTCAACGTTTCGTGGCAGGGCAGCCCAAAACCTTGCCGAAAGATCACATCCCCCCTGGCTAGCAATATGCAAGGATTTGGCCGGGCAGCCCAAAACCCTGCTGAGAGATCGCGTCCCCCCTAGCTAGGAACACGTGAGGATTTGCACAAATGTCCTGGCTTTGGCAGAGAGCCCCCGGAGACTTTTCTGGAGCCTGGGCAACTCGTTCTGCCCGGGTTCTGGCTTTGCCAGCTGTTAAAGCCAAGCTCCTTGGGAAGGCACCGATGGCGTTGGGTAAGAACGGGTTCCCAAGTGAGGTCAGCGGTGGAGGCAGGGATCTCGCCGGATTACGAGGCCTGACTTCAAAGGCTTCTGCTCCCCTTTTACAGTTGAAAGGACTTGTTTTATGAATAGGTCATGCCTGGATTTAATTAGCTTGTTTTTGTATTCGGGGTGTCTTATTAACCACTCGGTCACATGCGCTTTTATTTTTCTCCCACCGTAGCAGAATTAGGAGGAAGGGAGGTGGAGACACCTTCTGCTTCCTCATAGCGAAGGATTAGACTCATTTGCAGACGACTGCAAAAATGCTTAAGCGTTGAGAAAGCCCGGAGAAGGGGTTATGAAATGCCTTTTCCCGGGCTGAGGCTTTGGGGAAGGAGCGGGCAGGCAGGGGATGGCGAGCTCCATGGGGCACCGAGGGTGCTGGCCTAGCACGGTGCTGGGGAGGCTCCAAAATTTTTGGGTTCTCTCTTCTTGTTGCGTTGAGGGATGGCTGAGGGCATTCTCCTGGGGTTTTTGGGCCTTGTAGCTTCAGCATGGTGCTGACTTGGCTTGGTTGTTGCCTTGTAGGGCTGCTCGGTGGTGCCGTGGGGTGTTTGTGGTGGCCAGGCAGATATCAACGGGGAGCTGCTCTGTGGTTGCTGCTGAGCTGGTTCCTCTCCAGCAGGACCTTTATGGGGTGAATCGCCTTTTGGGACTGCTGAGGGCTCCCCCGAAGACGTGGCCAAGCTCGAGGGCAGCTGGGGCACGCAGCATCTCCCTTGGGATGTCTGTGCTGGTGTCAGGACCAGTCCCTGAACTGGGATCCTCAGGCTCAAGTGCTTTCCTGGCTGGCTCAATTTGGGATTTATTTGAGATTAATCCTGCCCGTGTGAGCTCACCTGCTAGGGAAAAGGCTCTCATACCGTGCTGAAGCTGGACGTGTGCTACCCACTGACCTTCGTGTCCCCGTGCTCTGATTTGGGAGCATTTGGGAGAGGGCAGAGCTGGGGCAGGAGCTGCCGTGCGGGATGCAGCTCATCCTGCACGGCTGCTCCCGCGTGATGGGGCAGGAAAGCCTCGCTGCTCGGGGTGGTTTTTGGGACGGACGTGAAGACAGATGTCAGATCAGGGCTGGTGTGTTGGCTGCGGGGAGCAGGCACAGCTCCGGGCGAGGGCGTGGAGCTGCTGCAGTGTGCACTTAGCTCATCCTGCCTCTTCCTGCCCCATTTCCTCCTCCGAACGAGGTTTTTCTGACAATTTCCCAGCCCAGTGCTGGGGATTGCTGGGTCTTGGCCATGGATTGAGGCGTGGTGGTGGCTCGGGGTCCTCCTGTCCCACAGCAGTGATGGGGGACGTGATGTGGGCGCAGGAGCTGCTGTGGTGGTTTTTTGGGCACTACAGTTTGTCCTTTTTGGCCAAGCAGAAACCCAGAGCCTCTTCTGGGGGCTTTGCAAGGGGAGCTGCAATGGGGAAGGCAAGCACAGGAGCACGTCCCTCATGGCAGCACCCATTGACGTGTTGGAAGATCCTTTTACACTGGTCCATACTGGGGTGCAGGACCCCTGGGCTCAGGTCCTGGTCACTTGGGACCAAAATCAGCTTCTGCCATTGCCTGTGCCTCAGTTTCCCCAGCTGAAAAACCAGGAGGCAAGGCTCAGGCAGTGCTGGGCTTCCTGCTCTCAGTTTTGGGGTTCCTGCTCTCCATTTGGGGGCTGCCCACGTGCGCTCCCAAGGGATGCAACAGCACCCGAGATGTTGCTGGTTCTTGTGTCCTTCTGCCCTCACCCAGTTGGGCCCAGTTACAGACTGGGCTGCCTCCTGGTGCCCCCAGGATGGAGCTGGCCGTGCGTGGCCGCGAGCATGCTGCCTCTTACAGCCTCTGTCCCCGCACAGACCGACCTGTACTCGGGGGCCCTGTTCGTGCACGTCTGCCTGGGCTGGAACCTCTACCTCTGCACCGTCCTGATGCTGCTGGTCACGGGGCTCTACACCATCGCAGGTAGGCTGCTCGGCCTCTGCTGCCCTCACTCCATCATCTTTGGTTTTATTTTTTCCGTAGTTCTTTGGGATTTATAGGGTTTTAAGCTCAGGCCATGGGGTTCCCATCCCCAGTCCTCCCCAGCTGGTGTTTGTGCATCCCTCCTGAGCGTCAGCGCGGGCAGTGACTCAAGGCGGGAGCTCTCCTTTGTCATTACAGCTTTTCTTTTGCAATAACTCGCTCCTCCTCCGTCTCATGGCTAAGTGCTTTCTTGTGTGTGCACCGATTTGTAATCAGGGCCTCTCCTATTACAGGGCCATTCCTGCAGCACCTCAGATCTGCGAGCCCTTTGCCTAACTCACTTCCTTCCCACCCGCCCTGCCTGCAGTGCAACTTGCTGCCCGAAATTCCTGCCTCCCCGTGGGGATCAGGATCATTTGGTACCTCTCCTCTGTGATCTAGGGCGATGACAGCTTGGAGATGGAGAAGGATACCGTGAATTTTCCTGGCTTGCAGTCCCACTCCTGGGCTGCGGGACCGTTTATCCTCGCCAGGAGATTATTTCATCCTTTATTGCAGCCGGGACGTTCCCTTCCCTGGGAGCTCCCGAGGAGACGCCTGGCGATAAATTCTCCCTCGCTATCTCGTCCCAGCCATCAGAATGGGAAACGGCAGAATAATTAGATCCGAAACGCGCTGCGTTTTGCAAGACCTCGGTTTGAAGCAAATCCCACGTTGCCTTTTTCCTGCCCACGAGGCTCGTTGTGCAGCACGGCGCCCCGGTGTGCGCCCAGGCAGAGGGTGTGCTCCCCGCCTCACCCCGATCCCAAACACATCCCCGAGGATCCCAGGCACGGCTGGGGCAGGGCAGAGCCCGGAGCTGCCTGGATGTGAATGAATCAGGGATTTGGGTTGAAACGGGTTCAGATTCTGACCCATTTTCCACGGGCCCGCTACTTCTTGGTGCGTTTTTTTTTGCCTGGTGATTGTTGCTTTCTGGCTAGGTGAATGAGCCCCGGGTTTGCAGTGCGAACTGGTGGGGAACTTGGGATGGGAAGGGAGAAATACCATGGGCTGGGTGGAGAAGGGGACCCCAAAAAACATCACGTGCTGGAAAAATTAAAGGATTGGGGGAAAGAGCTGAGGGGCATGCCAAGGAGGCAGCATTAAGGAGAAGTGGGATGGGTGATGGAGGGGTGTCCTGAGTGTGAGCCCTAACACCCAAAGGACGGGGGGCTGGGGCCGTCCTGCGCCCTCCCAGCTGTGTGGGGACGTGGAGCTGCGTCCCCTGGCCGCCCTCCCCTGCTCCCCAGGGGCCACAGCCCCATCGCTGCGGTGCTGGAGGGGCCAAGGCGGATCCAGGCGTGTGTGGGTGGCTTTATTGGGGCTGCACGGCTGAGCCGAGCCCCAGGGGTGCTGACAGAGCTGTGCCTTGCTCCTTGCAGGGGGGCTGGCGGCTGTCATCTACACCGACACGCTGCAGACCCTCATCATGGTCCTCGGAGCCATCGTGCTGGCCGTGAGAGGTAAGAGCTGGCTGGGTTAGGTCCCAGCTCGGGGTTTGAAGAGGACGGTTCTCTCCTTCCCAGAGAAGCACCGATAACAGCAACCACCCCAGCAGGAGCGGGGACCCGTGCCAGGCAGGGGAGCTGCCCAAACAGCTCGGCACCGCGGCCGCAGCCCGCGTCAGACGAGGTGCTTGGATGTTGCTGATGGTTGTCTGAAGCTCTCTAATTGCCCGGGAGCTTCTCCGAGGCTTTTGTCTTGTGCTCTTGGCTGGCTGCGAGGCGGCAGAGCGGGAGGAGGAGGGCAGGCAGGCAGGCATGGCCTGGAAAATGCCCCGCGGCCACCGCACGGCTGAGCTGTTTCGAGATGCGCCAACCTGCTCGGCACGGCGAGGTGTGTGCGCAGGGGGGGTGGTGTTTGGGAGAGTCACTGATCCGGGGGATCAAACAGGCAGGCTGCTGGCCACGCAGCTCCTTCCTTGGTGGTGGGAGAGCCCAGAGCCTCGAAGGTGGTCGGTCCATCAGGGATGCCAATAAAGGATGCTCTCCGTGATTGTGCCCTGTTTGACTCTTTAGGTCGTGACAACGGTGCCAGAGCTGCTGCTGCTCGCCTGTTAGCCTGTGACGGCTCTGGGTTGCTGCTACCTGGGCTCAGATTTCCCCAGGGAGGACAGCACAGGGTGTGTGGATGCTCCTGGGTGTGCTTTCATGTGTGGGCATGGACAGAGGGGGTCACCGACCACCGAGGGCCTGGGGACAGATGTGGCTGTGCTGGTGGTGGCTCTGCTCATCTCCAGCACCGTCCCACAGCCCTCAGCATGTCCACTTGGCGCTGACCACAGGGCCCCTGCTCCTGGCAGAGCACACGGGCAGGATCCCTGCGTCTGCAGGCTGCCTTCTCGCTGCCCCGGCTTCCTCGCCCTGCTCCTTCCGTGTGAGCAGGCGTAGGTGTTGCGACTTGCCTCCTGACACCTTTTGGAAAGGGAGCAGGTCCGCACCCCCGGGCGCGAATCTCTGCTTTCAGCACTCAGCCTCTGCCTCTGGAGAGGCCCTTTGTTGGTGCCCAACGCCCATGCAAAGCTTGGGAGTAGCCGGTGCCTGGATAAACCACGCGCTGGAGAGGCGCCAGCTCTGCTTGCACAAGAGCAGAAGCGGTTTGCAAATGCTCCCTCCTTGTGAGATACCGGGAGGGGTGGCTTGCAAAGGGGGCTGAGGGGTGTGATGCCCCTTTCCAAGCACCCCAAAAGTCTTGGGTCATGGGGATGGGGTCAGGGCTGCGGGTTGGTGCTGGAAGCAAGAGTTCTGCAGCGGGTGCTGCCCTTGGATAGGGGAGCGGGGAGGGAATATTGGAAATGGGGAATTGCTGGGCACTGCCTGTGGCTGGGAGGGGTGTGGGGATGCTGGACCTGGGGGGAGCCACCCAGGGATGCTCTGGGCCTTGCTTGGAGCCCGAGCTGTGTCTCCGAGTGGTAAAGCAAAGGGATTCCTCCTCCCAGCACCCAAACCAAGTCTGAGCACAGAGCCTTGCTCTCCACAAGCAGCCCCCAGTTGGTGCTGGGACCTTCTCCAGCCCTTGGTGAAGCCCCTTCCTCGCCCCCCAGCCTGACTCCTCACCAGAGGGAGCTGTACAATGCCCCCTCCGTGAGCCCCACATGGTTCTGGGGTCCCCCCTCCTCTCCCAAGCATGAGCAGCCACCGTGGGTGCAGGGTGCCAGCGCGCCCACCCACCCGCTCACCCCCTCCAGGGTGCTGCGTGGGTGGCAGGGGGAGCAAGGTGGGTGCCTCCCAACCCTCCCTCCTCCAAAAAGCCATGCTGCTGGCTCCCAAATCCTACTGCTGGCAGAGGGGGGGGGCAAGCAGGGCTCATCCAGAGTGGGGAGATGGTGGTGGGGGGAGCACGGAGAGCCCAGGGCAGGAGGAGCGCCAAGGCAGCTGCGCAGGGCTCGGGGGTGAGCTTGCTGGGGCTTGCTCCTGGCACGTAATCCTGAGCAGTGCTCAGGCTAAAGATCCTGTTTCCTAGGAAGAACGCAGTGAAAAGGGACTTTTCTGTTCGGTTGGACTTCAAGCTTGAAGGCTTAAGGGTGGAGGGGGGAGCTGGGGAGTGCTCGGAGGGGAAGAAAGTGCTTGGCCAGACGCTTGTGCCAAGGCACCTTGAGCCGCAGCGAGTCAAAGCAAAGGCTGGCTAATTTTCAATTTTAATAGTCCTAGGTGAGTTTCCTGTGCTTCGGGACCGGGGTGCTTTAATAACAGGTTGCTTTTACAGTACGAAGTCAAAAGAGGTGGGTCCCTTGAGGAGCCTTTGTCCCGGGATGTGGGTCACCCACCCTCGTGAGGGAGGGCAGCCCGCCGCGGGACCTGCTGTGCAAAATGGTAGAAGAGTCTCTTAAATAACTAGAATAAAATACGATTGCGAGCCTTCCCTCGGTGGGAAGGGGGCCAGGAGGGGCAGCAGTTCTCAATAACGAGTCCTCGAGCGGGTTTTGTCAGCTCAGCTCGGAGGCGAGCGGGTTTTGACGGGCTCTAACCAGCCTCCCCTGATGATGCCTTCCAGCTTTTAATGAGATCGGAGGCTACCCCAACCTGGAGGAGGCTTACTTAAGAGCCGTGCCGTCCAAAATTGTGCCCAACACGACCTGCCACCTGCCCCGAGCGGATGCCATGCACCTCTTCCGAGACCCAGTCTCTGGAGATCTGCCCTGGACTGGGATGACGTTCGGGCTGTCTATCATGGCCGCGTGGTACTGGTGCACCGACCAGGTAAATGGAAACGCTATTCCCCTGCCCCGAGTCGCAGCGCGTCCACCCGTGGCTTCCCCTACTGCTCCTTCTGGCTGGTGGGCTCGGGGGGCTTCTTTTTGGAGTCACTGGGGGCACCCGGCGCTGCCACCACCTTGTTCTTGAGGTGCTTGGACTGGGAGAGCTTGGAGAGCGGGATGCCGAGGGGCGTCCTCAGCTCCTCGGCTGCCTTCTGGATTTCTGGCAGGGAGGTCAGGGGTTTGCCAGCCACCCTGGGCTTGCTGGGCGAGAGGTGGCTGGGCCGTGCCGGCTTGCTGGGGCTGAAGGCTTTGCTCTGCCAGTAGGGCTGGCTGCCCGCAATGGTCTTTTTGGGCTCGGCTCCGTCCCCTCTGTACTTGCCGGCCCCCAGGGGTTTCTCGCACGGTGGGGAGCAGGAGACCTCCTTGCCTTGCTCTCTGCCCGCAGGGTTCCTGGGGAGGTAGCGGTAGATGTGCGTCCCCTGTTTGTTAAAGGGCAGAAAAAAAGAGAAAAAAAATGACCTGTGGTTGCTGTAAGGACACCGGTCCCCTGGATGGACACCCCTTTACGCTTGGGTGCCCTGAAATTGGTCCTCATGGATGAGTCCCTGGGCTGCTGGGTGCCCAAGACCCATGCCCAAATCCTCCTGAGGCTGGTGACAGCTCGTTACTCCCGTGGTGTCTCACTGTCTGGGGAAGGTCTCCCCCGACGATTTAAGGTTTTGAGTGCCCGGTATGTGGTAGGGCTAGGAAATTCCTGCGCCCTGGTGGCGAGGCAGCATTTTAAGGGCAGCTGCAGTGCCTTGCTCGGGCACCCTGGGGCTCTCCCCAACCACAGCAATGCCCCTGAGACCTGGGTCTCCATTCCCAGCAGAACCCATGTTCATCACCAAAGTGCTGCCTTTGTGCCCAGCAGCCCCCAAAACCCAGACCGAGGTGAGAGGGGAGTTTGGGGGGGCTGGGAGAGAGGGAGGTAGGCGAGGAGGCGAGGGTGCACTGCGTTGGGTGGCCCTGGGCTGGGAGAGAAGGGCTCCGAGCACCGTTCATCCCAACGCTGGCCAGGGCAAGGTCTCAGCACATGGCTGTGGTCACCAGATCCTTGTCTCTGGGCATGTTGGTGCTGCAGTCCGGGGGTGGAACAGCGCCCTGTGCAGATGTACCGGGGCAAAATCCCATCTGGCAGGAGCCGATGGCCAGGCTGGAGCCGCAGAGCCGGCCGTGCAGGATGCCTCGTGCCCCCGTGGTGCTGCTGGCATCACCCCAGTGGTTGGGGTGGGCACCCCAGCGACCTCTGCACCCACGCTGTGGTCATTTTGGCCAGGAGGGTTGCACTGAAGCAGTTAGTGCCGGGTTAGAAAGGAGTTTTTTATGTTAGACTGGTTAAAATCAGTGCTTAGAACAAAGTGGGGTCCTCGTGTGGGCTGAGATGTTCTCAGGTGGGTAGGTTACGGGGGATCCAGCTCCTCTCCCTCCTTGAGCACCACGTGCCCGACATGGTGCAGGTGTCTCCTGCAGCTCCTGGCGTTCTCTGGCTCTTGGAGGCATTAAATGATGCCTTCCCCAGCTCCCCAACCTGGTGCTGGTCCCTCCTGACTGCACAGGAGCAGCCAAATCCTGCTGGGTGCTGAGTTCATCCCTGGGGAGAGCCCGAGCCCTCTTATTATCAGCATTTCTATGGAGCTGAGCTGGGAGGAGAGCAGACGGGCACTTTTTTGGGGAGACATTGGAGGGGTTTGGCGGGGAGGGGGATGCTTGGTGGGGGCTCAGCCGTGCCCCTGCCTCCCCACAGGTCATCGTCCAGCGGTCGCTCTCTGCCAAGAGCCTGAGCCACGCCAAGGCCGGCTCCATCCTGGCCAGCTACCTGAAGATGCTGCCCCTGTTCATCATCATCATGCCGGGGATGATCAGCAGGGTCCTGTACCCAGGTAAGGACCCGGAGCTGCAGGAGCTGAGCAAACGGGTGCGTGAGGGATGGGAGCGGGGCGCTGGGGATTTTTTGGGGGTCTCTGGTGTGCCAGACCAAGGGGTTGGAGAGGGGCATGGGGGGACGTGTGTGCCCGGTGGCCACTCTCCTCAGCATCCAGGTGTGTATTTGGAGAAGGATGATTTCAGGTGGAGAGCTGCAGAATTTTCTAGGAAAGCTCTTGCTGGGACCCATCTGTGCGCCTTCTTGTGCTGGTGCTGCTCTGACCTCACCTCAGATTAGAGGTTTCTCCAGCGTTAACCCAGGGCTGTTTGGGTTTTTGTCATTACACACGGGATAAACTACCCTCTGCACGCTTCCATTAGCTGAGCACTCGCTCTCCCAGCCATTACAGGACCTCAATTACCTTCCATGAGGAGCCCGGGACAAATTCCTGCAGGAGCCGTGCAGCGAGGGCTCAGCTCCGCGGGGAGGTCAAGCGCTGAAGCAAAGCCCTGCTCTGAGCCCAGGCTGGGGCAGGGAGTGGCGGGCGGACTCTGGACTAATTCGGTTAATTCCCCGTAAACACAGATTAGCTGGGACCTGGTGGCTCAGCTGGGGCCACACGGGTGGCATCAGTGCCTTGGGTGACATGTGCTGGGGGGGCTGTCCCCGCGCTCCCCGTGCCTGCCCAGCGGACACCGCGTGCCCGGCAGCTCGGGGAGCAGCTGGTGGCATCGCTCCGTGCTCTGATCACTCAGGTGGCCCCTGCTGCACTGCTCCGCCTAATTACGTGTCCGAGCGCCATGCTTTGATGCTAATCACTGTGTGAGGAGCCAGAAAACAAGCCGGAGAGGGACACGCCTGCACGCACAGCCTGTCCCTGGCTGGGCACGGTGCCGCCGCTAGTGGGTGATAGGATGGGGCCGTGTGGCTCAGGGCACAGCCTGTGTCATGGGATTTCTATTTAATCCCCCAAATCCTCCCCTCTGCACTCTTGGATACCCAGGGGGCTGTGGCGTGGCCACCATCTCCCCAGCCACCAGCACCTCTTGGGTGGTGGTAAAAGGGGATGATGCTCCCCTGCACGGGGAGCGTGACCTCCGCACGCGGGATCTGGCACCAAAACCAGCCTCCCCTGGGACAAACAGCCTCTGGGATGGGGACACACAGTGAGAAGGTCACGGCTGAGCATCCTACCTGTGCGGCGCTGGTCGGATAGGAGCTGTTGCCGTCCAGGATGGCGCGGGGCAGCACACACCTGATCTCCACCGCGTTGCTCCTCCGCTTGGCCGCGTCCTCCGCGCGCACGTGCTTCAGGGACGGGAGGCTCCCCAGCGGGCTGAGGAAGGTGCCCCGGCTGATGTGGGGGTCGCTGAGCTTCCTCTGCACGGGCAGGAACTCCCCGTTGTGGGTGACGTCCGAGTTGGTTCGCCGGAGGGGCCCGTAGCGGTCCCTCACCTCGAAGTACTCGTCGGAGATGGAGGAGGCGTTGGAGCGGCGGTAGCTGTGGTCGGCGGAGCTGCTGGAGTAGCTCTCCTGGTCGCTCAGGGTTATGTACTCCTCCTCCTCCTCCTCTTCCTCTTCCCCCAGCCCGTTGTGGGCGCAGGGTGGCCCTCTGTCCTCCTGGGGTCCCGCTGCCGGAGGGGGACGGCAGCTCTCCGGTGAGGCCCTGTTGGGGTTCTCCTTCGGTTCCTGCCTTGCAGCCGTGGGGTTGGCTGGTGGTGGCTGCGTGTCCCCGTCGGGGACAGCACTGCTGTCACAGGGCACGATGGTTTTGGTCACCAGGTTTCCAGCAGGGATGGTCCTTGGCTTTGGAACCGGGGGCTTGGCTTCTTCGGGTGTCTCCTCGGGTGGCTTCAAGCGGTGGCTGAGCGGCGGAGCGGCCGACATCCCCCCTTGACTCATCACCCAGCTGCTGCCTTCAATGGGGCTGGGCACCACAGGAGCTTCTGCAGGGACCTGCGGGGTCTGTCTGGGACAGGGGGACACCGGGGGTGGCTCTTGGTCTGAATTCTTCTTGGCCTCCAGCTCCCTGAGCTTCAGCATCTGCCGGTGCTGCGCGCTGGCCTGGGAGACGTCGCAGACTTTGATGCGGTTCATCTGCGAGAGCTTCACGTTCTTTATCTTGGGGTCGATGATGTTGATGTAACCCAAGACTTCGCTCCCGGGCTCGGGGTCGGGCTCCACCCAGGTGGGCAGGTAGTCGAACATGTTGGCTTTCTCCAGGTTGAGGAGGCCGGGGTGGATGAGCAGGGAGAGGTCAGCCGCCTCGCCGTGCCGGTCTCCTGGCTGGCCCTCGGGCAGGGCTTTGCCCTTGTTGTCCGTCTTCTGGTTTTTGTCCTGGTTCTCGGAGGAAGTCTTGCTGATCTGGTCCGCGCTCTTGGCCTTCACCAAGGCGTATTTGGGGTTTATCAGCTTCTTCACCACAGCGTTGGCCGGGGTCACCGGCACGACGGAGGGCAGCGTTACGGGCTCGGGTTCGGGCTCCTGGCCCATGGAGATGGATTTGAGGCTCACACCCTTGGACATGAGGTACAGCTCCTGGAACTGCTTATCGAACGCCTCCACCACTTGGCCCGACAGCACTGTGATGACGTTTCGGTCCGTCCGCGCTGCTGACCAGGTGAAGCTGGAAAGGAAAAGTGTTGGAAACTCTGAGCGTAAATAACACGGCTCTTCCCTGGGGGATTTAACAGGGCGAGGAAGGACACGGTCTTGCTATAAAAAATAATATTGATGAGGTTGAAAAGAAGCTCCCATCCCAGATGGGAATGAAAGCCTGGAGTCTTGAGCTCACTGGGACTTGAAATGAAAATTAAAGGTATTTGGTGTGGGTCAGTTGCCTTCTTGCTTTAGGGTTGTCCACTTTTTCTTTTTCAAATTAGGTTAGTCAAGGAAAGGGATTTGTGAACAGGTTTGTGTTTTGTTCTGGCCAGAAAGCAGCAAATGCCTCATTTTCACGTTTATGAAATTTGTCCCATAGAGCTGAAAAATGACCTATTTCTACCAAAACAAGATTTTGTTGGGACAAACCGTAAAACGCTTCAGGTTGTAAATGTTTAACAGGAAAATCTGGGGTCAGTGTGAGTGCTGGTGCTGGCCGTGGCTTGGAATTTGTCCCTCCCCACGTTCGGTGCCACGTGTTCCCATCACTGTGTCTGCTGGCAGCAGCACCCGGTGCACCCACCGACCCCACGGGGTGCCCAAGTCCTGGCCACGGGCTGGTGGGGACCCTCGGGTCCTGCTCCAGCGCCGAGTGCCCTTGGTTAGGTGGGGGGAACAAGCCTGGGACAGGGACTGGGGCTTGGACCACGCAGGTCCCTCTTGGAGCTTTGGCAAAGCCTCTGCGGGGTGGGCAGGAGGAGACGCCGCCGGTTACCTGTAGGATCCGCACATGGCCCGGTCTCCATCCACGAACATGAACTTCTGGGCCAGAGCCCCCTTGAACTTGGTGGCCGAGCGCGTGAAGAACTCCGTCCCCCCCGTGCTGCGGACCCGCAGGTTCTGCAAAGCAAAAGGCAGGGCCGTGAGCGGGGCCGGGAGTGGGTGAGACCAGGAGGGGTGTCCATCCCCATGCTCGCTCCGGCCCCACACCGAGCCACCCGACTTTCAGAGCAGCATTCGGCCCCCGCTTCCATTTCACAACCCCGCCGAGCAGTGGGAAAGGCTCTTCACGGTCTGCTCGCAGACCTCAGCGATGGAGAGATAAAATAACTCGCCCAGGGCCACGCGCTGAACCAGAGACCTGGCATCAAGAATTTCCTGCTTTCCCCGTGCACCCGACCGTGTTTGCTACCTCTTGAACCCAGCTCTGCCCACGACTGCGGGTGAGCAGCGTGTGCTAATGCTGCCGAGCTCTTTCCATCCCCTGCCATCTATGCAAATGCCACCGTGGAAGAGGTGATTCTTGCCCTCCTCCCCCCGTGGGGCTTGCAGGTGTTTGTAGGGGATGGTGCCGGCCCTGGCACGGTGCGCGTGGACCCGATGGCAGTGGGATCGCTGTCCTCTGCCTGGGGATTCCCCTTGGGTCTGCTCCGTGCCTAAATCCAAGCGTCTCGCCCTGGTTTTTAGGGGTGGGTGGGGAAAAACAGTGGGGCAGCATCTTTATAGCATTGGGAAAGGAAATGTAGGGATGTGCACCCACAGGGACCCCACGCAGGCAGCCGGGAGCTGGGTGTCCCCAGCTCTGCCAGCACCGTGCTGCTCTCCCATCCCTCTGCTGCCTCAGTGATTTTCCTTCAACACCGAGGGACACGAAACATTTTTGCAGCTGAGCAGACAGCGTCATTCACAGCAAACAGCAGAGGGGGCTCCCTTGGGTGTGGAGAAAACATTTTTTAAGGAAAGCGCCCTCATTCCTCCCGTTCTGCTGGGATGTTGCTAAAGGCACTGTGTCAGCATTAGGTCATGCCCTTAGATCTTCTGTTTTTTTAAAGACTAAAAACAAAAAAAGCAATGAAAGTATTTCTTCCCTCCCTCCCCAAAAAAATTCCTCCCCACCTGGAGCCTTCCTCAGCTGCTTCCCCGGGCTCTCCTCTCTCCTTCCTCCCAGCAGGAGGGACAGTGATTGGAAGCTGTTTGCAGCGTGGTGCAAAAGCTAAGGAATTCCTGACCAGGTTTCGGGGAAATTGTGCGTGCTGAGTGGCAAAGTTTGGGTATTTCTGGTGATTTGATTTTTATTTTTGTTCTTGTTGCTTTTGTTGTTGAGCTTTGGCATTTTTACCTGGTGGCTGGCAGCTGGTGCCCTTCGGATCGCTGTGCCCAGGGGATTCCCGTGGCTTTTGTGGGGATGGGAATGGGGGGAACACGCCGAGGCAATGCCTGTTCCTGCTCGTGGGGCTGCTGATAGCACTGCAGCAGTGACGCTGCACCCAAACAAGTGCTCGCTGGGACCTCTGCCCACCGCCAGCATCCCCGCGGCGCCGACCTCTCCCTCTCCCTCTCTCGCTCTCCGCCAAATCTGTGCACCAAGGCATGAAGCAGCCTGGGTTTTTCTTGGGTAACACCCAGGGGAACAAAGCTCCCCGGCAGCAGGGTGCCGACTGCCTTCACCTCCCCCTCGCTGCAGTTGGGTAAGATCTGTTTATTTAATCTCTTCCCCAAAAAAAGGGGGGGGGGGAACAAGCGTGCGCCCGGCTGCCGAGCCGGAGAGGTGCTGCGCGGCGGGGCTGAATCATGCCCCAACCACCTGCCCTTGCTCAACGAAGCGGTTGCCTTGCCCAAGCTGGCTCGCTAATTGCAAAGCGCAGAAGGCACCGAGATAACGACGTTCATCTCGTTAGCATCTCCTGGCTTACGCAGCAGCTCCCAGCCACTGCCCTAGTTTCCTCACAGCCTCCTTGCCCTGCCGAGCGCCGCTTCAGCAAGCTGGTTGCAACGAGCGGTGTGTGGCGAGTCACAACTTCGAGACATTTGCCGAGCTCTGCAGATGTTCTCCTGCTTTTCCAGTCCTGCCAGCAGGCTGCGAATGCATGAACAACCCGGCGTGCGTCAGCGCTGGCTTTTCTGGTCTGGGAGCGGAGGCAGGCTGGAGGAGACCGGCCTCTCCGGGGAGCCTGGACGCGGGTAAAAGCCCAGGGAAGCTCAGCTGTGGCTGCGTTAATTGTCCCGAGCAGCAATTAAGTGGAGCCACCAGGCCTGTTGGATGGGGACGGTGCAAGGCTGGGCCAGCCTGTGAGTGCCACTGCGGTGTCCCCTCCCTTGGGCACGGGTCCCCAAGCTCACGCAGCATCACGGCCCCGCTCCAGCCTAGCTCATGCTGGCTTACGTGGCTCCTGCATGTTCCTGCTCAGCCCGCTGTTTGCCTTCACCGTGGGGAAAATTTGGAGAGAGCTTGCCCAGGCAGGGGCCTCCCCGCGAGCCATTTGGCACCCTGCGCCGTGCGGCCGGCTGACGTCAGGCGAGGAAGCACAACCTCTGTGCCCAGCTGTGGGCACGGCGCCCGGTGCCTACGGGTGTTTGCCAGCCCCAAAGTGAAACTGCGGGGTGCTGCAGTGCCTGGGCACCCGGGGATGGGGGCAGCTGGGGCAGGCGTCCCCTCAGCACTGAAGGAACCGCTTCTCTGCCCCTTCCTCTGCCTCTGCCTTGGCAGAGCACGGTGCTGGGTTGTTTTCTTTACAGCACAGAGCATGCGTGCCATGCCGTGAGTTTCCCTGCAAGCTCTTGCAGGGTGCTACCCGTGATCTGGGTTAAAACATAATCCCCATCTTGTCACATCTTGTGCACAGCATCACTGTCTTCTTGCTCTGCTCATTGAGCCACGACATGGTGTGTACAGGGGGGGTCTGTGCAAAGCTAAACCTCGTGCCCGAGCAATCGGCTCAGCTGTGCTTCGTGTTGTGGCCCCATCCTGCTCCTGGCGCAGGGATTTGGGGCACTTGGGGCCAGGGGACTGAGCCCTGCGCTTCCAGACGTTCCCCGTGCTGCTCCATCTTCCAAATTTCCCAGCGGGACTCGTGCACAGGAGCAAAATCAGGCGCTGGTGCCTCTGGGGCTGGGCGACCGCAGCGTGCGCGGTGCCGCTGCCAGCCGGGGCCGGCGTCGTGCCGCCCGCTGAGAGCATCCCGGGCAGGCGCCGGGGCGCGGGTGGCGTGGGCGCCTCCCTGCTCCGCTCCCGGCCCCGCGCTGGGGCGGAGGCCCCGGGAAAGGGGAAAGTCTCGTTTTTTAATTCCAGCCTCCGACTTGCGGGAAGGCCCGAAAGCGAGAGAACCAGCTGGTGGTTGCTCCTGCTGGTCCTGTCCCCAGGGCAGGAGCAGGATGGGGCTGGCGACGGCACGGATCCAGCCCTGGCGCGGCATCCTGCCTCTTGCTGGCTGATTTGGCAGCAGGAGCTGAGCTCGCGGGCTCGTCCCTGTGCTTTGCAACACCCTGTGTCTACCCTGCATGCACAGGGCACCACGGGCACCCTGGGGATGTGCAGCCGTGGTGGTGGGACATGGATGGAAATCCACATACTCATCTCTCCACCATTCCCCTCCTTGCTGTTGCTGTTGGATTTGGGCATCAGCTATGGGATAAATGGATTTAGCTCGTCTGGCACTGCCTCAGGGCTGCAGCATGGGTCAAGAAGAGCTCTTTGGGAGTTCTTGGAGAGCTTTCAGCAGGAATCGCACGAATTCACCCCTTGGTTTTCAGCCCCACAAGCTGCAGCTGGAGGCGGGTTTGTCCCAGTCCCCTGCACATCACCCCAGAGCCCAGAGGTGGAGAGGCTCCTGACACCAAGGCCCCCCCTTACCTTCAAGTGTCCCGCGTGCATCTGCGCTCGCTCGCACATCTGCAGGAAGTGCTTGACATTGGTCTCATCCAAAATGATGTAGACGCCGACCTTCCTCTTGAAACCCGCGTCCAGGAGGTCCTTGAAGATGTCTACGTCGGTGAACATGTCCATGACCACTGCGATGACCTGCAGAGAAGAGAAAAGAGATGAGTCCGGGCTGCACATCCAACCCCTCCGTGAGAGCCAAAGCACCTCCCTCGCTCCCTGGAGGCTGGGATTAAGTCCTAATGTCTTTGGCACCGAAGCCAGGAGGTGCTACATCCCCATGCAGCCGGAGCTGTTTCTGCCCCAAAGCTGCTCCTACGGCAGTGGGGTTTTCCCCATGGGCTGTAAGGAGCTGAGCAGCGGCCAGCCCAGGATTGAAGAGCAAAAGTCCCAAATCCCATCCCTCCGCTGGCACCAAACCCCTCTGGTAACGGCACGCAGTGTGAAGTGTTTGTAAGAATACATCAGGGGTAAGGGGTGAAGGGAACGTTCCTATTGGCAAGGCTTTAACAAGCACCAGAGGCTTCAGCCCTATTTTCTGATAGAGAAGGTTCCCAGAGGTGAAACCCCTGATGCAGCAAGCACGTCTGTCTGTCTGAGGGCATGGTATGTGGGACAAGGTCCTGTGCGCTCCAGGGTTCCTGCTGTCTCTGGGGATCTGATGTGTGCTTGTATGGAGAGAAATGGTTCAAAAATATCTGAAAGTGGCTCTGAGACCGGTAGGAAGTATCCAGACACCCCTGAGGTGCGTTCAGGAGCCGAAGTGGCTCGTGGTACCCTTAGGACTGGCCTGTTTGCGCGCTGATGAGGTTGCTCAAAAGTCGCTGGCTGTGCGCAGCTCCCAGCTGCTGTTTCAGATCCTTGCTGTTGATTTTTGGGAGCGTGCTGTGGTTTGAGGTTGGGTGTGATGCTGGGCAGGGCTTTGGGATCGGGTGCTGCTTGTCCATAACTCCTAGCTCTGGTGCTCCTGTGGCCAGGAGCCCATCGGGTGCTGGGGTGCTCCGGCCATACCAGCCCCCCCAAACCTCCTGGGCTGTGCAAAATCGGAGCTGGGATGACAGCACCTGGGTTAAGCCAGCAGCTTGGTTCGGCACAGGCAGCGTCACCATCCCCTGAAAGCCGGAGCTGCCTTTGTACCCTGGGCGTCTGCTGCCGTGGCCAGGGCGAGTCCCACACGTGATGTGGAGATGCATCAGTGGGACGCGCTGCGCTTCTTCTGGGAATGCCTCTGCGGGCACCAAAGTCCGCTCCACGCCCACGGGTCCTTTCTTCTTGACGATGGCATCGGCTGTGACAATGCGGGGTGGTGCAGGACAGGGTGGTGATGGCCCTGCAGCCGTGTGTGCCTCCTCCTGCTCGGGGTGGCTGTGACCATATGGGACCCCCCTGGAGGTGCCCTGCATCGGGGCAGCTGGGGTTTGCTCCTGGAGGGCTCTGGTGGCACGGGAACAGGCACCCCGTGGGGTGACACGAGGGGACCCCGAGACGCTGCTTGCTCAGGAGGGAAGGGAGCGGGTGCTTGCGCACTCAGGCACGTCCAGTCTGGGCTTCTCAAAGCGCCGAGCTGCCTTTTAATTAGTTGTGTGCCACAGGAGGCGGAGAGCTCTAATTAGGAGGAGAATTGTGCGTTGTGACACTGCTGGCTCGTCCCTTCCTCTGCGGCGGGGTGAGCAGCGAGGCCGTGCGCCCCCTCCCCAGTCTGGGCCACCAGCGGTGCCACCCCGGCCACCTCGGCTCCTTCTGCTGTGCTCAGGTGTTTTCTCCAGGAGAAGTTGGGTCTGGCCCTCATTTTGGAGGAAAGTGCCATCTTCCTCCTGTGGTTGATGCCCTGCAGGCAGGACGGTGCCGTGCAGGGTGTGGTGATGTCCCCACGTCCCATCGCTGCTCCTGCTGGGGACGGCGAGCAGGGACACCTGCCCTGGGCAGGCCCTCGGTGCGTGCCCACACGTTCAGCACAATTCCTCCTGCTGGGCTGGTGCCTCCCATCACCGCTCGGTGCCTCTGCTGCCCTCAGCTGTGTCTTGCCTGCAGGACAGGCTTGGCCTGGCTTTGTCACCGGGATGCCAGGCCAGCGTGCCAAGGCACTGCCCGGGCGCAAAATGGGCCAGCAGGACATGGCCAGCCCTAGCCACGCTCCCCATGCTGTGACCATCCAGGGACCCCAAGGGTGAAATCTGCTCCTGGGCTGCCCGTGCTTGTTCCTTGCTTGGAATCGGCTGGGTTAGGGCCAAGCCCAGGCGCAGGATGTAATCTGTAGAGAACAGAGGTCTGAGTGCTCCGGAGCAGCACCATCCCGTGCCATTCCCTTCGATCCCTGCATCCAGCTGCCCTCCTGTGCTCGCAGCCTGCCAGCCCTCATCCTGTGCCCTCTCCTGGTGCAGGGCCCGGTACCAATGCTGGGTACCAGGGGAAGGCGGCTGCGGGAATCCCCAGCAGCAGGACAGCAGCAGCTCTTCCCAAATCCCTTACTGCATCATCCCAGGAAGATTTCCCATCTCTTTGCCATTCATCCAGAGGGAGAAGAGGAGACAGGCCCTGGATCCATCGTTGGATGCTCTCCTCTCTGGGCTCCCAGAGCCACCAAGATCTGCTGCCGGTACCCCGAGCACCGCATGGCCTGGGACGCAGGGCAGGTGATGCTGGGTCCTTCTGAGCTGCTTTGATGAGCGCGCAAACTGCAGGATCATGTTTTATAGAGGAAATTGCAGCTCTTTATTAAGTCACTCTGAATCATCAGATAATAACTTTTGGGGTGCCCCACGTGGGTATTTAATAAATTAGGCAGGCACCAACGCACAATTAGAGGAAGCGCATTGGGAAGAGGGAGAGGTGGGACAAGTAACATTAATAATTGCTCTCCCCTGTCGACCCTTTCATCCAGGAATGGCAGAAGGTTTTGTAAACAGTAATTAATAGGGCCTCCCAACCTTCGCTGGAAGTTGCTGAGGGTAATTAAATCACCACAATCCCAACCGGGAACCTCCGGAGCGGAGAGGTCAGGCTCGCCGGTGTCTCCGGCGGTGTTTAGCCGAGGATGGTGTTTTCAGCCTGGTCTGGTTTCTGGTCAGAGCAAGCCAAAATCTAGCGAGGAAGAGGAGAGGAGGCAGACCTTCCTCCCCAGCAGTCCCGTGAGCTGTGCAGCCACCGGAGCCTTGCACTGAGGGTGCTGGCCGTGCCGGGGCAGACCCAGGGGAGCTCTCCGTCGGGGTGCCTGGCCACAGACCCGGGGATTTGCTGTGAGAGCGCGGCCGTGGCAGCAGGATCCTGCCTCTCTGCTCACCCTTTTCTTCCCACAGCGAGGAGGAGATCATTTGCATCCCCTGCTCCAGCTCGCCTGGATTTGCCTCTTTGCAGAATAAAGCCAAGGCTCTGAACTCGGCGGCGCTTGGCTTTGTTCCTGCACACAAATGGGCTCGTCCTCCCCATCAAAGCGGCCTCGCATCCCGGCTCCCTCAGCTGGGCTCTGAGCTGCCAGGAGGCTGCCCGGTGCCAGCGATGCTTGCGTGGGCTCTGGACTTTCCTTGGCTCTCCTGGCACCTTCTGCCTCTCTGCTGTGCGAGCGCAGCCTGCGTGGTGGCCAAACATCTCCACCGGTGACCGGTACCAAGGGACCTCCTCGGGGAGGTGATACCCGACCCAAGGGGTGCGTGGCCAACCTCTGTGCCAGCTGCCAGGGTGGCAGCTGGACCCTCTCCATGCCTGCTCCTGGCTTCCTCAGCCGAACCCTCTCACCTCCATGGACCACCAGCCTCAGCTGAAGTCTCGGGGTGCCCAGGAGCGCCTACGACAGCGGTCACCAGGGCTCAGCACCAAGCCCCCAGGTTCAGCCACCCCATATGTGGGGTGGGAGGCTTGGAGGAGCCCCGTTTGCCAAACCCCAGAGCTCCTGCTCTGCTCGGACCCTGCAGACAGCAGGCTCAAAGCTTGTGCTCATCTCTGCATCTCCTGGGGGCTGTAGGCAAGGTGAGGACTTGCTCAAGCCTCTGAAGCTCAACCCATTTGTGGCAGGGCTATCACTTGTGTTTCTTGGCTGTCCAGGCTCCTCTTTATCTGCCGTACCATATTTTCTGTCCTGGAGGATTCCTCCCCTGTCTGTGATCCCACATCTCCCCCCTGCACACCCGGGCAGCCAGCACTGCTGAGGGAGCAGCCACCAGCTCCTGCATGCCACCACCGGTGTCCCCAGCCCCCATCCCACCGGGAGACAGAGCCTGGCGCCGCGGGGACGGTGCCAAGAGCAGCCAGGGCCACGTCCCTGCAGCCTGGAGATGCTCCCAGGGGAGGTGGGGACGGTGCCGGGGGCAGAGCCTGACTCAGCCGTGCAGGAGGAGGGAGGCAGGCGTGACTCAGGAGCTGCTGCTGGCGTGGGGGAAGCAGTGAGCAAGCAAAACCGGGCAGGAGCTGGCAAAGCTGGGGCAGAGGCAGCTGGAAAGACCCGGAGATGAGACATTGTTTGTGATGGGGGAGGTCTCTTCCTCCTCCATCCTACACGCACGAAGCTTGACGAGGCTTCAGCCCTGCCCTCCCCTACAGAAGGGATGCAGCTCACTGCAAAGCCCTTCCAGTGGGGAAAATGTCACCCAGCTGGGACCGGGTCATTGGGGGGCACCAGGGTCCTCTGCCCAGCACTGCTGGCCTTCAAGGCACGCCACCACCTTCTTCTCTTGTCCTCCTGCCCGTGCCACCAGCCTGACCCCATTGCTCATCCACCCCAAATCTCTGCTCCTTGGTTTGCTGCCACGGGCAGGACGGGTCTCAACCGAAAGCCCACCCCAAAAAGGGGCTTTGCTTCCCCTTGGCATCTCCTGGGGCTTGTCCTGCACATCACATTTTCTCCTAAAGCCCAGATGAGGCCACCATGGAGCCACGTGGCACTCGCCAGCCAGCCTCGACCCTCGCATACGTGCAGCTGTGAGACCGGTGCCTGTCGCTGCTTTGCCCCGGGGCTGAGCTCAGCTCCTCCAGATCCTGAGTGTTGCTGTGAGCGTTGGCACCGTGCTCTGGGAACAAGGATCGTGGGGTGGCCAGGACCGTGGGCTCGGAGCTGGGAACCACCTCGACCCTTTTTACCACCCTGCAGTTCTCCCCATGGGGACCCTGGGACGAGCAAAGCTGCCGCAGTGGCTATGGAAAGAATTATTTTGCTCCTGGGGTGCATCAGATCGGACCAACAGCATCGTCTTCAGCGAAACCTGATCCCTAAATATCAGTTATTCTGACCGAACGTGGAAAAAACCCAAACAACTGACCCCGATGCCTCGGCTTTGGGCAGAGGACGGGACCACCTGGCTAAGCAGGACAGCCCGGGGCAGATCCCAACCCGGTCCCCAGGGCGCACCTCACCTTCTGAGCCTGGCAGATCATCTTGCGCACCACCTCCTTGATGTGCGCCTGCCCCTCGATGGGCGGCTGCATGTAGACGGTGGCGCGGGTCACCCCGCGGTAGGCGATGGTCTCGGGCCAGCCGAGGTCCAGCTGGGGGATGGAGCGGTCGGACCTCTGCGGCCAGTACTCCAGGGACGGGGCCACCCCCTGCTCGTCCCCTTGGCTGTCCCCATCGCCCTCGCTCTCCCCGGTGCTGCTGCCGTGGCGCGGGATGTACTCGGAGCCGGGGTCGTAGGTCTCGAGGGTGTCCAGGATCTTCTTGAGCTCCAGCTCGGAGAGGAAGTCCCTGATGTTCTCCTTCTTCAGGACCTCGTAGAAAGCGTCGGGGCCGCGGGAGGCCAGCGCCTCCAGGGCCAGGCGCTGCTCCTCGCTGTAGAAAAACTCAGGCTTGGACTCGCTGGACCTCCAGTTGACGTGGCTGTCGTCCAGGCACTGCACCTGGGAGAAAGCCATGGTGCCCCAACACGCCGCTTCCTTCTCCGGAGGGAGCTGGGTCCGTTGGGCGAGTGCCGGGTGTCGGCAATAAATAAGGAATTAATTACTCCCCAGTCTTTGCATAAGCGACTTGCACCCCCCCGCTTCAGCTCGCAGCCCTGGGGACGCTGCTCCCTTCTCGGCCGGCTCCTGCCCCGCTGAGGCTCTGCTCTCTCAGGGATTTGGGTTCTGGTTTGCTGCTGGGTCCGGGGGGAGCGGGGTGAAGCCGGGGGGCACCGGGGTCCCCACCTGGGTGGATCTGTGCCCTGCGCACACGCGGCTCCGCAGCCTCGTCTACCTCCGGCTCCGCGCGCCTCTCATCCTCCGAGAGAGCAAGAAAAAAAAAAGGAAAATGAAAAAACAAACAAAACGGCCTCACGGGGGGCACCAGAAGGCTGGGCTTCTTGGCCTGGCCGCTCTCTTTGGCTATCGGTGCTGGAGAAGTGGGTCGGTGGTGGGCTTGGTGGCAGCCGGCGTCTCCGCCAGCCTCCCGCGCATCTCCCCGGGTGGCAGCGGGGCTGTTCCGGCTCCTGCCCGCGCGCGCGGTGCCGGGTGGACGGCGGGACAGGTAAGAGCAAGAAGTGAAAAGAGGAAAAGCAGAGGAGTGATTCATCGCTCCGCCCTGCCCCACCTGCAGTCACATGCTGCTTCACACATTCCCAGCCTTGTTCGGGCATTAACTCTTTCGGACGGCGCCGTGCGCACCTCTCCGCCGCGTGCTGGGGTCCCCCAGTGCTCGTGGGGGGTCTGCTGGGGGGTGTCCCCAAAAATGAGCAGCTCTGCCCTGTGATAACCCCGTGTGTGTGTTGGCAAGGTGCCGCTTTCTAGCAAAATGTCCCTGCCCTGTGCTTAACCCCTCCTGCCCCAGGCACGGCAGCCCCCAGAGCAGGGAGCAGCTCGGAGCCGTGGGGAAACCTCCTCGGTTTGGGGCAGGGTGCGCAGCAGGGACACGGTCACAAACCAGACCTTGCTGCGGCCGCCAGCGATAAGAGCCATGAGACAGATGATGAAACCACCCTGCATTCGTCAGCCGGTGAGCACAAACCAAGAACGTGGAGCTTCTGACTCGGAAACCCGGGCAAAGATGAATTTCAGGAATCGGGGTCAGAGCCTCGCGCCGATGCGAGAAAGGAAAACGCCACGGGCTGCGTCTCGCTCTGCCGCTGCGGTGCAGTTGATCTGGATTCGCAGCCGTGTAAATGAGAGCCCCGCTTGAGTCAGCATCCTAAGGCAAAGCCTCCTGCTCGCCCATCACAGGGCTCCCCTCTCGATCCCAGTGTCACCCCGGCTGCCCCGACCCCACGGCACCGCTGCCCCGACGCTGTGCCTGGCACGGAGCCCAGGGAGGGCCTGGAAAGGTGAAAGGGAAACATGCAGAAAGGGGGGAAATTCCAGCGTGGCTTCCTCAGAAATAGATCGTGGCAAGCTGTTCGTCTTCAGGCTGTAATAATGGACCTGGGGGGAATGGGGGATTTTGTCCCCTTACGTGGGAATTGGGCAAAATCAGCCCTGTGCCCGTGGTAAGAAGCCAAGTGCTGGGCTTGTGGCTTGTTTGGGAAGGGGGAGTGGTGGCACAGGGCATTGATCCGGGGTGACACCACGGCCCTGTGTCAGGACAGGACACGGGGAGAAGGGAAACATGTGGGTCCCTCTGGGTTCTGGCTCAGGAGGTGTTTCAGAGGGAGCTGGGGGTTTATGGAGAGCTCCTGGATGCCGTGGGGAATTCCCTGTGGTGGGATGTGGGCTGGGGAACGAGGCGTGCAGGGTGCTGGGGACAAACCCGAGCCTTTCTTCCCCTTCTGCCCATTTTTTGTTTCCTTTCCTGCTGTCCTGGGAGGGCACTTTCACCCCTGGCCCTGCTCGTTGCTGGGGTGCCCGGGCGGAGCCATGCGCTGGAGATGCTCAGACCGGGGCTGGGAGCGTTTTGGGGACGGACCCAGCTCCTCCACCCTGTCTGCCCCGTGCCTCATTGTATGGCAGCCATTGTGCAAGGAGATTTGTGGTCTCTTTAGCGGGGTGTGTGCGCGATTATGATTTATTGCACGGGAGAATTAATGCACGAGGGGAACGGCGTCGCATCGGTGCCGCGCCGTGATGGCTCATACGGTGCTGGCCACGGGTTTGGGACCGCGGAGCCCCACAGCTTCACCTGATCCAGCTCCTGCTTGGGGACACGATGTAGGGGGACAGTGGGAGCTCACAGGGGGGTGGGTCACAGCCTGAGCTGGTGGCAGAGCTGCTTATGGGTGGGCATCCCACAGCACCTGGCCTGGCTGAGCTGCAGGGCCAAGGGACTGGCACCGCGGTGTGACGCCGTGGCTGCGCTTTTCCTCCCCTTTCCCTTCAAATCCCCTGCAGGCCACCCTTAATGACTGCGTCGCGCTGAGCTCAGCGCTAGCCGGGCTCGTTATTTGGGTGTTTTCCTGCAGATCCTGATTTACCCTGCTGTGGGTAAGGAGCCCTCAGCTCCTTCGGAACCCCCTGCAGGGACAGGGCGCTGCGGCCGAACAGGTCGGTCCCCACCGTCACCGTGTCCCTGTTCCCCAAGCCGGGCAGAGCCTTCCCCGTGCCCCAGCTCCCCCAGCCTGGCTCTGCCCCGCAGCTGGCACCGTGCTCCTCCCAGCTGTAGGGAAGCATTAATTACAAGCTCCTAATTAATTTCCCATCTCTAACAGAGGGCCTCATGATGCAGCAGGGTGCGACGCTGGGCTCTGCCAGGCTGGGCTCCGCTGCCCGCGCTGTCGGGGCTCACCGAGGGGTTTTGGCAGCAGCACCCAACCCCAACGGGTGTCTGCTCGGGGCTGCAGCACCCAGACGCTGCTTTGCCTTCGGGAGCAGCTTCCACCCGCAGCTCTGGCGGGATTTGCATGCAGCCGGGCGCAAAGGTGGTGTTTTGGCGAGGGGGGAAACCGAGGCACGGAGCGGTGACGGCAGCTTTACTCACAGCTGCTGGATGACAGGGGCCCGGCGCTGATCTAAGCCCTGGGAAAGGTGGAAAACCAGCTCGCAGCCTGCTCCTGCTGTGCCGGGGTGAGTCCGTGCCCTGCTCAGCGTTGCAGAGCTTGGGGGGGAAAAGCCCGGGTCCTGCTCCCTTTGTAGGGTTTGCAGCGCAGGCACCGCTGTGTGGTGCCCATGGGGTGTCCAAGGGTGTGAGTGCAGGAAAGGGGCACCCAAAGGAAAAGAGTGGGGAGAAACGGGGTGCACATATCCCCTTCTCCTTCCTATCACATCCCTCCTTCACATCCTCTCCTTCCTATGAACCCCGCAGCCAGGCTCGTGCTGGGGTTGCTCGTGCACGTCCCCGTGCTCCTCGGGGAGAGGAGGCTGACCCGAGAGCCAGCCGGGACATTAATATTTATGCCCGACGTTCATTTCCATCCATTTCAATATTTTATGAGCCTAACAATAAAAAAAAAGGCCTCAACACCCACTGAGGCACAGAAGTAATTGGGCGTTGACGGCCCTGGCGCGGTGCCGAGAGCGTTGCGGGGAGCTGTGGGTGCTGCCCAGGCGGAGGTAATTGCCCCAACGGTGCACAAACCCGCCTGCCCTGTGCTCCTCCAGCCACAGCCGAGGATCCCAGCGGGGTTTTGGGGCCACCCTGGGGTGCCTGTTGTGGGATTCGATGCGGGCAGGGCTCTGCGTGGTGAGATCCAGCCTGGGCACTGTGCTCGGGGCTGGGATGGGCGCAGGAGGAGAGGGAGGTTGGGGGGTGCTGGAGGTGCTGGCTTGCTCTGGGAGCTTCACCCGCCTCCATCCTCACCTTTTTCTGTCCCTCAGATGCCGTGGCCTGCGTGGACCCCGAGGAATGCACCCGTGTGTGTGGGGCCGCCGTGGGCTGCTCCAACATCGCCTACCCCAAGCTGGTGGTGGAGCTGATGCCCAGCGGTAGGTCGTGACCTCGTTCCCAAGGGTTTTTGCCCACGCAGCCCCCTTTCCAGTGACCCCAACAGCAAAGCCAGGGGACGGGGGTGGTCCCGGTGCCACGGGGTGGAGCTGGGCATCCCCAAACCCCATCTGTGGATGCGCAGAGGGGGTGGTTGGGGCCATCCATCCTGCTGTCCCCAGCCACAGGCTGATGTTCCCTCCTTCCACAGGGCTACGGGGTCTGATGATCGCGGTGATGATGGCTGCGCTCATGTCCTCCCTCACCTCCATATTCAACAGCAGCAGCACCCTCTTCACCATGGACATCTGGAGGAGGCTGAGGCCGGGGGCCGGCGAGAAGGAGCTGCTCTTGGTGGGCAGGTAGGGACCCAGGGTTTCGGGGACACCAAGGGTTTTGGGGACACCCAGGCTTTCGGGGAGACCGGCAGGGCCAGTCCAGCCCTCTGTGATCTGCCTTTTTGTCTGGGAGGCTGCGCTCAGCCCGGCTGCGAGGCGCTGTGGTGGCGGAAGGAAAACAAAACCCTCGCATTATTTTACGGATGGAAGCGCTGGAGACGCAGATGGGGCTCAGGGAGCGTTTGGAAGGGCTGGGTTGTGCCCTCAAAATGAGCTCGGAGGGGCCAGGCTCAGCCACTGCCCCACGTCACCGGGTGGCCCTGGGTGGCACAAGCCTGGGGTGCCCCTGGGGGGTGTCGGGTCCTGGCCCCCAGCCCGGTGCCGGGGGGTGCCCGGGGCCGTGCAGCCGCCCGCGGTGCCGTGCTCGGGGCAGCACACTCAGCGCCGGGGCATGCCCAGCACGGGGCCTGCTGAGCAGGAGGCAATGACAAGGAGGAAATCTGGGTCAGGGCTTCGGCTGGGCTGGGGCTTTGGGGAGGGTTTGCCGGCCCTGATTGTGTGGTGATGCGAGGCAGGAGGCTGTGGGAGGGTGATTTTTGGCACCCCCCCACCCCAACATCTCTGGGGGTGGGGAGGTGTCAAGCCACCTGCAGCGGCACGGCTGCCTGAGTGGGTGCAGGAACTGGTGGTTGTGCCCATAAAGGTGGGTAAAATAACCATAAAGGTGGGGGCTTTGGGGATGTCTGCAACAGCCTTCGCCCACCCTGGGCAGGAGCCAAGGGTTCTCCCAGGATTGCTCCAAATTTCTCCAGCCATTTTCCCAGGTTAATTCCCTGCAGTTCGGAACAGCACTGGGACAGGCACGTCTATAAACACTGCCCGTACTTCCACAGGAGCCTGGAAATAATTTCACAGGTGCTCAAGAAACAGCTGAGCACTGGCTGTGGATACAGCAAACGAGAAATCTTCCGGGGAGGAAAAAATGCTGCTTGAGCTCCAAGGGCCAGCGCGGGGACACAAGGCTTGGGGTGGTTCCCGAGCAGCCCCGGTCCAACCCCTCAGCATCCTCATGCCGGGCATGTCCTGTCCAGCTCCACGCAGAAGAAAAAGGGATTTGCTCATCCTCTGCTTGCTCAGCAGTGAGGCGAGGCCGGGGAAACAATGCCCCGCGTCCTGCGAGCCGAGGGGCGGCCGCCCAGCACCACGCCGGGGCCGCTGCCTGCGCCGTGATTCATCGCGGGCGTTCGGCTCTTTCACAACGGGTTTGCCATAATCACGGCACCCATGGGTGCCCTGTCGCCTCCCCGGGGAAGAGCTGCCCCTGTTCAGGGCTGATCTTGAGCTC
This sequence comes from Anas acuta, assembly GCF_963932015.1. NCBI lineage: Eukaryota > Metazoa > Chordata > Aves > Anseriformes > Anatidae > Anas > Anas acuta. The sequence goes on from NC_088993.1 coordinate 15,842,154, forward strand.
GAAGGGGATTTGCTCAGCCGGGGAAGGCTCCGGTGCAGGAGCGATGGCTGGGAGCAGGGTGCCCGTGGTGTTCCCAGCAGGGTTGGGAGCTCTGAGCCATCCCTCCCCTGCGGTGTGGCCTGAGGGGCTGGGAGGGCTCCCTGCTCCCTGGATCTGGGGATTTTTGCTCACACACAGCAGTGTCACCCAGCTGGAAATCCCCACTCACGTTTTCTGCTCGCTCTGGGGCCGGGAGATGGCACGGTGGCGAGGATGGAGACGAGGCAGGGGGAGGTGGGATGGAGAAACCCTCCCTGCAACAAGGGCACCCTGCTGTGGGCCAGCCCCCGAGCTCCCACACCTGCATCTTTCCCATGACCTCCCAGCATCATCTGTGGGTTAGAGAAACCCCAAACACGGGGTTTTTCTTCCACCCCGTGGGTCAGGGAGAGTGTTTTGCACTCGGGTTGCTTCCTCTTTCCGGAGAGGCAGATGGGCGGTAGCAGAGAGCGGCTGTGTCTAGAGAGATGCATTCGTTGCTTTCTTTTTCTTTCTTTGTATTTTTATTTTTGAACACTTCTGCTTTTTGAGCCGAGCAGATGGAGCTTTAGGTAATGCTGTGAAGCTCTGCACCGTAAACAAGCGGGGCTGAGCTATAAATACAGCGGCACCGAGCTGTGCCACGGAGCTGCTCTCCAGCCTGCTCCGGGTACCGAGGGCTCGGCGCAGCTCCTGGCTCCCCCTGTCCTTTGCTGAGCTGCCTGAGCCGTGCATGGTTGGTTTTGGGGCTTTTTCCCGCTCAGACCAGGCCCAAAAATCTGGGGTTTGGCCAATGCCTCCGTGTTTCTGATTACAGCGAGGCAGCGGGGTGCAGCTGGGACCGGGGCAAGGATGGGGACGCTTGGGGACACCTCAGCTTTGCCTGGGTGTGGAGGTGATGAGAGCATCACCTGCAGAGCCCAAATCTGGCCAAAGCACCCACGGCTGGGGGCTTTTCAGAGCAAAAATGCCCTTTGCTTGGTGTTTCCCCACGGGGGGTGCAAATTATCAACCCCCCAGGCTTGGGGCGAGGGGCGTTGGGAGCAGTCACCTGCCCGGTGCTGCGGGATGGAGCCGGCACTGGGGCAATTACTGCGGCGCCTCGTGCAACTTTCATGAGCTTGGGGACTGCAGGATTAAGGCTCTGCGTTCCCGGTGACATTTCCAGAAGTGCCTGCGGGATGTGCAAGGCTCCATCCGGAGCCCCAAGGGGCGAGCTGGCCCCGTGGCTGGGGTCGTCCCCAGCGGGACCGTGCCCAAATGGTGGCACCCTGCCCTTGTCCTCCCCCCTCCGGGGAAGGCTGCGGCACCCAGCTCCTCCTGCAGCCGGTGGGCAGGGAGGGAAGGAGTCGGGGAGGGCTCCAGGAGCACGGCAGTGACATGAAACAGCCTCAGCCCCGGGCACGTCTGACCTGAGCGCAGACAAAGCCTCGCAGCGTCTGGCAGCCGCGTTCTCGCCGCGACGGGTGAGAAACCACACGGGGCAGGAGCATCCTGGGCATCCTCCCGCTGCCCTCGGGGGGGGGTAAAACCTGCCCGCATCCCCCAGCCAGCTCTTCTGCACCACCCTCTGCTGCGGGGCACCCCGGGGGAGATATCCCATTGGGGTGTCCGGTGGTGGCACGGGTGTCACCGCTGTCCCTCGCAGGGTGGTGACGGTGCTGCTGGTGGTCCTCAGCGTGGTCTGGCTCCCCATCCTGCAGAGCTCCAGCGGCGGCCAGCTCTACGTCTACATCCAGGCTGTCACCAGCTCCCTGGCTCCTCCCGTCACCGCCGTGTTCGTCCTGGCCGTCTTCTGGCCCCGCGCTAACGAGCAGGTTGGGGACAACCCAGGGACGGGGGGGGGTGACGTGGGGAAACGCCTCCCTGCCCGGGAACTGGGGAGGTGGTGCTGGAGGGGGGGGAGAGGAACATGCAAAAGCCCCGAGGTGACGTTTCTGGGGGCTGTGGTGAGGAGGAGGAGGAGGAGGAGGAAGAAGAAGGTGCTGCCATGCATGGCCACCCATGGCAGGGGACATCCCTACAGAGTGGGCGCAGCTTCGGGTCAGGGTTCAGCTGGCTGGTGTGCATGGGGTCGCCCTTTTCAACGTCTGTCCCATGGGGTCATCCCCACCAGGGTTTTTGTCCCCTGCTGGGGTTGATTGTCCCCCTCCTGCTGTCCCCCTGTGACCTTCACTTTGCAGGGAGCTTTCTGGGGCTTGATGGCGGGGCTGGCGCTGGGGCTGGCCAGGATGGGGCTGGAGCTGGCGTACCCCACACCCCGCTGCGGGGTCCCCGACCCCCGGCCCTGGCTGCTGGCCGACCTGCACTACCTGCACTTCGCCGTGCTGCTGTGTGCTGCCACCGGAGCCGTCGTGGTGGGGGGCAGCCTGCTGACCCCCCCTCCGCCCCCAAACAGGGTGAGCAGCGCACGCGGGCACCCAGGACCCCTTCACCCCAAACCCCCTTTGGCTGGAGACACCGGTGGCACCTGGGGCTGTGCCCTGAGCTCGTTTGGGGGGGTCCTGGGGGTTTTTCTCACCAAATTTCACCCGGTTCCAGCTGCGGGATCTCACCTGGTGGAGCCTGCCGTGGAAGCCCCCCCAGCCCTCTGTGGGTGGCACACCCCAGGGACCCCGGGATGGTGAGTGTGCCCTCGGGGGTATCCCACACGGGTGGCATCCCCGGTGCCCCCACGGCGCCGTGCCTCAGTTTCCCCGTGGTCCCCTGTCCCCACGCTCCCCGTCTCTCCGTGCCAGGCCCCTGCTCAGCCACCCCAGCCCTGAGGGACACCACGGAGCCCCCCGTCTGGGCCCGGGTCTGCAACGTCAACGCCGTTGTCCTGATGTGCATCAATATTTTCTGCTACGCCTATTTCGCCTAGTAGCCCCCCAGGAGGGAGGGGAATGGGGGGAGAAAAGGGGATTTGGGTGATTTTTTTTGTCAGGCGTGGGATGTGGGAAGTTTAAATCCACTGGTGCCACGAGCTGGGTGTTCTCAGCACCGTGTGTCCCAGGGGACCGCGAGGTTTGGGGGCAGGAGAGTGGGGGGCTGCCGTGCATGGGGGCAGAGAGCCCCCGGGGTGAGGCTTTGGGGTGGGCAAATGGGCAGAAAAAAAGAAAAAAAGAGCAGGCGAAGCGCAAAATCCACGAAGCAGCAGCCGCGAGAAGGAGGCCGCACAGGAGGGTTTCATCCAAACACACTTTACTAGCTCTAAATAAAATATTAAAAAGCCACACTTTGCAGCTACAAACGGCACCAGCAGGACTGAATTCCTCCGGGGCAGCCAGTCCTGGCACCCTGCACAGCGTTACCCAGCCTGGCCACATCCCGGGCATTTTCCAGCTGCCTGCAGCTCTCCGGGGAGCAGGGGCTTCGAAAGGTCCTGGCGAGGAGCTGCCAAACACCACGGCCCCAGCAAGAAACCAGCCCGGGCTGGGCCTGCCGTGGTGTTTCCCATTTATTGGGCACGGGACCGCGGTGGTGGAGGCTGCGAGCTGGGCTCCTGCTGCTCCCCTCAGCAGCTCCGGAGAAGTTTTCACGCCTTTTTCATTTCAAAATGATTTTTTTTTGGCCCTACGCTTCCTCCCGCCGGGTTATTTTTCGGCACCGGGAGCTGGGCAGCCTCGGGGTGGAAGCTTGGCCAGCCTGGCCTCCACCCCGGCACGGCCTCCGTGGGAGGACCCTCGCCGGGATCTGCAGTCCACGCGGCACGGGGACGGTGTGGGGACAACGTGGGGACGTGGGGGCCACGTGCACGGTGCAGAGCGGGGCTTTTGGGCAGCTCACTTGCGCAGGGGGTGGACGTAGTTGCGGGGGAAGAGGCCGACGCGCCCGTAAATCTTCCCCTGCCACCAGTTGGGGTCGGGGCAGTCCAGCACCTCGATGATGTCCCCGCGGTAGAAGGGCAGCTGGGAGCTGTCGTGGGCTGAGAAGTCGAACTGGGCTTGCACGAATTTGGGTCTCCTCACCTGGAGGGAAGGAAGTCAAATGCAGGTGAGTGGTGGGGACGGGAGGCCCCCGACTGCCGGCAGCTCCCCTGGCCCCAAAGTGGGGGGGACACCGTGGCACTGTGCAGTGAGGACTGGATTACGAGGGGGCTTGGGCACCTGCTTTGAAGATTAGGGTTGGGAACAGAGCAAATCCTGCCATGGGGAGAGGCAGGGAGACCCGGGGTGCAGAGGAGGACCCCAGGGTGCAGGGGAGGACCCCGGGGTGCAGTGCCCCTGTTCCCGCTGCCAGCAGAGCCCCCTGGGCACCCTGCCCCTTGGAGGCACCCATCTCTCCCCTAACCCAGCTCCCAGCACCCCGTTTCACCTCCACAATCACAGCCCCAGGGCACGGCTTTGAGGGTACCGGGCTCTCCTGGGTGTCACCTCCATCCTGAGGGACTGTCCGCTGCCCCCTGCCCTGCTCCACGCCACCCCTCTCGGCCCCACAGCCCCCCCAGTGGCACCTCTGGGCTCTGGTCGTCGTCCCGCAGGAAGATCTGCTGCTTCTTGGCGATGGTGGTGGTCCTGTAGAAGTCCACCAGCTCGTTGAGGGAGTTGAACTTCTCCTCCCAGAGGAAATACTTGCCGTTGCGCTCCCGGAGCACCTTGAAATGCTGGACGTGCTGCCCGTAGCTGCGGATGGAGCACGGATGTGACCCCGGGCACCCAAACCCCTTCCAGCATCGCCTGCAGAGCCCAGGGGCTGCTTGGGGGGGGCCTGCTACCCCCATCCTGTCCTGGCTGGGGGTGGCGGTGGTATTTGGGGCCTGAACACCCACAGGGGACAGGTAGGATAGTGGGGTGGCTATAGGTTTGGATGCTGGTGAGCCTTGAGAGACCCCAAGTCGCAGGAGGATGGAGCAGGCTGGGTTTTCCCCTGTTGTCCCCATGTGCTGGCACCTCCTCGGGGTGTCCCCGGGGGTGGCAGCTTGGGGTCCCTGTGCTGTGGGGCTGGCACGGGGCTGCTGCATGTCCCCACTGCTGCCAGTGCCCCGGGCAGGGGCAGGGACTGGGCCACGCTGGTGACGCAGGGCAGAGCGCGGCTCCCTTTCATTATGGGCAAGAACCTCCTTAAATGCTTAATTAGAGATTAGCAGCGTGAGAAAGTGCCTGGCTGGCCTGGGGCCGGCTCCTGCACCCTGGCCCTGGGCAGGGAAGGGGCAGCAATAGGGCGAGAGCCCCCGGGGCAGGCTCTGCCTGTTGGCACACCTCCTTGCAGCCCTGGTTGCTGATGCCAAAAATCCTCGGCCCCGCGGCACCGGGATGCTGGGGCACTGGATGTGTCCCCTGGGTGATGCTCTGGGCGAGTTGTTCGTGCAGGCTGTGCGCTCACAGCTTGGACCCAGCCCCGTAGCTACCTGCCTGGCTGTTTTGGGGGCACCCCAACCTGCAGACGGGGGTGAGGCAGCTCCGTGGCCCATCGCAGGAAACCACAGGGGACGGAGGCGGAGCGGCGGCGCTGCGGGTGGGAGGAAGGGGAGGAAGGGGAGGAAGGCCTGTGCTCAGCACCCTGCTGCCTAACGCATCCCCTTCTGCACCAGGGCAGCCTCCCACCTTCAGCTCCTGGTCCCCAAAATGGGGCTGGGGGCTCCCCACCCCCCTGCACCCCACGGGCACTCACTTGACGGAGACGGAGAACTCCCCCGGGGCGCTCTCGCTCTCGCGGATGAGGAAGGCGCCCAGGTATTTGCGCTTGAGGAGCAGCTCCTCCGCCAGGTGCCGGGAGATCCTGCCCGCGTACCACCTGTAAAAAGCACCCGGCTCAGCACCACCGACCCCATAAATGCCCCGGGGCCAAATCCCCACCCCGCAGGATGGGGGCACCGAGAGCTGCGTGCCCAGGGGAGCCCAAGTGGGAGCTCCACATCCCGTTCCTGGTCTCCCCGCAGGGCTGCACCCACCCGCTGAGGTTTTCCCCTTCCCTTTCACCACCCTGATGTGATCGGGGACCACGCTGCTTTGGCAGGGAGGACCCCAGGGTTCTGCAAGCACCACAGTGCCCTCGTGTCCTGCATCGGCCCTGCAAGGACACCGCTGCAGCCACCACATCCTGTCCCTGCTTCGTCCCCCGCTGTGCCATGGGCCCCCCTTTCCCCCTCCACAACTCACAGCCCGAGGTAGGAACAGCCCTGCGGGGTGTTCAGGGGGGATCTACAGAGCAGAAACCCCTACGTGCTGCGGGGTGAAGCCACCAAAACGAGCCGGAGGAGCAGGGGAGATGGGAGAGTCCCCCGGTTCCATCACCGCCGAGGCTGCCCCCGAATATTTGGGGGCAGCAGAGCCTCTGCTGTGTGTTAAAACCACCGGGGAGCTGACAGCCTTTGGGGTTTAGCACCAAGCATCACCCAGCCCCAGCCTGCAGGAGGCCAGGTCCCACCCAGCCCGGCTCGTTCCCCGAGCACCCAGCGCCCGCCCCGGGCTGCCCCCAGCCCACGCTCCTGCTCCCCAGCCGCAGCCCCGAGCAGATTTCGCTCCGGCATTTAAATGTGATTTACCAGGGGATAATGATACATAAAACACAGGTTAAAACAGGGATAAATTATGCCGGGCTTTAATAAGACGGTAATAGGATTGTGTCTAATGCAGTTGTAATCCCATAATACTTTGTTGTTCCCCGATTATCATTTATTTAGCGGGCAGCCCGGCGCGAGGACGAATTTCTGTGTGTCTGGGGTACGTGGGTGTGCCACCACCTTTGGTGGCGAGGGCAAAAGGATCGCCCAGCACTGCCACCCATCACTCTGTGGCTCAGTTTCCCCACGTGCGGGGCTACCCCGGCTTGTGGCCAAAATTTGGGCACCGTGACCCACGGCTGGGATCGGTGCTGGGGTGGTACTTACGGGTGGGGCTTGATCTTGATGTAGTTTTTGGGGACGAAGCCCTCGCAGCCGTACAGCTCAGCCTTGTACCAGTTCTGGTCATCTTCCATGTTGAGGATCTGGGGAGGGAGAGGAGCAGAGAGGCATCAGCCTGGCCAACATCCCCGATGCGGATCCTGGCCCCACCACGGGTCAGCTGTCCCGTGACACCCCCAAAATCCGGGGCTCTGACCAAGGCTCAGATATTTTGCCCAAGACACGGTGTGGGGTTTGGGGTTTGGCTCATCACTGGGCTGCCTGGCATCACCCCAAACCCCCGGCCAGGGAAAGGGGGTAAAACCCACCCCCAGAGCAGCCAGTCCCGTGTCCCCCGGGGGCGATGGCAGCGTGGGAGGACGCGTCCCGGTGCGAGGAGGAGGGCTGTGACACCCGTTTGAGCGCGACACCATTTTCCAGCCTCCCACGCAGGGGCCCGGGGCGGCTGCACAGCTGTGCAAACAGGATCCGAAACCCTACAGGGCTGCGGGGAAAACACGCCGGGGAGGCAGGGCCGGGGGATGCGTGCGGCAGCTTCGGGGCCCCGGGTGATGGCTGTGCCCTCGCTGTCCCCGGGGGCTGGTGCTGCTGCGTGGCCGGGGGTGCTGCAGGGTGCTGGGGGCCAGGAGCAGCCCCATGGAGAGGGGTCGGTGGCGTGGTGCAGGAATCCTTGTTCCCATAGTGGGGCTGCGGTGTCTGGGGGTGTTTTGAGGCTCCCCGAAGGTTTTTTGGGAGCTGAGCCCACCCCAAAGACAAGCACCTGAGTGTTTGGGGTCCTTGATGTTGCTGTGGGGCAGGGGAAAAATGTGTTTCAGCCCCAAAACAGAGCTCGGATGGCGTGCCAGTGATACCCCAATGGCCGGGGAGGCTGCGTGCCGCATCCCAGCCAGGACCTCTCTGGAGATGTCCCCGGTGGCACGGACGAGCAGTACCCTCCGCTGCTGGGGATGCTGCTCTGCACCCCAAAACCCCAAAGAACAGCTCCATCTCCCCATGTAAAGCCCCAAAGAGGCGACAAAGTACCGGCTTTACCCTACATACCCTCTCCTTCCCCCCCCCCAGCCACCAAACCCCGGTACCTTCAGCGTGTCCCCTTTCCGGAAGGGCAGCTCGTCCTTCTCCGTCGCCTGGAAGTTGTACAGGGCCACCGACTCCATCCCGCTGGCTGCCGTGGGGTGCAAACGGGGCCCCCCCGGGGCTGCGTGGGGCTCGCTGCCCCACGGCACGGGGCTGTGGGGCACGGGGCAGGCGCACGGCGCTGCCGGCGGGCAGGAAACCGCGCTGATGTCAGCGCCCCACCGGGGCGAAACGGCGAGCACCACGAGGGATGCTGCCTGCCCGCGGGCACGGCTGCCCAGATGTGCCACCCAGAGGTGCTGCCCAGATGTGGAGGGTCCTGCTCGGGCTGTTTATTGGCACCTGTGGGATTTTGGAAGGAAATCGGATGGCGACGGGCCGGGCGCGTGGGTCGAGGATGTGGGTGAAGCGTGTGAGAGCGGCTGGGGGAGGCTTTGATGTCTCGTAGGGGCTGAGCGCCCCGGGGCAGCCTGAGGAAGGTGGCTCGGTGGGAACGGTTCTGAGCAGACGTGGGGATGCAATCGCAGAGGGATGGGCAGAGGAGGAGACAAAGGGGGTGGATGCACACACCTGGTTTCTCTGGAAATCAGACCGAAAACAACGTGCCAGGTGCCAGCCTCCAAGTGGAGAGGTTTCCGCGTGGCTGTTCCTGGCTTTTTGGGGCTGTTTTGGGGGCTGTTTTTTTCCAGCTTCCCTTTTGCAGGAAAAAAAATAAATAAATCTATCCCTTTTAGACCAAAATGACTTCCTGCTGCTCTTGTGGGCTGCAGGCACCATGTGTGCAGGGCTCACACTCAGGGCACCACCGGCGAGGTCGCCGCCACCACAAAACCTTCCCGGCGCATGCGTGGGCCGTGGCACGAAGCGCACAGAAAATCCGCCGGGCTCTGGCTTTGCTGTGCAGGGAGGAATTAACCCAGGGACAGCTGCGGCTTGGTCCCTCCCGACGGTTTTGGGCATTTTCCAGCAGGAAGCTGCTGCCATCTGCATGGGGAGGGACGCGCCGCGGTGCTCGGTGTCCATGGGAAGGGGACAGGGATGAGCGGGGTGGCCCTGGGTGTCCCCGCAGCTGGTGGTGCCCCGGTCCCTGGCCATTATCCCCAGCATGGTCCCAGGGGAAGAGGAGAGGCTGGGAAGGCCGGGGGGGCCGTGGGAACTGGGTGTGTGTGCTCGCTGTCACGAGGAGGACGGGATGTGGCGAGGCCCCACGGTCACCGCAGCCCAGCCGGACCCAGGGGACGGGGCTGGGGCTCAGCTGTGGGGTGAGAGTCCCGTCCCTACAGCCCCGAGGGCTGGGTGGTGTCTGGAGAAACCACCCCACAGAGCCAGCCAGAGGGGCGATGAGCCCACGTGCAGGAGGATTTGGACCTTGCCCCTTCTGCCTCTGCTCACAAAGGGCACGGGGTGGAGGGGTCGGGGAGAGGTGGGCGCGGAGGTTTCGGAGAGCTGGGTGGGTTCCCAGCAGGTTTGGGGGCAGAGCAGAGCAGGATGATGGCCCCGATGGGGACATTTTGGGGCCTGGCTTCCTTGGGGTCATGGCTTGGGGCACCCTGGGGTGTTGGGCACGGGGCTGCGCCACCCTGCAGGGTGACAGAGGGCACCCACGGCCTCGGAGCAGCAGCTGCGCTCAGGACCGGAGCAGGATTGGGTCCTGCCAGCAGATGGCAGCAATATCCAGGGTGACACTGGGGACACTGGGGACACTGGGGACAATGGGGACAGTGCCACACGCCACCCTGCTCCTGCTGGAAGTCGGCAGCCCCTTGGGCATCTCTGCCCTGCCACCGCCCACTTCTCATCCCCCTCCCCGTCCCTCCTTGTTGCTGCCCAGCAGGGACCCTGGGCCCTCCCTGCCCCCAAATCCCTGTGCAGGGGGTGCGATTCCTCTGTTTCCTTCCCATTTGTGGGTCTGGGGCCGTGGGCACGCTGGGGGTGTCACCCCATGGGCCATGAGCATCCCAGTACAGCAGAATTGGAGGTGCCTGCTGCCTCCCAGCCTCCAGCTGCCTCCTTCCCCGGGGAAACCCTTCTGCCTTGCTATGGGCACCCCCAAACCTCCCCCACCCCACTCCTGCCCCATCCCAGAGCCCCCCTGGACCCCACAGCACCCTGAACCCCGCAGCGCTCAGCTCCCGGAGCCAGCAGCTGACTAACCACGGGCCTGAGCCATCCAAAAAACCTCAAACCAAGGTTTTTTTTTGTATTTTTTTTCCCTCCCTCTAGTGAGGTTTGGGAGTTGGCTTTTCCCACAGAGCACGTCCCTTTCGCCCCCGGTGTAAGTGGGATGGGAAATGGGAACCCCACGGGTGGGCGCCTGGGTGTGGGGTCTCATTTTTGGGACTGGTTTTGGGCTGATGGGTGCAAGCAGTGCCTGTGCCTGGCTCTGGGGACAGGCACTGCCTCATTTTGTTTTAGGGACGTGGCTGTGATGGACACTCGGTGATGATCACTTGTGGAGAGGGTAGATGTTAATGCGTTAACCAGCAGCAGCTGGGGGCTGGGCACCCCCTGGGCCCTACAAAAAGAGGTGGAGACCCCCAGCTGGGTTTGGGCTCATCAATGGGCGATGCTCTGTGCCATGGGGGTGACTCTGGGACCTGCTGCTTTCTTCTTTCTCCTCCTAATCAACCCCGCTCTGCTTTTGGCTGCCTGAGCAGGGTCTTGTCATGCCAGCTCCAAAAGCTTAAAAAAAGCTTTCTGCTGAACCTGCTGGGTGCTGCTCTGCAAATATCTGCTGGAGGCTTCTGAGGTGAGAAACCACCGTGGCACCCAGCCCTCCTGCTTGGTGCTGGGAAGGTGAGCGTCCCATAACCATGCTTACTGGGTAGACTGGTGCCATGGCGTGTGCAGGGGCTGGAGCTTCTCTGCTGTGTTTTTGTGGCTCTCCTTGGGAGCACCCCTGGGTTTTTGGGGTTGAGAGCACAGGATGCTGCTCACTGGGCCAGCATGGTGATGGAGGGCTCCTGCTGCTCAATTCCATGGGAGAGAAATCAGAAGGATCCCTTTAATTTTGGGCTGGGTGTGGGGGGTGTTTGGAAGGCTCCTGGAGGGGGCAGGAGGGCTCTGCAGCACGTGAAGGGCTCGTGCCAGGGAAGCCGTGTGCATGCTCGCATCCTGACACAACCCGCTGCAGGAACAGCTTCTGAGAAGCTCCCCCTCAACGGTGACATCTGTTATTTTTCTGGGATTTAAAAGGATTTTAAAAAAAAGCATAAAAAAATGAGAAGCCTTGTGCGTAGGTGAGGGGATGCTGCTGCTGCGGTGACTCAGTGGGGACGTCTGGGCAGCTCTTGTGAATGATGGCTGGCAGAGGGGTGGCTGCGCCCTCGCTGGGAGAAGCAGCCTAATTTCGGTTCCTCCTTAGGGCTGGCTTGTTAACAAAGAAGTTATTAATAACCAATTAAGCCCGAGCTCACGTCACGCCTTCCTCTGGAAGCGCGGCAAGAGCCTCTGCGGTTCCTCCTTCGGCACCGTACCCACTGCACGCGTGGGGGCTGGATTTGGGGGGTTCATGTGGGGTGTGCAGGGGGAACACATTTGGGGGGTGTCCTCTGGGTGCAGGAGGTGGGGTGGGGGTGACCTCTGCTGCTGGGATGGCTCGGGGCTTATTTTGGGTGGGTGCTTTCTGAGGACATCCTGCTGAGGGTAGTGCTGCTTGGAGAGGGGTTTGGTCAGCCCCAGGGGCGAAAATGGGGGTGCTGGGGCCATTTGGGGTGCCCGGAGGGAGGAGGATGTGTGTGTGGCCGTGTCCCTGGGCAGCGGGCAGGCTGCTGGAGCGGCGCCCACCGGGATAATTCACCGGGTGCCGGATGCGCCGTAAAAAACAGAGAATCCAGGCTCTGTGCTCCTCCTGAAACCGGCTATTCAGGAGAGGGATGAGGAAGACAAGAGGGAGGAAGCGGAGGGGAGATGCAGCACTGAGGCCTTCTGTCTGGCCGGGGCGGATGCAGGTGCAGCTGCGGATTCCCCGGATGCTCCGGCTGCTCCGCGCCGCCCTTTCCTGCGGGGACAGAGGAGATGCAGGCAGGAGTTGTCATCCCCCCCCTCTGGCTCGCATTTCCCTCTGATTTATTTTTGCTGCTGCAGCGTCTGGGGCAGCTCCTCCTGTAGTCTGGGCCTCGAGGTGGCAGGTTTGTGGGGGCTCTCTGAGGTCTGATGAAGGGGTGAGCTGTCTCAGGAGGGTTTGTGACCTCTCTCCCCCCTCCCCAGCTGCCTCTCTTCAGGAAATGTTGAGAGATGAAGGAGTTTTGAAATCTCTGCCCAGCCCATCAGCAGCTTGCTCTGAGACGAGCCAACAGCATCGGAGGCTGTGAGGAGGAGTCCACGCACATGGCAGCGTCAGTCCCCAGCCACACAGGGCCACATAACCACCTTCATTTTTGTAGCAAATCCGGCTAAATAAGGACACCATCGCTGCCTCGTGCCGTTTTCCCAAGCGGTGTTTTCGCCTGTACAAGGCGGGAGGAAAGAGTGAGCAAAGACTGGAGGAGGCCACAATAAAACTGATGGATCCTTCCCGGGGGCTGTGTCAGATGGTGATTTCTGACACATCGGCTGTGGAAATCCAGGGTAATTTCACTGAAGCCTCGCCAGATAGCTGCCTGTGTAAATGAGGCAGGATCTGGCCTGTTTTAAAGGAACACTGCCCAGTGGTTAGCCCTAGGATGCATGCTTTTGCTGCCTGCTTCTTAGCAAATGCCATGTGCAGCGCTCACACAGGGCAATGCCTCACTTTTAATGGGAAGTTGGGGCACTGCTCTCCCTAAAAATGCTCCTGCAGTGCTGCAAATGACAGCATTTGCTCCAAAGGAAGAGTTGGTGGGATAGCCAGGATGCAGTGGAGGCGATGGCCCAGGAGCGGTGCAGCTCCAGGGCTTCAGCTCGAGTGCTGTAAGGCATGAGCATCAGCACAGCTGTAAAAACCTTTCCCACGTAGGTGTACGTACAGCATGTGCATACATTGAGATGCGCATGCAATACCCAGCAAAGTATATGCAAAATAATCTGAGTCTGTGTTTATATAAAGCATTCCCTCCAGCTGGGTGTTCCTTCCAGCTCACCAGGCAGCAAGCTTCTGAAACGCAGCTTTGCTATCTTCCTTCCTTTCTTTTCCCCCTCTCGGTCTGAAAGAGGAACTGGTTTTGCTTTTTTGCTGGTTTGGGGTTTTGCTGGGGAGCCCTGGCTCGCTGACAGTCCTGCTCCTCGTGGGCTTTGTGTGTCCTGTTGGCTCGGAGCTTGCCATGAGGCAGCAAGGGATGTGGCGGGGCATCGTGTCTGCACGTTATCTCGATGCATTAGTGTTGCATGCCACTCTCCCGCTGTGCTGGAGGAAGGTTTGGGAGGTTTTGTGAGTGCATCACACCAAGCAGCCCTGTTGGTCCCACCAGCTGCAGGACTGGGATTTCAGCTGCTCCAGACTTTCTTGGAGGAACTGGGGAAGGTCAGGACCAAGCGCACGAGGCACAGAGCTGGTGTCTCTCCTGGGAGACCCTCAAAACCAGCCCAGGCAAGGACTCCAGCCCCGGTGCCTGCTTTTTTTTTTTTCCCTCTGGGGATTAACCCAAGGTCTGTAGCTCAAGCTGGTGTTTGTTTGCCGCTCCCTCAGCCGGGCTCAGCAATGCAGCCTCCAGTGGCTTGCAGCTGCACTATTCCCGGCTCCCCAGGGCAGTGACATTTACTGCTTCACTAAATCATTTTAGCATGTGTTTAAATCTACCATGTAGGACAGGCTCTGAACACCCCGGGTGCTGAAGGCTGAAAAAGCATGCCACCTGCCTACAAGGCTTAGATGGCCTCGAGGATGTAAAACATGCCAGTTAATGGAGAGTCTGGGGAAAGGCAGATGGAGACGGAGCTTTTGGGAGCAGCCCAGGACAGCCCTGCTCAGGAGAGCTGAGAGACAGCATGTGAAAGCTGTGCTTTATCCATACTTTCCAGCAGGACATATGGGCAGGTCTGATGTGCAGAGCTGTGGGGCAGCATATGGGATGGTAGGAACATCTCTCCTGCTCGCAATTAATGATGTCCAGCGCTGGTAGTGATCAATAGTTGAATGATGGAGGAAAAATACTGGAAATGGGTGAACAAATATTTCCTTCTGTTCTCCTAAGACCCAGTGGTGTGGAGCTTGGATGTGTCTAAACCAGCTGTGACTTTGTGTATAAGATGAATCTTGAAAGAGGCACCCGAGAATGGCAGCCTCTCAGTCTTTCACCTCCCCCAGGCTCTGATTGTGGTGCAAAATGGGATGTGGTGCCCTGCCCAGAGGGAAGATGCGAGTCTCATATTTCTGTCTCGTGATAACGGAGTGCAAGCAGGAAAAGCTGATGCAGACCCACTCCTTGCAAATGTCTGTAATGAAAAATTGCAAGTGGAACAATAGAGAGCAATGCACACGCAGTGCTCACAGGGAAGCATCTGCCCATTTTTCTCTTGGGAGCCAGACTGGTGGCTTCAGTGGAGGAAATCATTTGTAAAACACAGTCCTTCCTTTCCAAGTGGTTAAGACCCTTCCAAGTATAAGTCGCTTTTAGGCCTTGCTGTGCAGGTGTCAGAGCTGTTCTTCCAGCCCACTGGTGACCCACGGGGGATTTTCAGTAGTGAGGCAGTACAGGCTGATTTGGCTTTCACTCTTACCGAGCAGGTTATTCACTTTACGCATCTCTACGAAGGCCATTTTCAGTATTGCTAAAATCTGCTGTGGTTGTAACAGCTTGCACCCCCCTCCAGGCTCATGAAGTGACATGCAAGCGCTGAAAGAGGTGTCTTGAAGGACAGAGGAAGCCTATGGTCTGTAGCAACTTGCTGTGCAGTTATTTTTGCTTGAGGTTGAGCTTGTGGTTTGTGCCCCAGAAGAAACGGGGCCGTGCACAGCCAGTTCCCAGCAGCGCTGGTACTTGCTTCATCCCTTCTCTGATCAGAAATGTTTGACTTCAGAAAGTGACAGGGTTCCTTTGACTTCCCCTACTGTTCACAAAGTCAGGAAGCACTCCTGTATTTTCTCCACCTCACTCAGGCCTTAAGAATGTGGAAGCTCGTAGGAGTGTTAATTACAGACAATTATAACCTGCTTGGCCAGCTGTCATGCTCAAATGGCTACTGAAACTATCGTAGAAGATGCAGGTTGTCCTTGCAGGCTCGTCTCAACCAAAGGAGCCTTCTGGTTCAGGGGCTGGCAGAGCAGTTGTCCAGCACGACTGATCCATGGAGCAGCTCAGCCAAATAGTGTTAGGAGTGAGTGTGCTCGGAGCATTTCTTGCCTGCAGTGTTTGTGCTATGAAGCCCTGATGGCTTGTCACGAATCTCTCCCAGCCCAGCTGGTGGATTTTTAATCTGCTTGTTGATTACACGGGGACCATGTATTTACAGCTCTGCGCTGGTGTTTAGTTTTTGCATTAGGAAATCACCTGGGAAGACCTGTTGGGGATGAGATGCTCTGAGACCGGCCGACAGTGACAAGCCAGGAGTTGTGACCGTGAATGCAGATGTGAAAGTGGCAACTGGATTTGTGAGCATGGGAACTGAGGAAGTTCAGTTGCAGAAGTGGGAATCAGAAACCTCGAAATGGGGCCAAGTAATTAAGCAACTGCCGGGGTGCTGGGCAAACACAAACCCAATAGACAGCCCTCAGTTTTCATCTGTCAAGGGAAAAGCCACCAGTTTTTCAGCGGTGACAATTGGTGATGGGCATCCAGCTGTAATCCAGGGGCTGAGTAGCTCTGCATTACCAATCCCCTGGTTTAAAAGAGGAAGCTCAAAATGCCTGTGGCTTCCAGTATTCAGCCTGCTCCAGGGGTCCTGTCTTTGCTACTGAGAGCAATGGCATGAAATTTCTGCACTACAAATGAGCACACATGCAGGAAGCTCCCTGGACCAGCCGATGCCTCAGGTCCATGTCTGAGCACCCCCTTGGTGTGATAACACCGATTTCAATCTTTTTCCCCCTGATTCACCCCAGGTAAGTGGTAGCTGAATCACTGTGCTTGTCCTCTGGTGGGCAGGACCGTGCTTTGCTCACAGGCCCTGAATTTTTGTGCTTGAATATGAAACTTTTGGACTCCAGTCTTTCTGCCATGGCTATGGTCGCTGCTGAGAGCTGACACCGCTCTCACGGGCTGCCTGCTTGGTTGTGTGTTTTATTTGTCAGAAAAATGCTCTCCTCCCCACTTCCCTAGTAGCATACGAAGTCTTTTTGCCTATCCATCAAGCTAGGAGCAGCCTAGCTCGCTGTCCCAGCCCACCAGGAGAGGAGACCACTGCCAGGGAAGTGCTGGGAGCCAGCAACACAGCTCCTGGCAGGGTGTTTTCCCTCAAGGTGAGGAAGATCTGGGAGGAGGGAGGGTAATCTCTCGCCACATGAGGCCCTTGCACAACAGCACCACTCATCCTGCAGTCGGCCTGCTATTACGAGGCCCAGATGGGCCTGAGGGTGGGCCTGGGGCGAAAGGGAGGGCCCGACTCTTCGGGTGACATTCTTTGGGTGGCTGCTGCGATGATAAAGAGGAACTCTGGCGGGTGACGTTGCCGATCAGGCCCTTCCTGGCAGGAAGTCCTCTCGTCACGGCGAGGAGGAAGCCAAAAAAGGGACAGCACGGGCTGTACTGACCGCAAGCAAATCCTTGTCCTCCAGCACAGGGCTAAAGGATTGTGGTGACCCGCTCTGTGGAAACGCTCGGTAGCGAAATGAGGCCGTCTTCATGGAAAAATGCTCTGGAAAAATGCAGAATTGTGCAGGCAGCCCCAGATGTACCAGTGCTCCCAGTCTGGGAACAGGCAGAAAAGCCACGCTGGCTGTATCCGACTGAAGAAAAACACGTCCTCTATGGACAGGGTCCTGGCCCCGGCTTTCTGCTGACACGAGCACTCATCTGACCTTCTGCTGAGCTGGTTCAGGGAGCTAAACTGGCTGAAATGTGACCCTCCCCCCCCAAAAAAGTGATTAGTTCTGACCACAGCTGGTGTTAACCAGCCCTGGTGGTAGGGAGGGAATGGACTGGGTGCTGGGGGTGGTGGAGGAAGGGCAGAAACCACAGCAGCCTGACTTGGGTCAATTAAAACTTGTGGAATTTCACCCTAAGGCTCCAGTGGGTTTTAGTGTAAGCAGTGCAGTGGCCTTGGCTTCTCGATGTGGCACGGGGAGAAATTGCACCTACGGAGCAGTAAGGGGAAAGGAATGAGGGAAGGTGCCCGCAGATGAGAAGGGCCTAAACTTCTAAAGAAACACACCACTTGGTAATTACTAGAACTAAGCACATTTCAAATGTCACTGCCTCTTGCACTGTCACTGTGTATTCATTTTGAGAAAAAACAATGTGCTGGGCTTGCATTCTCTCCCCTCTTTTCATGAATCTGCTAACGTGTTCAGAAAAGATCTGTTTTGAAAGCCCATATTAGAGGTGTATTAATTTTGAACTTGTCAGAATGAATGCTTAGTAGTGGAAACAGTTCTACAAGTTTGTCTGCGTCACAAATGAAACTAAAACCATCATGCTGGCCGTAAATGTGCTCTATTTTGATTAAACTTGGGTTGTTTCCAGCTGAACTCAGGCATGGGTTTATTGGGGCACACTCTTCCCTATTCATCTTCCTGATTTTGCTCTTTGTAACTATACATTTTTAAAATGTAGATGATGTTTAAAGAAAATAATCTAATCCAGACTATACCTGATATGAAATAAACTTATTTTGGTCCTCCTCAGCTTCAGACAAACCCTATAGATGTGGTCTGGCCGCAGACCCTGTGGATCCCTGCATCCATTTAAAGCAGGCACCCCTATCACTCAGAGTTTGCATATTTCAGCTAAAGATTCATGACTCCAGGAGGGAATAATCTGAGGTGAACATCACTTCGTATAAATCTGAATATATTCCATATCACTGTCAGCAATATGCAGATGGCTCAGAAAATTTAGAAGAGAGACTGTGCTTGC
The DNA here is from genome assembly GCF_963932015.1 of Anas acuta. Taxonomy (NCBI): domain Eukaryota; kingdom Metazoa; phylum Chordata; class Aves; order Anseriformes; family Anatidae; genus Anas; species Anas acuta. Next base: position 15,860,004 of record NC_088993.1, read on the forward strand.
TGAGAAATGTCTTGCTTCTTTGGCTCTGAGGCCAATAATGACTGCATTTGCCCATATTCTCATTTAGTTAGATTTCCAAAATTGGGTCCTCAAGGATTCGAGTCCTTATTTTACCCCATGCGGGAGCCTTTGACTTCCTGTGGATGCTGAGAAATGCAGGCTCCCACTGGAATCAGTGTGAGCAGAGGGTGCCCAACCTCCTGATACATCAAGCAGGTTCTTGCTTGGCTGCTTAATAACGAGTTAAATGCTGAGCATTAAACACCTTCATTAGATGATGCTAGTCTATTTTTGAATTGATTCCTTTGAAGACCTATAGGTTAGGAGTGGGAAGGGAAATTGGTAATGGAGCAAAAATGACTGTGATTTAGAGATTGAATTGCATGCAGCTAGAGCCATGCATCAGGATAATGAGATTCAGTCTTGTTTGGTTACAAGCACTGGAGACAGAAGCAGAAAATGTGATCCTCCAAGCCAGTTCTCAGGAAATGAGAAACAATAGAGTGAGGAAATCAAATTTCAAACTGCAGGGATATATTTATCGAGTTTTCCTTAGAATTTTTTTGCAGAGCTTTTTGGCATTCTCCGTGCAGCTTTTTTTTCTGTATTTTTTTTTCGGTCAGCCGACATATGGCTGGAGGATTAGATCACTGTAAAGCACTGTTGTTTGTGACCTATTTGTTAATGCGGGGCTGGGGTCACCAAGAAGAGACGAATGTACTTGTCATTGTTCAGTGCTTCTCAAGTGCTGTTCCTGTTGTCAGTCACACTGTGGCCAGACATTTGGAACAAACTCATTAGCTAATTAGTGGTGTGCTCAGCCCCACGTGGCGGCAGTTGCTGTGTGGGCGATATTCACATTATGGCTGTGGAACAGGCCCTCCTGGGGCTTCCTGGCAGCCGCTCTTTGCTAGGTTAGCTAGGAGGGCAGCTGTGGCTGGGCAGAGCTGGGAGAGGCCGTGCCTGCCTCGTCTCTGCTGGAAGAGTCTCCTGCATACCGGGCATCACGCTGCAGCCCCTCTTGTTATCCTTGTGCTCCTTGTGGCGTGGAGGCCCCTTTACTCCCACTTGTTGGGTTCGCTGCCTCCATCTGCCTTCTCCACGTGGGCTGCTCTGCTGCCGAAGCAGTTCCTGGGGAGAAGCCATGGTTATCGGCTTCTGATGCTAAAGTCATGTTGCAATAATGGCCTTGAACTCTGGCTCTGCCAACACAACTGAAACGTGCTGTGAACAACCTGATAGAGTGTCATGGGTCAACATCCAAGGCGTGGTACAGCCTGTTCAGAGGACAGAACTGGGGAGGAAAGTTTGCTACGCTAGCACCTGGGTTTAAACTCACAGGACAAGTGGCAGTGACCTGCTGTGGCTGATATAAGAAGGGCCCCATATCCACTGCAGCAAGTCTGTGCCCGCTGTGGGTGTCCTCAGGAGACCGCCAGAAGGGATGGTCCCATTGCAGCCTGGGCAAATCTCTCCTGGTGCAGCTGTATTGATTTGGGCAACACGGCCAGCCTAGCACAAACACCGTGATTTAAGGTGTTAACACAAGCGTAATAAAAAAGAGCTTAGTTTTACTTGGGTGGCTTGTTTTGCCCATGCTGAGTGACTTGATCTGGTTGATAGAAAATAGTTTTGTTGATACAGGTGTGCCAGCTGTAGGAGTTCTTTGCTGGGTTCGTTTATTTGTACACTTGCTCTGTGGACAGAACACAAGAAATGCCTGGGATGGAGCTGGAAGTGGAGAAGAAGCTCCCACCTGTTTTTGAGAGTTGTCTGTCCAGAGGAGAGCAGGTAGGCAGGAGAGAAGGCAGCAGGAATACTTTTATTCTGCACATGTTATTTTAAACAAGAGCTTTTTTCTTGTTCTTTAGAGCTGTCAGCACCTAATCATTAGGATTAATGAACATGCACTGAAACATTAGTTTTCCACCATTGCCGTTTCTTCTGAAGACAAAAAGAGGGAAGTATTCTTTCAGCTCCTGCTGATAGTGTCAGATGCTTGCAGATGCTTTATTTTTTCACCCAGAATTTCATTCTGCTTAGCTCTCCTAGCTCAAGGTTAACAGCTAAGCCACTATTGCAGCTAGCTGCAGAAGACTTGGCTTCCCAGCTACCAGATGGTATTCAAAGCACTTGGACTCGCAGCATTTCTAAAACAAGTTCCTTTTAATGCAGCTTACTCTGCTTTGCTGCAGTCCATGTTCTTCAGTATTTAAACCTCGATCCTTCTCAGATTGAGGTCAGGGGGAATTTTGCTACCAGCTCTGAGGACAGAAGGGCTGGGCTCTAAGTTTGGAGTGTGCGGCCTGGCCTTTTTTCATTTGAAAAGCACAGCCTTACATGCTGGATTTTGCTCTGTTTCCCTTTGTTTTATTGTGTTTTAATAAGGCAAGATTCCTCAGAAATTTGGGTTTTAAATGACCCGTAGTGCTACCTGGAGCCAGCCGCGCTAATATGAGCCGAGTCCTGCTAGCCAGCTTTCCTCCTGACCCGCACCGACCCTCGCTGTCTCCAGAACAGCCACGTCCCGTTTCCTCGAATTGTCTCACGGTTTTATGATGGGAACAAACACTCAGAGAACCGTGAGGAGACCTCTCCCAACCTATGATCCGGGGCACTGCTTTGGTCATTGCTCCGAAAGGGGAAGAACGTGAGCTGCAGACTGCCCGGCTCCTCCTGCTGCACTCCTACCGCCACAGCACAGCTCCCCTTGGTGTGACCACCGAGGTCTGCCTGCAGCTCCCTTAACACATGCTCCCCGCCGCCACCCAGAATCATCCCTAAATGCCAAAATTGAATTTTTTTTTTGCATTTGAGGGGGACAACCCAGAAGTGTCCCTAAATGCTGAAGTGCCATCCTTTTGCATCCCATTGTGAGGGGGGATGACCCAGAAGCATCCCTAAATGCCAAAGTGCCATCCTTTTGCATCCCAACCTGAGGGGGGATGACCCAAAGTGTCCCTAAATGTCAAAATTCCAGTTTTTTTGCATCCCATCGTGAGGGGGGACAGCCCAGAAGTGTCCCTAAATGCTAAAGTGCCATCCTTTCGCATCCCATGAGGGGGGTCGACCCAGAAGTGCCCCTAAATGCCAAAACTCCATCCTTTTGCACCTCATCGTGAGGGGGGGACGACCCTAAACCACCCCTAAACGCCCAAATGCCATCACAGTGCACCCCATCCTGAGGGGGGATGAGGGGAAGGGGGTGCCCCGGGGGCTGCTTGTGGGCAGCAGGGACGATCCTTTGGGGTCCCGGCCACCTCCTGAGGAGAAGGAAATGTCCGCCCTCGGGGCAAGGGGGGGTCGTGGCCTGAGGGCGGGCCGGGCCGTGAGGCGAGCCCGCCATGGCCGGCTGAGGGGGCGAGGAGGAAGAGGAGGGCGAGGAGGAAGAGGAGAGCGAGGAAGGAGAGGGACGTGCGGAAGGAGAGCGCCTTTTTGATTTCTATTTCATTTTTTATTTTTATTTTTCCTCCTTTTCTCTTTCCTCAGCTCTTCTCGCCGCGCCCGACGACCCGGGGCCGCGCCTCGGGGCCGCGCTCGGCCGCCGGTTCCGCCTCCTCCTTCCCCCCCCCCCCCCCTTTCCCTCCCTCCCCTCCCGGCCGCCGCCATGTTGGATGGTGCGTGTGGGTGTCAAACCCAGCCAGAGGCGGCGGCGGCGGCTGGGCACCGGGACATCGCGACACCGCCACATCGCGACACCCCCCCCCGCAGCCCCTTCCCCGCTCCCCCCTCAGCACGCAGCGCCAGGTGAGTGCGGGAAGAGCGGGTTGTTCTCGGGGGGGTGGTGGTGAAGGAAGCCGCTTTATTTTCCTTCCCTTTCTCTCCCCCCCCCCCCCAACCTCTCCGGTGCCCACCCCCCTTCCCCGCGGCCTGCTCCCCCCCTTCAGGGGGTCGGGGTACGGGCAGGGCCCCTCCGTGAGGGGCTGCGAGGCCTCCCCGCGACTGGGAGCGGGGCCCGGTGGTGGGGTTAGGGCCGGGCCGGGCCCTGGAGGGGGGTGGGCGGCTTGGGGAGGGGCCCGTGTGTCTGTCCGTCCGTCTGTCCGTCCTGGGGTCCCTTGTGAGGGGGTGGTGGCGACGGTGGAAGCCCCCAGCGGGGTCTGGGCGGCCTTTTGTTGTCTCCATTAGGTCGCTAGCAACAGTTCCTGGCCATCATGGCAGCCCCGGCTGCGAGCAGGAGGCACTGCCAGGAGCTGCCGGGAAAGGTGACTGCGCCCCGGGGCCGCCCCCGGGCTGTGGGAACGGTGGGGGGAAACCGGCCCTAAAATCCTCACACCCCAAAACCCTCAGACCCTGAAACCCCCAGACCCCAAAACCTTCGACCCCAAGACCCTTCAGACCCAACCGTCGGCCCCGCATCCCTCTGAGGGGCGCGGAGCCCGGGTTCCCCAACGCATGCGGAATGCTGCTCTCATCTATTTATTCTTTAAATCCATGTGAAATCTTCATTTTTTATTTATTTTTTTCCCTTCTTAACGCCCTGCTGGCGCTAGATCTGATGCTACGGATCGGTCTCGAGCACTTAGCGTTGCCGTATTAATCGGTATCGCAGCTGTGAATTGTGTTTGCACGGGGATTATTACGGGCTGCCAACAATGAGCCTTGCCGATTCTCAAGCTGCGGGGCGTATCGATAGCAGATATTTGGTCTCGATTTTATTTGGCTAAGGGGCGTGTAACGCTTCCTTCCCCCCTTCCCCTTCCTTATCGCCGATCTGGAAAGCTGAGTTGTGTTTAAAATCCCCACAAATTGGACATGCTGCTTTTTGGTAATTTTTCTAAGCAAATTCCCCGAATCCTGCGTTTTCACCAGGAGGTACAGACTGGTTCTGATTGCTAAGCCATGTTGCGGGTGTTGCAGACTGTGGAGACTGACTTTGGGAGTTCAAAATGCAAATCAGGCCACAAGGTTCAGTTTTATTATTCTCTCCACTGTAATACATATTTTATGGTAATATGGAACTCTTGCATAATTCGGTATTGCTGTGTTTTATGCAAGACAAGGTCAGAGAAAACTGGATTGCTGAGGTTTGAAATATAAGATGTTAGAATGATTTCTAATTAAAATACAAATATATCTTGACAATATCTTCAGCAAAATAGGGCCTGTTTAGGAAGTGCTTCTAAATCTGTTTGTCTTGGCAGATTCTCAGATACATTATTTCCAAACAGGCTCATGTATAGTGTTTCATTGTGAAGAATCAAAACTTCTGATAAATTTTCTCTTGCAAACTCGGGGTCACGGTAAACCAGCTAGACAGAGTTTTAAAGATAATCTGCCGTATATTAAATATTTAACCGCGTTATCGAAAATTACCGAGTACAAATTAACCATGAGTATGCATTCCTGAAGACGGATTCTGATAAGGCTGAGCTGACGGCGAGTTATACTTCAGGAAGTTTGAGTTGCTGCTGCTGATTGCAACTTCCTTGATGTCATAAAACAACTATGCGGCATCATCCTGCCGTGACGATGGTTCTCCTACGCGGCAGCCTAGGGTAGCAGACTTCTCCCTGTGCTGACAGCTGAAAAATAACGCCCGCCGTTAAGAAATGAAGAGTCTTGCAGGTTGGACCTCTCTGTTTAGGAAGAATAAAAAAAAAAAGAGGAAAAAAAAGACCTGTTCCTTAGGTAGGAGGTAGATAGATTTGGGTGATGACTGGGGAAGAAAAGGGTTATTTAGAAGTTGCCTTGTTGTTCCGTGCTAGTAGGAGAGCCCTGATCTGAGCCCTGGCTGTCAGGTGCCGTGGCTGGTAGTGCTCGTGGTGTTTTTCACGTCCATTATTCTTACAGTCACTTTTAATGAATAGTTGACAAACATCTGATGTCCAGTGCAAGCTGTATAATGCAATGAGCATAAATGAATTGTGCTTGTACCGACCGCATCATTATTTACATAACTGGTTAATCATGCTAATTTCATTCCAGCTGTCAGACATTTGATTGCTTTAAAACTTGGAGCTTTTGAGAAGCCTCAAATCTTGGATCGCTGCTGCAAAACGCCAAAGGCCTAATTTGTTACTTCATAAAAATGCTGATAGTCTTGCTGGGTAGAGAAATTGGTGCTTCTTTTTTTTAAGGAACCATTAAATTTTAATCTGTCTTAGGAGAAATCTATTACTGAATAGCTATGATATTCGTGATGTTGCTCTTCATGGGTCTCATGTGTAGGAGGGGGGAAGTGGCTGTTGGTTTTGCCTGGCCCTGAAGACTGTGAGTTCCTCTGAAATCTTTGTGTAATGACTGGTGCTCAGGAAACAACTTCCTAGTCTTCCAGTGCCATATTTGCAGAGTGCTAAATTGTCTCTTGGGATTCTTGCTAATAGAAAATGAAAGGTGTCTGGTTTGTATGAATGCCTGTAATGTGCTTTTCCCCCTCTGCCTTGCTCTGATCTGTGCAGGGAAAGTATCGAAACGTACTAGTATCCTGCTGTCTTAAGTGCTTCAAAGAGCAGCGGTTTTCTGTGTATTTCAGTAGCCTAGCTGCTCATTAAGCAAGCATGAGACACCGTGGAGGAGAACAACATGTGAGCTGTCCTTTAGAATAAAACCTCCTAGTTCTAATTGTAGGTCCGCTAGCATTGCCATACACCAATTCGGTTGCATACTGCTACGTGCTGAATAGCAGACCTTACAGAAAATCGCAGCATTAATCACTCTTGATGGCTGGGATAGGATTGCTTTCCTATTCTATGGGGTGAAAAATAAATTTAGAATGCTTGTATAACAGAATAAGTGAACTCTGAGGCTGCAGGCTTCAGGATGAATCTAGAACTACATGGCTGTAGCAGTTCAGCCTCTTGGGGAGTGGTGCAGGAGGCAGAAAGTTGTAGAAAGTTGGTACTGGCTTATTTGACATCTTGCAAAGAACATTTTGGCTCGGGTTTTCAAATGTGGGGTTTGATTTTATGAAGGTGGTCTGAACTGTTGATGAGGGAAAATAGTTTGCAAGTGTTTGGAAGTTGTAGGTAGTTGTTAAGGAGAGGGAAAATGAAATTACTGAGGCTGAGTTCCCTCAAACTGTACTGCACAGGTTCAGAGTTAGCACGTGAAGTTAAATGCCTGCAAATATCTCAAATTGGAGTTTGTGTGAATGATTATACTAATCAGAAAATTAATATTAAAGTATTTTTGTGTTTTCTAACCCCAATACCATTGCATTTTTATACAGAAATGTTCAAAACTTTTCATTTTGGTAAGACTATATTTAGTGCAATGCTTTTCTTCAGCATAGGTAATTATGAGCCCAAATATTTTGGTGTAGCTCCTAAAACCGAACTTAAAAATGGATCCCAGGCCCAACGCCTTGCTCGGTGTTAATTGTTAATAGTGTGTCTATCTGTTAATTGTTAATAGTGTGTCTATCTGTTCTCGTGTCACCCAGGGCTGTTAACATAAATGCCTCTATCTCAGTCCTCGCCTAGCTCACATTCAAGGTCAGACATGGTCCGTTCACGCTGCTTATGCTTTGGCTGCACAGCGACTTGAAAAAGCCGGCTCTGTCCAGGTGGGGAAACATGAGCAGGGCACGGAGCAGAGCCCAGCACCAGCAGGTCCCCGCTGGCAGTGTGAGCACAGCTGGCTCCGGCCAGGGGGAGACCAGTCCCAGCCCAGGGCTGGCGGCATCTCGGCCTCGCAGGCTCTCCTTATCTTGGCTTTATGGTGGAGGTGGCTGGGTAAAGTTCTCAAAAACCTCAGACTCAGGAGTTTTGTTGTCCTGATGCGTGCGGTTTGTTTTCATTTCATTTCATAATTTTCCTTCCACGGCCAGGAACAGAGCTCCCTGAACTGCCTCAAGTAATTAGTGGAAATTCTTGCCTGAGCCCTCTTCTGATATATGCGCTTCTCTTCCACGGCGTTGGCTGCTCCTGTCGTTCCTCCAAGTGCTGTTTTATTAATGTAGTCTACAGTTGCTGAGTCTTCAGTCACGTAACTGGGTAATAAATACCAAATTTACAAGGCATGAAAAGCAGAATGGTTTCAGAGGGTGGCCTAGACAGGAGAACGCTTGAATGCAATCTGCTTCTCTAGAAATGGTACAAACCTGTCTTTTGTCTTCCAGACCCCTCTCTATCTCCACATGCTTCCTTGCCACCATAATTACCTTGCACTTTGCACACATATGCATCTATTTTAGTGCCTGTTTAAATAGCAGTCCCAGTTCCTGTCTCCAGTAGGGTCATATACACGTTTCCCGTGGCTCAGATTTGACCACCTTTAGACCCAGCGTTTTCATGCGTGTTTCTTTTCCAATGGAAATTTCTGTTCTTATTCCTTATGGTAAAACATTAATCTGTGAATCACTTGCTTTTTTTGGTTTTACAATGCATCATTTAACATTTTTTTTTAAATTCAGCAATACCAATCCTTTTTTTGAATCTTCAAGCTGCTTAAAAATGTGCTGGGAACCTTACCTGGAGATGTTTCACATCTGTTCCACAAGACAACTCAGAAGACCAGCGTGGTGGTTGTTCCGTGTAGCTATAGCTAAACTCACGGCCGCTTTCTTGGCCTGTTTTTTCCCGAAGTGACTACTTAAGGACAGGCAGCGCAGGCTGAGGGTCATGGACAAAATGCCACATCTGCTTCCTTGTAGAAATTCAACAGACAAACTTTGAGTTCACCTCGCTTGTGGAGACGTTCCTGCAGTTTTGAAGATGTCACTTCTGTAAAGTAACACCTCCTAAAATCAGGCCGGTGGCTTCCATTATTTAAGAAGCAGAGACACGAGTAGAGCGAGCTCTGTGCTCTGCGTGTTGGTCTCTTTGGTCTGGTTGAGTTCTGCCACAGTGAAATCCCCCAATGTTCATCGTGCCCATGCTAGTTAGAACTAAGAACATGGGCGACAGAGGTGCTAATGATGCTAGAGATGCTCTTTTTTTCCTTTTTTTCCTTTACTTGCTTTGAAATCACATTCATATCTAGCTTTAACATCAATTTGGTAGTTTCTGAACCTTTACAAGGGCAACCGTCTTTTCATAGCTTTGCTAGAACAAAGACATTTTAAGAATCTTAATAGAGAATCGTATAAGCTTATTACAACTGCTCCTGACTGTTTAAATCACTTCCTTGTACTTAAATAACAATCTGTCACCAGCTATTTCTTGATTGTATTTTTTGTCAGATGCAATTTATCCCCCTCTGTGTTTTTGTTATATTTTTTTTTTCCTGATTGTGCAACCCTTAGGTTGGCAAGCAATTTCTTTCTCAAACAGTTCTTCTGACTTCATTGGGACTAATCGCATGAGTAATTGCTCACTGGTGTAAGGGTTGTGCAGTTCACAAATAAGACCTTTGTTTGTTGGACCTCACGGACAACAAAAACACTAAAATAATTGGTATATGGTTCTGATATTCCTTAGGGAAAGGCAAAACAAAGTATTTTTAAAAGCAACTTCCTCCCCTGAGACAGAGGCACGAAAGATTCCTTAAACGTCCCTGCTTGCAGATGGGAAATCTGTACTCGAGTGGCCAGTTGTGTGCTGCTAACTGGGTGAACTGACCCAAGCCATGGTTTGGCCATTCTCCTGATGATTGTTACTTTTTTTTTTTTTTTTTTTTTTTTGAGCAGTGAGGATTTTCTCAGCCAATTCTGTTGACCCAGTTGCTGGTGCTGCCGCCTTTCTGCTAAGATTCAGCTGTGGACAAGGGAGGAGTCTTGTGACAATAGCTTTTAGACATAGATTTTCGATCAAGCCTAATCCCTAACCCTATAAAATCAGCAAAAAATTAAAATCTTTAATGAATCCTCATCCTTCACTTCTAAGCAGAACTGTTCTAATGTGCCTGCCCATCCTCTGATTGATGGCCAAGCAGAACGTACTCTGTCGTGTGCTATATGTAAAGGAAGGCACTCAAATTATTATTTGAAAAACAGAACTTCAATGTTTTTAATTATTCAGTTAGTTAATCAGCGAAACACTTTGCCATTTTGGGACATTGCTGGAGAGTGACCAGTAGTGTCAGTTTAGAGAGAGATCCTGAATTGTGTATTTCCAGCAGTGTGCAGATCCAGGGAAGATGTGGTCAATCTTTAAAACGCTCGTACCCAATTATTTATTTTATCATTTGATAAAAACCTCTTTGTATAATAACCATTTGAAAGCATAAGACTTGCATCTGTTATCTCATGAAATATTTGCTTTCAAAGCAAATGCTGGCATATTGCATGGTTTTATTGTAATGATTGTTTCTTGCAGTGTTTTTATTTTTAATTTTAAAGGGCTTGAAATGATTGTTAGCGATGAGCAGTGTTACTATTCTGTTGCTGCTGTTGCTGAGCAGACTTTGTGCAAGTTAAACTTTGTCTACTGATTTGGGAGAGCGTTTCTCAGAAAGTAAAGATAATGCCTCGGCTGGAATGCTTTTAGATAAACAGCGTAGGTAACACCAAGTACTTTTCTTGTTAGAAATATGCAAATAGAGTTTAGAAATCAATATTTAATATTGCAGTTGTCGTTTTTGAGAATCTCTACAATATTCCCCTGTATATTCCTAAAGCTGAAATTTTTATGTGCTACTCAGAAGAACAGGAAGATTGTTATTGCCTTGGATTATAATGATGTAGCCCATTTTTTAGTACATTTTCAGAAAAACAACTGCTTTCTGGAGATTTTTTTTTTTTTAAAGATTGTTACCTGGGTGACCTGTCTAAAAAATATTTGTGTTTGTATGTTTACTGGCTCTTTGGGGAAGATTTAATAAGGAAGTAAAGTACAGAAATGTTTATAAAAGATTTTTTTTTGTTGTTTTCAAAATCCTTACATTTCAGGGAAACCAAAGAATGGATGCTTTTGTGACAGCAAAATCACTTCAAACTTTTCTTGCAGAGAAGCGCTGAGGTGTATCCTCAAAGGATGTGAGGATTTTTTTTTCAGTCTGCAAAACTGCTTAAGTGTTGCATTTAAGATTTACAAATCGCTGACCCCTTTGTGAAACACGGAGACAGTCTGAAACAGTCTGGCTTTGGTACATTTGACTACTTAGTGAGTAATCTCCTTTTGCCTGGCCTGCTGGTTTGAGCACCCTGCGTAGTATAATTGACATTTCTGTGTCTATCTTCCAACTAATAGAGTGCATATTTTTAATTTCACAATAACATGAATATGTGATGCCTCCGAGAGGGTACGTACGTGTGCTTTAAGAGGCACAACGTGGCCTGTGTCTATCTGCAGCTGTGTAAGGCTGAGAGATGCTCGTGCTGGTAATTCTGCGCTTACGCTGCAGGCTGCTGAGCTGCTGAAGATGTGAGGAATGGCAGGACAGTTCTGTGGGCTGTCCTTAGCAGCCTGGTTTTAGTACGCTTCCCGAGGGGGTTTCTGTTCTGCAGTTTATGTCTCAGAGCAAGCAGAGGATGTAAGCGTGTGCTTTGCTTGGAACATATGAGGGGGCTCTTGATGTGGGGCTGGTCGCTTACTTGCTGACTGTGTCCTGTTGGTTTTTCATAGGGTGAGCTTTCCAGGTGTAAATGAAAGAAGCAGGCTTGCACATCCTGAATTCAGAAGTTTCTTTGCTACGTACGTGCCAGCATGAAATTGTGTCTGGGTGCCTTGGGACAGAGCCAGATTTTTCATGGCTTGGGTTGTTGTTTTTTTTTTTTTTGGTCAGCTTGGATAGCGTATATCATACAGTGCCTTTCCTGTCTCTGGGAATGCTGATTTTTAGCTTTATTTTACAAAGGGATTTCTTTTTTTTCTAATTCAGAAGAAAAATTAACTGTAATGGAGGAGGGTCAATGCTTGATTGTCCTTTCCCTTAGCTCGTGCTTTATAGAGAGGCTTAAATCCACCACCAGGACTGACTTTGTTGTCCCTTTGGTGGCAGGCAGGTGGGACCAGGAGCTGTGACCCTGGGGATGCTGTGCTCCGGGTAAAGGCAGGAGGGAAGCACGCTGCTGTCACCTGCCTCCGGGTTAGCTCACGGGGAGCTTTCACCATGTAGCAAACTGGTAAATTCCATCTATTTCTATATATGCGTGCGTCTGCAGACATATGTATAGACCAGACCTCTCGCTGGTCAAATTTGTAATGGTGATGCTGCTGCACAAGCAAAGCGTTACAATTAAGAACACCTCCAGTGCCCATCAGATGCGCTATACGGACCTGTCTTTAAATGCCTGGAGCCTCGTGCTCCCTGAAACCCGGCTTGTGTTTTGTCACAACTGCTGTTTTAGCTGTTTTAATAAAATCTGGTGACTTTCCCCGTTTTCTTCTTTCATGGGAAACCAGAGTAAAAGAGAATTAAGCACCGCCTGCTGCTTGCATGCTAAACAGATGCAAACGAGAGTCCCCTCCCTCGCCATTACGCCCTCCCTCCTTACGGGTTGCCACATTGTTTTGATGAAAGCAGTCCCATTGCCAACTCCCAGCCCAGAGGGCAGGTGAGAGGAAAAAATCCCTGATTACAGCGCCGTGATTAACATATCTTTTGGAGTTTGTAATGTCATCATTTTGCAGAAAACAAGGTTCCAGGAGCTTCAGAGAGCAGAGGGTTGTCAGAAAGGCAAACATCAAAGTGGAAAGAAGAGAGTTTATTTAAAATATAGTAGAAAGACTTAGAGCATTCATGCTAACCTATGAGAGCTATTAAAAATTAAAAAAAAAAAAAAGCCTTTGAAGCTAAGCATTAAAGATTTAATAGTATTAATTGAATTAAGCCGTGGGAGTTAAGGATATGTAGACACATGTGTGAGTGTATGTATTCGAAGACAGTATCTATGTTAAGGAAGCTGAGTTACTGAGTGTTGAATTAACTGTACTTGGTTTATAAAGGCTACCTTAACAAAACACTTTTTATTCTTGGGCTTAATTAGAGTAGATACCATTATAACTGAAAGTGTAAACAACAGTGCAATGTACTCACTATCATTTTAAAACCTGCTGTGAGGCAGAGGCGACCAGACTTGGCGTACCTGAACAAGGCAAAACAAGCAAGGTAGTTTCTAATCCACAGCTTGAATGTCATTTTGTTCCTTTATATTATTAAGCCTGTTTTTTCTTTTTTTCTCCTTTTTAAAAAAAGAATAAATATCTTTTATTTTCAGAGAATGATAACATAATACTCTTGTGCTCAATAATAATAATAGGGTTCCTCTTACCCCCATGATACCCTACCTGTAGTCCCAGCCACAGGAATGGGCTTTTTGTTGGTGGTAGTTGTACTTTCATGTCTGTCAGTAATGTATTTTCTCCAAAGATCAACTGATCCTGGGAGCTGTTACCTGTCTGATGTTCAGAACTTACCACTGTTGGGAAGAGTTCTTGCTGCAGGGAGAAGGTGGTCCCTCCATGCCTTTGTAAACAGATAACAAAGAAAAAACCTGAGTCAAGTCTGGCACTCTAACAATTGCAGTAGCCTGGTGTCGAGGGAACAATACGTGTTTTGGCTTTAATTATTATTTTTTTCTTTACAAACTGAAAACTCAGTTTCAGACTTCTGACTTCAGTGTTAACGAGCAGGGGAAAGCCAGGTCCGCGTGTCGTTTGCAGAAAAATGAGCACTGAAAGCTTCTCCCAAGAGTACAGGTGGCCTGGCCGAGGAAGCTGATGTCTGGAGGGGAACACCAGCAGCAGCAGCAGACAGGATTTGATTGGCACGCAAATACCGGTGTGTAGAGACACTACCAACCTCGTCAAGAGGGGTAACGAAATCGAGGGTGATCTTAATACATTCATTTTGCCTCCTTCAGGAAGATGGTTGCTGACAGCGTAAGGCGGGTTGTTTGAGCTCTTCTTGCTGCAGATGTAGTTGCTAAATGATTCAGCATGATGCTGTACCCACGCCTTTTAGCAGTATTGATGAATTCATTACCCTTCTGTTAGCTGATGGATGTTAATGGGCTAGAATTTCTGTGCATTTGGACTAGATGGAATGCGCTTGGAAAAAAAAAAAAGAGAAAATGGAGTGGGTGAGTTTTTAAGTCGCTTTCTTGTTCTGTTTATAAATCTAAAGGGAGAGAATGCTTTTAATAATTTGCATTAAAACAGTGGGTAAAAGAATAATCCACAGGGTGATGCAGGCACTGTGGGCTATACAGACAGTAGTATTACACAGAAGATTTGCTTTACAAAAAAAGTCTCAGGCTATAATCAGCTGTGTCAGAAGTATCAGAGGCTTGACTTTTGGATTACACGCTATAGGTGTTGTCCTCTGCCTTTTGGACTCCTTGCAGGGTCTGTGGAGTCCTGCTGACACGTACAGAATTGCTGGATGCGGACTATCAAAGCTAAGAGCCTTTAACATGTTCTCTGCAAGAGCTAACGGCAAGAAAGTGACCTTTAATAATGAAACAGGCACAGATGCTTTTCAGTAACAAGTCTTTGTCATCCTCTTTGAGAAGAGCAAGCTAATTCCCACTCAAATAATTTTCCATCTAAATGTCCAGAGCAGAGAGGAGAGTAGGTAGAATATTGATGCTCTAGGTTTCTGAATCCATCCTTCAGCAGTCGTTACAACAACAGCTGGAAATTGGGACATGTCTGCATGGGAGAATGTGAGATTCACATCTTCAAGCCAGATTATTTTTTCCTAATTCCACAGTAATAATATAAAAATAATAATAAAGATAATATTTGCATTTGTGAATAGGATGATCCTTAATAATGTATGAACGAAGCAAATAGGAAGTAGCATACCAAGGAAAATTCAAGTGAGTTGATTTTATTTTTTGCCTTTAAGTGATTCACTTCCATCAAAGATGCACTTAGAGCTCAAAGTCAGAAACCAAGGTAGCACAAAAGTAGAGCAGAGTGACCAGCAGTGCTTGTGAGTGCTGTTTCCTGGAAAACCCAGCCCAGCTAAACCCAGGCTGCTGCTTCTGGGCTCGCTGTGCCGCTCTCTGGCTGCACGTGCTCTCTGCCAGGCAGGGCTCCTTGGGATGGGATTGCTTTTCCTGCTCTGGTGGTGATGCTAGGAACGTTAGTCAGCTCTGGGAGGAAGACAGGGAGGAGGCAGGGTTATTTGAATTGTATTTTGGCAACTTGAGTGGTGAGTACAGTATGAAAATATAAGGGGAATAAGAGGGAAAGATGGACTAGTGTTATGGGACAGATAGCTGAAATCAGTCTGTAAGAAGGGTAGGACCCAGATTTTAAGATCTTAACCAGTTTTGAAAAACTAGAGGACAATTTTCTGTGGCTGTCTTCAGTGCTAAACAAAATGAATCTTGCTGTTAGGAGCAGCTGGGTGGTAAAGGAGATTTCCCAGAAAACCCACTCCTTACAGTTCTTACGGTTGTTACCTGTTGAAGGCAAGTCCCAGGATTAAACTCACTGCTGCCAGCAATTTGGGCTTCAAGGCGCAGCTTTACATTTTGCCTTGTGAAATGTGACCATAGATTGCTGTCGAAATGAATGTTACTTCCCTTATTTGTACTTCAGAGGCATTAGAGCGACCTTGGCATTAATCGGTTGGGTGACCTGATCTGCCAGAAAGCCCAGCTGGGCCGATGCGCTCCCTGAGCCCGTTCACACTGTCCCCAGAAGTGCTGCGAGGGGCAGAGGTGGCTTGGGGCAGGACAGCAGCTTCCAGGAGCTGTGCTCAGCCTGCACCACGTCCTCAGTTCTCCGTGAGCACGGCTGCTGACAGCAGAGCCCAACCAAAACCCCCAGTTTTGACCAGGAAGCTCCTACAGCAGCATGCACGGAGGATTTTAGGATTCAAGTTTCCCACTTCAGAATTTTCTACCAGCTTGGTTAGTGGTGAGCGTACACCTGCATTAAGATATTAAAGATATTTAAGAAATTAAATCCACCACCTGTTTCTTTACAGGCTTGTAGTTTGTGTTAGCAGCCTGTGCACTTAACAATCTGAACTGAAAAAGAATAAGAGTGTCTTGGCCATACAAACAGTTAGGGCTTTCCATCTCTCGCTGTTCTTTGAATAGTTTTTTCCATTAGAAATTCATGTTGCAGGGTAAAAGTACTAATTAGTCTCTCGGCTTTGAGCAGTGGTAAGATGGGGAGTTAAACCGATGTTTTTCCCTGCTCTGTGTCATGATGAGCATTTGCCTTTGGCCTATTGAATTTATTAATGTGGTTGCATGGCTGTGGTGTGTGGGTGGATAGGAGAAACTGCTCATGGTGACGTCTGCTTCGTAGTAATAAAGTGCAAGCTGAATTGAGTTAATGAAATCTTGGTGTAATTGTAAGCTGCAAGTACCTTCTGAAAATACCAGGGCTGATGGATGAGTACGGATATGTAGGATCGTAGTTGTTCTTGTCAGTTGAATCCTAAAATTGCACGGCTACAAAATGTTGGCTGCGTGCTCAGTTCTCACACACCTGCGAGCGTTCAGATTGGAGCTGATCTGTCAGGGCTCTGAGCTGCTGGAGGAGAAGGTAGGATGGCTTCCCTTTGATAGTCCCCTGTTACCCACTAAGCAGCCTGAGTCAAGGCTGGACTTTTCTAATCAGTAATAGGCTACAGCACAGCCTCTGGCAAGAATATCATATTTCTTGCTCCTCTGTTCCAAAAGGAAAATGTGAAAAGAGAGAAACGTCTCCCACCGTCTTTAATCCAGTTGACGTACCTGGTGGTACACTGAATTTATTTCAAATCGTTACTTTTTATTTTAAGGCAGGCATTGGGTGATTTTTTTTTCCTCCTCTATTAGCGAGAATAAAAGATGAAGTGCTTTCATTCAAGTAGGTAATCCCCAGAGAACAAATTCCTTTGGAGAGTTCGGGGAGGTATTTTCACTGCTGTGTTGGATTAATTTGCATTTAGAATTTCTGGTTCAGCGCGCAGTGGCTTGACCTTGTGCTGTTCTGTAATTCCGCAATATTCTCGTACTGATTACACACCCGGTGCTTGCTGTATCACTACCGAAAAATAAACTGCGATGTGCTGCATAAAATGCAGCTAGCACTGTCGGTGACACTTGACCTAGCCGGAGAAGGAGGAATGTGTTATTTTTAAAGAGCTGTTGTCGAAGCTTGTAATCCTAAAATTAGACCTCCAGCGCAGGTCGGATTTGGATCGTTTGCCCGGATCTGCACGACTCTTGCCGAGGCTCTCCCTGCTCGCAGCACTTTGGAGCATCTCCCACGCTGCCAGCAATTCCAGCTGTGGTAATTCCAGCTGTGCCACGGGCTGCCAGGGCACCTGGAGCTGCCAAAGTCACAGCACTGGCAGCCACCTGGGCAGGTCCTGCTTCTGGTGGTGCTGCTGTGCTCAGCTAGGTGGTGAGTCGCTGGATTTCTGCCCCGTGCCCCCTTTCTGTAGGCTGGGTAAGGAGCTGAGCTCCCCGCTGAGCTCTAATACTGCCCTCCTGATTTAAATAGAAAGGTGTTAGGGATAAAAGGCAAATTTGTGTCTGTAAATCTGCTGTATGGCCGTGCAGGCAGGACTGAGTTTCTCCATGGGTCTGAGGCACGGCTGTAAAACCAGCTCAGGATCGAACCTTGGCGTTCGTGGCTGTGCCCAGATTTGAAGGAGGGCATCTCTCAGCATTAACTCTTCATCTAAAGGAATCATTGGGCCACCTGCTGTCTCTGAAAGCTGACCTTGTTCTCTCATTTGTAAAAGAGGGTGGAAAGCTTCCAAAACTTTTAATTTTGAGCCATTTCCTCTTCTCAGAAATTAACCGAGGAGGACAAACCATTAAACTGTGTAAAATGGAAATTAAACCTTTCTTCTGGAGTTAACCCCGTTCTCCAAACCCTTTGCCAATCTGTGTTTGCAATTCATTTCCTAAATAATTTTGAAGGTTAAGGAAGGGCATTGATGGTAATTTCAGCGTCTTCATTTTACTGTCTTATTCACATGAATTGCTGTTTTCTCTGCTGCACAATAGCAAGAGGGAGCTAATAAGTGTGCTGCTTGTTGGCTTTTCTGCGTAGTGCCAAGCTCCTTTGCTTCTCCTCGCGCTCTTCTCCAAGGCATCACAAAGTACAGTCGCCTCTCTTCCTGTCTGGTGCGGGGAACAATGTTTGCACTACAGTAGGATATTATACCGCAGGCAGTGTAACGATAGCCCTGTGGTCTGCAGTTCTTCTGTAAGAATTATTTATGACTAAGGAAAAAAAAAAGCGTGTGAAAGAATTAACTGAATTTGAAAATTTCTCGAGCGCTGCGGGATCCGGCATAGAAAAAGTGCCAGCGAAGACATTTTTCCTGTTGCTGTATTCCTGAATTTTAAATAAAGCCTTATGCTTCGTTTGTCAATTTTCCTGGTTCCTCTTTGTGGAAAATATGGCTTTGTAAAAGCATTTGGGATCTGTACGCATAACAAGATCCCGTAAGAAACCTGGGGTAGGAATTCAGAGCGCCAGGCGGTGCGAATCCTTTCTCCTTGCCAGAAGTAGAAGTTGTCTTAGTGTGACGGTTGGGGTTGTGTTTGTGTGCGTGCTGTTTGCTCTTTGCAGGTGTGGTGTGAGTTTCTGTCTGTCTGGGGGAACTTCTCCCTGAGTCAGCACTTTCCTTTAGCCCGGTTCCTTGCAGGCTGGCAAGAAGCACTCTCCAGGCCCTGGCTTCTCCGACTAACCCGAGACCACAGGTGCGTGCTGCATCTTGGAGATAAAGCATCAAGAGCACAAAGCGTAGAGGTAAAGCTTCAAAATACATTGGAGCTTCAAAATATGTTGGAGCTTCCCTTAGCTGTTTCAGCACATCTTGGGCAGCAGAGGCTCTTGGTGGCTTTGTGGGATTCCTGTTTCACGTGCAGTCCCTTGAAATTGTAGGTGGATGTGGATATCCCAGTTGGTGCTTGCCTCCTGCAGACCTGTTGGCATGGGTGGCTTGAGATAATTAAAAATTTCAACAAATTTCTGGCAAACTTCTTACATCTAGTGTCAATTTTCACCCTTTCTCTTGCCCACTTGATGTGAAAGGCTTTTCATGCGTTTCTGGTCCATACCTAGCTGGCCTGTGTGTATATTTACCTTCAGGCTTGAAGTGAAGGGCATTTTATCAGTGCAGACAAACCCCGGGTTGAGTTTTGCATTCCTGAGATCGGAATGGGTTCTGCTGGAAGTCTGTATATAGGTGGATTTGTACGGCTGCAGCTTTGAACTAAGTTTATTAAGGACTTTGTGGCTTGGCCTCATTTCTGAGTTAGTCTCAGCAAATTAAATATGGTTTCCTCATGTAGATTGTGTTCAGTGAATTTAATCTCTTGTGAGAGAGCTGTTGAGAAGAAGTTCAGTCAAGAATTCCTCCTGTCTGCGCACCGAATCTAAAAGAGCACCGCAAGAATTCACCGGGATTATTCGTGGAGGGAAAGGGAAATTAGGTATTCCCTTCCAGATAACCCTTGATAGCACGGGGAAGCTTCGCTGTGTGGTCTAGAGTGTTGTGCATTTCCTTTTCTATCTATTTAAAGATGACAAGTTATAAAACAGAGAAAACATCTGACCAGGGACCGGGAAGGGACGGCTTGGAAGGCTTGCCAAAGCTGAGCACGAATCTCCACCTTCCCCTCTCTGCTTCATCTTTCAAAGAAACCTCCCCGAGCTGATGGGGCTTTTCCTGCTGTCGGCCAGGGATGGTGACAATCAGCGGCTCTTGCTTTCTGCTGCCTTTGCAACTCCAGCGTTAAAACTGCAAACCCAGCTTTCTGCTGAAGCTGCAGGAGCATTGTACTTCCTTGTGGTTTGTTGTGAGATGGTAATGCACCGAGGTCTCTGAAAAAGCCCCAGCTTTCTGTGGATGGTTTTGATCGTGCATTCGGAATGGTTTCTCGCTTTTATGTAGTGAGGGTAGTTGGCTTTTTGATCTCTTCAACCATAATATGGGCTGGCGGACCTGCACCCTGATGGTGTGAGGGTTTGTGTTGTGATTCTGATGGTTCTTTGGTTATATTTATTCTGCTGGCTGAAGTTGGTGTCGTTTAGGACTGGCACGTGTTTCCATGTACTATAAAATTCACCTTTCCTATATGGTTTCTGGTATTAAAGTGATATTTTCAAAAGCTTATGAAGTTACAGCAAGTAATGAAGCACACTTTGCTTTTTGTCTGGTCACGGGTGCACACGTAGCTGAGGCACTTGACAGCATAGTGCACTTTTAAAGGTATTTTGTGAGGCCTCTCATCCCTGGCCTTTAAAGAAAAATAATTCTCTTAAGATAAGAGCGTTTTTCATAAATTCACAGTTGGTTAAAAGACAGGAAGCAGGGGGAGAGATGAACACTCAGTTCTCCCAGCAAAGGGCTATTTCCAGTGACGTGTCCTGCCGGAGCTCAGTGCCCTTGCAAGTGCTCCCTTTTCCAGTTAATTTCTAAATACTGACGTGATCAAATCAAAGCCAAGCAGCTAAATTTCAGAAGAATCCTGAATCATTGAAAAGAAGGAAGAAAGACTGAGATCTGTTTGAGTGATAAAATACACGAATGGAAGTGTAAGGGAGACATGGGAAGGTGGCAGGGTTGGTTGGAGACCTGCAACAGCTTCCAGAAATTAAACTCAGAGCTCAGGAAATGTCCAGTTTCCATAAAACCAGGAGTGGCATAAAGAAACGGAAGGTGACTTGTTCTTAAAAAGCGTGCCCCCTGTCTACAACACGGGGAACAAATATCCAGGTTCACAGCAACGTGATGGGAGCTCTGGTTTGGGCTGGCTGAGTGTGCTGGGGGATTTAAAGCAACTCCAAGAGGGGTTGGCAGGGCCTTGTAGGTTAGTTACAAGTCCAGGCAACATTGATATTCTTTTCTTGTACTCTTTACATGAGGATTCGTGTCTGAGGCCTTGGTAAGACTTTATTTTATTTTATTTATTTGCCTGGTTCAGGAGGTACCCTAACTTTAGTAGAAGAATGAACTCCCGTAGCTCAGCTCACTCGGTCGCTTTCCAGGAAAGATGCATGTGTGCCTTTGGACCGAAGAAGCCTTTGTAGAGCTGCGTGTTGTCCAGCACTTCTGCTTTCATTTTAAATGGCATGTTAATAATCTGAGGAATGATAACAGTGGTGGAATGAAATCCGTGCTTTAATTCTCCCCGTGTCTGTTGTCAGTGATCGGGTTGTGTCTTTGGGGCGTTGGGGGAAGTTGTTAGAGGACACGTTACGCATGCCATCTACTAATGGGGCAAACACTGTTAGAGTTCAAACAAGTGGTGAATGTCAAAGACGTCTGACGATGTTAATGCAATACCAAAATCTGCCGGTTTGCTCGAGTAATGTATTCTAAAGCTTAATAGGCCTCTGTTTACTCAAAACAGTGACCTTACATAAATAACCGAAGCAAGTTTCCAGCTCCAGAGCTCGTCCTTGGGTTTTCTTGCCAGTCATTTCAATTTTACAATTCCATTTTCATATAATTAAAAATTCTTCCGTGCTGCCTGAAAGACATACAGCGCAGAAATTGGGGATCTGGTGAGCGCTGTCAAATGCACAAAGGAAGTGCATTTGGAAAAAAAAAAAAAATTCCCCTCTAATCTGCTTAGCGTTAAAGGTCACCTTGAGCTGGAGTGCATCGCTCTGGTGCTCCTTTCTCCTCCCTGGGCCTCGGGTTAAGGCAGAGCAGGGTTCAAGATCTCTGCCCTGAAACTGAGTGCTCGTCGCCTTTATCTGGGGCCTCGGAAACGCCTTGGTCAACGTGGAGGAAATCCACTTGGTGTCGGTACGCAGCCTCCTGCAGCAAGGGTAGCAGACCGCAGCTGTCAGCTCTAATGCAGCTTCCTATAAACTCTGCAAGCTAGCACCGAGCTTTCTGTAATTAAAACTTCTAGATGGGTTTTACCTTGTCGGAAATTAAATCCGTAATTTCTTTCTCGGACTTCGTTTCTGGTTTGCTTTTCAGGTTTTCCATTGGCATCAGCGCAGATAATTTCTTGCTTTCTGTCTTTTTTGGCAGCTCAGGTGTTTCTGAGCTTTGACATTTGACGTTACCTGTTTATAGCTGGCACTTCCCAGCAGTTGGTCTATCCATTCTTCTCAAGGTGAGAAGAGTAAGGGCTTTTTGTCTTTTTTTTTTCAAACTCGAATCTTCTGAAGAAATCTAGAGAGCAAACGCATCACTACCAGAATTTCTCAAAAGCGCACGTAATTGCTTTCCGTGTAGGGATAATGAAAGACGCCACTAACGTGCTTTGTTTTGTTTGTTTTTTTTTTCTTACTTAGGTCATGATTTTCATTTTCTCGTGTCATTTTCTTGAAGAGAGGAAATGATTGTAGTGGAACTTCTTGCAAGTAAGCCACAGATACGGAGTCTTCGTAGCTCAGAAACGTTCATAGAAGAGCAGATATAGCCCTTTTTTTGTTTGTGTCCTAGCACCGCGCTGATTAAAAAGGGAAATAAAAATGACGACTTCGTCTATTAGACGGCAGATGAAGAACATTGTGAACAATTACTCAGAGGCCGAAATAAAAGTTCGGGAAGCGACCTCTAACGACCCGTGGGGCCCCTCCAGCTCGCTGATGACTGAGATAGCAGATCTGACTTACAACGTTGTGGCCTTCTCTGAAATTATGAGCATGATCTGGAAGCGACTCAACGACCACGGCAAGAACTGGCGACACGTGTACAAGGCCCTTACGCTCTTAGATTACCTGATCAAAACTGGCTCGGAGAGAGTGGCGCAGCAGTGTAAAGAGAATATTTTTGCTATCCAGACGTTGAAAGATTTTCAGTATATCGATCGCGATGGGAAAGACCAGGGCATCAACGTCAGGGAGAAATCCAAGCAGCTGGTGTCTCTGCTGAAGGACGACGAGCGACTTAAGACAGAGAGGGCCCAGGCCCTGAAGACCAAAGAACGCATGGCTCAGGTGGCCACCGGGGTGGGCAGCAACCAGATCACCTTCGGTCGAGGTTCCAGTCAGCCAAACCTCTCCACCAGCTACTCGGAGCAAGAATACGGAAAGTCTGGAGGCTCCCCGGCATCCTACCATGGCTGTAAGTACAAGAAAACACACACGAGATTTTTTTTCCCCACCCTTTTGTCTTTCTTTCCCACTCTTCTGAGCTATTTCACGTTCTGATTTGCCATTAGAAGTGAGAGGAAATGGTGCCCTCCAGGACCAGAAGGGGTTTTTTGCAGTGGCTGCATCTGTGCAGGTCTGCTCTCTTGAAATGACTGGCTGCATGTTTGCTTTGGAGAGGATGTGAGCGGTGACGTAAATCAATTTAAAAAGCACTTGTTTACTGTCAGCTCCCAGAGGTAGCATTGTGGAGCTGCTTTTGTGAACATGTTCCAACGTTTGATGTGATATGTCCTCGGTCTAGGAGGGAGACAGTTAATAATTTCTTTTTTATTTCTAGTTTTAAAAGGATTGCTTGAAATTTTTTTTGTGTTGAGATTGTTTTTTCTTGAAGTATAATTGAAGAAGAAAGTAGGAATAAAGAGTAATTCCTGGATCATTTTGCTAGATACTTTATGTTGCTGCTCTCGTGTTTTAGGAAGAGTATTGGTAATTAACTTCCTTTATTGCTTACTCAGCAGTTCTTAGACGAGTAACACTTGGATTATGTCAGTGATTAAATATTTACACAATCAGCGTTTGGTGTGCAAATATCAGTACCAAATCCTGCATTTCATTCTAAGGAAAAAAAAAGTACAATGTGTGGGAAGAATGGATTCTTTATAGCAGTGCTTGGGGGAACTCCCTGTCATGTTAGGAGGAGGCCTGAGCTGGCACTAAATCCTTCTTAATATAAGTAATGATCTGATGAAAGCTGCTTTGGCTGAAATGTCAGTGGTTGTGGTCTAATTCTGAAGGAAAATCTTTTCTTTAACTGAATGCTTATAGTGTGTGGAGGACTGTAACAGAGCCAGTGTGGTGAATTGATTGAGCACCAGTTTTAAGAATCTCAAGTTTGTCATGTCCTGTATCCCAAAGCGCCTCTCAGATTATAAATATGTGAGTGGTGTCAGTACCCCTGTCATACGCCGATGTTTTTTGTGGAAGGCAGTAGGAAGCCAGCAGGATGAATCAAGCTAGCATGAAGAAAATCACAGTGAAAATAAAAGCTAGAGAGAAAAGCAGGATTTTTTTTTTTCCCCCTAAATGAAAAGCTTTTAGGATGCAGGACTTAAAAAAAAAAAAAAAAAAAGTGCATGAAGGTTTCCAGGTATGAGAATTTGTCTGTTATTTTAACAGTGGATTAACAAACATTTTAGTTGTTTAATAACCATATTTAGATTGATTCAATATGAATTTTTAATTGATAAGTAGATTTTTATCACTGCAATAACATTATTTTTCTTCTGAGGTCTGTAGGGCTCATTTGTTTATCTTAAAAATCCCCTAATTAAGGAGATAGCTTGAAATATTGTTTTGTCATCAGCCGATGGACTGCAGTAATAGCCACCGAAGCATGCCGAGCACACCTTTGGTTTGTTGCACCCCGATTTCTTCACCAGCTCTTGCCTGACTTGGTGCGTGTAACTGCTGTTTGCCGCGTTAAACGCTGCCAGAGGCCTCCAACTCTTTCTCACAGCCAGGATTGAGCAATGCAGGGCGTGTTTCTGAGTTGTTATTCCTTGGACATTTTAGGAATTTTGATGGGGGACTAGATGTCAAGAAGCGAGTTTGGTCATCCTGTCAGTGCGGAGGGTTAGGTTACTCGGAATTCGCACTTGTGTCCTGCTCTGCTGCCTATCTCTGTAGGATTGTCTCTGAGGTAATGGTTTCTTAACCTTTTTTTCCTCTTCCCCCTTAAGCATGTGCCTAAGAAGCTTTAGAAATCTCAGGCTTTTCTTCCTGTAGGTGGTTCTTCTGTTGCAGACTCGCCAGTGTTTAATTATCTGTTAGCGAAAACACAGATGGCTGTTAATTGTTCAGACCTGTATCTTCTGAAATTTGAATGCATTTCTAGTACAGATGGTTTATTTGAGTGTAGCAAAGCAAACCAGCACCTTGCAAAAGGTGTGCAGAGCTTTGTCCTTTGTTGTAGGACGAGGAGTTTCATCTAAACCAGACATTTAAACTGGTACATAAATGTGGGGGTTCCTTACACCTTTTAATGGAAAAGTCGCTTTTCAGAAGTTAGAGATTGTATCCATCGTGATTTCTTTTATTCTCCAATGATATCCTTGTTTTGTTCTGAAGACAGGGACTCAGCAGGCTGTATAGAAGGAATTACATTAAGGTTGGTTCCTGGGAAGTCCTCTCCTTATTGCAATTTCAGATGCAGTCACTGTACTGCGTGCTCTGGTAGAATTGTGCTGTAGGAGAAGAGATCAGAGGCATCTAGACTTAATTATGTCTTTTGCAATCTATAGGAGGAGATTTGCCTCTAAGAAAATGTACACCCAGTCTCCTGCTAAAAGTATTTAGTGTGTTTTGTTGGCATTTGAACATAAATTAAGTTGGGGCGAGCGTAACAACCTTCCCACCAACAAAGCTAGAGGAAATGTTTCATCTCTGTGCTTTGGTATGAGCAGACTTTACGTTTGTTTCTTGTTGGGCACAATGCATGGGGAGTGCAGATTTTGAGGATTTGTAGCTGATTGCATTCTTCTTGTTTGAAGAGATGGTTTGTGGCTACTAAAACCTCCTAATTTTTAGTACTGTCTTGCAGAAGAAAAAAAAATCTGAGCTCTCTGAATGTGCTTAATAGCTTCTCCAGGACAGATCGTGAGGGGAACAAGTAACTTCTACTGGATAAGGTGTCAGATTTGAGCAAGGGACATCTTCCCCCCTATCAGTTACTAAATGAGCAGTGTCAGATAAGTCCATGGGCCGCTTTTTGTTTGCTTTCTTCAAAAATACTGAGATAGCTGCAGCATACAGCATTGGCTGTAAATATTGCAGTGCTGTAGCAGCTCTTCTCCAGCTTCTCCCAGCATACGTGTAGGCTTGTATCTACAGTGGGTATATGATTGGTTTTGTATTTGATGTTGAGCTTGAGGGTTTTGTCTTGGTGGGGTTGCTTGTCTTTGTATTCCAAATGATCCTTTCTGGAAAAATAAAAGCAGCACTGATAGCCTGAACAGCGTGAGAGAATTCAAGGTGGAAAAAGGTCTCGAGTGATTTCCCATCGGCCTGTACTGCACTGACAAATAGGGATGTTTTCCTTGCAAATAATTTCATCTCACCTCTAACAGTCCTGTGGAAAGTGAAATGGTGAAGCACGGGAGTTTTTAATAAAATCCTTCCCCCCAAAGCTTCATCTTAATGATTCTGTTGGACCTGCAGATCTCTGCGCTGTAAAGCTTGTGAGATTCTGGGAATACATCATGGCATGTGATCATTACTGACTATTGATGTTGTCATTTGTAAAAATATTGGTATGTTTTAGCTACAATCTGTAGCTTTACGATCGGAAAATGGAAGCCAAGAGAGATACTGTACAGCTAAAAGCAAAAAGCTTCCTCCTCCCAGCCTCATCTTGGCAGCACTTTGTGACGTGCTGGAGACTGTTGGCTGTTTTCTGGTCCATAGCTAGGGGCAATTAATGCTCGGGTTAAGATTTATTAAATACCCCATGACACAATTTGTTAAACTCATGTATATTATTTTGGAAAAAGTGCAAACTGTATGGAGTTTCCTTTCAGGTGAAAGGAATACATTTGCGTGATGCTGAAACTAACTTCACTGGGGAGGGGAAGGAACAGAAGGTCAATATTTGAAATGTTTGGGAGCAGTAGTGCCCCACCTCTGATCTGGCTTTGTGTCTAAATATTGTCTTTATGCTCAGCGTTAGTCACTCAGGTTGGAAATCTGCAGCCTCTTGCTTCCAGCCCTCTTCCACCCGTGGCTGCTGAGATCACTTAAATAGGATTCAGCTTCTTAATATAGAGCTCTACGTCTGCGCCGCGAGGCTGTGGCAGACCTGGGAGCACCTCTGTGAGATCTGCTGCTTGTGATCCAGTCCTCCAGGCAGTAACTCCTGCTTTTTGGTGCTCTTTCAGCAGAAGCTCACTGCCAAGGCGCTGGAGTCAGCAGCGTGGCAGGAGCATCGCCTGCGGTCACATCTGAGGGGGATTGGTTTGGGTACTGGGCTTCAACACCTGCAGAAGCCCCTAGATATGAGCACCTGGACGTGGATCACCCCATCTTTTTCAAGCATCCTTGGAGCAGTTGGGTTGAGCTGCCTGTAGGAGGCTGCAGCAGCTCCTCGTGGCTGGGGGCTGCTTAGGGGAGGCAGCAAAATATCAGCAAAGTCCTCTACCGGGGGGGAAGAGCCTGACACAGCCAGTTCCTCAGCACCCCTTCCCCCAGAATGAGTTTGTGTGGATGTGTTTAAACTTCGAAGGATCCCTGGAAACCGCTGGTCCTCTCCTTACACGATTTTTTGTGCTTTAAAACCACGTTTTAAAAGCAGTGCTGCTCTTTCGAGAGGTTCTGTCCCTCCAGGCCCAGCTGTGTTACTTCAGGCTGTGCACATCCTTTCCTCAAGGCCATCTGCTGCTCTGGGTTTGGGTTGCATCTAGAAATGGGTATCAGGGCAAGACGGGTGTGTGTTCTCCTGTCCTGGTCTCCTGCACACAGACGTGGCAGCCGGAGCCAGGCACAGCTTGGTGTGACCCAATTTTATGGGAGCACTTTGCCCGGAGGTAGGCTGCTTGCCCGAGAAATCGGGTTCATTGTACAGACAGCTGATTTGATAAAAGGTTGCTTAAAGACTCACTGAAAGGGGCTTTTACAGACCTTGTGAAGTGCCAAGTCTGTTAACCTTGCGTGTAAAGATTTTGGGAGCAGTCTTTTAACTGAAATGATGAGTTTTAATATTTCCAGTGATGGCTCGCATGAAGTTGACTCGTTATTTAAAAGCAGCTCTGTGAAGCATCAACGAGTTCCTGTTCACTCAACTATTTCAGCTCTGTCTCCCTTTTTGTTCGGAGTAGAAAATAATTGAGAGGAGTTGGTAATTCAGGTGTGACATTACAGAAAGCTCGGAGCGCTGGGCTCTTCATTCCCTTGCAGTCTGTTCTGCAGCTCTGCAGGTTGGGATCTGCCTCTGGCCTTCCATCCGAGTCGGGGAACATCTGGCATAACATGGAGCAACCAACCTGGGTGAGCTGCTTGGCTGATTTCTGCAGTTTGAGGTGTTGCAGGAGGCTGGCAGACTCCTGTGTTTGCTGCCAGGTGTCACCTGACAACTTGATTTAATCCTCTCATTGTACTGTACTTTTCTTGGTGCTCTGAGTAAAGGTGGGAGGTGGCCTTGGCGTAACCAGGCTCCGGTAGTTGGAATAAATTACCTGGATTTATTTAGATGAATCTATTAAGATAAGTGTAGCGATCATATGAGAGAAGAAATAGTCCTCGACTAAAAGAAGCCTCAAGGATCTGTTCAGAATTAAATGAAACGTGAAAGTGCTCCGCCTGCCTCAGTGCAACTGGAAATGGTGCAGCAAGGCTGGTCAGCTCCACCGTGACACGTTGATGGGTGCTGTTAATTCCCAGCCTGTATTGGAAAGATCTCTTCAATTTCCAGTGGGAACCTGGATCGCACAACTCCTTCTAGATCAGGCAGTTTGCAGGTGCCAGTTCATAATTTGAGAGCTAAGACTGCCTTTTGGAAAACAGACCATCAGTATTTGAACAGGCTTTCATTTGAAGACCAACACGTGGGATCTACGTTTGGATCCAGAGTGGGTTCCTCTTGGTTTCTAAGAGCTTACCATGGTATTTTCTCATTTTTCAAGTCACACTTTGTTTTTTTCTACCTTTTTAGAAGGACCAGTGGTGTGATGAAGCTGAATAAATGTGACTAAGAACGCCCTCCTGCAGGTGGTGAAGCCAGGGCTTGCTTTCTGTGGCATCACTTGGTGTGGAGTGGCAACAAAAAACCCACAACCAACAAGCATGGGCTTCTGAACAGAAATACCTGCTCTCATCTTCATGCTGGGACTGACTTTATCACTAATACAGACAATGACTCTGCTTTTTAGCTGCATACTGTATACATCCTTTAATTAACCGAACCTTCGGGCGTCTCCAGAGGGCTTTTAATAAAGCCAAAATACAGCAAATTACCAATAAATACGTACGAAAGACGTCATAGCCCATGCTGGAGACAGATGGTGGAGCAG
Source organism: Anas acuta (assembly GCF_963932015.1). Classification (NCBI taxonomy): domain Eukaryota; kingdom Metazoa; phylum Chordata; class Aves; order Anseriformes; family Anatidae; genus Anas; species Anas acuta. The sequence continues at coordinate 15,888,919 of NC_088993.1, forward strand.
AATCCTGCCTCGGTGATTATCTGGGGTTGGAAATGACTTCCCTGTGCCTCCGCTCCATCCAGGCAGGGAAGCAGCCCGGTGGCAGCCCCCGGCAGAAGCAGACGCCTCTGGGCAGCCTCGGGGGGAGCCCGGACCTCCAAAATCCCCAAGCAGCAACAAAGCGGGGCTTAGCAGGTCAGAATTGATCTATTGAGTCCCATCTTACATAAACATCTGAGTTAACTGTCATGTGCTGGGGGATAAGGGGTTCTTTGTGTGGCAGCGGTGCTGTTACTACGGCAATAACCTTTATGCCAGATCCTCGCCCCCCCCGAAACGGTAAGGCCGGGATGTGGCCACTACAGAGGGGCAGTGACAGCACCGAGGGACTCGAGAGGTGGCCTTGCTGGATAAAACGTGCCAGATCGCTGCCAAGAACAGCACGCTGAATGTCCTTTAATCCTATTTTCAAAAAAAACATGCTGTCTGCTAGCTAATGCAGACGGCTTTACAACCACTGTGGAAGTTTTAGTGTAAAATGGCAACGCTTTTATCGATGTTTTTCTTCTTATTAATGTAAGGCCCAAGGATAAATTTCAACCAACAATTTTTGCCCTCGTTTTTTTTTTTTGCACGAAGAACTCCAGAGTGCCACAGTGGAGTTAATAAAACCAAGCAGAATTGCTGAAAAGCCTGAAAGTGAAAAGAAACAAGCGATGCCTGCGAGCCCCCTTATTACCTGTGCTCAACCCCTGGATGCTGGTCTCTGCTGGGAGCCCAGAGGTCGCACAGTGCCCTGCCAGGCCAGGCAGCTGAGGACACACCAGGGAGGACGAGTGCAGTGCTTCCAGTGGGCTGCAGCCGCCCGTTCTTGCAGCTACCTGGCACAAAATGGTGTGTGCTGCTGCAGGCTGGAGCTGCTGAGCGCTTACAGCCCTTCATGTGGGCTTGGGTGGGAAAACAAAGGGCTGAAGTGAAGGAATCCATCTCGCATGCTTTTAAAGTCATCCTACCATCAGCTGCTTAGTTGTTGTGGAGTTTAATTAGCGTCAACAGAGATGAAAAACCCCTGTGCAGAAGGTCCAGGAAATCACCATCTCGCCCCCAGCTGCGGTTCAAGAAGCAGGAGGCACCTTCCTCATCATGCTCCAGATGCCGTCTGCTCTCAGGTGACCCTGGTGGTGTCCCTTCAGTGTGTCCAGCCTTGTTTTGAAACCATTATGAATCTGGCCTTCTGTAATTCCTGCTGGAAAGCTGCTGCTTGGAGGTGATCCGTTTGTAATTGTCTCTCAGTTTTATTCAGTTATTTTTTATTGTTAGTTTTTGTCCCTCTACCTTAAATAGCTTTTTTCATTCCATAGTATTTGCAAACCTGATGTATTTAGCATCTGTAATCTGCTCGATCTTTTTTTTTATGAAGATAAACGTATAAAATATTCCCTGTGCTCAGAAGGGAAGCATCTTCACATCCACTCTGTTCTCAAAATCATTTGTTGAGGGTTTGTATGACTGGAACTGCATTTGGTGTGTCAGATTAATTCTGAGTACTGCTTTGATGCACGGGGCTGCTGTCAGTGACAGCCGTAGGAAGCTAGTGGCTGGCAGATCCTGCCTGGGTTGGTACCAAAGTTCTTTATACCTCTGTTGCTTCCAGTCAATGCCCCCAGTTTGCAGAAGGTTGTCATCAAATCCTTTTCCATTTCTTGTTCCCTTCTCAGCCATCAGCTTTATATGTTCTGGCTCCTCCTTCTACTGCGACAGCGTTTCATAGCATTGTCTTGGCATTTTCCTGTAAGCTGCATTTTGTTTGTTAACAAACAAAAGGTTCTTAAGGTTGGTCTTCAAGCTAGTTGTTGAGAAGCTGCTGGTAAGCTTCCTTGGCGATGGGCTTCTTCGCCTGTTTTGGTTTTCACACTGAGCTCTGTTTCACAGCACCGTCCTGTTGAGCATCACAAAAAGCTCTGCTTTTCCTTTTGGTAGAAAAAGTTAGAAAAAGATCTTGTTTTTTCTGTCGTGTGCTACTGTTGGTAACCTCCTGTTGAGTTCTATCCTCTTCCCTCTTGAATTTGGTTTATTTTTGTATTTAAGAACATCCAAGCTTTTTCCAAACACTTTAAGGTCGTGCTATGCCCTACTGCCAGACATCCTGTTCTCTGATGTCCTTTTTATTCCTGTAATCATCCAAATAATGGATTGGAGAGCCTGTCTGTGACTGCTGGAGCAAGAAGTACTCATGAAGCAGGCTAAATATAGATACTTCATGTGAGAGAGAGTTTGGAAAAGTGATCGGATTGATGGATGAGTAACACCTTCCTAAACGTGCAGCAAGGAGCGAGTCTGCTTGGCCTGAAAGCTTTGGGACCAGCACAGCGTGGATGGTTTTGGGTGATAAAGCTGTCCCTGTAGGAACAGAACGGGATGGGGTGGCACAGCGAGTGTAGGGTGGGAAGGGGCAGGCATACCCCATCGGCTGGAGCCAGCTTTCTGGATGAAAGAGGAACGGGCAGTTTTTATTTCGTAGAGCCATTTTGGCCTAAAAGGTAAGGGGAGAACAAGACTGGGAAATGTTTGGAGTATTAAAACAGGAACTGAAAAAATGCTTCTAAAATTACCGTTCAGCAATCAAATTTCTACCTACCCAACCTCGTAAAGGACTGATTTCTTGAGCTTGACATTCTAGTTCAGAAACGTGCTTCCTGTTTGTTAAATATTAACACATATTTTGAACAACTGGAATTACCATTCCAGCCATTACATCCAAACTTCCTCGTCTACCAAGATAAAATTTCAGTTTGAATAATCTGGGTGCTAGAGAATTACCCCAAAAGTTGCTTAATGACTCTGTAGCGATAACTAGAGTTGTCCCATTGGGATGGGAGTTTCTGTATGCTACTGCAGAGAAAACATCACTAACAGATGATTTATGCTTTGAGAAATTGTATATTTTAGCTGCCCAGCTTGATTGTTTTTCTGAGGGGCGGGGGTACGTTGCCAGCAGTTATTAGCTAACAGAGACCTCATCCGAAGAAAGAGCAGCCAGCAACAAAAAATAAACAATGCCCCCAACATATATACCAAACCTTTTTTTTTTTTAGCAGAGAATGATAAAGTATTTTTGTGAATTTTCATTCTGAATAGCCGGTTTGTTTGCCTCTGAGCCTGCTTAGCAGTTAAGAATAGTTCTTTATCTGTCCCGTTTAAGACTGTATTATTTTACAGAAAAGTGGGCGGTGTCCAGTTTTACCCTGGCATTGGCCAGCTCCCAGCAAATTCTTACTGACGTTAGATGTAAGAAATATTGACAAACGTTTAAGTGATTAATTCCGAGCTTCAAGTCAGCAACCTGTCTCCCCGAAGCTCTGCTGAGCAGGGTCTGCAGCCCTTGTTGGGGCCGGCTTGTTGACATGTCCTGATACTACAAAAAGCCTTTGTTCCCCGGAAACATTTCTCCTTTAAAGCAAGCAGAGAGCCTTGCAAATTTCTCCCTTCTAAATTTCTCTGGCTTGCTGCCCTGGGCTGAGAGCTAGAGGTTCAGCTCTCGGAAGGAGCTTTACCCCGACGGCTCAGGGCATGGCCACCGGCCCTGCGCCCCTCGAGGCACCCACTGCTGCCTTCAGGACCTCGGGCCTGGCACGGGAAGGCATCAGACCTCTTCTGCCTTTTTGGTATATATCATTTATAATCTGCTGCTTTGTTTCCGACAGCTACATCCCCTCGAGTTTCCTCTGAGCTGGAGCAGGCCCGGCCTCAGACGAGCGGAGAAGAAGAGCTCCAGCTGCAGCTGGCGCTGGCGATGAGCAGGGAGGTGGCGGAGCAGGTCAGTGCCCGTGTAGGTTTTCCAACCTGTCCAATTTCCTAGCCGGGGCTCTGTCTGCTCTCTGTGATGTTAGCTTGGCTTTGCTCCAGGTGGAGATGGGGGGGAGAGGCCATTCTGGGAGATGTTGCTCTTTCTTTTTTTTTTTTTTAATCTCTTTTTAAAGTAGCTATGGGCTTCGTGCTGTTGAGACTAGTGGGAGATGACAGTCGCTTTGCGAGAAGACTTGGTTGTGTGGGAGGATGTTAATCATCGCACTGCTGAAGGTGCTTTCTGTAAGGAAGAACTGGAAACATGACTAGTCCTGAAAGCTTTCATTAATGGGGCCAGCATATGAAATGTCACTGAATTCCGGTTATAATGAAATTTTGAGTGATTGGCCCATTTGGCGAGCTTGTCTGGAACACAAGGGCGATGTAACACAAAGTGCTTCAGTAGCTAAGTAACCTTTTTTGAAATAACGTAGCTGTTAAACCATCACTTTGGGTATGTTACTATGTTAATTCTTAAGAGGTTCATTCTGGTTTGGGAGTAAATGCTGTAATTGTGGATAAAGCCTGCTGCATGTCAACATAACATGTAACAAAGGTGCTGAATCTCAGCTAGGAGTGAAAATTCAAGTCAGCCATGCAGAGTGTCCATAATATTTTTAAAGGCTTCCTGGGACAAGTGTAGCATCCTGCTGTATGTTACGCATCAGAATCTCTGTGCTTTGAAAGGGCAACTGTCACCCAGTAAACCCTGTCGTTATTAAGCAATCAAGTTAAAGAAAATAAGCATCAGAATATATCAGTTGAAATAGCTTGAAAATTGCAAGGGAGATGCCAGTTGGGGAATCAGTCAACTTCTGAAAGACTTGGTGCAAGCAAAATATTTTCAATAGTCAAATCTGCCACAAACATGGTAGTTGACAGATGCTAAAACCTACAAAATACTCATGGAGTTGGCTAGGTTAATTCATTTAGATTTCTTCATAGATGCAACAGTTGCCCCAGATGTGGAAGGAAGCTGACAAAAGCCAGGAAAAGTAGAGTTGAAATCACTAAGTCCTTCAGTGCTGATTTGACTAACCAAAACCCACGATAATTTAAAGATGGAATATTTACTTTGTCTTTAAATTCAGCGGGGTTTCTAGCAATGTAAGTGAATTGTTGGAAATGAAGTTTCGTGTGTAGCTTTCCCATCAGGAGTAAAACAACAGGAGGGGAAATTTCAGTCGGCAAAATGGATGTTGTAAGGATTGCTCTGTTGGCTGGTGTTACGGGGTCGGCTTGCTCCTGACCTCTGCCTGAGCGAGGTGAGAATCCCAGGAGGAATTTGTTCTCCCTGGTGTGTTAAGTACAAGTCACAGCAAATAATCCCGGCCATCCCACCGCGCCTGCCTGCGGCGCACACCGATCCTGGGGGGCCGGCGGTGCTGCTTGGTGCTGCTTGGGCTTCCCCTGGCAGCGTCCTGCGGGGCTGGACACCCGAGGGAGCAGGCAGCACAGTCTAGGCTCATGGTCTATATCAACAGTGTTGATTTCCTTTGCAGGAGGAGCGCCTCAGACGCGGAGATGATCTGAGATTACAGATGGCTCTGGAGGAGAGTCGCAGAGACACAATTAAAATTCCCAAAAAGAAGGAGGTAGTGCCTTCAACTAAGAAATTCCCGGTTACGCTGCCAAAAGCTGAAATACAGTAACACGAAATAGCTTAATTCTGAGCTCTTTTATGCTTTTGGGATTGCTTTGTTGTATAGCTTAAAGCTTCTTCCATGCGGGTTAAATTTCAAAGTACTAGTCGATGCAGGTGTGTAAAAGGAAAAAAAAAAATGCTTCTTCACTCTCATGGGTTTGTACTTCAGACTGGTAATGCTCTTGATTAAAGCTCAGATTGTTCCTGCCCTCAGCATACAACTCTCTTGGACCTAATGGATGCCCTGCCCTCATCGGCACCGGCCCCACAGAAAACAGAGCCTTGGGGACCTCCTGCTGTTGCAAACCAAACAGATCCCTGGGGAGGATCCACAGCTGCAGCTACTGCCTCTGACCCATGGCAATCATTTGGTAAGATTAAACTCTGCCAGAAGGGAATGCTTATCTTAAAAGGACTCGCTTTTTAACATTGAGCTTTTCCAGGTTTCTCAACAGCAGTGCACAGTGTCACGCTTGATAACAACAGCGTATTAGTCCCTTTTGGTTGTTTCCTGTGCTCCAGAATTAACATTCCCTTAACATTTTCAAGCAGAAACAAATGGAAGTTGTGATCCTTTCCTGCTTTTTAAGCAGCTGAGATTTTTGTGTGTGCGTTTTGAATCTTAAAAAAGAGGAGGAGAGTGAAGCTTCTGTCTTCTCCTTAGGCAGCAAAAACAACTTGTCTCATCCTGGGGGGATGCTCCTGCTTTGACTGCTAGCTGTGTCCAGTGGCATGGGCTTAGACTCTTGCCAATATTTAATTAATGTAGTACTCGAGCAGGATGCTGTGGGTAGGAAGGCCGTAGCTCTAAATTGCTGTGTCTTGCTCCTAGCGAGATGGGCTGTGTATGCCATCAGAATGAGAAGGATGAAATTGCTTCGATGGAGATTTTTTTTTATACTAAACAAAAATTGAAGTTACTATTTTAAATAGTCTCAGCTTTTCATAAGCTTTTGGTGCTAAATTCATGGAATTTCTTCCTGAAGTCAAAGATCTGGTGCTTCACATGTTCAGGGGCAATAGTTCCAGGTTTTGCATGATTATTTTTTTATGTGCTCATTTTACCACCCGTGCAGCGTGCTGTTTTGTAGGCTAGCCAAAATCTGCCCAAGGCTTTACTCCTTTCCTTCAGAAGGCTGATGGCTCCTCACAGTAGATGTTAAACTCTCTGTGCCTGTGGAATCAGCGTTAGATCTATTTTTTGTTGGCTTTACATTTGGTTTGTTTGTTTTATTTTTGAGGATTCAGCATGTTCTGTGCAGGGGGCCCTTTCTTCCTGAAGACCAGCAGCTTAGCTCTGTCAGTTTTGCTGCCGGCTGGTGTTTCGAGGCTGACCTCTGCTGTAATGTGCTGCGGAGTTGTCTCATTAGGAGTCAGCGTGCTACCCTCTGGAAACCTGATGATATTTTGAAGTTTAATACTAAAGTGCATCGTTATTTTTATTTATTTTTTCCTTGTGGTGGCATTAAAAGCACCCACTTAGCTGCTGGGACAACTGCAGTTCATTGTTTAACTGTAACCTGTGGCTTTTTTGGGTGGTAAACTTCAAGCACAAAATTAGAACAATTCAAAGTTTTAGGCCCCAATGCAGTGGAGATTCGATGTTCTTTTTTCCCTGGTTAAAAAACAAACAAAACCCACCTCCTTCAAATCTCCTGCTTGATATATCATCCACTGACAACCTTTTCCATGCATCAGCTGCAGCTGTAGCGTTTCCTCCCAGTGGCTCCAAACTTTATTAATGCCATATAACAACCCCTTGTTCCAGCTTGCTGGTTACTTGGCTCCCAAGGGTAGGCTCGAAGATGTGAGATTTATGAATTTGACTGCTACTAAAAGAGTGACTCATTAAACTGTAATTCTCAAATCCTGCTCGTGCTTTGGCATTTCAGGAGAGATAATGGAAGCTAAGGGAAGGTATCTTCCTGAGTGCTCTAATTTTGTGAGCTCTCTTTATGAAAGAAAAGACTTTTTTTGAAAGCTTCCGTTTCTGGGAAGCTCTGTCATTAGCATTTCTTGTGTGGCGTTGTTTGTAACTCAGCACTAAGGACAGATAAAGGGAATCTAAGTGCTGGAGTGGGAACAGTTGGATTTATTTGGAGCATTTCAGCATTTCCTGGTCTGAAGCTGCTGCAAGACCGTGCCACCTGTTGATGAAACAAAGGCCAACACTGCAAATGGGAATCAGTGCCAGGGTGTGTGATGCTGAATTGTGTTTCAAGAATATCGGGCTGCCAAGAGGTTTTGTGTGTACCTTTAAAAAATAGAACGCTGTTCAGTTGTAATTTGAAGCCCACAAAGTGGTTAAAGGTTTTAGCTGTGCACTGCGTAGGTAATTCTGTTCTACCATCACTTCCACTGTCTGATTTGATCACCTGAGAGTGGCACAAGAAGTGCCTCTGAAGTACTAGCTTTGCCTTCCCGTGTTTCAGTGGCTGGGGAGGGGCAATGGGGATGGACAACATTGGGAAGAAAGCCCCAGTGATGCCTTCCAGCCGCTTCCTGGCCTGCTACAGATATGAAATGCGATTTGCTTTGGTGGTTTTGGGGTTTGATAAGCCCAAATAGTGTCATGTAGTGAAAGATGAGGTCACCTAAACTGAGGAGCAATAAATTACTAGGCTTAAAAGGAAGAATAAAAGGAAATAGGCAGGAAATTACATGTAGTGAGGCAAGTTTTTTTTCCCCTCCCTTCTGTGCATTCAGAAGTATACCATACCCTGTGTTTTAGATCACCTTGAGTCAGATACCATGAAGTCATTGGCAGGGTCTGTAGTGAAACCATATTTATTTTCATGTTGGAACTGCTGATTTTTTTAAATTCAGTTTCAAATGGGAACTTAGTATTATTCATCCATCTTCCACAGAATTTAGTTGTTCTTGTTTTTCTGCACGTATAACGTAAATCAGCGTTCCTTTATACTGAACTGCTTCACCTTTTTATGTTTAGTGTTAATAGGCAGTAATGGCTCATAACAGAGCTTCACCTCCTGTGAGAGCTTTCCAAAGTGAAACTGTACTGACTTGTGTTCCTGCTGGCTCTTCTTGCAGGTGCCAAACCAGCTGCTTCCGTTGACCCTTGGGCAGCACCAGCAGGATCTGCAACTCAGTCTCTGTCCAAAAATGTTGACCCTTGGGCTCCTGCTCAGCCATCTTCTACTGCAGCGAAGTCTTCTGTGGATCCTTGGGGACCAGCACCTGCAAACAAACCTCTCTCTACATCTGGTGAGAAATCATCTCATTCCATATCCATTTTATTTGAGTAATTTAAGGTGAAATTTGATTATTTTTTTTTCATTGCTTGGTTAAAAGAAACGTGCTGGACAATTAGCAGAATTGGTCAGTTAAGATAAATGGGAGATGCAATAGCTAGCAAGAAGAACTTAATATGTGATTACTCAGAGTTCTGAATTTGTGCTGCTCCTTTCTTTGTGCTCTTTCTTCTGCATTCTTCTATTAGTATGTGTGGATGCATGCCGAGCTCTTATGGCTGCTGCTGCTCTTGCATTTTTAACTGAGTTTTATTTTTAATTAGATGAGGACTTAATTTCTGGAAATGAATGTTGCTATAATTTTACCTTTCATCATGATAAATAGCTGTGCAGACGGATGCCTCTGCAGACATAGATTGGCAGGTTATGCAGCTTCACATTCTGAAGAAATAAAGGTTTGTTATTTGAAATTGAGGGTGCCGAATCTATCCCTAAACTTCGTTGTAGCAAGATGCAGAAGATGCTGATGTGATTGTCTATTCATCCTCTGTAACTAATGCAGCCTTAGTACCTGGCATTTTCATACTGGCACCACGGCTAAATGCATCCTAAATGCATTTTCTGCTGGTCATTCATCACAGCGTGTAATAAACAAAGGAGTCACGAAGTGGGTACTGCAAGCTGTGGTCTAATCTACTTTTCTCCGAGCAAAAGGCAGTAACTGGATTGTTCTGAGAATGCATGTTAAGCTGTGGTGGTCTTTGTTCTTGATAAGTATTATTATTATACAGAATCTTCACTCATTCTCTGCCTTTTGTGGAGCTATGTCTGTACCTTTGCTTGCTTGGAATGCGTTGAAGGTTAAAACTAAATTAGAAAAAAAAAGAAAAAGCATTTCTGTGCATACAAAAAAACCTTCAAAGCTTTTCAATATTGTGATTGCTGTTCATGTAGGTGTGGTTTTTCTTCCTCCATTTTGAGGCAAGGGTGTGTCCACGTTTTCAGAATGTTTTGTTTTCATTCGTTGCAAGCTATGGCCAAGTTTTGGGTTTTCAGCCAGCAGAGCCTTCCCATCTCTACATGGGGTAGATAACATTTTCTACTGCATTCCTATGCCTTTTAACTTAAGAAGCATAAGTCAAATCTTTAGTTAAGTTACAGTGGTGCTACTTTAAGAGCATATTTGGAAGAATCTGGAGAAGTCCATGGTTAAGGCTGTAAAATTGTTGCTGCTCTCTTTTTCTGCGGCAATGTATGCCTGCCTGGGCCTCTCTAGTGCAGGCACTCCATAAAATCCCAGCATGCTGAGGTGTGCCTTACATTGTGATTTACAAGCACGTCGCTCTGAATCACTCAGCTAATGCTGTAAGGACAGTTCTGTGGCATTATCCTTCCCGCTCCTGTGCAAGAGTAGGAGCTCTCAAGCTGATCCGCACTGCCCTCCTGGGACCTGACAGTGGCTTCCTGGTAACGTGCAGGGGTTAGAAATTGCTTTCAGTAGGATCAGGTGTGTGATGCAACCAAAGATCTGCTAATGACAGGGCTCTCTTGTTGTTTTGAACAGGAAGTACATCTTTTGACCTCTTCAGTAATTTGAATGGTACAGTTAAAGATGATTTTTCTGAATTTGACACACTTCGAACTTCCAAAAAGCCAGGTATGAATCCAATTTTTAGCACGTTTCTTTAAAAAGAAATCAAAACCACCACCACCAAACGCCTTCACAAAGAAAAAAGTTAAAGATGATGATAATGCAGCAATAAAAATTTGTTAACATTTTGGCCTGTGCATGAACTCATGGGGAACTGTCTTCTGGCATTGTGAGCCACAGAATGTTACTCTGCAACCTTTTGCTGTGTTGACCCAGAAATTTATTTGACCTCTATTCATGACATCCAGCATGTGTTTGGAGTATAGCTCATGCTTGGAGAGTCAAACCGAAAGATGTTGGCTGAATTTCTCAGGTATGTCAGTTTTAGTGGGTAACAATAGTAGGAAAATGTGAAAATAGGCCCCTGTGAATGCTTTAACTTATTTTTTATGTGGTCATTACTCACAAAACAAAAACTGACAGACCATAACATAGGAGTGCTTTGGTACCATCTACTTCCAGGACAATTCTGCCTGGAAGGTTGGTGACTAATTCAAGGCTTCTTGAATACAAAATAGAAAATCTGGGTGGAATCTAGTTAGGAAGGGCACAACAATGGTGCAGTGCAAGGGCAGAAGCCAAGGCTTTTGAATTTCTTTCTCTTGGAAACTCTTAGTCAGTTGCAAGAATATTAACCAACGCAAATCAGGAGGTGCCTTCTGAAGAGCTCTGCAACTCTTGCTGTAGCTTCTTGATATTCTCTTCTAAGCAATATTCGAGGTGTACGCTTGCATGTGGAGGGTGTCATGTGTACTGGGACATTGGAATGTGACTTATACAAACATCAGATTTTAAAATATTTCCTTTGCCAGAGATGGAGGGACTTTCTTTGCTTGATTGTATAGACCAATGAGTTAAGTTTTGTTTTTCTCTTTGTGTTGTTACAGCTGAATCAGGTTCCACTTTGCCATCCCAGCATAGCGGTACCACAAGCCCTGATCTCTTTGATTCCCAGCACTCGAGCATGACATCAGGCAAACAAAGTGCAGCTCGGAAAACCCCCGAGTCTTTTCTGGGCCCCAATGCTGCTCTGGTGAACCTGGATTCACTGGTGTCTAAGCCACCGCAACCCGTAACTTCACTGAATCCATTCTTAGCACCAGGTCTGTTCTTTCACATTCTTTCATTTTTTTTTTATTTTACCTTTCCCTTCCTATAGGAAAACTCTGCATTAACTCAATCCCATTTGATTTAACATTAGCCGGTTTTGGCTTTTTTTTCTGGATTACTTCAGCCAGCAGATCATGACTGAGAGCAGGAGGGTGAGACAGCATGGTTTCTAGGCATGCTGCCTGACCTTGAAAGCCTGGAGTTTCTACTCTTGTGTCTGCAGCTGGGTTAGCTTTGGTCAAGCAGTTTTCCTTCCACTTTTGCACTTGCTCGCTCAGAAGGATCTGGGTTAGAAGGCGGCTTTTGGTTATTAAGGATGATTGAACTAAAACTGATTGATTGTCAGAACAGGTAAGGGGTGAACATGTGCCACCAGAGAATCCCTTGGGAGGGTGTAATAGGTTCTTGTGGCAAGCATGTAGGGAATAGCCCTTTCCCTTGTGCTACTGCAGGCAAATTAGCATCTCTGGCTCCAACCTGAGGTTCCAAGTAGAAAACTCTGCAGTATATTTTAATGGCTTGCTGGTCAGGCTATCTTTAGGCTAGCATGATAACCCAGATTTGATTGAAACACACACTCTCAGTGTATTTGGGGAAAAAATAGACTGTCGCAGATCTCCTGTAAATTGGCTCTTGTTATAAATGAGCCTGTACTTAGAGCAGACTTAGGAGGTGGCGGTAAACACTTGGAAGATGTATGCATCTTTAAAAGCTATTCATATGCACTGAAATTACTGTGTGACACCAGTCCAGTGAAATACTTCAGTGATATTTCAGTATTTATTTTCTTCACTTTTCCAATGAGGAAAAAAGAAAAGAGTTTAAACTCCTTGGGTAGGAAAAAAGCAGTGATTGTGAAGAGCCTTGGCAGTGCTTAACCAGAGGAAATCTGTGTATCTGCCATTACCGGTTACTACAAAAAGTTTATAAGGGGTCACTGGGCCATCCAAATAGCACTATGCATATACGGCAAAAGGAATTTGTAGTGTTGGCAGCAGCCCAAAAAACCTCAAACGCTGGGAAAGTTATTCTCTGCTTTTTCTAGCACCGCTGTAATTCGGAAACAACTTGTTTACTTTATGAATTCTTGTCAAAACTCGGTGCCAGAAACATGTACAGCTTCTAAATGGAGTTGACTGGAAGAGATCCTGAAGAAAATGCACGCATCTGCAGTAGCTAGATTGCAGTAAGGGAGTACGAATTGCCTTTTTACGGGAAGTTCTTAGTAGTATTAAATAAAAATCAGATGTTGTAGGTAGGCATGTTCCAGGTTATCAAATTTAGAAGTCTTCATTCCCGTAGCTGTCAGCAAAAGTGGAAGATGTTGGTCAGTGAATGGATACTTCCAACAAAACGGACTGTAGTTGTGCACCAGTGCAGCCCCAGTCTGCTGAATGGCACCCACACTGGTTTCCCCACAGGGTGATTTGGGGTTGGGAGCATGCGGGGATGTACAGACGGTGCTTTCTTTGCTGGAAAGGATGATTTCCAAAACCTCAACGTTTATAGAGGTGCGATCTCCTTCCCTCTTCCCCCTTCTCTCAAAACCAGGCGCAGCTACAGCACCAACTCCAATCAACCCCTTCCAAGTGAATCAGCCTCAGCCACTCACTCTAAATCAGATGAGAGCGAGTCCTGTGATGGGAACCAGCCCTTCTTTCAGTGCTGTGCCACCAATAAGCATGGAGCCAATACCTCTGTCTTCCATGGCCCCAGTGCCTGTGGGAATGGCACCGATACCAGCTATGGGCACTGTGGCTTCTCTAACAAGGATGGGCCAGGGGCTGAACGTGAGCATTGCAGGATCAATGACCCAACCTCTTCACAGTACAGGAATCCCGCCGTCAGCGTCCCAGTCTACAAATACAACTAACCCTTTTCTCCTATAAAGACCCAATTAAAGGAACTTTCTTTTCATAGTGTTTCCAGGCTGAAGTCTTTACAGCGAAATGAACGTGGCCTGTGTGGACTGAACGGTGTGTAAGAGACTTGGAAGTAGATTTGCAGTTTACAGTTATGATCTTTGAAGAGTTGTCTCTACTTACCAGTTAATCTAAATCTAGTCTTTGCTACAGATGGTACCTTACTTTGGCTTGTTGAGCATTATGTGAAATGTTCAGACTTTTCACCAAAGTTAGATTCTGCCCATTTTGTTACTTTGTTAATCATTTCAATACACTTTCTAGGGAGAACCTGCCATTTTAAACTCCGTTGGCTATTTTGTAGATGTCAGATGATGTGCTGGATCCTGAAATTACTATTTACCTGCATCTGTCACTTCCTATGCCCATACGATAGACCTGAGATTCAGAGTGCTAGTGAATGTTTTGCACATAACTATACACAGTTCTAGACTGTTGGTTCACCCATAGTCCTTACTCTTAGAGGAGAACGATTCGGAGGGCCCAGGTGGCTGGTTTTTATGCATTAAACATTGCAACGCAAAATCGCACTGCTTTCGTATCAGAGGTTTGACCGAGAAAGCAAGCTTGTCTCGAAAGGAAAAAGCAGACAAAAAAAAAAAAAAACAAGAACATTCTCAAGTTGTCAAGTATAACGTGTGCTGTTGTATGCAGTGTTGAATTTGTACACTACTCTAAGGACTCCTGAGGAACTCTCTGTGAGTGGCATGCTGCACTCGTGCTGAGTGAGTGTCCTGCTCTGTGCTTGTCCAGTACCAGCTTCGTTTGGAAGTTATCATGTGTATTTTGTTTTTATTTGACTTACAATGTGAGTTGAAAGAAAAAAAAAAAAGAAATACAGTGGGACAACTTTGAATTCAATTTCACCGGGGCAAGCTTTAAAACTAATTCAGGCTTAACCTTGCTATATGCAGTTACTCTTGTATACTTTTGCACATATTTTGTTTAGTACAGTTTCATATTTGAGTTTGCAGAGTTACCTGATAGTCCTTTTTTTGCTAATTTTTATAATGTGGTTCTTATTTAACTGTCTGGTTTTGATAGATTTATCAAGTCTGGCTGAAAAATTAAGATATTGGCAAATGTCATTTTTATGGTTTTAATGCCCTCTTATTTATGGTTTTAGCTCTTTGTTTCTGTAAAGAGAGTTTAAAAGGGAAGATTAACACTAAAATATTTTACTTTTAAATGAAGTATTCATAATGCGAATCAAAACAAATTCTCGTGACTAATTATTTTTAGATGAATTGAATTTGAACATAACGTGATTTAAGACTACATTAAAAAGAAAAAACACTAAAGTCGCCTTTCCCTTGATTTGTTCCCGTTTTCCGATTACCAGAACGGACAGACGTTTAGCCTTTTTGAAGATCGGAAGAGAGGCTATTTTTTTCTTGTAATACTTCTTGAGATGTTAAAAATCCTAACGTACAAACGTGACTCATTAATTTTATCGACTAATATTTCTTAATGAAAGGTGCACTCCATCTTAATAACCGGTTCCATTTGCAGTTATTAATTGTAAGCTGAACTATCCGTTTTTAACTTGCATGTCTGGACTCATCGGCACTAAACCACGCTCAGGTTTCAGCCAGTGCTACTGGTGCAAACCTGGCCTTCTCAGAGCCGGCAGCGTTTCTGAGCTCTGCTTTCACAAATGTGCGCGGAGTACGTGGAAAGGGATGTCCCAGCGCTTGCTACTGCCTCGAGGGCATCTCTGAATGAACTGATGCATCTTGGTGGCCTTTCCCTAATAAGAAGGAGAAAAAAAAGAAAAAAGAAAAAAAAAAAAAAAGAAAAAAAAAAGCTGAAAGAAATTGCCAGAGTTCTGTGTCTTGGTGTAATGATGCTGTGTGGGACCGTGCCAGTCTAGGGCCGCGTGCCGCAGGAGGGAAGGGCTGGCTAACACGAAAGGGACTGGGTTGTATCTTCTGGTGGGTAGGGGAGGCTGAACGACTATCAAATCTAGGGTACAATCACAGATTTTAGCTGTGTAGGTCAGTGTAGCTCTATTAGTATATGGAATGCTAAATGTGTGGATGTTTCTATGCAGATTGTTCTATCCTCTTGATACTATTGAATTGCAAGTAGGATTCAGAATATTCATCTGCTTTTGTTTTTATATAGGAGGAAAAAAGAATTACTGTCCACACCCAGTATGTCTTTTAAAAAAAAGAAAAGAAAACAAAAAACCATTCATGTTGCCTTTCAGAATAAGGAAAAAATACTTTACTTTTTTGTTGTTGTTGAAGTTATTGAAAAGTGTAGACCAGGAAGGGTGTGATTCTTGCAGATGGGGGGGGGAAAGTGCTTTCCAATTGATCTGTGGCAAGATTTATCCTGTATTATTTTTCCAATTTAATTTTATCAACGGTGGAATTGAGGTCACTCAATGTTTTTTTCCCTTAGTCACTTGAATGCATTTGCAACAGTTAGATGGGGCATTATCTATTCAGCCAAGCAGTTCTAATCACATCCTCTCGTCAAACACTCGCTTGCTGTTTTCCAAGGCACGACGGGGTTGATAGTAAGCATTTAAAATTATCAAGTCATCTCGAGCTCAGAGTAACGATCTGTCACCGTGAATTGGGAAAAACGTGATGGTCTGGTAGGGAGCCCTGGCTTCAGGAAACTGCTGACTGGCAAATTGGTGCTTTTACCAAGCCACTTCTGTAGGAGCCGTCTACGTTGCGTAGACAGATGTGCATCGCGCAATAAACCATGGCAGGACACTGAACGGCCATCAGCGCTGCGAAGCCTTAGGCTGAGGACTCCAGCTGTGCCCACCTTCCCAGCCCGACCCGGGCGTTATAGGGCAGGGGGATGAGCGGCTGCGGTGCTAAATCCGCTGGGCTGGAGCCGTGCCCGGACCGCGCGGGTGCCGGGCAGGCGCGGGGTGCGCCGCCGGGGATGCTGCAAGGCGGCTTCTGCCCTAGCCAGGTGAAGCTTCAGCTGTGCCCAGAATGGTAACTCTATTTCACGGCGATTTAACTGCTATCCGGAATAATTCTCCCCCCCTCCCCGCCCTCCCACCTCTTCTTGCATGGGGGACGTACGCGTATCCGATCGCGTCTGCTCTGGCGTCTCTCTCTCTCCAAATGCATTTCCCTCTTCCCCTTCTTTTTCTCACTTGCGGATATTAAAAAAGTGCTTTTGATTTTTAAAAATGTTAGTATCCCAAAATAGCCTTACTGGTCAAATTGACCAAAGAGAAAGTGTTAATTATTTTGTAAAAAATAAAAATAAACAAAAATATCTTGGCATAATTTTAAACCCAAAATAAGCTCAGTTATTTATTCAGTTTTATACTATATAGAAACTAAACTACATCGAGGGGACAGGGAAGGAAAACCGTGGTGGGTTGTGGTGTTTACAGTCTTTTTGAAGTCCCGTAGCTAAGACAACTATTGTTATCCATCTTCCCTTTTGCTGTTACAGTTTCTAATGTGTACTGTATGTATTAATATTGCACAAATTGTGGAGAAATATATGGTTTATTTTTCACAGCAGAATCTCACAAGACTCGCTTCCTTTACAAGTGTTACAATTTAAATATTTACCAAACTGTTTTCATAATACTGGGAGCCGGCTGCTTTTTATGAATTTGTGCTGACTATTGACATTATTTACTGTATAAATAATTTATCATTTGTACTATTGTATCATAATGTCTGTATCTTTGTGTCATTTTTCCCGAGCGATGTCACAAATGTGATATTTAATAATGCCATCAGAACAGTGGAAAGACAAGGGGTTTGTAGGTGACTGGTCAGAATTAAAATTGTATTGCTTATATTCCAGACGTGTTGCTTTTTCGAGACTCTGCGTAGTGTTTATATCCTGTTCAAAACTGTTGCTCTCATGCTTGATTTAGTTCTCAAGAAAGCTGATGGATTGGTTGAGATTATTAAGGTGTGTGCTAAAAGTCCTAGGCTCTAGGAGAAATCTAACGGTTATTGAGAGTAATGCTTCTTGTACGTTGTCAATGTGATTTCTACGATGAATTCATCACTTTCCTGGGGCAGGCCTGCTCTTACTATGAGAAAGAAGGGTTTCTTATAGATCACTTAAATCAGAATCAGTTGAGACCTTACTAACTCAATAAAAATGAAGACTTGTGTTGCAGGTGGCTGAATTGCTTCTTTAAACCACGTTATCGTTCAAACAGCGTTTTTGGAGGGATGATCAACTACCTTTCTCTGCAGAGGCTTCAGTATCTCTGTCAAGACGGAATCTGGGGAGCACTTGACTTTTAAAGCCAGGCAGTCGTGGAATAAGGGTTGGGGGAACTGTGACAAAACTGACTTTTGGACTCCGTGCTTCCTGTTGTTGCAGTCGTTGCCGTACCGCTCCTGCAGCCTTGGCTCTGCCCCATCCATCGCGTGGCCCTGCAGGTTGGGTAGCAGCGAGCCTGCCTCCAGCTGGGAGGTGATTTCGGCTTCTCATTCAGGCTGGTTTAAATGGAAGGTACTTCATTATCAGGCTATGTCAAGAGCTGCCTCTCCAGAGCCCCTCCAGGTTTCCTGGAGCTGCGGTTTGCTGCCAATCAGACCGATCAGTAATCAAACACTTCATTTCTAGTGCTGTGACTGCAGTGGGGCTAGAGACCTGATGATCGGGAAGGTGGGCATGGAAAAAAAAGGCATCAGTTCTGTCTTTAATGGTTTGATTTCAGATTTGTGGCACAGAGCTTGCTGTGGGCGTTCCACAAACCCACCGCTTCAGGAGTGCTCCAGGTTCCCTGGGGAGCGAGTTCGCCTCCGGTCGGGTCTTTAATTCATTTTGCTTCTGTGTTGGGGCATGAAAAGAAAAAAGAAAAACCTCTGTTGCCACCCATGACTGCCCAGACACCTTTTTGTTTTTTGTACCTCTCCTTTGTACAGAAGGATGTTCTGTGACTCACGTTCTGCTCCTCTGCAGGACAGCTCTTCTCTGCCGGTGTGGTTTTTATTGCTCCTCTGGCCCTTCTCTCTCTCGTGATCAGTGCTGCTTCGCTCTTGTACTGTTTTCCTCTGGCCTCTTGAAATTGCATGGTTTTTTGGAATAAAGGTGCTTGTTACAGGAAAGGTTTAGGAAAAGCTTGAAGTGGAAATTTTTGTGATGAGTTTATAACACCCTTAAAAAGGAACTTAATACTGAATATTGCAAGCCAGAGGGGCTCCTGAAGCTGTTGGGAGAGATTCTTGCTGTGCCTGCGCCTTCCTCTGACCTTGGGCAAGCGCCTTTCTCCCTGCCCCGGGTTTCCTCTTCCTTTCTGCGAAGCGAGATGGTATTTGCCTGCTTTGGGGGAGGAAGAGAGCTATCTGGATAAAGTATTATCTAGAGGCTTGCCCTCATCCAGTGTTGCCAAGTATTTTTGCTGAGTACGAACATTGCTGCTACCTCTTGTTTGTCCTGGGTTGTGAGCGGTGCAAGCTGTGGTCTTCCGCTCGTTTTCATCGAGCTGGGGGGAAATGCTTTGAGCCAGTTTGTGCTCTGGCTTTGGCAAGATTTCTGCAACTGCTTGCAGCCCGCTTTCCTGAGAACCAAGCTTGATTTACACAGACCCCCATACTAAAAACTTCCGCTTTTTTTTCTTTTTTAAAGCTGTCATCTGCCTTCCAGGTAATCAGCTCCCCTCCGTACTGTGAAGTGGACACAAAATGAACATTGATTTTGGAAAGACGGCAGTTTGTTTGGGAGCTCAGGATTATAAATAGCTAAGAGCCAGTGTTGTACAGCGCGGTAGCGATCCTGCCTCTCGGTGTCTTGCTGTCAATCGATTATACCCTCTAATTGTTGAAGACTTTGGGTTTCAATGATTGGAAATGCCCCCTCCCTGTTCCCTTCGGTGCCTTAAACATCCCTGCCAATTCCCCATTAGGGTGGTTAATTGGTAGCGGCGTGGCGATCGATAGGGGACTGGCAGCCTCCCAGCGTAACACAACCGAGGGGTTCGCAAGGGCTGAAATAGGAAATTGTAAATGTTGGGAGCGCAGCAATAGCTCGGGTGGCTGGGGGAGCCCTGTTAGGACACGGCGTGCTGCGGCACTGGCACTGCTGCAGGTGCCATCGGAGCTCCATCCAGCCCAGCAGAGGTTTCCTTGGGCTGTTGCATTTAACAGCCACCGATGCAGCTTCGTGACCCGTTGGAAACCACAGTGTGCTCCAGGGCTGGATCAGGCAGGGCTTTGTGCCCCGGAGCAGCACGGAGCTGGGGGTTGATCGCAGGATGCTGGCTTGGTGCAGGATTGTTCCCCAGCCATGGTACCAGCGAGACACCTGGGGATCCCCTCGTGCTGTGCCTCGACCACCCGCAGTGTTTTCCTCCGCAGGTAATCATCCAACACGTTCCTTGGGTCACAGCGGGGTGGGAATGTGGAACCTGGGAAAATCAGAGAAAGGGGGGCTCTGGTTTGGTGTAACAGCATTCAGCCTGGGAGCCCTCGGTCTGGTCAGGTTGGTGTTGTGCTGGGTGGTGGTGGAGGTAGGTTTTCTTACCTTTTTTTTTTTTTAGAATGTGTTCAGCAAGCCTGGCACTAACCGTAGTGATATTCTCGGAGGTGAATTTGGGTACTTAAATATCTTGGCCTGAATAAAGGTATAAAAATAGAAGCCTACAACAGTTAGATGCTTCTGCTAATCTTCCTGCTGAAGGACAGGAGACCGAATTGTTTGCACCCAGCCAGGAAAGCCGCCTGCTCTCACCGTACCCGTGCACCACAGCCCCCATCCTGGGGTGCTCAGGCCTGGTTTCAGTGGCCAAAGGATGCTTCCTAACAGGATTTGTGCTCCCAGGACACGCTCAGCCCAGTGGTGGGAGCCTGTGGCAGGGGCTGCAGTGGGGTCTGCAGCCTGGCTGGGCTGGGGGGTGCTCGGGAGGGCTTCACGGTGCTCCCACAGGGGCTGGGATCCTTTGTGATGGGCTGAGAAGCTGCTGGTGATGAGACCAAGTAGAGTCGGAGCTGAAGCTCTGACTTTCTTCAGATTTGGCTGGTTTGTGCCTCTGTGGTTTTCTTCATTCTTTTTTTTTTTTTTCCCTTTTTGGAGCGTTTCACAGGAGACTCCTGCTCCTTAACTGCCGGGGAGCAGTTGTCAGCTTGAATTTGTCTGCAAAGACTAATTCTCAGATGGAGATAATTTCTAGCTGCTGCAATACTCCTGTTGCAAAGTAACCTCGGCAGCCTGAGGACAAAGGCAGCTTCTTGAATGCTCGCAGATGCCCAGATTTCGGGCTCAGTCCCGCTCCCTGCAAGGCAGCTCAGGTGGTTCCTCGCGCTGGCAGGTGTTTGCCCCGGGGTGAGGAGCAGCAGCAGGACAGCTGGCACCGTTGTGCTGAGCAATTTTCCATGGAGGAACAGGAGGGATTTGGGTGTCCTTCACACAATCCTGTTAGCTAATTGTTATTAGCAGTCACCAACACCCTCCTAAGGGCTGGAAACTGCCACGAGAGGGCAGAAGCTGTTGCTGCTGTTTGCAGTTTCGGTAGCAAAGGCTGCAAATACCAGTTCCTAAGGGTTTCCAAACAATTTTCCTTTTCCTGACAGGAAGAGGACACTGCTCAGATCACGTCCTTTGCTGCTTCTTCCCAGGTTGGCTCCCACCCCCATGGCAGGAAGGCTCTCCCACAAGGTCTGTCTTGACCCCAGCAGCTGGCTGCATCACCCCTTTGTGTGTGTCCTGCGAGGTGGCACTGCCAAAGCTCCTTGAGACCACGCTGGCAGAGGAGGGAAGGCTGCTGCAATGTCCTCAACTATCTCAGAGGCTTCATTTACCCCTAACAGGTCTCACCCGTTGTGGTGGTGGTGATGTGTCTCCTGACATACCCTATGGCAGCAGAGCAGCAGGGTGCGAGTTCCAGATGAAGTTTTTCCTGGGGAGTTAGGAGGTTCACGGCCAATTTCACTGTCTGGGAGAGACTTAAGCGTAACAAACGGGAGCTGCCGTGCCAGCTGACAGCCTCGTGCCACCATCTGTGGTACAGGAGGTGGGGAACTCAGTCCAGTTGTGAAGTAAAAAGGAGAATGATGAACTAGTAGATGAGTAGGGTGGTAACAGCTGCTGTTACTTTGGGATTCCACTACCGTAAGACTTTTTTTTCCCTGGGTTTTCACTGTTCTTTAAGTATGGGCTCTTTAACCTTTCATATATTAACAGTAACTGCAGTGAGCGCTTACAGATCGTTAATCCCTTCCTTCTTAATGTCACTCACCACAGCACAGCATCGCGTCTGTCTTTATTCCTTTGTCATGAGAGCAGAGATTCTCTCCAGTGTGAAACAGCTGCAAACCCTCTGCCATGCCTGAGTTCCAAGTCTTAAAGCTGAGACAGTTGTCCAGAATATCGTAAAGGCAGCAGCAGCAAGCCTGTCTCTGGGAGAAGAGCATGTTTATTAGCTCTATCAACAGTTGCCTTGCTGAACAAACGAACGGCATTGAACTCGGGAAACAGTTCTTGAAAACATCACCCCCACACCTGCCACTGTATGAGGAGCAAATTGTGTCAGGTTGAAAAGCTCCTGCAGCAAAACACCCAGAAGCCAAACACGTTTCAAGGCCTTGAAGAAGGTATGTGAGATTCTTAACAAATGTGCTCAAAACGCTCACGAGTCGAGAAAAAACAGACAATAGGCAAAATGCCCCAGTAATACAGGCAGCAGCGTGGGGTCAGCTTGGAATCAGATGGTCTTTACTGTAATATTGTTCGTGATTTCTTTGAGCACTGCTTTTCACTAGCTTTTTTTATTTTTTTAACCAGTTTTTCTGAGGGTCCTTGCACCTTGGCTCTGAATAGCAAAGCTGTGCACACACACGTGTTGGTTTTGATCAGGCTCGGTGTGGTAAGCATCCAACTACTCATTTCAAACAGGCAGCAATTCAGATTGGCAGCAGTAGCACACTGTAAAGCTGTACGTGAATAAATTCACTGCATCCCTCTGGGCATGAAGTTTGGACTTTATCTGGGTTTAACAGGTTTTTCATGACTAGAATCTCTGTTGTGCAGTTTTGCTCTAATTAGAATAGGGGCAGGTAAATGTGCTCAAGGGAAAAAAGATATTTAACCAATGGCAGGTTTAATGTCTGGGTGTTTCAGGTTTTTCAAATACAGATATTTATACTGCTACTGTAGCTAACTGCTTCTCAAATACTTTTAAAAAGGAAACAAAATTCCTTGCATCTCTTCTGAGCCAACAGGAAATACTTATTAATTTGGATTCCAACATGACTCAGTTGAGAGATTACAGCAGTTGCCAAAACAACTGGTGGAGCAGCTTACTGGAAGTGTAAAACCAATAAAAAAACATGACAGGATAAAAGCAGAGATGAAAAAAAATCTGTAACCATGTTTGGGAAAGTATTTATAAATACTACAAAAGATGCTAATGCACAGTGATCACCTTTTTAGAAATTACATTTATTTGGTCACACTGCTCAGTACAAAGTAACTGTACCTATTGGATGCTTTACTTTACATCTGTACTGGAGGCTCTGCAGTTCAATACTGTGGTCATTATTCTTTATAGTTTCAAGGTCTTGGTAGTTTACTTGCAGGGTGGTATCATGTTAAGTCTGTCTCACAGTTCTCTCTTGGTATTTGCAGTCAAAACACATGAGATTACATGCCCAAATTTAAATATGAAAATGACTAAGCAACTAGTTATTTCACGGTAGTGCACGCTTTGTTCTTTTGTACCTGTAAGAACAGCCTATCTTGGATGATTCAGGACTTAGAAACAACCATGCTGGCACAAACAAATAAAAACCCTGGGCAGCAGAAAGACAAAAACAAAAATATTTAGACAATTGGGTTTATTCAGCCTAAAAGAAGAGCACTAATGTTAACTTAGGGGGGTATTCAGTGAAAGGCCATGATAAGACAGCAGAAAAGATGTTTAGACTGGGGGCCAGCTTTGGGTCATCGTGCTGAAGACATCTGAGAACGGCAAATTAGCTTCAGAGCTTGTGTCACACTAATAACAAACAACATTGTTTCGGTCATTCTCTGAGGTTATGCAATGGGAAAACCTAATTATAGCTGACATGAACATCAATATGTTGCTTTTTTAATGCCTTTCTTCTGATAAGAAAACCAGCTAAGGAAAGCCACGGTACATTATCTCCGTAAACAACCATTTTCCTTGCACGATATTCTCTCTTCTTTGAGCCCGTACTACCACACATGATCTGATTATATTGGCAGAAGCCTGCTAAAATTGTTGCAGGTTAAAACCTCGGCTACCCAAAGCATCAACCATCAGGCTCTGCTGGGCTGGAGTGACCTACTTAAGGGAAGAGATGAGGTCGTTACTGCTGCTCCTGACTGTTGTGTACAGCTCTGGTAACTAACACGACTTGAAGCTAACTACAGTATATGCAGTTGGTTTACCGAGACTCTGTGTACTTTCATTTCAGCTCCTTCTTTAAGGCTTATTTTTTTAGTCAACAGCTGCACTTAAAAGTCAAGTTGTTCTATCAGAAGTTAAAAGCACACAGCACACATATACCTAACACTATGGTCTCTCGAACTCCTGTAAAATAAACTGCTGTCCTTTTTCTTTCTCCTGAAGCTGGATGTAGAATAAAATCTACACAGTCACCGTCTTGTTCTTAAATGCAAAAGCCTCGGTTGCTTCACTTAAAAATGGGGAAGGGTTTGTTTCTACAGTGCATGAACTATTTTATTTAGTTGCACAAACTCTAGAGGACCATGGGGGACAGTAACAGATACCTGCTGTGATTTTGCAGAGTGAAGCTGGTAGCACAGAGAAGAGTGTGTGTGTTTCACTGGAACATTTCCCTAATCTCTCCTTTTCGGAAGGTGCAATAATTTCAATTTCCCATTTCTATCACAAAAACATCAGTACAAATCCAGTTCTTTTTTTTTTTTTTTACTAATGTTTTAAACAAAGGAGAACTATTACAACTATAAGTTGAAGTATGTAACATATAAAAAAAGAAGCTGTTATAAAAACTCTTTGTAGGTCTTCCCTTGAGAAGTCCAATATTAGACATAAAAATGCAAAATAGAACTGATGATATAAATTTACAATTTTTAAGCTGTGTACTTACTGAAATAATTATACTCTAGAAAATTACTCCAAAGCCCCAGGGGCTTGAGTTTCTTTTTCAATAAAGGTTTCACATGAAATTTTCTTAGTTCAGTCAGATGCTCGTTCTCCGTTGAAGAAACAAACAGTAAAAGCCCGTAAAACATTTAACTTCTATGTGAGCCTTTGCAAGTCTCACTTCTGAGTTCAATACTTATGAATCCCCTCTGTAATAGGCACGCAGGGGGGTCTGCATGTCAGTCGGGCTCACATCATAGCCCAGCTTCTTTATATCTTTGGTCACTACGTTGAAGGAAATGGTCACGAAGCCTTGAGATCGCACCCTCGTTACTAGAAGAAAGAAGACAGGAATAACACTGGTTAAGAGAGGATTTTGAGTCACTGTTGAACTCCTCACATACCTGGTTAGGACTGCCTTGTTGCCAACAGGAGAAATGGGTGGCCAAGTCACGGTCTGCTGCCATGCAAGGGAGGTTTTGGGGCCTTACCTTCTCTTCCTTCTCCCTGTGCTACCACTTTGGGGTCAGTAAATTCTGGACGTCTCCCTGTGAACCAACTTGAAAAAGAAAATAGAAAATAAATAACTGGATACACATGGTTGCATTTAGATTTGACACAATTTATTATATACGATTTTTTTTAAAGAGGGGTAACAAGTCTCCCAGCTTTTGTTCACAGCATAGAGTTTTGGACACTTATTCACTTTCTTTATTGCTGTTCTCCTTTGATCAAAGATAAGTTTTCCTCTCTCTGAGGGAGAAAAACAAATAAATAAATTTCATACACGTTATATTACATCCAAGCTATATCTGAGCTAGACAAACTCTCTCTAGAGCAAAGCAGTTTCAAGACCAGTCTGATTCAAGGCCTGATTACCCAAAGTAACAGAGAGGCTTGGATACTTCAAGTACATCAGAAATGCACTTAATACAAAGGTAGATAAACTAGCATGGAGATTCTATGAGAAGGATATCATAAGCGAAGAGATGGACATCAGCTGAATCCTGTCTGTGGGGCACAGATTCCCACACCAGCTCTGACCCAAACCAGGTTTAGTTGTTATGTGCAATCCACAACCTGATAATCAGCTCACAGGTCAGCAGCCCTTCAGTACAAGAATTCAGGTCTGCTGTTAAAATTTGTTCTTTTTCAAACATGAAGATGACAAAAAGACAAAGCATCACGGCAAGCAGAGAGTTAACACGTTCTGAGAAAACTCTTCAAAAAATCCAGACACCTGAAAATGTGTCTTTACCTTCAAAACCACCTGGTTATGATAGAAAGTGTACACAGATATGCATCAGTGAGTAGCTGGATGGACATTTGCAAGTAAGAGCAAGAACTTTCAAAAATAAGCAGCCTTTAATCATTACCTTGTAAACTTTTGCAGCCTAGATGTGGACTCTGGAACAAACATAGCAACGGTTCTCTTATGCCTAAAACAAACATGAGAGGTACAGACCTTCAGAAATGAAGCAAACAGCGCTGGCAAGTCTTATATTTGTGCAGGCAGCGGAATTTCAGACACGTCAGACCACTGAACACCTCAAAGTAAAACAATACTTTCCCTTGCACAAAGAAAGTGTTTGCTTGCATAGGAAGAGCATAATTTCAAGCGGCAGGAATGAAAGCTTAGCGTGTGCTGAGAGAGATGGGGAGAGAGTGATGAGAGCTAACATACTGCACTTCATACTTGGGTGGTCTTTGTGCCAGTTCTAACTTTAAGGAGTAGCTTACGGGATTGCCAATAATAATAATAACAACCAGGGACTGCTGCTAGAAAATCCACACCCTTTGTACCAAACGGCCAAGTCATGATAAGCAGATATAGGGACAGTTTTGTCCCTGCGATAACACTGCAACTTGGAAATTAATCTGTCTTTTAGCCCTGAAAGCTGGCAGGGCTGTCTGCTCACCTTCCAGGTGTGAAGGGCACGTGAACAGCTCCGTAACCTCTCACCACATCATTTCCAAAAAAATCAAGTCCGTAGACGCTCATGACAATCTGCGGCCCTGCCAAAGAAGCGGGGGTGAAGGAGGCACCTCGGTGTTGAGCGTCCCCCCCTCCCCAGGCACTCACAGCCGGACGGGTTGGTGCTCTTGAAGGTAATTTCGATGGGGAAGTTCCAGACGAGCGTGGTGGGCGAGACACCGCTCTTGGAGGTGACCTGCGAGATGCCCTCCTCCAGGCCCTGTGGGGGGGGGGGGGGAGAAAACCACATAAGCGGGGCCATGCCCTACAGCTGCCACACACGCTCGGCTGCCCGGGCAGCGCTTCAGGGGCAGGCAGGGAACCCTTACAGCGGTGGGAACCCAGTCCTGGCCGTAGACGAAGCAGTACTTGCAGTAGAGATCATCAAACCCGGGGAACTGCGGGGAGACGGGCGGCGTCAGCGGGACGGGCCCACGGGGACCGAGGGCCGGGCCGAGGCCGCGCTGCCGGGGCTGGAGCCAAGACCGGGCCGGGGTTGAAGCCGGGTCCGGGCCGCCCCTCGCCGTGGGTCCCCCCTCACCTCCCCGCTCTCGATCTGGCCGTTAACGGCCACCAAGAAGACGCTGGGGGTGCCACCACCGGCCGTCATGGCGCCCGCCTCACCGCTAGGCCCCCGCTCCCCCGCCGTTGCCATGGAGACGGACGGAGCGGCGCGGGGGACAAAAAGCCGCAGCGGGCGGTGCTTCGCGGGGGTGCCCGGGGTTACCAAAAAGCAAGGGAATCGCCCCAAAACGCCGGCAGTGACGTTCCCCTTGTTCAGCACAGCGCGTTCTCGTCACCCCCACGGTCACTGGGCTGAGGGGCTGGGGCTGAGTCCTACAGGAACCTGCCTTCCGCTGCCCATCTCCCCCTTAATCCTTAAGCCGCGTTGTGTTGTGAATTTTATACATTTTTGTTTTACCACGTTTCCATAAATCACTCCTGCTGAGCTCTTTATAAGGCATTCCCAGCCCGTGGGAGGGAGCAGCACACACCGAGGAAATGGCCACTAGATGCTGCTGCCGGCCGGGCTGCGATGGCTGCGCCCGCAGGGAGCCCAGGGACTGGGGTGCCTATGGGGGAACATTTGGGATCGGCAGGGACGGGGACACCCGGCAGCTCTGGTGTCCCCAAGGGGTCACAGTCACGGCTACACGAGGCCTGTCACAGGCCACGAGGCGTCGAGTTTTAAGGCTCTGTAATTAGCGTCGTGTAACGATGTATTTGTTACCCTGGCCTGGCGGGAGCAAGCTGCATCCCAAATAGTGCTGATACCTGGATGTGACTGCACGTCCTGTGGGAAGGCGAGGAAATGGGATTGTGCTCATCTGATTAACCTGCTCTAATTAAAAGAGGAGTGAATTCTGTCTGTCTTTTCAGAGCTGAAGCTGCTGACTCTGGCCGTGCTGCCTCCCTGCAGAGGCCATGAGGTGATGGTGCCGGGAAGCTTTGCCACCGCCACAGCCGCTCACCCCTCAATGTCATTCTCCATCTCAGCCCCTGCTGCCCTGCCTGAGCTGTCCTGGGGCATTCAGTCAGCACTGGGCTCTGGGGAAGGACGTGAGGAACAGACAAAGCTCTGGCCGCCAACTGTTTGGCTTTCCCTTGCTGCGACAGCAAGGAGTCGGAGGCAGCCTCGGTCCCCATCAGCTCCATTTTGGCTCCCTTTTGGCAGCCACCCTGCGGAGGCTCGTGTTGCTGTTCTGGCTCTCTGCAGTGCCACACTGTGGACTCTTTGTTTCGGGTGTTTTTCCTGAGGGTAAAGGGGCATCCTGAGATACTGCCTCTTGCCTTGTGAAGGGTGCTGTGTGTGTTTGGGCTGGACTCAGAATAAACTATTAAATCACTACTGTCTGTGCCTGAAAAATGCCTTTAATGTTCCTGTGGATATATTCTCTGCCAATCTTTATTTCAATTAGATTTGTCGAGTTTTCTTTGAGTTTACTTTTTTTTTCTTTTTTAAACATTCAGCAGACAAAACTTGGCCAACAGGGGAATGGGAGAAAGGCTCCTGGGATGGGAGGGAACGACCGATATTTTATCCTTTCTCCGCTGCCCCTCAGAAATGCTTCAGAGCAAATCACTTATTTCAACTGAAAATTATCCAGGGGAAAAATAAAGCAGCTCTCAAACAACTGCCCTTTGCAGCTAGCAAGGCCATTTAATTAACACGTTTTTTTTTTTTTTTTTTCCATTTCCTTGGCTACCAGCTAACTCAGACCTAGCTAAGAGCCAATTTAAGTATTTTTTTCTTCATGTCTGGCAAGTGATATACTGGAGGAGTTAATACCAGCACCAAGAGATTTTTCCCCGTGACAGAGAAAAGGCAGCGGGGTTATTCTGCAGCAATGAGTCATCTGTACCTGCCTGTGGAAGGCCTCTGTCCCCTTCCAGTTGTAAGGAGACCTTTCTCCCCCCCGCCCCCTTACATGCCAATCTTGTTCTAATTAGCTGCATTTTTGCTCTTTATGATTAGAATGAAATCCCAAGCAACGAAGCAAAGAAAACTTAATTAACAGTCCATCAGAGATTTCAATTTTCAAGCGTAATGAAAACTCACAGATCAGGCCTATTCTGTGGGTGTTATTTAACGATGTCGGCATCTCTCTTGGCCAAGTAAAACATTAGTTTCTTCTTCCAGCCCTGTCCCGGTCCTGTTGTTTGGTGTTCCCTGCGTGAGGCATTTTCTGGGAACCTCCCCGGGGCATTTGGGGCACCCAGGGAAGGAAGGTGCTCGCCTGCTGCTCACTGGCTTGCCATTGTGTGCGGGACAGGTCCCATCTCGGAAAGAACATCTCCTGCTCTAGCAAGCACTGACCTCTGTGCACAAGGCATTAAACAGCTAAGGGAATTGCAATTTTTTTCACTTCCAGGAAGAGCCAAGGCTTAGAAAAATCTGTGCCAACTCTCCCAGGCTCATGTAAAGGACATTTTTTTAGGCTCCCAGCTTCCAGGAAAGGGCTTTGGGAGTTGCTGCCACTTGTGATCCAGCGCTCAGTGCGCGTAGGTGGATGTGCTCACCTGTGGCAAAGAGCATCCTTGTGGGAGTGCGGTGGAAGAAAGAGGCTGGCTAAGAGAAAATGGGGTTGCACGGGGCAAGATTACAGTGAGAAAAAGGAATTTCTAAGGCAAAAGGAGCCTGTGCAGTCCTTCGCCTCTGCCAGACACAAAGTTCCTCCCCGGGGGAGCCTGCTTTTTGTGAGAGGCACAGGAGAAGGGCTCCTTTGCAGAACTGCATAATTGCAATAGTGAGATGGAGCCCTTGGTGCGAGCGGCAGGCCCAGGTGCTGCTGCTCGCTGCTACCCAGGTGAGAGAGTGCTTTAAAATCTGCGCTGGAGGCTGGTGCCCAGAAAGCAGGTTCTTTGTCACCATTACATTTTCAAGTATGATTAAACCAACCCCGAGGCTGATTCATCGCTTCCAAAAGGCACTCAGGGAGGGTGGGTGAGAGAGGAACGACAATACAGTGGCACAGCAGAAAAGTTTATTTTTAATCCCAAATATTTACGATCAACACCTGCTAAATGGCCAGTGAAATACATTTTATGGTGTCATTAATCTGCAATAAACCAGCTTTATTTTTAGAGTGTTTGCACAAAGTTGCCAGTCTGACTCATCCCTGCCTGCATTTTATCTCTGCGAGGAGGCTACAGAGAGCTTCCCTGCCCTTTGTCTTAGCAGCCTTTTTCTTCTGTTCGTAGTGCTCTTCCCACCCGCTGTTCAAATCAAAGAACATGGAAGTACACGGAAAAGCCTGAGCCCAGACAGCGATATTCTTGCTGCAATTCTTGCTGAATGTGTTTACCCAGAGATTTAGTTTGGTGGGAAAGTAATTGGGCGGTGACTGGCGGGGTGAACTGTTCTGTTACGTGCTGGCTTGCTGTGAGCCAGCCAGGAAACCAGCGCGAGGGGCTGCAGCTGCCCCAGGAGGGTCCCCAGCATCCCAGGCACTGCAGAGCAGTGGCTTTGCAGGGACAGGGGGGGACACACTCCGAAAACCTAGGCCATGTGTGACTGCAAGGAGACTTGCACCATCCTCAGCCCAAGCACAATTTACCCAAATCCCCCCTGGAATAAAAGAGCACAGCAAAAAGACAAAGCAGAGGTGTCAGTACCCGGTGTTCTGCCCCCCACCATTACACTGGGTGATTTATCAGGTTGGGATCCAGCCCTGAAGCCAGTTGCAGAGCATCACCGCGTGCACGAGGTGCTGTTGCCAGTGGGCTGTGAGGTGTCTGGTCTTCTACGAAAAATTAATTTGTTTTGGAACTTGTTACCATTTGTTAGACTTTTTTTTATTTTTTTTGGTTAATGAGGAAAATTAATTAGTGCCTTGATCTGAGCCAGTCGGAATAAATTAACATGCAGGCAGGAAGGGGGAGAGGGCGAGGAGGGCTGGAGGAGCTGCGTCACAGCAGGGCCATCAGGTTTGGGAAGGGCACGAGGAACTGAAGGCTCTGTGGATAGAAGGGGAGGGAAGGCGAGCTCCTGCCTTTGCCAGACACGAAGCCCTCCTGCTTGTTGGCCGCCGTGGCTGTATTTTGGGGGAAGACAGGCTCAGGTGGGAGAGCCTCTGCTTGGGCATCTGCAGCAAACACGGGCAAAATCACCCCAGACCTTCAGCAGCTTGTGCCTCTGAGCGGGCAAAGCTGAAGCAAGAAACATAAGTTGCTCTTTTTTTATTTTTTCTTTTTTAATCAAATAGTTTAATAATTAATCTGGTTTCTTTCCTGCGGTGTTAGATAATGAGGGTTGCTGGCGCTTTTCCCTGCAAACAGATGTTTTCCCTGACTAATCCAATGGCCACAGCTGGAAAACCCAACCCCTGGCTGGCAAGTGCATGAGGGCAAGTCGAGGGGTCCTGGCACAAGGCGCAGCCCTGGCTCAGCCCAGTGGGGCCACGGACCCAAACCGGGGCTGAAAACCCCTGGTGACATCTCTGCGAGCAGAGATATCAAACAGGGGTGTGCTTATGCCACCACATGTCCTGCAGTCACCACAGAGAGCCCACACAGGGGCTGCACACAAAAAAAAAAAAAGGTTGGAAAAAAAAAAATCATCACGGGGGGGCTGCTTCTGTTAACACCATTTTGTAAGAGGACTGAGCACCCACCCGGTGCAAGCTTGAGTTATCACAGGGCCTGAGTGGGATTGCAGCAGATAGCCACGCTGAGCTGCTTGGAAAAAAAAGAACGTTTGGAGATTTCAGCCCCTCGGCCCCCACTGCTGATGGCTGAGGTGCTGGTGGGAGGCAGTAAAATTTCTAATTAAGGCCCCGTAAGGAAGAGGTGATGGCCCCAGACATTAAAACAGCCATGTATTTAATGCTTAATTGGGAATGTTTAATGGATAAAGTCAATTTAATTATTCAACCTAAGAAAGCTTGTACAAATATCAGTCCTTATTAGTATTCATGCCACCTGTATGATCTCACAACATTGGCAGATTAAAGGTTGTATCTAATTGCGCTGAGGATGGATTCAGATTAGAGACTTTTTTTTTTTTTAAAGCTTTTTTTTTTTTTTTCTCCCCAGCCTAACAAAGACAATTTCACATTGATGCCATCTGCGATTCGACCTTGAAGCAGAGACCAGCTGAAGATGCTTTGAGGTGGTTTCCTCTGCCCCTTCCTCCACACGCTGCTGGCAGTCCTCGTTTATCCCCACTCTCCAGGGCTGCCCGCACAAGGCCAGGCTGATGTTCCTGCAGGCTCTGCTAAACTGGGGAGAGCTGGGGCAGAGTCGGGCTGAGAAATGCATGTGAATGAATCATTTAAAGCGCAAAACAGAAATAAATCTGGTGAAATGATTTGCGTTTGTCTGGTGCTTTCCACTTCCAACCTCGAGCGATGCCACCCTTGCAGGCAGCCTGGTGGAAATTGCTTAGCACGATAAGGGCTCAATCAGCAGGAAAATGAACGCGGCTTAACAAAGTTCGGCTGTTTCTCCACGCCGTTGTTGATGGACAGGTTGGGGGCCTACGATCCAGCTCTGCTCCATGTAAGGTGTGGGATTTAACAAATTGCTGCTTTATAAAGGAGCAGGTTCATAACACAACCCTGACCCCCAGCACTCACTGCGTATTTTGGGTGATTTCCATCACTTTGTCCCATTTCTGTGCTGGGTCTCCAGCTGCAGTGGAGCACGAGACACCCGTCGTGTCCCATCCTGATCCTACTCCTGGCTGCGTGGCGGGCAGAGGCACTGTCACCTGCACAGCTTCTTTTTATTCCCTTCACATCTTTGCTAACATAAAACCAAGTAACCCCTGGGCTGCTGTTTGGCCTCCTGGAGGCTCACTTCATGTGCTCCAAGCTCTGGTTCCTGCTTCAAAATTAAGGCTTTGGTACTGGGATCCTGATACCTCAAATATTCAGCCATCTCCTATGGATGCCTGACCCTGGCCCACGGCTCAGAGCCCCTTTGGACGCTGCCTTCCCAGCAAAGCTCAGTAACAACCGCAGCAATAATTACCTTTATGGTGTTTTTCAGGAATTCCCCACTATCCCACCGAGGCGGAATAATTACAATAATCCTAAATGACTTAATTGTGGCGGCGCAGGTGCTCGGAGGCAGCTGGCACCAAGCCACTCGACACAGAGAGGCTCCGGGGCAAGGACTCAGCGGGCAGCACTTCGGGGGCCAAACACGCAGCGTCCCCGAGCCCCCCAAGGGCAGGGGACATCTGGAGCCAGGGCTGTGGCAGCGGCGTCCCCGTGCCGCGGCACAAAGTCAGGCCACGCTTCCAGTTTATACAGTTTAATACATGTGAAACAAGATACATTTCCTTTTGAGTAATGGATGCATAAATAACAGAAGATATATGTGAATGCATAAATATGAGGCGGCATGGAACGAACCAAACAAAAACGGTTGTTTTTTAATTTTTTTTTTTTTTTTCCTGCGTGTCTTTTTTGCTGCTGTTGCCCGGCGCTCGGGTTGACGTCGGCTTTCCGTGGTGAAGCTGTCCCGCGGGGAGGGCCTGGATGAAGAGCGGGGAAGGGGCAGGGAACGGAGGCTAAAAACGAAAAATCAACCCCAAAACTGAAAAAGAAAATAATTAAAGTGGTGTTGACAGGTGCCTCGAATGCCTCGAGAGGCTTCTGGGTCTGCGACGGCAGCAGAGGGGCCTTTGGAGGGCAGCGCGTCCACGTGGGTGCGGGTGTGCGGAGGAAGACGAACAGAAAGAGTGCAAAGGGGAGGTTTCGGCTATCACCGAGCTCTCAGAGGCATTCTGCGACGAGAACAAATCATTAGCTTAAATGCTCACAAAGAACATCACCTAAGACAGCTCTTTATACCTTTACAGACTGTATCAATAATTTACTCTGAACTGCAGTAAACAAAATACATTTCTTAAATAACTTACTATTTATTTGATTTTCTATCTCTCTGTAAATTTAACTTTTTCTTTTTTTTTTAGTCTTTTTTTTTTTTTTTTTTTGTAATGCAAGAAACCTTGTTTGTGCACGTTAGTTCAGATTATTGCGACATTTAACCTGAATATCCATTAAAAAAGGAAAAAAAAAAAAAAAAAAGCAAAAGGACAATTGTACAGACAAGAAGAATGAATAACTTATTATTGCACTGGCTACAATTCAGTAGTGATTTGTTTTTTTTTTTTTTTCTGTAGTTAGGACAACCTCTAAAGTACAAAAGAAAAATGAGAGAGACGGCTAAAGCATCAGCTGTGAAAAGAAGCTGCTAGGATGATGGTGGAGGAAGAGAGGGAGGGGAGAGGGGAAAAAAAGGAGAGCAAAGAAAGAGGAGAAACATTTGGAAAACGCATGGCCGTAATAATTAGATCCACATAAAACCCAAGGAAACACCACCCAGTTGCGGAGTCACATGTAATGCAAAAAACAGTATCGTTTCTCTATAAAAATATGTGCATTATGAAGAGAGACTTTTCGTGGGTATATATTTTTTTTGTCTTTTTCCTTGTTTTGTATCTCACAAATACATTATTTCTATTTATATAACTGCTGATATACAGACAATGTACAGCTCCCATCTCCTGGGCACTCCCACGTAATGTGACATCTCCAAAAGGTGCCTTTTTAAAAGTTGAGCGTCTTTTTTTTTTTTAAAAAAAAAAAAACAACAACAAAACAACAAAACCCAAAGAGAATCCCCCAACCGCCACCACCTCGCACCCGAATCAATGTGATCGAGGCCACGGAGGGCGGCGGGGGGACCGAAGCCACCCCCCGGCCAGCTCCACCTCCCCTTTAGAAAAGAAACCCCCCAAACCCCTCGCAAAGCCGCTCCCCCCGCCCCGAAACACCCGTCACCGTTTCGTCCAGCCGTTTGTTTGGTTTCTTTTTAATTTTTTTTTTTAACGTTTTTTTTTTTTTTGTTTTGTTTTTTTGCAAACCTCCACAGCGCTTAAGAACAAGTGACTGCGAGAAAGGAGAAAAAAAAAAAAAACAAAAAACGAGAGAAGAGCGGCCGCGCACCCGCCGCCGCTCAGTCCCTTCGGTTTCAAAACCCACATTGGTGTCAAGCCCTTGAGACCCCCCCCGTTCCCCCCTCCCAGTAAGCTATACTGGCTCGTCGATGTCTTCTTCTGTTGCGACAGTCACGGGCCCCAAGTCCTGCTTGCGGAGGGGGCTCTTGGCGGGGCCGAGGAGCTCTTTGCTTTTCTCAGCGCTGCCCCACTGAGTTTTTAAGTGCTCCGCTTTTTTCAGTTCGGGGGCCGCGGGGTCCGGCCGGGAATCCGGCGTGGATTGCCCGCTGTCCAGGAGATCCGAGAGGCTGCTCAAGGAGCTGCCGTCCGACTGCTCGAAGGAGAAGTTGGGGATGGCCAGGTGCTCCCCGCGGCACGGGGGCTGGCCCCGGCGCTCCGTTTTGGAGGCCGGTTCCCCCCCGGGCTGGCTCTCCGCGAGCTCCAGGGACTCTCTGTAAGCCGGGAACTCGCAGGACGGGGTCCTTCGGCGCAGCATGCTGTTCTCGGAGGGTTTGGTGCGCGAGGCCGCCCCGCTGTCATCCTCCATGGGAGGATCTATAGAAATGCAGGGCGGGCTCATCTTCTTCTTCCTCCGGGCTCCGTGGATGTACTCGGACTCCGGCTGGATGTGGGCAGGGGACCTCTGCTTCTCCTCGGCAGGGTCCTCAAAGCTACAGTCTCCGTCGCTGACGGAGGGGCAGATCTCGATGGAGTGCCGCCTTTGGTCGTCTGCCCAGCTGGGCTTGTTGAGGAAGCCCTTTGTGTCGATGCTGTAAAACTTCTTCAAGTCCTTCTCCTTGCTGCCTCCCCCGGAGAGGCTGCTTGTGCTGCAATTCTTGAGGGGCACCGGCGACGGGGCCGGGGAGATGAACGGCGAAGTCGAGCGGCTCCCGGCCTCCGAGTGCTCCCCCCAGTCTTTGGCTGAGCTGTTGATGTGGCGAACCTCCTCGTCGGCCAGGTCGGAGGGCTCCACGAGGGCTCCCTCGGGGCTGGGGGGGCTGTCAGAGGGGCTGCCCGGCCGGCTGGGGACCCCGCGCTGGCCGCAGCCGTGCTTCCGAGCCAGCGTGCCGGGGTGCCGATGTGGGGAGGATGGAGGAGAACACGGAGGGGTGGCCGGCAGGGAGGAGGCTGTGGGGTGGAGAGGGCTGGGGGTGAAGGTGCTCTGGGGCTGCTTCGCCGATGGTAGGGTCTCTCCCGGCTCCGCTTGCAGGCTGTCCTTGGGATCCGGCGTCTGCACGTCCACGGAGTCCGTCCGAACGGCCTCCTGGAAGGGGAGGAGAGAGAGGTGGGGGCGAGAGCCTGGGGATCTGCAGGGCTGGTGGCACTTTTAGGGTGAAAGCTGGCCCGTGGCAGAACGGTTGGTGGGTGTAATGATTCCCTCACCGCCCTGTCTCCACCCTGCTGTGCCAGCCCATGCGACGGGGCACGGTGTAGGGCTGACCCCTGGGTTTCTCACAGCACTGGCAAAACTGAATTATCCATCAACCCCCCCATGCTGCAGCAATTCCTTAGACTGGTACATCCACAAAGGTGAAAGCAGGTCAGGAGAGCATTCCCCTGTGTGCCACTTGCTGAGACTGGAGCATAGTAAACCTTTGTGGCAACAGAATCAGGAACATTTTGTCCTAAAAAGGGGAATTCTGCTCTCAACTCCAAAAAAACAAACCCAAGAGAGGACTGGAAAAGAAGAGAAGGGCTGAGGTGACCACAAGGGAGTTTGCCTCTGCAGGCTCTTGGCCTCTTACCTGCCTGCACAGCAGCTTGTTGAGAGTAGGAGATCGAGGAACGACGTGGGGGGGAAGGATCTTCCAGCGGTGCCGGCCGTCGTGGTTGGGAGAGCGCGCGGCCAGCTGGAGGGACTCTGTGGGGACTCTCAGAGAGGAGGAACATGCTCCCACGGGCTGGGAGCGGATGGAGGTGATGGACCCTAGGAAACAGAGAGGGAACAGTCACCACCACGGCCAGGGGAGGGGCTGAGATGTTTGGAGGCTGGGTTGGTGCCCGCAGGCTCCAGTGTAAATGCTGGAGAGGAAAGGAAAAGCCTGCAGAGTCCAGCTGAGATCCCAAACCTCACCACAAGCCTCGGGCAGTGCCAGGATTAGAAACCAGGTGCCCTTTGTCCTGTCTCCTGCCCTAAATACCTGGCCACACCTCATCAGGAGACGAAAGAAGCCTCCTCTGCAATCCACCTGCATCGCATGCGGCTCTGCCCTCCCTGGGATATCACCCATTACAAACTTCATGCTCACAGTGTCTGTTTTCTGTTCCAGGCAATGGAAATTTTCTCTCTCAGCGGCTGTGATGCTCAGGGTGGGTGGTAGCCACCAGCCCCACACAGCAGCAAGTGAAGGGCAGGACCAGGGTTGCATCCAAAGCCTGGCCATTGCCGCTTTCCCTGCAGCACTGCCTCAGGGGGGTTTATAAAAGGACTTGGAGAAGGTGGCTGAGGGGAAATTTGGTGGCTGGGCTGTTTTTTCCCCGAGTCCACCTGCAGGGCTCACAGCCCTGTGCTGCTTTGCCAGTTGGAGGCGAGAGCAGCTCTGTGCCACTGCCTCGGAGCCTCCGGAGCTCGCCTCGCCTTGTGCAGCCACTTCGCCAGGAGGAGACACTGCTGGCACGCACAGGGCAGTTTTTCCATTTCCTACAACGCAAATCCTGCCCCCGATATCCATCCACGAGGCAGCCCCTGGCTGATCCACAGCACAGAGGCAGCTTCAAGTGCTTGGAGAGTCCCTGAGCTCATGCATCAGGCAGGGAGTGCGCTCTTCCTGAAGGCTCCCAGTCCCCTGGCTGAGTCTAAAGGCAATCCTTCCTCCCCAGCCCCTCTGTGGTGCTGCTTTACTGCATTTCTGTGTTGTTTGAAAGATCTTTTGCTTTTTTTATTTTTTTTTTGGCTGCAGGATTTATTGTCCTCATTAGCTTGAAACCCAACGTCTGTTTCTACATTGCTGCTCCATGTTAAAAACACAGCTATCCATCACTTCAAGAGATCTCGCCCAGAGGTCAGGGAACTTGAACCTATGACAAAAGCCATCCAGACAGTTTGCAGTTTCATTTCAGAAAGAGATTTGTTGTTGGGGAGAAAGAAAACTTCGCGTTTAATCATTTTTCTTTTGGAGGTTTTCCCCAGAAAGCCGCGGAAGCGGCAGAGCAGTGAGGTTCCCACCCCACAACCTGCCCCACTTCTCCCTCTTTTGTTTTTGGGCTCTCCTACAGGCAGAGTTTCAGGCTGAGTCTGTGCTATTCATTGTGATAATCCAGGCTTTACGAAATGTTTTTTATGATGCAGAAAAATGTTGTCATAAAATCTTTTACAAACACAGTCATAAAATCAAAACCTTACGCTTTCCTCCCCATCCGTAGCTGGAATTTCCTTCTGTTGGAAACTTTCCATCTAGCTGTCCTATAGGAAACCAAAAAACCCTCTTAACTGCATGGTAAGGAACCCTGAAGGGAGCCAAATCTCTCTGGATTTGTATGTTTTTCTATTGTTTTTCTAACAAATCAGGAAACTGCGTCTAACACCAAAATAATACAAGACCTGGTCATCTCACATTTTCAGTGTGTAGACATCAAAATGTTGGGAGAAGAGCAGACATCCTTAACTGACATCGAAAAGTCAATGGCAGCTAAAGCTTTTTTTTTGCTAAAGCAAATCTGTGTGTAACTTATGGGACTGTCACAAATCGGAGTTTGGTCAGCTCAGGAGCAGCACAGCTCTGGGTGATGCTCCTTGGATGCATCCACCAGCTCAGAGGGAAGGTAAGCACCTGTCATATCCATTACTCGAGTGTTCCTGGAGAGAAATTTGGGAAAGATGAAAAATCTTTGGCCAGTTCTACCCACCTCTGCCAACATCACAGCAGTTTTATACTAGCATAAATCCTGATTTACACCCACTACAGAGATGAAAATCATCCCCAGTAGTCCAGCCATGAAACTCAACCTCTGTTTTCTTTGCTTAGCAAAGAATTTGCAGGTGAAATAATAATAAATACTGAGCAGAGAACATTAACGGGTATCCAGACAGCTTAAGCAAATAGAGAGTTACTTCACCCAAGGAAATCAGAGCAGATCTTGCCAGCCCCACCAGGGTCTGCAAACCCACCACTCCTCTGCCCAAGCAGTTCTTGCATTTCCAACAGCGTTGCATCAAAGGAAACCATACTGGTAAGTTCTTGGGAGCCACTCAAGAAGCACATGTGCTTTTAGGGAGGCAGGTATTTTCTTTCTTATTGATTTCCCCTTCAAACCAATTTGCGCAACAAAGGAGAAAGAAAGGCATTTTAGGGGAAATGTATTTGGATGCAGTTGGGTAAATGTATACTCCAAGGCTCTGTGTAGCTCGTGATTCCCTGGCTGCGGGGTCTCTCCACAAGATTCATTATAAGGCCAGGCTACAGAGGCACTGGAGAGTGCTTTCTAATCTTTATGCTCCCAAAGAAACTCCTCCATCTGTGAACTCAATGTACTGTGCTAAAACACTAGTGCTCTGAGACTGAAGACTGCCTGAAACAAGAGCTGTACAGGAGCTCTGTCAGGAAGCAACGCCGACGCCAGCTTTTATTCATGTTGACTTTATTGATTTGTATTCCTGATGTCAGGGCCGATCATTTCAGAAGAAATGTGCAGCTAATACCCTTTTCCTTGGCTACCCGCCCGTGCTCTGTGCCTCTCGCGCTGCTCGGGAGCCCCACTTCTCCCCAGTCAAACACCCAAACCGCCCACTTGCTCCTGACAAAACGCAGTGACGTGATGAAAACACAACACTGCAGCCCGTGGGATGGTATCAAACCAAACAAAGCCAGCCCTGGCTCAACCCACACGCGGCGCTGGCTGCGTATTCCCCATCTAACCACACGTGTGCAGGCAGGAGTTACTGTGCTGGGTTTTGGCTGGCTGTGCGAGGAGGAAGGGAAATCTCCACGAGTGGTAGGTACCTCGCTGGGATTTGCAGGGATACGTCTCCATCTCCACCTCGTGGAGGGGGAAGGGGGTTTTGGCTGGCATGACGGGCCGGAACATGTAGCTGTCGTTGGGCAAGGAGTGCATGCGGGACACGGAGATCTTGCGCACCGTCAGGAGGTTTTGAGAGTCCTGTGGCCGCAGACTGGCCGTGCCAACCTGCAAAGCAAGGAGACAGGGAAAGGGGTCACTCAGCATCTCGGTGAATTTACAGTGGTCTCCTTCACGTCTGTTTTTTTTTTTGTTTTAAAACCCGGGCAGATGTTCCTCTTGGCATCTTACAGGGAGTCAGCAGCCCTGGTGACTGCAACAGAACACCGAAGCCGCAGAAAGAGCTCAAATTGCGGCTCGAGTAAAACGAGGCATCAATGAGCCACCGCTAAGCTGATTCTTGGACACGGCAGCTAAGGAGTAAGGTCCAGGAAAATGGGGCCCACCCTCCGAACACAGGAGAAAGCCAGCATTTCTCACACTGTTCTGATTTTCCCAGGGATGTTTTCAGCCCAGCCTGGGTGGTGATGGGACAGACGGACAAAATCAGACAGTCCCTGGCCACATGGACCTAGGGTACCAACAGCTTCTGGAAATTCATGGATTGTCCCCCCAAACACACACACACACACAGAGGCAGACGTTTAAACACACACCCACGTTAAGACCACTGCAGACCCTGGGCCTCTCCCTTACAGCATGGGGCCTGTTGGGCACCGCTGGCCCCGACGGGTGGCAGCCCCACCACAGGGGGCAGCGGGAAGGAGAGGACATCGTGGTGTGGCACTGCCTGGGTGTAGAGCCTGTTCTGGGGAAGAAAAGGGATTTTTCTGTGTTTGTGTGGCCTCTCTGTCAAATAGGGATCTGGTTGGAAGTGCCCAGACAGAGCATCTCCCATCACGACCCTCAAACCTGAGCCCTCACTGCTTCTCTGGGGCTCTCTTCACTTCATCCACCTTACAGTGAATTCATCCCAGGGTCTCAGGAAGCTTTAAGTCCCCAAAAATGTCCCCGTGGTGCTGATGGTGCAGCAGTGAGAGGTGGTGCTGTGACCAGGCCAACCGGGCAGCGGGACCCCTGCACCTGCAGCCTGGCTCCTGGCCCCAAGGTTTTGGTCCTCAACACCTTCCCCTTACAATTTAGCACATTATCTAAGGTACAACTAATTGCTCTGGTTTGCCTTTAACGTCAGCCTCACAGTGACTGATTGAAAGCATTTTCCCAGCTGCATGTCTTAAATTAAACGTATTTTGCTTCGCTCCACTGGACTGTTTTCCCTCTGTGCTAGCAAAAGCCGGGCCCGAGATCCCTTGCTGGATAATTTGGAAGTCACCAAGGATCTGTTTGAAACTGTTTTTTCCATACGTTCCTTGCTCATGAATTTCTTTCCTCGGATCCAACAGAGATGCATCCCGAGACGAATTACTCCACGCTTTTACCCTCTTGAACTTGGCTGAGAAGCCGAGGGGAGCAGCAGCGGGTATTTACAGGTAGCTGGCATCCCGAGCATCCCTCGGGGTCTACCCAGGCCTCTCTCCTGCTATATTGATGCAGCGGCAAGGCGGCTGTGCCAGTTGGCCTTTGGCCATTGCAGCTAATGAGCTACCAGCATCCCGGCACCTGGAGCAGAAGGTGGGCAGGCAGTTGTTGAAATCCCATGCCACACGGAGAACAAAAGGCCTCACCCTGCTGTCTCAGCAGACTAACAGAAGGATCAAGATATTTTTTTATTAAATCCCCGTTCGTCGCTGAGGGATCTCGTATCAGTCTGCTCCGGCTGGGACAAATGGACAGAAATCCCCTCTTGACACAAACAACAGTGATTTTGAAGGTTTCAGCTATTGAGACCCAATTGACTGAGGGACTTGGGTAAGTTCCAGATGGCTCAATGCCGCTGTAAGAAGTACTTGAAATATGAAACGTGTGCAAGAAGCTTGCTGGCTAACACCTGGCGAGCTGCTCCTGACAGCTAGGAAGGCTTGGAGACACAACACCGTGCTGCTCCTCCTCTGTGCTGGGAAATGCACTCGGGAACCAGACCCCAGGCCCTGGAAATCAGTGAAATCCTTCTAAACCCATGAAAAACCTAAACCAGCACTGCCAAGGCTGGGCGTGGTGACCACTGCCTGCACCAAAGCTCTCCGACAGCCATAAAACGACCCCAGAGGGCTTTGGGGATGCAGCTCAGAGGCTCGGTTAAGCATCGTTAATGAGTGAGCACAGCTCCCTCCTCGTGTCTGGGAACTGGTAACCTGCTGGAGCTCTGATTTTGTTCTGGTGCAAAGGGAGCTTGAGAAGAAACAATCCTGCAAATAACTCCGCAGGACATTACCCTTCTTGGGTGATTAAACCAAGCCTAAAGCAGATTCATTCTGGGTGGCTGCTGCAAGTTGTCTGATGGCAGAGGATGTGCTCCCCTGTGCAGCACGCAGAGCTTCGTGGCACTGCACCTCCTCTCCTGGGCTCATTTGTGCCAAATGCCTGCAGCCCATCCAGCAGCACGTTGATTTAGGAGGGCACATTCCAGGTTTGGGCCCAAGAGCTCCTGCCAGCTGAGATCTGGGGCAGGGTCACTCCTGCGGGCACATTTGGTTGTGTGTGGTCTCAGTAGGAGCAAGGTGGAGAGGTACAGCACCTGCAGCTGGAAGAAGGGGTCTCTAGGAGGCAGGATGAGTGAAGGAAGAGATGGAAAGATGTCCACCAGCTTGCTCCATCATGCTTCTAAGTGGGGACTGAATTTCAGGGCAGATGACATGCAGCAGAGCATAGAGCATCTCCCGAATCCACAGCTCTGGTGCTTTCTGAATGCCCAACAGGTAAATGTGCTGATCTCTGCACGCCTTTCTATTTTCTCAATACTAGATCATGAACAAGGCCTTACAGTAACAGTAAGAAAACCAAGCTGGGCCATGTTCTCTCCATAAACCAAGAAAAGAATCTGCCTGTCTCCAGCTCTCGATATATAATTCGAAAACAGACAGCTTACACATCACATTGTACATTAAATATGAGACTCCTATTTGGCTAAAAAGAATATTTCTCTTGTGTTCCAGACAAGACTGCAGGCAAAGTCGGCTGGGACACGTTCCCTGCCCAGCTCCTGCACAGGCAGAGGCAGTACGGAGGACAGAGGATGGAAACGACTGTGGCTGTGAAGCGACAGGCTTAGGACGACCCGGACACCACCGCCAGCTGCACAGCACTAAAGCACAATGCCACAACGCAGAAGCAACGGCACGGAGTCATTCACCTCAGCCTCGTGGCCTGGGGGGTGGTGGGAAGGAGTCAGGACATGGTGGGAAACAGAGCAGGAGGACGGGATTTCCATCACGGGAGTCTCTGCCCCCTCCAGCGTGTCTGGGATGGCTAAAGAGACATTCTCACAGCTCAGCGCTTCCTTAAAATCAGGGAGATAAAAAGCATCAGTAGCAGAGCAAGGTGGTTTTAGTGCTCCACACAGACCAGGGCAATATAGAGCATCCTGTAACACCTTCCTGGGTGCCTGTGCCACCATCAGGCAGGATTTGTTGCACGGAGCCCTGTGTATTTAAGCCCCTCGGTGCTGGCAGGTTTCTAGGGCTAAGAAGAGGCTCTGCACATGAAGTGAGCAACCTCCCGAGGAACCTGTGGCTCCTGATCTGCTCAGGAGGTATTCATGGATCAGGAAAACTCAAGGAGAGAGAGCTCATTTTGTGATCAGAGCCTGTGTAAAAGGATGTGCCCTCTGGTCCCCAGCTGAAAAAAGCAACCTGGGTGTTTATGGTGCACTTTCCTGCAGAAATCTCTATTAGAAGCTCTATTTAAATAGTGAATTCCCCATCGCTATGTAACCAAATTCCTTTTTACTTGATTTAATAGAGTCTGATGGATTTCACAAAAATCTAATTTAATGTAATTTAATCGGAACCCCTCTCATTGATTTTGCAGTAGATTTATTTGCAATCAGAGTGACAAAGGAACTCCATCTTCACTCTTAATCATACTCTGCTGACATGGGATGAGACAATTATCTCATGCCCTTCCGTTATTTCCCCCTACTTCTGATTGCCCTCATTTTCTAGAGGACTAGTAAAACCCAGAGAGCAGGTAGCATCTGGAAAATCAGCCCCAGAAGCACCACTTTCTTGACAGGGGACCTTGACAATTCCCAGGGCCGTGCCCTGAGCGGAGTGTGAGCCAGCAGAAAGCTGCATGTTTACAGACAAGCCCTTCTGAGCTGCATGCTACAATTTGCTTGAGGCTTCTCTGGAAATCCCCAAATGGGGCTAAAAAGAACCTGAGCAGGATTTCTGTGCCTGTGTGAAGGGAATTTGTGCCATCCCTTTCGTATGTGTCAGGGTTGTCAGGGCCAGAGAGCCCAGGGCTTTAGGAGATTGCTCCCTGGTGCTGCTGCTTATGCTAAAATGACAAGGACCAACGTGCTGCCTGGGGAACAGGACAGGGGCATGTGGCTCTATGCTTCTGAACTTAAAATTCATGATCTTTGACCTTCAACTCTTCCCTACAACAACAATCAGGACAGTGTTAGCCCTGGAGTATGTTTCTAGTGGCCTTCCTCCTTGGGGAGCCCTCCTGAGATGACTCAAGGTGTGGAGGTGGTGGTGACATCTCTGCTGGAGGGGGGTGCAGGAAAGCTGCCTTCCTCCCACTCTGCCTCATCTCCTGCCTGCTCGGCTCGGTGTCACTCGGGATCAAACAGCAGTGGCTGGCAGGAATTGTCCCCTCCCTACCCCGAGCACAGGAATAGCAGACACCTTGTGTGAACCATTACCAGGGCTTGGTGCTTCGCCTGCACTGCTGACTCCGACTTCACAGCCTCCTGACTTCTGTAGGGCGCCCTGCTGTCCGGGGCCACCCCTCCTCCCCTGCTCCCAGTGGTGGCCGAGGTGGTTGCTCCTCTGGACATCTCCAGCTCGATCTCTGCATCCATCTCAGCATCCTCCTTGGCCTCCTTGTTGCTCTCCTCCAGGTGCTTCATCAGCACTGCCACCACCACGTTGACCAGGACGAACTGTGCGATGAGGACGAAGGTGACGAAGTAGACGGGAGAGATGACGGGCAGGTAACTGAGGCAGTGCTTGTCTTC
This sequence comes from Anas acuta, assembly GCF_963932015.1. Classification (NCBI taxonomy): domain Eukaryota; kingdom Metazoa; phylum Chordata; class Aves; order Anseriformes; family Anatidae; genus Anas; species Anas acuta. The sequence continues at coordinate 15,933,794 of NC_088993.1, forward strand.
CCGAGTGCATTCCCGGAGGGTATCCTGCAACAGGGAGCCAGCGGTGAGGGATTAACGAAGTCTGGGGCTCCAAATACAGAAACAACCAAAGACGACCAGAAAAAACATGTAATTACATAACCCAGACACAATGGCTTGCGTGTACAATCTAAATGAATGGGAGGAAACATGGACACCATGAATTACAGCATCTACAAAGAGGAGGATCATGTTATGTCCCAAAGGCACAGGGCAGAATCCATGGTTACTTCTCCCAGTTACAAGAACAGGCACAATTTGCCTGAAGTATAATCAATCTTAAAAAAATGAAGTTTCAGGTTGAGCAAGACTTAGGCCAAATTATTCTTTGAAAATATTTGACTTTTAAATGGAAAAGTTTAATTTTTATGTTTTAAAAGGAAGTTGTTTTTTTTTTTCCCCCACAAGAGGTGCCTCAATTTGTTTGAAGTTTGTAACTATATATCTAGAGAGAAAATAAAGAACCCGGAGGGAACTTGCACACACCTTCATGATGCCATTCCAGTTGTCCCCCGTTGACACCCTGAAGAGGGTGAGGAAGGCCATGCCGAAGTTGGTGAAAGTTGCGTGCCGGCTCAGACCTTCGCACGGATTTTCTTCACTGCAGTCTGCAGGAGAAAGAAGTGGAAGCACGTCAGTAAAGCCAAGTTTGGCAGCTCTCCTTCAGAGCTGCACCCATGGTCCGCAGCAGCAGCAGGGAGGATGGCTGCGTGGTGATCCCACGGGGGTCTCGTGCAGCCACACTCATCCTGGTGCAGGCAGATGAGAAAATGGATGGTAACACAGTGTGGCTTAAGAGGTCCAGGCTGACATTAGGAAAGGTGCTTTTACATGGAGGGAGGTCACCAGAGAGGCAGGAGAGCTCCATCCTTGGTGTTCAGGATCTGGCTAGCCAGATGAGGCTAGATGGAGCCTCAAGGAGAGGCTGGCTGGGGGCTTCCAGAGCTCCACCAACATTTTCCTGATTCTCTTGACTTAGCCTCAACAGGCAGAGCCAACACAAGGTGATCTAACAGGAGGTGGAAGCAAGAAGGCTTTTGCTGGGGTGTCTCAACAAACACTGCCCTACGGTACACTTTGTCTGCTATCCACTTGATTGCATTCCTCGCCTTGATTATTTTTTAAAGGGCACATCTACAGCAAGGGATATTTCTCTGCAATAAAGTAGAGCAATTTTGTATTTTTTTTCCTGAGAGTTAATATACTAATGAATGTAAATTGAACACACGAAATATCCCTCTTTCCATAAACCACAGGTTCATTATATTTTCATGATGACAGGCAGCAATGGCTCCTGCAAGGGAGTTTCACTACTGAGCGTTTATTTCAGAAGCAAAAAGGAAGGAAAATGAAAAAAGCAAATAGGAAAATCCCCCAAAAGACCAGTCCTGGAGGAGTGAGCGCTGATGGTTCTTGCAGCTGACATGCACCAGCAGTGATTGGGGAAAAAAAAAAGGAGCAAAAGTATTTCTCATTTGAAGTCCGGGTGGGAAGCACTGTGCTGACTGCCTGCTGTTTGCCCCAGACACAATCAGGGCTTTCCCGGTCTCTGAGCATGTGCTGTGGTTACCCGGGGGCTGGCACTGGCAAAGTGTGTGCGTGGAAACACAAAGACAAAGAGGACTCAGAGCAGCAGAAGGTGCCTCTGTGAATAAGACATTTTTTCAGCTCTGTGGCTGAATAAATACATGCCCATATATCTAGACACGCAATATAAAACATACAGTATTTCATTTGGGGTGGATGCAGAACTAATTTTTTTTCCAGAACCTGTGGAGACTTAAAAATAATTTGTCTTGGGTTGAAAGAAATATTCTGCTTTCAGGCATTTGTAATCTGAGCATAGGGCTGGACTCATAAAGGGGATTAATGACAGCCATAAAATCACCGCGGAGGACGGGCCCCTCTGATGCTACCAGGGATGCAAGCATTGAGAAGGCTGCAAGAGGGCAGGCATGTCTCCTCTGAACAGCACGTTTACAGGCAGTGGCTGCATTGCCCAGCTCAGCCAGGTTTGTAGTCATTTCTCTCTGCTTCTGCCTGATGTTTGGAGTGGTGGACACGCGCACAACTGGCTCTGCAGCATCCTTGAGCTGGAGGAATAAATGATGCTGGACAATCAGGAACCAGGGGATGCTTCCTGATTTATGCAGAAAAAGGAAGGTGATGCTGAGAAGAACAATGGACAGACAAGACTTGGGCAGCTGGAAGAGCAACGTCAGCCAAGTGCAGAAAACTAATAGAGTGTGGTGGAAGCTCTGAGGAGGGACATGTTTATGGTGGCATCCCTCCAACATGAATCTGACTACCATCCAGCTCTGCAGGCTCATGTGCTGTCTTAAGTAGCAAACTTCCATCTTTGTGAACATAACCATGCTAGACAATTATATTTAAACAGTAAATAGTTCCTCTACAGCCAAGAGTGGTGTTGGACAAACCTCTAAATGTGTGTGCACATTAGGCAGGTTCTGTATTACATCCTTATGTGTCATCTGCGACCCTGAGATCAAGAGAAAGCTTTAATCTTCAGAGTCCGAGCTGTGAAGCTAAGTAAGACCCAAGAATAAGAGAGAAGAAAGGAAACAGCTAGATATCAAATAAATATCAACCGGATGAAATAAATCGTGTCAGGCACATTACTCACCTAGCTTGCCAAACAATTCCACTCCCAGGGCAGCATAGATAAAAAACAGGAGCATAAAAAGTAGGCCAAGGTTCCCTACCTACACAAGGAGAAAGCAGAAGAAGGGTCAGGCAAGTTGAGGTCACAAATTAAATTGCTCCATCACATATTAAATATAAGCAAAAGAGGGACACTGGTAGCCAGAGGCTAATCGTTATCTCCCCTGGCTTCCAACACCCTGGTCTCCTTCCACGGGTCTGCTTTAAGAGACCCAGAGAAGCCTCCTGAGTGGGGAAAGGAGCAGAAGCAAAGCTGTTTCTGTGCCTCTCCATCCTGCTTGCACTTACCTGGGATGCTGCATGCAGTTGTACCGTGGCCAGCCTCGGCAGCACACAGCACCGCACGTCAGGACGTGGCAGTTTAAGTGTCCTGGTGCTCTGGTCTGAGCTTTAAGGCCTCACCCTTCTGCTTGCCAGGACTGATTCTGAGCACGAAGGCAGAGGGTTTCAGTACCGTGACATTAATGAGACACGTCTCAAACCACAGGAGGAGCTGCCTGGTTTTCTAAGGTTTTGCTGGCCTGGAGGGCTTTTGGAAAAGGAATACGTGCAAGAAATTTACATCTTACTCTAGTAAGATGCCTTGCAGAGACATTTACAGCTTTTTCTCAACAACCACCTGAATTTTAGCTTTCGGTGTCTCAAAAGAAAAACCTCATTCCATGTGCTACCACTCAGGCACCTTGCAGTCTGAGCGCTGCTGGTGTGCTGCCATTAGGTATCCGCATGCATTTGCAAAGTGGCTGAAGGGGATGGTAATAGAAGCGCAATGATGCTAAAGGGAACACAAAGGTTATTAATAACAATGGCATTACAGTTATCTGCACTGGAGTCTAAGCCTTTAAAACATCTCAAAGAGCAGATTAGGAGTGATTCAGGCAGAGAATGTGAGGGGCAGAGTGGCCTGACCAGCTAACTACCTGCATTTTACCTGCAACTAACTCTGCCCACATTTACCTTTCCTGGCCCTTTTAAGTGCCCTGTGTCTATTGACTCGTAATGGAGGTAGAGTGATTGCTCTCCCATTAGACGGGGTGTCATGAGCTTCATTTTATCTCTAAGGAAAAATGAGCAAGGTGGTGATTCAAGTAGAGAGGCCAAGGGATGGATGATCTCTAAGGTATCTTCTAGTGAACTCTTCAATCTGAGAGAGCTTTCTTCTCCAGGGCAGCACAGCCACAGCACTGATGGCTATTTTGACCGTGTTGCTTAATTTCATTATTGTGGTTATCAATATGATATCAGTTATTATCAAATTAACACAGCTATCACTTTTATTTTTTATTTTTTTTGTATTAAAGAAGTGGCAATAGTGAAATTATCCAGCGGAGACTGTAATTGCTATAAAGTCTAAACTGTCTACTACACATAGAGCTTTGCAATTCCACTAACATTATTACCATACTCCAGGGAATAATAGAGATAATACAGTGATGTGGATGGCTGGTCTGGATTATTTCTTTGCATGTACTGCCTTCTGGAATAACGCTTTTTAGCTCAAGTCTGCTGGACCACTGATGGTTTGTACGACATTAGGAGGCAGTCTGCAAAATGACTGCAGATCAGAAAATATGGGAAAACAGGCAGAGGCACAAGTGTACACACACCCTGCCAGGGAGGCAAATGAGCAAATAATTAAAGGGAAGGAAATTAAAAGTGATAAACAAGTTTTCTAGGTTGAGCGTAAATTAAAGCCTGATGTTGTAGCACTGCAGAAGAGGGTCTTGGATTTTTTTCAAAGCAGCCTATAAGCTGAATATTTTACTGCTATTTTAATGTTTAATAAATCAGCCTGCAAACTTTTGGCATTGATGAAATTCCAAGGAATTTAGACTAACATCAAAGTTATTACCAGGTTATCAGTCAAAACTATTGCCTACCTCCCCACATTCAAAGCATGACTGCCTTGCACGCTTAAGTACTGATAACTGGTAATTCTGAACTAAGCCAACATTTGCTCATAAACAATTTGCCTTGTGTGCATTTGGAAAACAAGATTGTGATATTTAAGATTGTGACTATGTACTTTACTGAACCAATATATCTCATAACTAGTCCTTCAAAGACCAGTTTACACTCATGGGGCTGCTGTACAGGCTCTTCAAGGCAGCTCAACCACAGGCATACTCTAGAAATGCTTAGCAGTGTAAGTGTGGTGTTTGCTGCTGCTTGAGGTTGCTTCTTCCCTGGGCTGAGAGCAGCCCCAGGGGCAGTTTCAAAGCTCGGCTGATGCACAGGATCTCCTGAAGTCTGACACTGAGGTGGAAACGTGGCCACGTGGAAGAGAAAGGTGGGAGGCAGAGGCAAGTGAAAGGCTGGTGGCACCACGTGTACTGTCATTAAACTCCATCCCACCTTGCACCAGACATCTGGAGCTGTTCTGTGGTGTAAGCCAAGAAGCAGGTTGTCTGCCTTGTGCCCAGGAACACCCCCTGCCCTGACCACCCCTGCAGATGTTAACAGCCACAGGGATGTGTGGGCAGCTCGTGCCTCCTGCAGCTGGACAGGGCACGAGCTTCTCCGCAGCACAAGAACACCTTATGCTCAAGAGAAAGAGGCTGAGCAAATGGCTTACCTCTCAGGCACCCCAGCAAAACCATTTGGTCTGTTTGTGCAGCTCCTGGCTCTGCTGAACCAGCACAAGTCAGCGCCAGATTTAATATTTTGTCTGTCTTAGCCTGTGCCTTTCTGGTACTTGTCCCTCAGGATGGGAAGGGAAAGGAAGGTCCTCTTCAGCCTGTGGCCTTCACCAAAGCATGAGGACAGAGAAGGACCCAAAGATTGCTCCCAGAGATGGGTTGAGGCAGAGGCAGCGAGGTCAGCCAGCGGCTGCTGAGCCGCCGAGAAAGCAGACTGCATGTGTGTCTGTGACCTTGAGTGAGTCATTCCCCTCCTGTAACTCGACGTACCCATTTGTAATACCCTTGCGGATAGGTAATTAATGCCTCTAAAGCACTTTGAGATCTACTGAGACCAGACAAGAAAAAGATTGCGTGTGAATCATGTTGCTGTGAGGAACGGGAGGGGGCAGGAGCGCATCCAGGCTCTCTTCCCCAGCATCCAAAGGCTGGGATGCCTGTGCTGGACTCTCCAGTGGGGACAGAGATCCAGCTCTGGTCAGCAACCTCAGCTTTGGCAGCCAGGCAGGCTCTGAAAAGTGGTTCTGCTCTAGCAGCTCCGAACAGGTCAGCCCATGCTCTGTTTATCCATCAAACTCCCCCTGACTTGGGTTGGTGCCTTTGGCTGGGCAGAGAAAACTACAAATAACCCCTCTCCCTGTCAGCCAGGGGCTATCCATCATCTGCCACGGCTCCAGTGCTGGGGGGAGGCTGGGGCCCATAGGGAGTGAAGCAGAGATGAAGAACGTCTTGGAGATGTTGTTGGTGCCCTGAAGTACCCCAGAGAAGCCACTGCTGCAAAAGCCTTGGAGTAACCCTGCTTAGCAGTAAGGAAAGCAACTTTGTTCTCCACACATCCAGCAAAACCTTTTTCCCACTGCTCCTGCATGGTCTAGGAGGCTGTCTCTGCTTTAGCTATTGCAGACTTCACTGCCATTAGCTTTTTGCCTCTCCCTAAGGGAGGCTGCAGTAGCAAAGCACCACCACATGTCCCATCAGAGCCCAGCCTCGGACCTATGCCAGTAAAAAACTGGTATCTGCAGACACAGGAACACAGAGAAACTACAGCAGGTTGTGTTAGCTTGATATGTAAAGTGTTGTGCCTCCCAAGTGATAAAAAAACGATGCCAAGCCACAGGAGGTGTGATGTACGTTCCCTCCGGGCACAGGCTGGTCCTGCTGTCAGTGGGATGTATAAAGGATGAGATCTGCATGATTCTCCCATTTCTCAGCTTCCCTCTGTATTAGATCACACCACTGTGAGCAAGGCCGTTTCCCTTGTGGATCACTGTGCCTCTGCTCCTCATCGGAGCATCACACGAGGACAGTGGAGCTCACCCGCTGTGGGAAGACTCTCGGGATGCGGAGATGCCAAGGGCTAGAGGCAAGTTACTGCACTCGTTATTGATGTGCTGATCACGTACAACAGGACGCCAGCCACCTGGGCACCATCACTCCTCTGTCGCACTGTCAGCTGGGCGATCCTGCCCAAATCCCTCAAGAGCCTGCTGTCCTCTGCTCTCCCTGCTCTTGGAGAGGCATTGATGAAATACAGGTCTGCTGCTGTCCCACTCCTGCAATGGCTGGCTGAGGCACACTACAGTTCTTCTTGTGCCTCTTCCTGCTCTGACATCAATTATTTCTGCATCGCTGGCCCACACCTTGGCATTTCAGTTGTCCATGCAGGCAAAGCACACACAGCTCCCTGGGATGCCTGTCAAGAACAATTTCTCATAAAACTAAGCCTCTGCCAATCCTTTCCAAGGACATGAGTCCTCCTCATCTTCCTTCCAGCACTCTTGAGCCAAAGCAATAATCTTGGAAGCAAGAAAACACAGGGTAATTTATGCATTAAACCCAAGAGAAAATGGGCATGTTTGTCTGCTTGGAAAACAGAGGCCATCTGTGTGAATCCCAGGACTAGGGGAAAGGGCCAGACAGACACCCTTGAGGCTCAGATCACCTTGTTGGTGCAAACACAAGGCCACTAGCTGACCTGAACCAGCTCCCCTTTCTGTGTATCCCTTCAGCCCCACAGAGACCGGTGCTAAGAGCCAGCAGAACAGTGGTTTCTTAGTGATTTCTGTTTCCCTTCTCTGCTGACATCTTGCAGACAGCTCTGCAAAGCTCTCTGGTGTGCAGCACAGCACACACCTACCCCTCTTCCAGAATCAGTCGCACCTGAAACACTTACTGGTAAGACATTTCTATTCTGGTCCTCTGAGCTTTGCAGTCATTGTGGGTTTTCAGCATCTGGCAAAAGCAGGCTATTGTTTGTGTCCCATAACTGCTGTTAGACCATGCCAGAATATGTCTTCAAGAGCTGGAGATAAGCACAGGAACTGCACCACCAAGAAGAGCTAAACTCCTGGCTAGGAGCAAACGAGAGACTGTCCTTCAAGGGACTAATAGGACGAGGAGTTCTTCACTTTTTTTCTTGGCACAGACTGTATGTGGGGGGAGTTCCAAGCTTTGAAGACAAGGAGGAGGTATACTGTACAGTCCTGCATTTAATTAATGTGCTGTCCACAGACCAAGTGAGAAAAAAGAAGAAGAACCCAGATGGTTTAAATAGATGGGCTGGATTTCACTCTTAGTCACAGGGGTGCAAAGCAGGAGTCACTTTAACAGAACTGGAGTGGTGCAAATGAGCATCAGGAAAAAGAGGATAAAAAACTGTGCAGACCACCCTGCAAAACAGGCTCTCTTCAGCTGTCAGATTGTGTTTTGTCTTTCTGTAAATGTCTCATTCACTTCAGAATTAAAACCTCCTTTATTTGCTGAAGTGAAATCATAGCATCAAAAAGGCTGATGGAAAACCAACACCCTTTGCTCCCTCTGCGTTTGCTGCTATTCCTGCTAATACGACTCGATGGGAAAAGTCCACATTTTACCATGGTTGGCCCTGCACAGCCAGGGTGGCAATTGGCCTGGATTCCTCTTAGTCCTCGCTGTCAGGAGCAGCACTGGCAGCTCAGCACTGGCTGTAGGCTTTCTTACTGGCAATCGATACCAGAAGTGCTGTGCAGAGCGAGCGAGGCTGCTCAGTGCGGGGGATTCACTTACACAAGGAGCATTTTAATCCAACCAAACGTGAAGTTGCAAATCCAAGAGTCAAGTGTGGGCCATGCTACAGAAAAGGTGAATTGTACTTTGGAAAGTAGGGGATGTGAAAGAGACTAAAGGATTACCGTCGAATAGGAGTCCTCTGGAGCAGACATTGCTTACAGAGCTGATGTAACCACCAGATGTACAAGCAAGTGAACAGACAGCTGAAGCATAAGGGTGGTATAATTCATTACACAGCCTTAAAAGAGCCAGAGATCATAAAGAGGAGGAAAAAACTTGAAACAGATCTTGAAAACCTGCTTGATACTGAGAGATTAAAAGATTTCAATGTTCTTCTCTTTGCGAGAGTGCAAGAGATTATTTTTTCTCTTTATTACCTCCACAAAGGAGAAGTTCTAAAAGAAAAAAGCAAAGTGACATCCAATGAAAAAACAAACTTGGCTAATTCAGACCAAAAACACCAGATTTTTTTTACCAGAAGGAATAAACACCTACTGGAAGAATGTATTTCATCAGCAGGGGATGGTTGATTCCTTAACACTTCCCCTACTTAAAAGAAGATGGGGTGGCTTTTAAGATGTGTTGGAGTTCAACCCAGAGCTCTGGGGCTTGTGTTATGCTAGGAGCAGGCCTCTGTGGTCACAGGGGAGTTTTTGATCTGTGAACAGCAGGACTGAACTGGCTGAACTGGGCCTGGCAATTTCTAAGCGATGAAGTCAGAGCTGGTCACACTAGCCCAGCTCTGTTTTTAGCTGCTCTGTTTAAATCAGAGGATCTATTTCAAGTTTACACCAGTGCAACAGATTTTAGCACTTCATGCTTTAGAGCCCCTGACAGGTTTCTTTCATCCTCCAGAAGGGAACACCGTGGTTCAGAGTTGAAGCTGGTGCAAGAGCTGGTGCCTTTCTGGGTGACCCTGGCCCCACTACCAGGTGAACCAGCTGTGAAATTAGAAAACTTGTGTTCCTGTTTGAAAAGGAGATACTGCCTCAAGACCTTCCAGTAGGGGGTAAAAGAACCCACAGAGCACAAGCACAGATGGTCTATGGCAGGAACGTGATGATTCCTTCAAACTATCCCAAATGCTTGCTGAGTCTAAGAGGGCATGGAGATAGTGGACAAAGACGGTGCCATTTTGAGACCTTTCCCTGACTGTTCTTTCTGTCTCTCTTGCTTCTCCTTTTTTTGTACTCCTTTATTCCATTTCCTGATTTTCAGATAGCTGGTGAAGGAGAAGATCACTGTGAAGGGGCAGACACCAGGTTACTAGACAAGAAGGCTACAGCAGGGAAGGAAGTCCTCCTGCACTGAAAACAGAAGCTGAAGGTCAGCCTGTATTCCAAGAGAGGGGGCTTAGCCTGTACTGTGACATCTTCAATATTGGATCAAAATGCTAACATTCTCCAAGGCTGGGGATAGTTGGTTCTCTAGGTTTTACTCAAACTCTCCCTGCTGCTGAATAGAAACAAGTAAGAAGCTGATGAAAATCACCCAAAAGAAGAAGAAAAATATGTGCACTGTAATGACTATCTTATTATGGTAAGCCCATAAATGGACATTCTACAAACACCAGAGAATGTCTTTTTTTTTTTTTCTCCCCAAAAGTTAATGAATAAACATGGAATTCAATTCTGTCACTTAGACACATTCAAGGAGGATTTTCCAGCTGTGGCTCTAGGCCGCTAAATTAATTGCAGTAGGAACTCTTCCCCTCCCTTTGAAATGAAAACTGTAGCTTTATGAAAAGTGATCATTGTGGGAGAGGTGTCCCCAAGCTTCCCTTCTTATCTTCTGAATTTCACTGAGGGGCAAAGTGGCATTTTTATCAGCACAAGATCTGCTTGGAATATCCCTCAGGATTTCCCTTTAAAAGAGACTTTAGTTTGAATGTTAACCGAAAAAACACCCCAAGGAAACAAAAAGCCTGGCCTGCAGCCACCCTATTGTTTTTGGATGAAAAAAACAAGGCAAAAGAGAAAATATGCTCTATAATCACAATGCTTTCGAAAGAAAAATAATAGACACAAATCAAATGCTTTTTGAAATGCCAAAACAGGGGTCAAGTTGGTAAATTCCATACTTTAGTCTCAGCCAAGATCCTTCACTGAAAAGGAGATATGAATACCAAAGGGCAAATGTCTCAGATTAGAAACATCTTTATGGCAGTGATGAAAAGTAGATAGGCCTTTCCAAGAAAAAGAAATTCCCCTTGTTTCCCAGTTCATTTTTGATATATCATGGGCTTCTTGTACTCAGCAACTAGCTCACAGAGGTATATTTGGGTAATAACATACACTAGTTCTACTAATTCTCATGTGGCCTCTCATATTCTGGACGAGATGTCTACACGGTGTGTGCTTTTGGCCAAGCGTTTGAGATGTGATCCCTCTGCAGACAGCTGAAGCTCATCAAGATGTGACCACCCACCATGGTGTGCTGCCATCTCCCCCGTGCTGATGGGGCTGTGTTGGGGAGAGGGGAGGCCTGACTCTCCCAGTCCATCCCAGGGCACACTACGCTGGCTTTTACACCAAACAGAGCAGGCCTACTCATACATTTCCTTCCAGAACTTCCAGCTGTGTGATGTTCTGGATGGGTTGAAAACTTAGAACTTGTCTGCCCATGCTTCTTGAAGTGTTGCATCTGAACTTCCAGCTCACAGAAGAACACCGCAGAGTTCCCCTGCCTGATCCTCAGTGGTCTGGCACCTCATGTTGCCAGCCTCTTCTGGGCAAAGCAGAGAAATATTTCCTTTCTAATCTCAGAGCATCTTGTACAGGGGTGAGCGAGTCCACAAGAACCTATAATCCCCACCTCCAGTGCTGTCTGGTTCTACGTGAAATAGGAAAGTGTAGGCAGCTGAGCTGACTCTGAAGACTGAAAGATTAAGAATCAGACCACCAAAACCACAAACTAGCAGAACAAAACTTAAATAGCACAAGATTTTAAAAACAAAAGGGGCCCTAAACTTGGAATTCATCTATGTGCTTTAGATTCTTTTGGGGTAAGGGTACAAGTCAGCAAAATTTCTATCCTTCTCTTTTCAAATAAATTGACCCATATAAAAGTGGTCCCAGGAACTGAACACTTGAAGGATCCTATCAATTATCATTAAGATTGGCAGAATCTTTCTTCCTCTTGCACCACATGAGAATACACTGATTTGAGACCCCACTTCAAGCTTTTAACACTCAGAAATGTCTCTCCTATTTGGCTTTTAAAGTCTGCAGCTCCTCTGTCAATGCACGTCAATAACTGTGGCTGCTCGTCTCTCACAAAGAGAACTGCTGAGCTGGAAGCTATCTACTTCCCGTGCTTTCACTAACAGTTTTCTCATTCTGTTCTGGTGTTTCCCAAACTCTCCAGTGAATTCTGCATTTTAAAAGAGCTCTGTCTACAGCAATATGCTCTCTGTTAACTCTTTTTCCATCATCCTGGTTCTCCCGTCTAACACAGGCTATGTGAGCAGGATGTACCGTGCAAAACCTCTCTACCAAAGCACTGGTGGCAGTGGAGAAAGCTGATATCCTCCCCAGGTGGCTTCCAGTGCCCACCAAACACCATGGCACAGAGCTATCCCCAGGCCCAAAAGGTGCAGTCCACCAAGACGAACAAGCTGGGCATGGATAAAGTCTGGAGGCTTACCTGGGGAAGCGCTTGTACCACTGTGTCCAGGAGAGCTCGCATTCCGGTGGCCATTTTAAGCAGTTTCAGCACTACAACGAAAACCAAATCCTGGTCAGCAGGGCTGGGAAATATCTCAAGCAAAACCCATAAAGGAAAAATATAGCTTCACATCTTGTAAGAGAGGGCTCACATCTCTCTTGCATTCGTTCACACAGATGGCAAGCTCACTGCACCCTGGTAGGGCCCACAGAACATCCAAACATCCTGACTACATCCCACACCAACTAATGTTAATGACGTTAGTAAAAGAGATTAAAAGCCACAGAACTCCAGCATGCCCTAGCAAGAAACTAGGCGACTGATGGGGAGACACTTCCTCAGGGAAAAGCATCGTTTCTAACTCTGATCCTCCCTTCTCCACCAGTTCTGATCTCGTCTAGTGTCAGTACAAAAGGGCTGTGATCCTGGGTATGAATCAGAGACCAATTTGAGACACTTCAAACACCCACGGTACCCCACCTAGCTGGTTTCTGGTTTGACATTCTGCAGGCTTATCTGCTAACAGTTCTCAAATCAAACTGAAACAGCAGGACTAGAAGAACAAATGGCCAAACCGTTTCCTGACGTGTCTGGAGGGATGGCTGAAGACCTATGGAGCAGGCCGTACCTCTTGCTATTCTCAGCACCCGCATGATGCGTATTATTGTGGGATTGATAGGCAGTGCAGCATTCATCTCAATTTCCTCCAGTGTGATTCCCACAATTGATAAGAGAACTATGGCCAAATCCAGCTGATTCCACCTAACAAAGAGAGGAAGGACAATAAAAAAAGAATTGTATATTGACAGACAGCCAAGAGCAGAGAATTAACTGTTAAAAATGATCACAAGCAAATTCCAAATGCCCCTCTTCTGTCAGATCTTGTGTGTGGGATAAAATCAACTCACTAAAGCTGGCACAGCCAGTCCTTAGCTACAAGCTGCTGCTGGCTCGGATTGTACTCTGGGATGTTCCACTTCCCAGTCCCTATTGTTCCCCCATATCCAGTTGGAGCCACTTTCAGGGACAAGATACTAGCAGAGGAACCTTTGATGTGATGCAATACAGCTGCTTGCATGTTATGTCACCTGCCCCTTCGATCATTCCACTGGAATAACTTCACTGATTTATAGCCTAGCAATTGTAGAGGTCCTTCTACAACAACACTGAAAGACAGCGCGATGTAGAGAAACCGAGTGACTTTCCTACACAATTTCCCCATTAAACAATCCTGCTCATAGCAGCTTCCAACTGTTCAGTCAGGGTAAATGAGGCAAACATGCTGGTTTTGTGGAAAAGCGTCTGATCCCACCCTGCTCCCCAGCAAGTTGCCAGACCGCAATGTGCTCTCACATGCAACCGCTTCTGGCTAACTGCGTGGCAGAATACAATCTGTAGGTCTCTGAAGCTGGGATCTGAAGGCAGTGGGGCTGAACACAACTACCTGTACCTTTGCCAAGGGCCTTTACAACGGCAGCAGTCTGTCAGTGGACTGGTTTGGTCCACTGGCAAAACAGACTTGCTTTTGGGACTAAGTTTGTGAGGTTAGGTTGCCAAAACTAATCTTCTGAGGACTACATTAATATCCAACAGGAGAGCTCTAGGCTGAGCTGGTCAGATCTGGCAGAGAGACAGATACTGCCAGAAGGAAGGTACCTAGAATTTTTAAAGATTTCCTGAATTCCCTCTGCAAAGCAGTACCAGCAGTTCTTAGGATTTTTAGCTCCTAGACAATAAAGTTTGCACCTATGGAGAGACAGCCTTTTGCTCTCTCCTGCACACAGTATGTGGTACTACTGTAGTGATGCTACATTTACTCAGCATCTGGCTTTGAAACTGGGTCAATACAGCTCTATCCCAAATGCACAGGAGTTTAAAATACTCTTACCTGTCCTTAAAGAACCTTCGAAAACCAAATGCCACCAACTTCAGAACTGCCTCGAACACAAAAACTATGGTGAACACGTAGTTGCAGTACTTCAGGGCTTCATCCAGGGACTGAAAAGAGAGGCACCAGTTAGACCAACCACACTGTCCTTTCCAAGACTCAGTGTAGAGGGACTGGCAGAAACAAGGGTGACATAAGCACGGAGATGTAAGAAGTAAAGTCATAATAGATTGCAGAGCTTTGTTACAAAATTGCACTAAATCACACAGCAAAACTCAAATAAAAGATCAGAAACTGATGTAAACAAAAACTTCATAAGCACTAATAGTTGTTGTGCTAAAAACAATGAGAGCCATCTATTCTCCAGCTTCACCACATAAATTGTTCAGGGTCTGGGGCAGAAAGAAAGCTTTACCCTTTCCCTATCTAATAAAGTTTACTTTTTCTGAACTGTGTAGCCTTGGGTAGAATAAAAGATTTGATGGATGATTTCTTCATTCCAACATGGCAATCCTGAGGACAATGGCTTTGATTAAAACACTCAGAAAAATAAATAATGTTGGGAATGGATTAAGTCTTGCCTTCTTGAAAAATGTTACATCTCTAGAGCTAGGCAAAGTATATCCATATTTGGTGCAATGTTCACTCTCTCTATAGTGCTGCTCTCGGAAGTCAGGAATCCACAGTGTTTATACTTTAAGATGATGAGTGTTTATAATGGATTTCATTGGAACTGGAGGCCAACAATAGCAAAAGAATCTTGCTTGGACCTTAAAATAGATAGTTGCAGAGTAAAACAGCTCTTTGGTTGAGTAGGGATTTGGAGACAGAGGGGAGGGAAGGGAAATTTAGTTAAATGTAGGATAGGTGTATTACAATAAAAAATGACAACAATAAACTTCAAAATAGACACAGTTGGAATTAGAATATATTAGAGAAGAAGAAAAAGCTTTTCTGCTTTGTTGACAGAGGAAGCCTCAGGCCACAGGAAAGCTCTCCTTTTCACATTTGTGTGATGGCTGTGCTTTGCTGACCCTAGATATGGGATGAACATGCATGGGTTTTTTGGGAATGGGAGATGAAAATTTTTCAGACATTAGCAATCCTCAATGCACTACTCTCCTTACTTTTATTCCTAAAATAAAATGGCTACCTTAAAAGAATGTGGGACTATTTACTATTTCATATAAAGCTCACTGCCTGAGCCTGAGTTCTTGGGTCACTTGTGATGGTTTGCATTCAGGTTCACACCATGGTGTTTTACAGGAACATAGAACAAGCATAAATAAGATCTAATCTGGATATGTAACATTTACATGTGAAGCAGAGACTGCTATGTAAAGGAGTTACAGGGGCAGAACAGCACAGTCAGCTGGCATAGCACACAAGGTATCCTGTGGCTTGGGGCCCCCCGGCTTAGCTTCTGGGAGACATTTGCGAGTTACCTGGCAAACTGTGCAATACTAAAAAAAGCAAACACTGAGCCTAGTGCTCCCTGAATGATAATGCAATGGAAGGTGAATACATGCAGCAAATGGAAGGGCTATATGACTTATACCAAAGGTTTTCTTGGGAAAGAAGGATTTTGTATGTGAAGAAAAGAAGGGCTGAACTTAGAATTGGTTTATTTCAAATTCACTGAGGAAAAGAAATGTTGTTGTGGATTCATTAGCTTCATGGTTATACCCATTAATAGAATATTCTAAAACTCTGGATTGTTCTTCAGTGCGAGGGTCAGTCCTAGCAAAATTTTAGTTCATACTCCATTAGCCTTATTCATTTGTTGTTGTCGTTCTGTTTTGTTTTCATACAAGAGCAAGGGAATCAAGCTTTTGGCTGTGGCAAGTGACTGAATGGCAGAGCTGGCCTGTTGGAAGACGGATGTGTGACACTGAACCTGGAGCCTGCTGAGGGTCTCAAACAACAGGGAACAGTCCCAGGGAAGTGGGGTTGGCTGCAGACCCCCACGCTGCCGTGTTTCACAGCCCACATTTTGCTGGACGGCTCTTACCTTTGGCTGGTTGTAGTGCTCCATTGACATGGTGATGACGTTGACGCCGATAATGAACGTGATGAAGAGGTCGAGGTAGTGGCTGGTGCAGAGGCTGTGGATGTACTTCCGTGCTGGAGAATAGTCTGCATAGTAAGGCCTGCGCTGGGCTTCTGCAGAAAAAGACAAAAAGGAAACGCAATGAGTGCAGGCCCTGCTGCTTGGTTGGCAGCCGTCACAACCACACCGTGGCCTTGCCACGTCTTATACACACACGGATGCAGGGCAAAGTCCCTGGGAGAACTGCTTCAAGCAGGCCATGTGCAATGGCCAAGTGCTTCTACCCAGCAGCGAAGTCTTCAAGAACCATGGGGGGGGTTATCAGGCTGAGCCAAACCTCTTGTGCCTGCAGAAGGGACCTCCACACCTTTGACAACCAGGTTCTCTTCTCTCCCAAGTGTTCTCTGTTCTTATCACTGTCTCAGGCTAGAGGACAACCTTTTCACATAATGGGCCTCTGCCACAAACCAGGAAGGGTGAGAAGTGGGATGGAAACGAGAGACCCAAAGCTCCAAACCCAGCAAAGCTTCAGCTCCAGTTTCGAGAAAAGGCCCAGAGTAGGTCTTGTCAGGCTGGACTCTGCCACATCTCTTCTAACCCAGCTGATGTCAGGTATGTTACGTATAAGTAGAACATAACCTGAGCTCAGCATCTGCGAGAGAAGGCTTTTGGTGTGTTACAGAGGTCTAGAGAAAACACAGCGATGCCTGTGGCAAAGTAGGGCACATGCGTGAGGGTTACGAGCACACAGGATAGCATCAACGGCGATGGAGCGGGGTGCTCAGCACTTGGCTCTACAAAGACTATCAGCACAAGCTCCTCTGCAAAGATAAGGGCATGATTGCATCTAAAAAATATGTGGGCTATGACCACATGAATTTTGTATCTCTGCCTCTGGGCGTGACTCCTCCTTTCTTCTCTTTGAAATAGGGAAATTTCTGCACATGACCAATTTTCCTGGGCTGTTCCAAGGCGAGTGTTTGGACACTGCCCTGTGATTCAATTGTATTTATTGCATGTGTCTCTCTTAAATTAGACTGACCACAAGATAGCCTAGGGCACTCTGATGGAGTCTAATTCTTTTCAAACTTAAGAAATATAAATATTCAAAGAGGGTACTTAAGGCCAAACTGAGCATTACTGTAGATTTTGCAAGTGCAAGAGACGGGTCACACTAAGCCAGGGTAGGATTGTTCTGTATAAAGAGTGTTTTTTTTTTTTTTGAGCAAATGCAGCTTTAAATGCATTAGGAGTTGGGAAAAAGTAGTTGTTTCACCTTAAAAATAAAGAGGAAAATAAGTTCAGAAGTACTCAGTGCCCTCCTGAAATACATCTTCCACTCCTCTCATCTTGTTAATATCTTTCAGGTGGAGTGACTCTTGTAATGTTTTTTTTTTTTTTTTTTGGTAGTGCAACTAAATGCCAGATTAGAGTCCAAGACACTAAGACACTAAAATAAATTGGATAAAAGGAAACTGAATCTGCTGCTCTCTTTCAATGGCTATTTTTTTTTCCTGGTAGTTAAAAGTGAAGTGAAGGCATTTTGAAAACATTTCCTTCTGATTGGGGTCACCTGGCCTTATTTTTTTTTCTGCCAGTGGGTGTGGAAAAACAAGATGAAAGGAAACGCAATTGTCTTTGAATTCATTTTCATGTTGCTTATGTGCCTAAGTCCTACCAGTCATCTTGGACTGGTAATGCTGTCTTTGCTACTGAGCTCGGCTCATCTTCTGGTATGTCTAAAAAAAACAATAATAAAAATGTTGCAGTAAATATTATTAAGGTCTGCACAATGTGCTTTCATGTGTATTCAGGATTATGACATGCTCTTCTTTTTGCTGGAAATGTCTTCTTGGGAATGCAAAAGAAAGCTTCTGGGAAGGTCTGAGAATACCCTAAACGGCCAAACTTTATATTAAAGGTCTATTTATTATGGACTAAATGATTGATTAACAGATCTCAGAACATTAGCAGTGACGGGCAGTGTGTGAAACCTGGCTGCACAGTCAGTGACTGCAGCTACTCTCTAACCTGTACAAAGCCAGCCATTAACTATTCAGTAGAAGATCAGATGTTTATTGCCTTTTGTAGACTATATAAAATTCTAAAGAAAAATCCCAAGAAGACATCTTCCACGTAAAGCTGCTGAGCAGAAATCCTTCTGCACTGCCTGTCAGCAGCCCAGCTCCCTCTTTACGTGGGCTGGATATCCAAACAGTAAAGAGGAGCCACCCAGCCACATTGGAGCGTGTGCTTTATTGCATCAAAGTGTCTCGGAGCTCTGTATCTGTACTCTGTCAGGGCTTAGTGCTGGCTATGTCTGGTCATTGGGTCACTCAGAAAACTTGGGACAGGTTTAGCTTGAGCCAGGATGAGGGAGCTCTAGGAAATTCCTTTCTCGGTTAGTACGCCCTACACCCCTGAAGCCAGGTTAACAGATGAAGAACAGGTCTCCTTGGGGGACACATACAAGGACAGTCTGGGATAAAGTTGACAACGCTTGGAAACACATGCAACAACATGCAGAGTGCAGCAACCCATGCAATGTCCATTAGAGGAGATGCTGCTCATGCGAGGCTAACGGTAATGAGCAGGGGTGTGCAGGAAGGACGGGTGAGCTTCTGCTCTGGGTGATGCTGGTGTTGGGCTGCGGCCATCCCATGAAGGCACAGGGTTTGCAGCAGGGTGAAAGCAGTGAGAGACCAGCCACACAGCTTCACTGCAGCTCTGAGCCCCTCTGAGAAGGAAGGGGGGCTGCATTTCAGAGCTCCAAGGCCCCCCAGCTCAGCTGGGTCACTTCATGTCTGGTCCCCTTAGGATCAGGAGCTTCACTTCAGTCGACAGCACAGCAGGTAGCTGTGGCCTTCTCTCAGCTCAGACACAAATTTGCACCACTTATGAGATTATACCACCTTATTCTCAC
Organism: Anas acuta; assembly: GCF_963932015.1. NCBI lineage: Eukaryota > Metazoa > Chordata > Aves > Anseriformes > Anatidae > Anas > Anas acuta. The sequence continues at coordinate 15,952,708 of NC_088993.1, forward strand.
CAGTTTGGGTGTAAGTGTTCACTGCACACACCTACTGCTATAGCCTGCTCAGCCAGAGACCTGGGCTTGGCAGGAGAACTGTATGAGGAGAACACCGGATCGTGGGGACGTGGGCACAGCAAACGAGGGAGATAGAATGCATCCTTAATTACAGTAGGCAGAAAGCAACCTGTGCCTGGTTGCTCCAGGGAAATGGTTCCTGGGATGAGACTCCAGTCAGCCAACTGGCAGACATATATCAAGCACAGACGAGCATCCTCTCAGCTGCAGCTGACAGTTTGAGTTGGTGGAAACACGGGAGGCAAAGGAGACACCATCAAACACAGACAAAAGGAAAACCACAGTCCTGTCTCGCCCCCACTTCTGGATGTTGGCTAATGCTTGGATCTCACCTCTCTGAAGAATATTTAGACTCCTTTGCTTGTGATTTTGCTGACATGAAAATGAATGAAGCACTGTCTCCTAGCTAAAAAGCATTTAGGTTGGCATTACAATTGCTAGCTAAAGCTCCTCCATTATTCTCCTCTGCATGAAACATTAGAAAGCCCTAATGGGTTTATAAGCATGCTTGGCACAGAGTAGCTCTGTACCTGCAGCTGCCTGGAAAAATAAGCAAGATGGTTTGATAATTCCCTAGTTGGAAATATTAAACACTAAGATATGCAGCGCCTGAATTTTTAGTTACAGCTCAAATGTTTCTGCTGGCTACAGAGATGGCTGTGGCATTGAGAGGATGGGCTAATTTAAATACCACTGTGTGCTGCCCATGATTGCTCATCCCCAGAGAGAAAGGCTTACAGTCAGTGCTCTGACAGGCAGCTCTGTTGGGTCTTAAAACAAAACCAGCCTCTTCCTTCTACAGTACCCAGATGCTCAGCTCTGTGTTGGGAAATGCCATGGTTGGAGGAACACGGCTGTGGCCACACTCCTCTTGTATGGAGTGGAAATTAGGAACTTTCTCAATTCTCAGCTTTTGGGGTCTTCCCACGGACCCATGACCCACTGTCAGTCCTGCAAGACAATCTCTTCTCCCCAGTTGGGGCCTCTCTGGGCTGTGACAGATGTCTGGAGTTCCCAGCACTGTTTTCGGCACGCAGTGTCACCCAGACCCCGCTCACAGCCCCTGAAGCCCAGGGTACTGCCTGCATCTGACCTGACATCAGCGACTGCTGGCTTCCCAGCAGATACAGGCGGGTTGGGTTTGGCCCCGTGTCCTGAAGGCAGAGAAGATCAAGCTGATCCACGTGGTTTTAATCAAAAACTTTAATCTGGGGAGGCTGCTTTCAGTCTGTGTCTTCTGAGAACTTCATTAAAAGGTTAGGAGCTGCAGGATGATTAAATTACAGTTCACTTATTTACGCGGTAGATTTAACTGATGGCGGTAGTGACTGTGTCAGAAAAATATTCTACTTTATCTTCAATTTTTACCTTCACAAGAAAAAACTACGCCATGCAGTTCTGCCTTTAAAAACACATCAAATACATTTGTACAGCATATCCTATGCCCTGCTCTCTTTTTTCATGTGATCACAGTTAACCTGGCAAACCCACTGCCTAACTGCAGTGCTGGAGTGCTATTTTATGTTCTTTGCACACCAACGGTGCCTGAAGTACATGGACTGCAAAAGCAAATTGCGTTCACAAATTGCCACATCACTGCAAGAGAAGAGGGGGGGGACAGGGACTGAGACACCCACGTCACCAAGGAGCACCAAAAGAGCACTGCCAGGACACAGGTAACAAGCAGTGGGGCAAGCCAAGGGCACCAAAAACTGAGAGTGTGACTTTTTGACTGGCCAAACCCATGCAGTGAGGGGCTGTTTGGCCATGCCCTGCTGCTGCCTGCTCTTATCACTGGCCCTGGCTGCTCTCAGCTGGGTTTATCACGGCCTGGGCATGAAGGCTGGGCCCTGCAGCCCAAACCAGACACAGATATATGGGACTTTTGATTTTTAAGCTCCACAGGCCTGCTGCCTCTGGCTGATGACAGACTGAGCACTGTCTGCTCTCTGACCCTGGACCAGACCTGCACAGCCTATGATTCCTACCTTGGATGGGGCTCTCAGGGCACTGACAAGCTGAGGTTTAAACCATTTCCAGGCCTGAGCTGAAGTCTACTTTGCCTAAATGGTGCATTTCTCTGTGTGGAGGTACCTATAGATGCCCAAAGACCTAAAATACAGAAATGGACAGGGTTGCTACACACACAGGACATCATTACAGATAGGTGAGAGGACAAAACGACAAGGTGCTAGGCAGACAGAGAAGTCCAGATGGGTGGATGCTGCTCAGCTGGTATATTTGCTACCTATGCTGGATTTTACTCCCGTTAACAGCCTTATTTATTCCTTTCCCTATGGTTTCTTCAGGCTAAATGCTAGAAATGATAGCTGAAGGAAAAGCATGGCTTTCTACTAGGCTTCCAACTGCAGTTTCCTTGCTCCTCCACAGAACCACTGGTCTCCTGTGCATCATCCCATCCCACAGGACTGTGCATCCATCCCTCTCTCCCACTCCTTCATGTGGGTGATGAACACAGCGCTGGGGCACACGAAAGGCTGCCCAGCCTGCCCTGTGTCACCACACAGTGTCCCACAGCAGCACGCACACACCAGCACTCCAGCAGAGACTCAACGCCACGCACGGCACCAACCACATCTCTCATCTTTCTGAGTCTGCCGCATTTTTTTTTTTATTTTTTTTTTTACCAAATCCAATCGTCTTCTACACCACCCAGGAGGTGAAACACCCATTTAAACAAACAAAAACATTAAAATGTAAATAATAATCCTCAATATGTGTATCTGATACTTGATTTTGCCCCGTTAACAACTCAGGTTTGGATGCCAAGCTCTCCATGCTGAACAGAGGCAGGTAGGAGACAGATGCTCTGAGGTAACCTCCTGGAAGCCCTGCACTTGACCAAATGTTTAGACTCTCATTTGCTGAACTGGACTTGATCACCTTCCAGAAAGCTGTCCTCCTCCCTGTGTGCTCTCAGTGAATTCCTACAACCCACATCTGTGTAGTGCCTGGGTCTGCAGCCTGAAACATGTCCTTGACTTGATCCTATCTTTATCTAGCTGTATAAAGAGGGACAATGTAACCACGTCCATCACTTCAAGAGGGACTGGCTGTGTTCGGTGTCTGAGCAGTGAGCCACAGACAGGCTTGTAATAAGATTTACTCACTAATCAGGAACAGCAATGAGCTGTGGTTAAGCTACCCCTCTATACCTGTGCTTCCATCTATTTCCTCTAAGGATGCTTTATGTTCTCTGTTTGCATATAAGTTATTTCTTTGCATATAATGTTTGAGTTTATCTGAGCATCTTCTTGGGTCAGCACGCTGGGGTAGAAATACTGCACAAGCAGGAGAACTCCTGAGAGCCTGAAACTGATTTCTCTTATTGTGCTTGAAATGCTGCCTTCAGGGTTTCCACTTCTAATCCTAGCTGGAACTTCAAACTCAAAAAATGAAATGGGAAAAAGGAAATGAAATTGCATTTCAACTCTTCTAAATCTCTGAAGAGATTCAATGTCTGTTTGCGGCTGGATAGTTTGATCTAGGCTTCATTTTAACCCAGCTAGTTAACTCACAACTAGCTAAAATGAAGTGGGCTCAGCCTTTAGTCTGGTGTCAGGTCAGTCAGTCATTAAGGCCCTGTGAAGACCAGGGTGCCGACATTGGTGCTGAGGTCTCCCATGACTCTAATAAAGAGGAGCACAAGAGCAGAAGTGGAGCTGCAGGGGACACAGCTGCCTGCCTTCTGATTCGAGTGTGGACGGATGGAGGAAATTGGCTGGGGATGAGGTTTCTACCAGCAAAACCTCTGATTGCTATGTCCTTACAGCCAGACAAAAGACTATTCAACCTAACTGCAGTTTTCCCTGCTCAGAATGGATACCTAAGGCCTGATGCCTGGGAGACAACCAGCCATTTATCACAAGGAGATATTAGGTCCTTACAACAGATTACACAGAGCAGCGCAGTGCTAGGCAAAGAGCCACAGGGCTTATGTGGCAAGTGGGGCCAGAAGTACTCAGGCCCTCATCCCTGACTAAGCTCAGCTTTGATCGCAGTGGCTAGGCCATGTTCTCTTTCTTACTTCTGCAAAATACTTGCCAGCATCTAACACCAGCTATCCCTGTTTGCTAAAATGGTCTGGGAAGTTACAGTGGCTGTTTTCCTGGCAATTCCCCTGGGAACACACATGAGAAGTTATAGGCCTGTTCTTGGTGAAGCCCACCACAGAGCAGTGGAGGTGAAAATCAATACATGAGAAACTCTGAGAAGGTTTGGGTCAGGAAAGGAGCATATGCTCCAGTGTTTCCCTGGTCTGGTTTGATCATCCTACTGGGTCAGTCCCAGCACACTGAAGGGCTCCCCCCAGCCTGTGATGGGGCAAGCATCTCTTGTAATGGACATCTTCCGAAGAAGGCTTTTCTGGACAGCCCCATCTCAGGGCTCAGTTCCTTTCCCCAGGGCTGCTGGTACGTTCATGCCCTCATGCATCATGTTTGTGGCATGCGGGGCCATGCGCTAGGACTCTAATAGGCATCACAACTACTTGGGCTAAGAAAAGAATAAATCAAACCACCACCATCCTCAGATGCAAGCGGCACATTAAGCCTCAGGGCTACCCTCAGGACTGGCCTTCACGTGCACGGCAAGCATTGCAGCTGTTTACTCACTGCATCCCTGAGCCGCACCACGAGCTCCTGCTTGGTGCTGGGGAACCTTAGGGACACCTTTGCCTTGCAGAGCGCGTTAGTTCCTGCTACAGGACTCTGCTACAGGAGAGGATTTGCTCTCCAGCCAAGTAAACAGGTAATGCTTTACGTCAGGCTTGTAGAGGACAATTCCAGGGTGTTGGCAACCCGAGACTTAAGGTACCGCCAACAAGGTAACGAAGCAAAACAGCCTCTTGAATCCCATGGAAACAAAACCAAAGGAAAATGAAAGTCTTGCTTTGGGAGCAGGCAGGGCTCAGAAAGATTTTGGTTTGTAACACAGTCTACCGACCAGACAGGTATATCTCCTTACTCCTGCGCTTTTTCTCCAAGCGTCTCAGACGCTTCTCCTCCCGACGCCGGGCCTCCTCTGCCTCCTGGTGCTGTCGGCACTTGTGGAAGTTCTCCACCACCACCCCCACAAACATGTTGAGCACGAAGAAGCTGACGATGAGCAGGAAGGAGATGAAGTAGAGAAGCATCCAAGGGTTATGGTTCTGGATGGGCTGGTGAGGTGGAGAAGAAAATAATGAGAAAGAGAAGTGGCACAGATAAGATGTGTATACATCAGGATATTTGGCACTGTGTAACAAGACAGCACTGTACACTTGTGTGGAGAGGAGGAGAGGGCTGGGAGGAGTTAGGAGATTTTTCTCAAAACAGTTTCCTCTCATTCATTTTCTCACTAGCTACATTTTACTTTTGTTGTGAAACCTGCTGTAGTCCCCATAATTTGGCTTATGGGATTTAATTATTTCAGCATTTATTTCACATAGCTTAAAATAAATCTCAGTGGATCTGTATCATCCCACCTGGGTTTTAGGTAAAGGAAGGCTCCAGCTTATTTTTTTTTGAGATGAGCATTCATCGTTTCTCACTTGTTATAAGATATTGAGAAGCAGAAGAAAATTAAGCGCAAAGTGTTACTGTAGCTACAATGGGGTAACTACTACTCATCTAAGACTCTTGATTTACCTTTGTGTGTCTCACAGCACACAACCTTAATGTCTTTTTCATAACAACCCTGATTGTTTCCCTTCTCATGTGGGTTTGCTCATATTCATCATGCCTTCCACAGAGTTACAGTGCAATGGCACACATGGGCCAACTCAAGTGCCATTATTTTGAGTAAAGTCCCCATCAGTAGCTGTGTACTACAAGGGGTGCAGCCAGTGTAAAAGGTACTCAGTGGAGGATGGAAACACTTGGCAGTCTGGTGGGCAGTCAGGACCTCAAGTAGGCCCCATAACTCTCCTCCTCTCTGGGACTTCAAACACCAATCATGTATGGGATTACTGACAGCAACACTTCTAGACTCTGCAGTACATTACCTGTTGGTCAATACCCACAGCATCCAGACCATCATACATGATGTTCACCCAACCGTCTTTGGAGGAGAGGACAAACAAGGACATGAGGGCCTGTAAATGAAAAGCAGAGAAGACTGGTCTTGCATTTTCCCAGAGAAGAAACTACTAACAGGCAATGCTCAGCAAAACCGATCCACAGCTCATAACACATCATCTGCCCTGGAGTTGGTGAAGAAACACAACATGTGGTTTGATTTACCTGTTTGCCTGTGGCTTAAAACTAGAGCTGAGCAACCTATGGTCAATAACATTCATTTTCCCTCGCATATAGGCTCATTTTTGCTCAGCCACATCAAGCTGTCTGGTCACCTAAGCATGATTAAAAATCAATATGCCAGGCTGGACAAATGTCATGAGGTTTAATAAAGTTTAACAGATCCCAGTTCCTACTATGGACTGTCTCACTTTTCAGACAGTATAAAACACCTCTTTTTTTTGGCAAACCTAACAGCCAAGAGATTCAAAGTGACAGCTGAGCTCCATACACAAGGCATCACATGCAAAAGCAGTGTTTTTAAGACAAAATTATCCTATAAACAAGGAATTATATAACCCTAGGAAGTCTGTTTGCAAGACACATTGAGAGGTGACCTGATACATTCTTACCCTAAATCAGGGTTGTTTCTGATAGATGAGTATCTATGTTCTTGGATGCTTCCTCTGATGGAGGTTCTATACCCACTTCAAAGAATATGTTTCAACTGCTCATTCATTAAAAACTGGTAAAGAAAATTCCTGCGACGAGGACTTTACCTGTCCCAAATTGTCGAAATTGTACTTCCGTCGAACCCATTTGTAGCGTGCATTAGTACAGTCAGTCTTCGTAGTGATGTTTTTCACATCAGGGCCATCACAGTAGTAGAATTTGCCTTTAAAAAGCTGTATTTGAGAAGCAACAACAACAAAAGAAAAAAACAAAAAAGGAGCAGCTATGGAAAGTCTGTTCCTCTGATTTATCTTCCTGTCCCTTGGTAGAGTTTTTTTCCACGTTCAAATTCCTTTTCTTTCCTCCCAGCTCAGATACCTGTCTTAACACACACAGCAGGAAACCACCTCTGGTGAAAATTCAGGTACTGAGACATACGTGCTTATTGCCTCAGATACAACAGAAGAAAGGCGATCCTGCAGGCCTGCTCTGTCTTGATGGGAGACATGAGACTCAGAATTTGGCTTTTCCTTCCCCTTCCCAGGTAGGTCTGTTCTAAACCTGCGGATCTTCTATTGAGAAGATGTCAACCCCACCCCTGAGCATCTCTTCTACAGCCTGACTCTTCTTTCCTAACAACTAACTGAAATGTTCCCCTGGGGAGACTTAAGCTCATTATTTCCACCTTAACCTCAGGCGGTGAGAAAAACCTCTCTTTTGCAGCAGTTGCTTATATAAGGCAGTGGTGAGGGAAATACTCTACCTGCACCCCTAAAATCCCAAAGATAATGAAGAAAGCACAGCAGATGAGAACGATATTCCCAATAGGCCTCAAGGAAGAGATCAAGGTTTCTACCACCAGCTTCAGACCTGGGGCTCTACTGATGACTCTGAAAAAAGCCAAACAATAAAGCTTTTAATTTTTATTAAAATTTCCTGTTACTATATGGCTGCTTTTTCACCTCTGCTTGAGCTTCAGTGAAGATACCAAAATCCCCCTCTACCTGCAGACAGCATTCAGAGATTATTACTGACTTATCTGGACAACCAGAACATCCACAGTTAGATGGAATTAAACAGTTTAAGACATCCCGTCATTAGGCTGTTGGGCAACTGCTTACTAGCAACAGTGAGGAGGGAATACTCTGTATGGGTAGAAGGTCATGGAGGTTCCTGCTATAGGGCTGTTTGCTCCTCAGCCAAGAGGGCTGGGCCCCTCTGAGGTCTCTGTGATCCAAGCAGAGGCAAACACCCCATGAAGGAGCCTGCTTTCTAACACAATGAGTGAACAGCTTTGCAGTGGCACTAGGGAGCATGTTCTCTTGGTACAGAGGTAGAAATGGAGGCACAAGTGAGGTCCCTGAGAAGGGCTCCTTGGAAATGCAGGTGAATCCCAGGAGCCGCGGCCCTCAGGGAAACAAAGCCCTAAAGCACGTGTCTGTCTGCCTTGCCATCAGTGGGATTACACAATCCCTCAAAAGTAAGGCCTAAGTGCTCACCTGCCCTGCTGGCCTGCGCCCCGTAACAACATTTCAAACAAAGTAATTTCAGTTTGTTTCCTAATTAGTTCCTGAACTGACTCTTTGCCAACAGGGACTTGCGACCAACAGCTCCACAGCCAAAGGGTCATCCCATTAAAGAGCAGCGGTGCTTGCTTGCTGTGAGGCGATGAGAGGCCAGGCAGGCTCTGAGCACAGCCTGAAGCAGGTTTTGGGTATTATGGAGAGCAAGTGTTTCCCTTTTCTGTTCAAGTGCTTGGAGAACAGCTCTCCCATGGGTGTCTGAAAAATGTGTTTGCACACAGAAGTGTAACTAGCCTGAGCAAGCTTTTCTGGGAAGCTGGGTGTTTTGACTGAAAAACATCAATTTATTTTTTTTTTTTCTTTCTTTTTCTTTTTTCTCTTTTTTTTTTTTTAGGAGGGGCCTGTAGAGGGGAGAGAGTACAAATCCTTGCAGATAGTCTGAACTTGCATGGCTAATGAGGCTTTAATGCCTGCCAAACAGAGAAAATAGCAGAGATGTATGCTGCAGGGACAAAAGGTTTCAACAGGGTCTCATTTGGCAGAACGTAACGTGGCAGTCTGAACTGCACCTACGAAGTGTTAGGAACGGTCCCCGGAGTAATCCTAGGAGAGGCTGTGATAAGTGAAGCCAATGTGAGGGGTGATGAATTCCCCTCTATTAATAGGTTCTGCCCTAGTTATTCTCTGAGACCAATTCCCCTTTTTTCCCTTACGTATGCTTATGAGCCGCCCGTGCCCTGATTTCTGTTCCCAGTTATGTGTGTCAGACAGATGCCCCGAAGCCCTGCCAAGCCATGGCTTGCCCAGGGTGACCCAGAGCAGCTCCAGTGAGCCAGGACTGCAAGGGAACCCCCATGCCACCAGCAGAACAGAGTGTGGGAGCAAGAAAGACGACAAACACTCACAAAGCTACTTGTCAGCAAGGAAATGCAGAGCAGCAGACAAATAGCTCTTGCTCTGGCAGTCATGGGCCTAAATAAGATTGCCTCTTCCTATTACTCTCATAAGCAAGCAGCAAGCAGCTTTTCATCAGAAAGCCTACAGGCCTCTGGAGGTGCCTATCTTATTTCCACTGAAATTTCATGAAAACAGGCTTGTGTTTCTTGCTGAGCGGGATAGAAATAGAACAGGAGCCGTGAGCTGATAAGAATCCCCCAAGCATTAACATTCTTTGTTACTGCATCATTGTAAACAAAATACAAATTCCTTTTCTTTTTCTCAAATAATGAAAGCATCTTCCCATCCTCTTCCTAACTGAGAGCTAAATTGTTTTGCAATGATCTTAGATATGCAGGCACGGGAGAGCAGGTATAGACACTGGAGCTTATCAAATTATCATCAGCACCTGTTCAATTGCAAATTCTTTCTCAGCCAATACAACCTCCTTGCTCGGGAACGACTATGAGGTTGCACAGCTTAACAAGGAGCCAGACTGATTTGTAAAACGGTGATAAAAATGCAGCGTGGAGGAGGCATTCAATGCACTAACTGCCTGAGTGTGATAACACCACTCGCTCCAAACTCCATCCGCTCTTCTCCACACCGGAGAAGACAAATTATATTAGAACTAATTTCACTCTTTTCAAACAGTTTCACTAGATAAAAGCTCCCCAAAGATGATTCTACCCATACCGTGTTTCAGCTTTTTGTGTTATTAAGCAAAGTCTTGAGGGATCATATGCATTTTTTCAAATTCCTTGATTTATCAACACAAAATAAACTTAGTCACCCTATCCATGAACATACCGGAGAGGTCTCAAGGTCCGCAGAAGTCTCAAAACACGAAGGACACCCAGGATCTTAGCTCCGCCTGCTGATGCCATGGAGACAATAATGTCAATGATAGATACGAAGACCAGGACTCCATCCAGAACGTTCCAGCTGCTCTGTAGATAGGTGTTCTCCCCAGAGAAAAAGCCAAGAGCTACTACCTACAGCCGGGAGAAGAAGGACATTTAAATCTGCACCCAGATTGTAACTATGTCAGATTTTCAATCTTTTTCAGGCCTCACCGTGTGTCATAGGATGGAGATATAATTACCTTAACCATCATTTCAGCCACGAAGATTGCAGTGAAGATATAATTAGAAACACTCAGGAATACCCTTTCCTTTAAAACATAAGCAACAAAAAGCAGCATGTTATTTAAAGAGGTTAGAAAACAAACATCTTTTATTTTACAGGGTCTTGCACTGACAAGACTAAGATGTGCTTATGAGATCAAGGAAGCAAATGACTCAGGTGCTCACCGTGCTGTGTGGGTCTATGTCTGGTCTCTCCAATGCTATAGTGATGCAGTTGAGAAATATGAAGACCAGCACTACATGATCAAACATTTTGTGGGCAATCACCTTCTGGCACATCACTCGGAACCTGTAGATACAGTGGAGAGAGATGCTTGGATTGGCAAGAGACCCCCACCTTAATGGCACGTCCTTGAAAGCCACCAGCATCAGTCCAGGTAGTGAAAAAGTCTCTCTCTACAAGCATAGGCTTCAAGCATTACTACCAATGGCTAATGTAAAAAAGATGTAATAATGGCTATTATTAACGACGGTTAAAGCATCCTACTTCCCAGACAGGCATAGAGTGACCCTTGCAATGATTCTGCCCACAACTAACAAAAATGTTACTTAAAAATCAGGAGTTAAATTTCTAAAGCTCTCAGCGCTTCTGCATCAGAGGGATCTTTCCCAAGGGAAGGTCAACTAAAAATGTAATATTCCTTTACTGCAAACCACAGTGGGCTGGCCTTTCCCTAGAATTTCTTACCGATTCTGTGGGGAAAACAAGTAGAGGGACCAATCTTCATGAGTCTTGCACCACTCTGGTTTGTAGGGCTCGAGGACTTTACGAATCCGGTAGCAGTAACTCTGGATAGAAAACAAGAAACACCTTTTCTTCCTCTTTTATTTTCCTGCCTCTTCAGCTTCCACAGTTTTTCTGTGAAAGGGGGCAGTATCTGGCATTTCATAGTCACAGCATTTGGGACAGAGACAGAGCAGGCATGGTAAAGGGTTGTATTTTTAGTGAAACAGGGAGAAAAGGAGTGGAAAAAAGGGGCTGTTTTTACAGCGAGATAGATATGAACATGAGAAATCAAGACTTCTAGCAAGGTATCATTTTGAGATCTAAAGTTTTGTCAAAACCAAAAAGGCCTCAAGCAGTCAAAAAGTTAATAGTGTAGATACCACTCTTTCTGTACTTTCAAGCCTTCAAGATACCAGTTAGCTCCTGTGAGCAAAGACATCAGCTAGCTTTTGTGACCTACAGCTAATTTTTGTAGGCATCCTGACAAAGAAGACAATCTCAGCCAGTCAAAAAAAAAACAGGCAAACGACTGCACATCCCCTTGCAGTTTTACTTTGTTAGAGGCCAATGCAATGTAACAGACCACACCATTAGCTTGAAAGCCTTTTAGGAACCAGAGGCCCTTCCCTCAGGTTTAGATTCGTTTTGTTTATACCAGCCATTGGGCACAAAGACATCTGAGCCTGAGCTGGATTTTTAATCCGCCTTCTTGGAGTGGAAAAGCCATTTAATGCATGAGCACCCAATTTCCCCAAAACTCACATCCTCCATGTCATCCTCATAGTCCATGGCCTCCTCCTTATGGCCATCGATGCGCAGGAAGAACTCGCTGGGGACGTGCACCATCTTGCCGTTGCAGTCCTGGTACTCAGCAGGCAGAACAGCCATGGGGCTGATACTGAGCGAGTGGCGCATGGTGGGCAACTGCAGCAGCTCGGGCAGGTCCAAGGAGCTGCGGTAATCCAGGGACTCTGCCCGGCGATGCAGGGAGGGCCTGCTGACCGTGCTGGACTTGGCGTCGTCAGAGTCATCGTCTGTGCTGCCTTTGCCCTCCCCGGAGAGCAGGGACTCTCTTTCTCCCGACTGGTTCTTCTTCTTGAGGCTCGGGGCTCTGCCCAGGCTGTTCCAGCTTGAGCGTCGACTTCCCCAGTTGCTGCTGGTGCCCCAGTTGGCACAAGGGGAACTGCGGAGGCTGGACTGAGAGAGCAGAAAGACATTTGAGGGTGTGCTTGCAGGAGGAAGTCGCAGAGTATGGCATTTTGCCCAGACTGGAAGACCCTTCTTGTTGCAAGGCATGTCTTCCCCTTCCAATTTTACTGCTCCAATTTTACCATGCCAATGCCTTGAGATGGGAGCCAAGCACCCAGCTGTGCCCACACTGAAGGCACTCTTTGAACTACACCCATAGCACAGACACCAATCCTCTGTGCTGCCTGATTTCCTGTTGTCCTGTCAACATCGATTTTGCATAAAAACCGAACCCAAAGACACTAACCACCAAAGCAGCATTTTCTTTCCTCAGGACCAAGTTGTTTCAGGACACAACTTCCCTGGCTTCCAAAAGGGTGCTGGCACCTGAGTCACCCAAGTGTCTGTTGGAAACCGTGCCCAAATTCACATTACTTTCTCTTCAATTTGCTGCACAAGGAGGTGGAATGAATGTCTTTCTCACAGCAAATTTCTGGCAACGATCAGTGTGTCAATGCACTTTGGTTGGCAGGTGGTTGCCACGATAACAGCACTTAAGGTCAGAGCAGAAAAACTAGAAGGAACACTCTTTTTCCCTCCATGGCTTCCTCCTAGCACAGAAACAAGGCAAACTGCCTTCCCCCTCCCCAGTGCCAGCCAGCTTTCCTTTGATTGCTTCATCTTCCTTTGGCTGGTGGCACTGACGTGCTCTCAAAGAAAGAATTCAAACCATGAACCGCCCTCTCTAGCAACTCACAATACCATTAAACCCCAAGGCAAATAACAGTCATCTCTATTTTCTTTTCAAAAGCATTACCTTGACTAAGCAGCTTACCAAAGGGGATAGTGGCTCTGTCTCTGTGTGAAGTACCTTCACGGTCCACTGCCTTGATTTGAACATGATATTGCAGTTACAGAGCAGAGGAATAGGATAGATAAGCAGCAGCAAAAATCCACTTTGTCTATTAAGTCTGCTCCCTCTGTTTTCACAGAGCTGCCCTCCCGCTCCCCTGTTGCAGGCAAAATGCAATCAGTTGCCAAAGCAGGCAGTTCCAGCCAGATCTCTGCTCCGCGAGCTGTGCCTGGTGGCAATCAGTCTGAGTAGTACCAGAAGCACCAGCAAACATCAAAAATCAATATGTATATATATATAAATGTATACACACGTCACTTGTGCTGCTTGCAGGCACTTGAGAGAGAGTTGTTAGCCATGAACACCTACCAAGGACTTCTGATCGTAGCTCATGGGATCTATTGAAGCGTTACTCCCTCTCCTTGAGTCCACAAAAGTGTGCACTGAATCCATGTGTGGGGAACACTTTGGTGTGGGCATTGGTGTGGCCGCAGTGCGCATGATGATAGGAGGTGGCATGCTTCCCCTGCCCTCCAGGTGCCCATTTGGGGTGACGGCAAGTGAGTACATCTTCATCTCTGGAGAGAAAACACATGGTGAATGTAAAGCTAGAGCTACAGAAACCACTCTTCAAAACAGACATTACTCCTTGGGTCTTCTAGGAACTCTGCCAAATGGGGATTAAATTTTGTGGGCAATACTAAGATTAGTCCATCACTTCGAAAGGCATAAGGCAAATGTTACAAACTTTCAAGAGGCCTTCAGCCCTGCCTTCTTTTGCTCAGTCTTTCTGGGGATTAGGAGACTGGAGTTGCGTTTTTTGGGGTCTGGGAAAGAGTTTCCAAGGAAAGGACGCTGAGGACTAGCTAAATTCACCCTATGAAGTTAATCTCTTCTCCTTGACATAGCCTGTTGGACAGAGATTTTTATGTAGTTCTGATGTGCTCTGAGTTCTGTCATGTGACAGGCACTAAGCAAACATCAGTCACTGTCTTTAGTCATCTGCTCAGAGGATGGGAAATGGAAATGGCTTCTAAACTTCTACATGCCTAAAGGAGTAAATCTGTAACAGAAAAATGTGATGACACAGCTCTGTGGCAACTGGAGAAAGGATCTATTTTAGCTGTATGGCAAGTATGGACCACAGCAACTGTATTCTAACTGAAGACAAACCAGATGTAATGCCTGTAGCTCTATGGACTGCAGTACCACCCCAAACCAAAAGCCTAGTTTCATACACATAAGTTAAGCTGAACTATCCTCAGTGTTACCAGGCTTAGTGGATTCTAGTTTAATAACTGCAGAATCACAGTCCTAGGGAGCGGGAAGGATGGGACCATCTGTGATCAGCAGGAAAGATGAAAGTCTGCAGTGAGAAATCCAAGTAGGCACATTACCCCTGCTATTTTTCCTCCACAGGCTGCTTTTGTAATGCAGTGTGCTTCTATTGTATCATCTGTTTAGTTGCTGGCTTGGGCACAGATATCTGAGCTGCACCACAGAAGTCCCTGGGAACATTGCCACTCACTTCAAGGGGTGGAAGATCCAGCTCAAAATTTGCTAATCTGCAGTACACGTCCCTCTTGCCAGTGTATCTGTTTACAGACCAGTGGCAACGTAATAGAATTGTTAATGTCCTTATGCTCTCCAGTCACCGGTTGGCACCTAGGAGGCTTATGGAGACAGACAATTATTCACAGACATTGACTGACAGCGAGCTCAGCCCTGTTTTCTATTCTTGTACTATCTGAGAAGGTGAAAATATTTCCTGCCCCTAGAACTCTGTTATTAGTTGAAATTGTCCAGCATATAGTTGGTGTAGAGGAAATTTAAGCTGTGGATTTTCTTGCCAACTATTTGCAATGGATATTTATCTCGTCATTTGGTGCTTGGGATTTGTTGCTTGATCTGCAGACCCAGCAGCTCCGTCACCTTCCTGTGATCTAGCTCTGTCTCATCTTCCTCACCAAATCACTTCTGCCCCTTCCCCAGCTGAATTCCATCTGCTCACCACAATCAATATAATTTCCTTAGCTGAAATGAACCCTAGTTTGGAAGCATTTAAAGTAATCCTAACAAAAGTCCAAGATGAGAATAAAAATACAGAGGAACTAAACTGGCTCTTGTTTACCATTGTGCCATTCACTCTGTTTAAATATCCGATCCCTTCCTTTCCCCTACCTAATTGCAAACTCTACAGAGTGTAGAGCTTGTCACCTACTATTCCATGTTTATAATGCAGTAGTACAATGTGGACTTATTCACAATCAATCATCAGGCTTGCCTGTAACACAAATAAACTGCA
The DNA here is from genome assembly GCF_963932015.1 of Anas acuta. Lineage (NCBI taxonomy): Eukaryota > Metazoa > Chordata > Aves > Anseriformes > Anatidae > Anas > Anas acuta. The sequence continues at coordinate 15,968,137 of NC_088993.1, forward strand.
ACACTTCCATCAATCAAACCTCACCTAAGTGCATTTGTGTGAAACCAAAAGAACAGATGAGAAAATGACTGATTTGAGAAGGAGACTTTCTGAGAAGTCGTGTGAGAATATTGCTGTCAGCAAACCATTCTGTGGTAACGATGATACAGAAGAAACGATGAGACAGAACTAAATATTGTACTATAGCTGAAATGAGAAAAACATCTGTTTAAAGGAAATATCAGTGCTCATTTAGCTTCCCAACACATTTTGCGTACTGACTCTGTTAACATAGCTATCAGATCAATTCTGAAATGAAAGGTATTCTTCTGATTTCTCCCATAAATTTCCAGGAAAGGATGATTGCAGAGGCCAAGTGGTAGCACAACTCAAATTAATGAGAAAACACAGGACCAAAATCCTACCAGTTGCTCGGAGGTCTTTCAGCTTCTCAAAATCATCATCGAAGTTGGCAGATGTCTTGTCCTCATCTGTGTCTGACCTATTGGCATCCCCCTGCAGAGAGGAGAAAGGAAATTAACAGATCTGATTCATTTACACTTCAGCACAAAAGCATTTTGGATTATTTAGCAGCTCAGATATACCTCTGCTTCTCACGGGTAATTAGAGCACGGCCCAAGAACCAGGAGAGCAGAATGCAAAATTCCCTCTACATTGCCTTGGGGAATGACCCCAGGTAAGTCCTTCTACTTGTTTAGTTTTGTTTTCACACTTAGACGGAAAGGATGATGTTGTGATTGCAACTACTGTTCCTGCAGTGTCGTTGCACTTCCTTCCCTGTGCCCAGCCTCACCAAACAGTGCGTCCCAGGGGAGAACATGAAAGTGCAGATGCAATCAGAAGAGTGACAAAGAAAAATGGCATTGTGAGGTTCCATATCTACTCTCTCCATGATTCCAGATGGAAGCACCTAGGTTTTAATGTCAAAGGATGAGAAATGATTTTTCTTCTTTATCACATCTTTGTCATCACTATAAATTTGACTGAGATGTGAAAACCAAGCCCTAATTTGCTTCCTTCTCACTGGCCGGTAATTGAGATTATATTGGGAAATCTCTTGGCAACATTGAAGCTGGGGTAGAAGGGAATGAGGCCAGCTTGCCTGGAAGCACAGCATCATCTCAGGACAGACAACAGCCAATAGCTCAGCTAGACTGGCTTTCCTCCTGGAAGCTCAATTATGTTTCTCTTTTACAAGTGTCTGCTACCAAAAATGACCTAAATAATGTACAAGCCTGGGACAGAGGACCTATTGTCAGGTTCTCCTCTGCTGGTGAGTCTGCAGAGAGAAGGGATTCCAGCAAGGCTATTGGCATGACTGGCGTGAGCCATCAAGACTGCAGAAAAGCTGTGCAAACTGGTAGCAAACGGTTGGATTAAAGCAGCTGGTCCTAGGAGAAGAAGCTGAGTTCCTTAACGGATGCCTGAACAAATCACCACGGTTTCTAGAGATACAGTGCTCAAGTGTCAGCGAACTTAATTTCATCTGTGATGTATTGCTGCCTGGTGCAGCCAAACAGACAGGATGACTGAAAGGCTTGAGCTCCCTTATCCATCTTCTCTGTTTTGGAGCAGAAGCACTAGCACAGAGTAGCTGAAAGATTTGCATAATTTTGGAAGGTTTGTTTGCTTCTCCGGAGCAGCTCTGGGGTAGATTTCAAAATGACATGGGAACAATGTAAACACAAATATGCAATTATGGTCCCCTTTGAAGTCTGGCTGCTTGTTGTCCTAAGCACAAATGAGGAATAGTCTGTACTAAAAATGGTTCTGTGGCCATTTAGGCCTTTTCTTTTAGGGATATGCCTGCCAAACTTGCTCCACAGGCAGCTTGGAACCTGACATCCAGCTGAGACTGTGTACCATGATTCACAGGATAATTTTTACTGTCCTTGCTGAAATACTGCTGATGGTTCAGAGCTTCAAGCAGCTCTAATATACACCCTCTTAGCTGCACAAGTCTCCCAGGAGTCGCTCTCCATCTAAGTGGAATAAGCACCTGAGCAAAGGGAGGAGTAGTGCACACCAGTGCCTGCTCTACCCACTAACAGCATCACCTTGCAGGAGGGAGAAGTCAAAGAGGTCGAAACACGAATTTCTGCCATATTCCCAACATACAAACAAAACCAGGGATGACAAAAGAAAACCCAGCTCCATCAAGCTTCAACTTCTTCCTGGGAGTTCTCCAAGGAGATTGTAACAGTCCTTTGTTTACAACCAGAGCTAAGTTAGGCATTTATAAGTGCAAGACTTGAACCAAGACCTCGTAGCTGAAATACAGCCCCGAGAAGGGTTTTCTGTGGCACAGCTGATACCTCACTATGAGACATTTGACAAGCCCATAGGCTTGATGTCAAAATATAAAATAAATGGTAGTGGAGAGCAAAATGTGCTCTGCAAATGTCATGCCTGTGGTTGCTGGCCTTTTCTGAGGCAGTGCCGAGTGAATAATACAAGCTTTGAAAAGTACTCCTTACACATATTTAAATCATGCTCCATAACAGCTCCAAAAGGAGCCATCAAGCCTAAGCAAGAAAGCGAGAGCTAGCTCTGTAATCACGCACTCAGAGAATATTGCACGAGGCTGCCAGTTTCTGGCTTCACATCAGCATGTGATTCAGCCTCCAAGAGGGTGGGCAAGGAGTGGGTCTGTGCCATGGAAATGTACCTGCAGGCTGCCAGGTCGCTGGATGGAGAAAACTTTTTTCTGCCCTAAAGCACTCAGTGACAAACTGCTCCTGAGTGTAACACAGCAGCAGGGCACTCTGCAAGGGTCCTCTGTGCCTAAATGCAGATTGCTTGAGCTCAAAAAGAAGTCTCCATGCACTAAAGAGGCACAGCCAGACATGGGAATGGGTGGTAAATAAGAGAACTCAGATCCCAGATGTCTCCCCTCCGCTAAAAGCACCAGTGGTACTGGCAACAAGAGGAGCAGGAGCAGTTTCCAGTCATTCAAGTCACACTTGATGGTTATCTGTTTGGGTTTCCCTGGCACGTCCTCTTTTTCCACCCAGATTTGGTGGAATCAAAGGATATCTGACACGTCTGGCCACTGAAAAGCCTCCTCCCTTAACAGCCAACTGCATCATTTGCTTCTGCATTCAGTGGAGGAAAATCTATTACTGTAGCACAGACTTTGTACAGTCAATGTATTTACAAAGACAATATATTTACAACCAATTCTGCTATGGCCTGTGCTGTTTACTGAGGTCAAGCACAACCACTTGGCACACAGCTAACAAGTCTCTTGGAGGAAAACCTCTTCTGGTTGGGAAGGCAGCCACTACTACAGAGCCTGCAGGAATACTGGTAATTCCTTGAATTGGTCTTACTACGTTAGGGGCTAAAATGTCCACCCCCATCTGCCACGGGCTGCACCAGCACAGGAATATGGCAAAGGGGTGAGGGTACCCAGAGCAGAGCCAGCAGATGCTGGGATTGATGACACTGAGAAAAGTACCCAAGTTTGGAAATAAACAGCATCAGCTCAAGGCACTGCCACATGGAGTATAGCTTGGAGAAGGTCCTCCCTGCTCCTTGTGGTGGATCTTCGGGGCATGGCCCCACTAGACAAGACATCAGGATGCCCCTAATGCAGGGCAGAGCCATTCATTTTGAAAGTGGAAGGCTGGACTACTCCTATCTTCTCTGTGTGGGCAGGTGGCACTCACTGCCCCCAGGATCCATGAAACAGCCCCAGGCAACGTGCATCAGGGTTGTTTTTTTCCAAACTGGGCCTTGGCTCCTGTTGTTCCAATTAATTTTCCTCTACTAGTGCTGTGAGGAAGCTAGGAGGGATGTTTTAATAATGAATCTATGCAGACATCCTTGAAGGACATAATGTGGCTGTGCTGGCTTGAGAGAAGGGAATTGTTGGTCCATGAATATTTCAATTATATTCCATGGTCTGTGATGGTTTGTCCAAGTCTGATACAAACATAGCAAATAAGAGCATGATGCCATTTCTGGGGAAAAAAATGAAAAGTGAAATAAAAAAACAAAACAGTATAAAAATAAAGTGTTTCTTTCTCCTCTTTCCCTTGGGAGCTAAGGCGGTGAAAACTGAAACCATTTTCTCATTTTGTTTCTTAGTCTCTGTGTCTCTGAAGCCAATCCAGCACTAAGCAAATTTTCCCATTCTTGATGGTTGCAGAAATAAGTAATAATTAAAAAATTCCAAAGCGTGACATAAGCCTTTTTGATACCACTACTCCTAGCTTCAACTAAGTCTGGATGATTTTTGTTAAATCTCAAATTCATTTCCATTTCCATTTGCACTGGGACTTTGAAAAAAGTCCTTTTTTTTTTTTTTTTTCTTCCTGGATCATATGTATGTGCATATATATCAATGTATTTATAACCAAAATGGATTGTCCTTATTTAAAATAAATCTTCCCCAAAAGGATCTGCTGTGATGAAAGGAAGATGGTGAAGAGCAGGATAGGACAGGGGATGGTGGGTTTCAGCTACTCTGAGGATGCTGAAAGCAGATCTGAAATGGACTGGAGGGAAAGGGAAACTTAGGGGCAAATTCCTTGCTCACTGACCTGTTACAGACATTAATTTCAGGTGTGGGCAAAAATCTCTTTAGCATTTATATGCCCTGTATCATCCAAATTTAATGTTTGTAGCCTTGCAGTACAGTTTTTCTAACAGCTGTGCTACCAGCCTCAAATAGCACGTAAGGGGCAGAGTCTCCAGGAAAAGCTTGGATTCAGCCAGCTCATGTCCTACCAGCTCCACATGACAAGTGTTGACCAGACACATGGTCTTTATGTGGTGGGCCCGCCATAAAGAAACAAAACACAGGACATAAGTGAGATTTAGGCAAGTGAAATCCATCCTAAGTGATTTCCTCAAAGTCACACTACACACCCCGCAGCAGATCATTCCAAGTCCCAAAGAGTCCAGGGGACCTTACGTGCAAGGACAGAGCTTCACATGCCCAACGCAGCTCATCTGCACCTCTTGAAGTCAAATTTAGGGCTGCCTGCATGGCTGGATGTTTGCACTGCTGCAGAATGATCCGTACAATTTTACCTACACATCACAATTTTTTCCCTCCCCCTGCTCAGATCTCTTACCTCTGCCTGGAAGCCTTCTACCAGAATGGCAACCAGAAGGTTGAAGAGCACGTAATTGCCAAAGGTCATCAGGGCCACGAAGTAGAGGGCTGCCCATGAGGATGTAGATGCCATCCCATTGTACAGGACCACGTTCCAGTCCTCTTGAGTGAGGATCTGCAGAGAGGTGAAGGGCGAGACTCTGATTACTCCACTCCTCTCATGCATGGCAGCTGCATTCAAATCCTCACTGACATACTCATTTCTTCCTCTCCTTTTGACCTTTTCTAAGCATAATCATTAGCAGGTCTCATGAGATAAGACATCAAAACATTCCTTTATTCTGAGCTTTGCACATGAGAGCTCTCTCCTGGCCAAACCTCCCCTCCCTGCAGGAGGATCTAGCGCACTGCTGCCAATAAAAATGACTAGTTCAGATCCTAGATATGGCAACATAAAGGGTGTGCTGGTCTAGGTCCTATTATTTGGTGTGTGGGGGGTATTGTCTCCTTTGATAACCATCAGTAGATAACAGACCTGAGGCCAGGGCTGTTGTCCCCTGTGGAGCTGCTCTTTATAAGGCATCTGGACCTGAAGAAAAGGGTAGGATACATTATATTTGACATGATAAATGCCATAGGGTGGCTTAAGAAACTCAGGGAAGCAAAGCGGTTTCCATTGGGTAAAAGTACTGACAAACTGGGCAAAAAAAAAATACTTTTCTTCGCAAAGCCTTGCTCTAAGGGACCTTCCTAAGGGATTTGCACTCTTCTAGCTTCACTGGAGCTCAAAAACCTAGGGGCCTATGAAAAACAGATGACAGATGCATGCTCCACATTAATTCAGGCTTACAACGAAAGTGGCTTCTAACCCTCCCGAAAACAAGGTAGCTTTGGGGATAGGAATGCGGTCGGCGGCACTGAGCCGTGTCTCTCATTAACCTTCATGGGATGCAGGGCTGAGCACTTCTGCTCTGTGCCAACTCTATTTCCCGCGGGACTGTTAGAATAAATGCAGAAGTCTGTATTTATGTTGGAAAAAAAACATATGAACCTGTGAGACTAATGCTGATTTCTCCTTGCTTCTTTGTAAGAAGGAAAACTTTGCAAGAAGTTATATTCGTCCCACTGAAGACTCTGGACTGCTTTGTACCTTGAACAATACTGTGGTGAACACCTACTCTGCACTGAGAAACTTCCCTTAACATTGTTTACACTGTGCTCCATTTGGTGCACTTAGGCTGTAAGGACTGAGCTTTTAAACAGAAAAGCCTAATCTTTATATTTAGAATGTCCTGGAAATAGCAGCTTATTGCTCCATTATGGAATAGCCGGTAATTTAAAATATATAACAGACCTTGCCTGCAGAGGAAACGTAACTTTTTACATAAAGACTTTCCCAGCATATAGAGCCAGCAACTCCTGCTTCGATTTGTGAAACTATTTTGTCACTCCCCATTAAATTAAAATGTTTGGAAGTGCATTTTTGGGGCAGTAAAAGCAGGAAGGGAGATAGAGACTTACGGAATAGAAACAGAATGGACAGTAGACCGTGGGTCTTGATGTTAATGACTATATGAAAGGAAAATAAGAGCGGATTTCCAAGTCTTCCCAGACTTTACTTTTACTAACAACAGATAGGTATAGGGATGGTTTTGAGTAGATTTCTCCATCAGTGTTTGTAGAGACCAACTAACTGACAAACACAATCACTTTGCCCTAATAACTCTGTGGTGTGGTTTCAGTCCAAATTTGACAGTGCTCTATTTTAAAACTTCACGGAGGACTCAGAGCTTACCTGAAACACTGTCACAATGGCCCAAAGCAAGGAATCAAAATTCTTTCTATCTGGAACTGTGTCTCCCGTATCAGTTTTCAAGCTGAACTTGCATCCAAAAAGATGCATGCCGAGAATGCTAAAGTAGGAAAAAAGGGAGATGGAAGAAATATATTATTGCATGAAATACGATTGCAGTGAGGACTGCAGTGATATTTGGGATACTTTTTTTTACCCCAGTGTTTTGTGTGCCAGTGGTATCTCTCAAGAAGATGGGCTCTGCACTACCATGCATGTGACCACTGATCAAATCCTGCCATTTAGTTCTTGTGTGTCATGTTTCGTAATAATTGTCTACACTGAAGTCAAATCAGGGATCTCATTTTTCTAGAAAACATCAAACTACATTGCCAGCTGCCTAATCCTCCATCTGGTTTCCAAGAACAGGATCCCAAGGAGCATTATAAGGTCAAGCAGACAGAGGTCTTGGAAATCTGTATAACCTCCCTCTCAAATATGAGACCGGTAGAGTCCTGTTTCTGACAGCTTACTGAGACACAGCTAAATGAGCCTCCCAGGAACTCCAGAACAATTGTTTGACTGTTGTTGCCTGTCTGTGTTTTTCATTCACCTACAGAATTACAGTATCGCATGAAAAACTGAGGCTGCAAAGAAGTAAATCGTCTGTTGAGCGTCTGCTTGTCAGTCTATTGTGAGAACTTCTGTCATGTAGGCAGCCTAGCAAACATGCTGCATGGTTATTCTGATCTATGGATTATTTAAACGAGCCGAACGATTAATTGAAGGAGAGAAGCCGCAGAAGCCTCTGGTACCTGAAGATAAAGATGAAGAGCATGAGCAACATGCAGAAGGTGGCTACGTTGTCCATTGTCTTCATCAGGACCACCAGCTGGCGGCGGAGGGCGGGCATGAAACGCACCAGTTTCAGCACCCGGAGCAGCCGAAAAGTTCGCAGCACGGACAGGCCTCCATCTGACTGGCCGATGATCTCCCAGACGCTGCAGGATGCAAGAAGGAGAAAAGCTATTAACAGCAGCACTGCACTGTGAAAGCCCAGAGCAGGCAGGCTTCTTACAGGATATCACACCATTTAAGCCCTAAAAGGGTTATTTGCTGCTGCTTTTGAAAAACACCTCCGCTTCCCAGTTGTACAGGGCCATATGCTCGTGCCTAACCTCTAGCCTTTACAGCTGGTTTCCTAATTCTTTAATTCCCTTACTTTCTGTGGCTCTTCATAACACACCATGTCTCCCGCTAGGCTGCTTTCACTACAGTCACAAGCCTAGCCACAAAAAGTGGATTGCAATTTTGTACCGGGCTAATATCCAGAGGGATTTACATTTGTGGGGATGGGTTGGTTTGATCAGTGTTTAATATTTAACAAGCCACAGACTGGCCTTTGTTTCCGGACCTTTTCCCTGTTTCTTCTCACTTGTCTGCGGCAAAGGGATGGGCCAAGTGAAGCCAAGAGAGCTTCTGTGTCTGCCCCAAATTACTGACCAAGGGCTGAATGGCGTTGCTAGAAAGAATCCCAGCCTAGAGAGGAGCTGCATGAGCTGCTACCGTGCACGTTGTGACGTTACCAGCGTAGGCTGGGATGATGGTGCCTTGGGAAGGGACAGCAGAACACGGCCCTTTCTTCCCCTCCAGCTTGCCCTGTTCCATGTTAATCTGGGAGAAGGAGGGCACGCTGCTGGGATATGGACACTCACAGTACTCTTTTCCCAGGACCAGCCGTTCTGCACTACAGTGGAAAATTGTCCATCGTGCCAGACATGTGGCGTAAATAGACCTTGCTCTCCATCTGCCAGGTCCATTTACTTTGGACGGCCCTTCTACTGGGGGGAATCTAAAAGGCTGGTGTAATTATAGCCCATGATAACCAGCGAGCCCTGGATTAACGCATGCCACGTCATTCCTGCTCCCCATCCCACTCCCCAGCAGGCCTAAGCCCTTGGCAGAAAAGCCACAGCGGAGAAAGAACTGGCAGTGACCTGATGACAACTATGATCCCATCAAAGATGTTGTACGGGTTCTTGATGTAGCCGAAGAGGCCAAAGGCAAGGAGCTTCAGGAGCATCTCCAGGGCAAACATGCTTGTGAAGACGATGTTACTGATCTCCAAGGCGTTGGTCAACTCGTCCGGCTATGGGGCAAAAAAGGAACATGGTCAAATAGATGTGCAGAGGAAACAGCCATGGGCTGGTGTGTTCCTCCCCCTCTGGGATTTGCGCTAACGATGCACAAATGCTGTGGCTTCCTGCGTTCCTCCTGAGAGCCACAGAGGCAGGTAAGTGTCTGAGGGGGACAGCAAACAACCATCACAGGCAGTCCCTAGGAGTTTTACTGGAAATACAGAATCCCAGCCCATTTCTGGAGCAGCTGCAGAACAACTACACCCAATATATGCGCCCAACAAATTGAAGCTACACAAAGAAGAGCACTTGTGCATTCTTGCAACAGCAACTACCAAGGGTAGCATGGCTTGTAAGTCTTGTGTTTAGTCTTGCATTGGTCAGGCTCTTTTTATTGCAGAGCTTTACGTGTCCTGCTATATCCAAAGCAGGAGCGCTGTCAACACAGCGTAGCTCTATTCACATACAGAGAAAGCGCTTTTCCTGCAGACATCTCTTAAAAGAATTAAGAAAACAAATATCTGTGAAAGGCAATAGGATCAATAGTTTTAACTCCCTTGAGTGCCTTTGGAAATCACCCCTGAAAACAAAACAAGATGATTTCTCCTCCTGGAATCCTGGTCAGTAACTTACAGCAAATCTTGTTAGTGACAGCAGTACGGCTCCAGGTGTCAGGATTCCCTCCAGGATGGGAGTGGGTTCCTCTGGTTTAACCTGTCTGCGTGCAGCTTACCTCTAAGATCTGATCTTTCCATTCCTCTCCTCCATCAGCAGCACCAAATTACCTTGGGCTACAACCCTGTGTTTCACACACAGCCCCTGAAGTTCCTTTCCTGGGGAGCACAGCAATGTCTGCCCAGCACCTGGGCTCGATTCATGCAAAGCCGTGGCACAGCAGGACACGCACAGAAGGTGGGCTGGGGTTTGTTACTCGAGCTACTCCCTCCGACACCACCGAGCTCTGCAATGCGCATTTCTAATGCTCACGACCCATTCCTTTGTAAAAGAAAATGAGTCTTTTTCATTTCCTCGGTGTAATAATATTGTCTAGAAAAAAAAGGTGTTATTTTCATATCTGACTCATCTCCTGACTGATAATAGCTTCCTTTATTCCCCATCCGTCATTAGACGCTGTGTTAATAGATGGCAGTTTCTTGGGGCTGTTGCTGCATTATTTGTGGCTCTGAAGGGACAAGACCATTGTAATACTACGGCACAGCCACGTTTAACTCCACACCCTGCAAAGCAAATCCCCAGCAATTGAAGGAGAGGGGGAAAGAGTTAACTTGAAGCCAGGAAGAGCCTGCACATCCCCTACTATCGGCAGCGACAGTCTGTGGGCTGCTAATGAACCATCATTCATAGGCTAAATTACTTTATGCAATAGACTGTCTTGTGCTCAACCATTTATCCAAGAGAAAGAGCACTAAGAGCCTCGGTCCTCATGATTATAATCCATATACACTAATTACTAAGGGACACCAGGGGAAGGACTGTGCAATTCGCAGTTCTTTAGTCGCTAGCAAAGGGTGGCCCAGACGGCTGCAGGCCCCTGGGCTGCTCTCCTGCCACCTTCCTGGCTGTAGGGACAGCAATTCCCTCTCCAGCCCATGCCCGTTCCCTGACAGTGCCAAAACATCCCGGGCAGAGGGCTTTCCTTCGCAAGGGAAGCCCAGCTGAAGGAGAGGACTGCTGGAAGATGGCATCTCCCCAGCTCCCCAGCGGAGACAGCTCCTGAAATAGCCCCGCTGGCTGCCAGCCGCCGGCCCCGCTGCAAGCGACGGCGGTGACGGGACACCGCGCTGGCGGCATCCTCCAGCCGTTTGTCAGCATCATTATTTTTGTCAGACGTGGCTGGCACGTTCGGTTTCCCCTCGGCTGGGGTTATGCAAGAGCATTCTCAACAAGAGGCAAAATAACTTGCTAAATTCCTGCCTCCCTCCCGGCAGCAGAAGGAGCCTCCCTGGGACGGGATGTGCGCGGCAGGCCAAGGATGGCTCGTTAGAGGGCTGAGGCTGGGAAATTAATGACAATTCGCAGCAAGGAAGATGCAGCTGGGGCAGCTTTGATGGGACAGAGTGGTTCTGTAGCCCTGATTCCACCCAGAAACACAGGGAACCTGCCCACCGCTCCCTACGGTACCTTGCAGCCTGCAGTACGGTGGTTGTCTCTTCTGCTAGAGCCAAACCTGATTCTGTATTCTCCCAGTCCTCCTCACTGCTGCCAGATGTGCTGCCAAGAGGCACAATTTTATCATGAAAACTGGGATAACTTTGGGATCTTTTCAAAATCCCTAATCCTGGAGTTATATGAGTACAATGAGACAATTTTGGGAGGCCTTACAAAAAAAGTTTTCAGTGTCCAGCCTGAAAAGCCCAAGCTGGACAAACCAAAAAACACCCTCAGGCAAATAAAAAGAATTTGCAAGTTGTTATGCTCTAAAACATCCTGTTCTGTAATCCAACCCCAACATTTTTGTGGCCTGTTGAAATACTGGATTGCGACCAGTTAATGTATTGATAACTGTGTAATTGCTAGAACTGATTTGCCAATTTCCTTCAACAACTCGGTGTCCTTACTGCTTCCTCCCCAGCACCATGACTTTCGCTTCATATACGAGTTCAGGGAGTGCAGAAGAAAAGCTGCAGCGATCTCTCATGGGCAGCGAGAGAGGGCACGAGGAAGAGGGAGAGGAGAGGACATGGAGGAGATCATCCATAGCCGTGATGAGAGGCTGATCCTGCGAATCAAGAAGGATGACAGGGCAAAGCCTGGGCGAGGCTGATGCTGCAAATCCTCTTGTGCTTCAGGCAAGATCTTCATCATCCTTTAGTGCTCCCATTTGGGGTAAGGCAGAACTAATTTGGTGACAAGGACTGCTGTAACGTGGGATGTTTGGAGTGCAATCCCTCCGTGACCCAGAGGCAGGACTCACCGGGCAGAGACAAGGATGGATAGCCCTGCACGCTGGGCGAGCTGCTGATGTGAGCTTTTGTATTATTAGAGTGGAAGCTGAACAGCAGACGAGCCAAACATCCAGTGATGCTGCCTTCAAATGTAATTACCTTCTTTCAACACCAACTGGAGCCTAGAAAACAGCCTGCCATGGATATTTTTATAGCTTATGAAACGGTTTGTTGCTCAGAGCACAATTCATTTCCCACTTTTCTCACTCCCCGATGAGCGAAGATCGAGGAGGAGGGTTAAGGAAGAGACACTTGGAAGCCAAGATGGATTTGGCCATTCCCCTGGAGTCAGCCACTAGGAGACACTGTTGTTTTGTTCAAATTCAAGCCAACCCCAGAGCACGATTTTTTCCAGGAGCCTTTTTCTCTGGGAAAAACAAAATGTTGATTTGCTGAAAACAAAACTTTTCACGGCAAGGTTTATTTTCTGTCAAACTTCCTGGCTGGAAGAAAATGAAGTTGCTACAAAGCTTTTAAAATGCTGTGATGTCTTGTTTTGACCTTCTCAGAAAAGGAAATTTCAGGTTTTCTGCTTGAGATGTGGTTGTGTTGTGAAATGCAACTTCCTTCCTTCCAAGGCATGGCTAACAAAGGTTGACATCAAAATGATGCACATCCAACAGAGTATTTCTAAAGCGGCGTTTTTTGCTTTTTACCAAACACTTTCTAAGCCTTAACAACTCTGACAAGGAAACTACTTCCCCACCTTAGGGCTCCAAGCTGTGTTAGTGAAAAGTTCCTTTTTCAACAGCCAGTGAGGGAGCATGACCCCTTGTCAGCTTAGGATTTCTCCACATTTTTTGCTGCTGCAATGCCTGACCTTTACAACGGTCCAGGTTTCCAGAGACAGCCCAGGCCAAAGCATAGACAAAGAGCACCCAGATGGCATTGCACCATGACACAAAACGCCCAGGAATCCCCGCAATGGATGTGATGCAGGAGATGGTGGGCAATGAGGGGCACGAGGGACCACAGCACCAGTCCGAGAGGCTGGGATGGGAACACGCTGGGGACATTCAGCAGAAATGAGCACAGGGAAGGGTTTATCCTGCCCCTGCCACCGTCAGGTCCCAGGCAACATTCATACAGGGTTCAGATCTTAATAGAAATCTTATGGATTTAAGATGCAAATGAAAACTCACGCTACAGGAGTAAGGTTCCCACCATTAAAGAGGACAGAAACTCTATGGGATCAATTCACAAGATTTCAGCATCTTTCAATCGAGTTTAAAGTAACAGCCTTGATTCCAAGCAAAACACGTCCCAGGAAAGCACGACCACCTCTGCTCACTTTTAGGCCCTAGTTATGCTGCAGAATATTTCAGTGATTCAAAACCATGTTTTTATTAAGGAGAAACCTCAAACATTTCAGCAGTTCACTCCAAGTTCAGATAAACAGACAAAAAAATCCTTTTCTAAATAGTTTGGGTCTAAAAACCTCGGAAGACTAGTGCCTTTCTGAGAATCTGATACTTCTGGTTTTAGCGAGATGCAGCACAACCCCAGAGCCTTCCTGGAATCAGGAGAAAATCAATAAAAGAGAAACCCATAATGGTCAAATTATTGATGGCCCCTACAAAGAGAGGATGAAGAAGAACAGGAGTAGGGCTTTGCAGCCTTAGATTCTCGTAGTGCAGCTGAATTACTGCATTTCTTCAAGCAAGTCACTCTATCTCTTTCCTTATCCTCTTGCCCATATCCTACCTTATCTCTCTCGACTGCAGCATCCACAAAGACCTTATTCCACGTCGCTGAGGTTCAGCCACCAGCAGGATGGCACCGTGCCGTGGCACCTTGGAGCACCTTTGTGCTCTGATACTGAGAATAAAATAATCACGCCTGCACCATGCTGCAGAAAAAGGGCCGTTAGACACCTGGTCCCTCCTGGTGAATGAACAGGGAAGGAAGTTTCTGGAGTAAAGGATGTGCTTTGCTTCAGAAATCCCCCCCCCGAGCCCAAAGCAGCCGTTTGACTCCTGAACAGGGAGAGCTGGGGCTGGCAGAGACGCAGAGGAGTGGTAAACAAATCCAGAACATTTAGTCTCATAAACATCCTTTGCGCTTGTGTTGTTTTTTCTCTAGTCCTGGGCCTAAAGCTGTCAATGGGATTTTGAACACGTGCTTATCTTCGCTTTTCTGCTCTGTATTTTTCAGCTCAGTCTGCAGAGACTCCGACCAGGAAGAGGAGACATCATAAACTGTCAATTTACCTTTTGCTTCTGGACACGCTACATTTTCTTTCTTCACCCCATTTTCAAGGGGCTGTCATTTTCCATCTACCAGCTCCTGCACTGCAATGGATCTCACCTGCCTGCAGGCTTTGGCATCATCCTCATTTCATGGAATTAAAAAGCAAAGGGAATAAAAGAAAGAGACAGAGCAAGGGAGAGGAAGATTTCAGGCTAACTATGACGAGGTGGTAGAGAAAGGGAAAATCCCACCCACAACCTTTTGCGTTAATAAACCCAACCCATGGCAATCAGTGCAATCCTGGATAACCCAAGCAGCAGTAAGCACCGTTACTTTTTTTTAACACGTCTGCAAGTTGCAAAAGCACACCGGGATACCTGCAGCCTCTGCCACGATGTGACCAGCTGCAAAAAGGCAAGAGTCCCATGAAAACCATGCAAAAGGACAACAACCCAGTCCCAGGCTCCTCTCACTGCCTGGCCTCCAGCTCCAGCCTCCAACCTCCACCACGAGGAGCACTGCGACCCTCCAGGCTTCATCCCCGCCACGAGAGCTGCGAGGAGGAAGGAAGCCCTTTGCATCCCATCGATCGCACGCCACAGAGCCATACTTGAGCCAGCTTTTCCGCTACGGGGGAGATTAAAGCCTGCCTGCTTTACGCACTGAGCCACGCAGCCTCCTACATAACTAATCTGTTTAACTGATGGATTACTGGGCTCCATATTACATTCGTACGGTTTATGTGCCACTGTGAAAGCAATCACTAGATGAAAGTCAGTTTGCTGGGACAGATTAAAGCGATGGTTGGGAAGGAATTAATATTTTTTTAATATGAAATATTGTTCAAAAATGGTGGAAAACAGCTTAAATGAGTTTAAAGCACGGGCACCGCAGGAGGGGAGCAAATCAATGAAATTGCTGAAGAGAGCTCAAGATTACAAAAATATTCCTCTAACTTTTTCTGAAAAAGCAGAACATGTGCGAAACGTCTGTACAACACTAGTATTATGGGTGGACTCCCACAGTCAGCATCAGCCTGGACCCATACGTCTTCCAAATATATAGGGAGAGGGGTTGGGTAAAACCTTGTGTGGTTCTGCTGGAGGCTGGGTGTAACCCACCGAGTGGTGCTGGGATCTGTGAGCTGCAGCCTGGCTCCTTTCTTTCCTCTGTTTGGAGTTTGCTGCTGATCCCAGCACCCAGCACTCCACATCCTCCCCGTGCATCACAGCTCCCTGCACCCAGCATCATCCCCACATCCTCGCACTCCCACAAGCTCAGGTTTTATGTCTGGGACCCTCAACTGCATTCCTTGCACTCTCAATGCTTCAAAAACTTGCATCAAACACCAATTTCTTGCCCAAAACCTTTTCCTACAGCAGGTTCAACCAAGGAAGAGCTCCAGCCTCCTCAGGAGGCTCTGCTCGTGGACCAGGAGCTATAATTAACAGCCACGTCACAGGCATTTTGACGTGATACAGAGCAAATTTTGGCCAAGGGACACACAGACAGCGGCAGCATCCTGCGTGAGGGCTAAGCACTGGCAACAACCTCACTGAAAAT
The DNA here is from genome assembly GCF_963932015.1 of Anas acuta. NCBI lineage: Eukaryota > Metazoa > Chordata > Aves > Anseriformes > Anatidae > Anas > Anas acuta. The sequence continues at coordinate 15,983,851 of NC_088993.1, forward strand.
CAGGGCATGTGCCCAAGAGGCCGGCAGGATTAGGGATAAGAGCAAGAGTGATCGTGGTCCATGCACCGAGAGCAGATGTGGGTGATGCTAAAAGGCAGCCCTGGCTGGGCTGGGCTGGGGAAGGGGCTTCACACACCAGCGATGAGATGTAAGGGTGTAGCGTGGCTGAAATGCAAAAACCCTACACCAGAAATGAGTGAGGAAGGGATGCTGAGACATCTCGCATGCCAGGAACCCATTCTGCAGCAGAAGAGACGAGGTTGCCCTAAGCTCCGCAAGCTGTGCGTGTGTTTTTAGTTACAGCTTTTGCTCCAGCGTCTATAAAACACTTTGGGAAAAGGACCTCTTGGAGGGGGTTTGAAGAGTGAGGAGCTCGCAGCTGAAGCAGAGAGCTGTCAGGGAATGTAAGTGACATCTCAGAAAGCTCCCAGCAAGTGTGAAGGCTACGTTTTGACCTTTTCTCCCCTTTATTTTTTTTTGCTTGTCAAAGACCAAAGTGGATAATACTGATACTCCTAAGGTTAAAAAAAAAAAAAAAAAAAAAAAAAAAAAGGAAAGCACTTCAAGACTTGGCTTCTTTCCTCCTCTTCATTCCCTGCCCTTAATTTGACCTTAAAAAAATAGGAAGAATAATGCAAGTAGCAATTGAATTTCTGCATTTGAAAATATTTCTTTTATAAACTGTTCTGATGTAGTTTATTGACCACAGCATAGGACTCTTATTGTATTACCATCAACTTCAAACCAGCTTAATTGATCTAGACTATGGCACAAACCACGGAAATTGCCTTACCTTCGTATGACATAGCTTCACTTAGTAGCAAAAATGGTTCGGTTGGTGCTTTCCCATGCACACAAGTGCAGATGCAAGCTATTTACGCTCTCTGGCCTTGGAAAGAGACCAGGGACTTGAACCAGGATGCCCCAGCTCCAGAAGTCTGCCCTGGTCACCAGGATGTTTGCTATTCTGATGTGCCTTCTGCCCTGCGTTTGACAGCCAGACATCACCACCTCGCTGAGCCAAAAGCCCTTCTCCGGGAGGGCTGCACTGTTGTTAATGTCTCTACTAGAAGCTGGGACTTCAGTGAATTTGTGGTTTCTGATGAAAAAAAAAATGTTTTGCTGAGAGATTCTCAAATCTACTACTTAATCCCTACTTAAAAGTAGGCTGGAAGGAGAAGGAGAGAGAGATATCTCCTCCTTGTGTGTCCTGATGAATGTTCCCTCTCTGGCTTTGGAATTAGAAATGGCGAATTTATTCTCTTAGTCACCTCCACTCTCAGGTTTTATGCCTTCCCCTAAATGGGATCCTTCATGTGGAGCGATAACAGTTTAATTGAAGGTAGCTGATGGTAATTTTTCTTCCTTTCAATTGACCTACTTGATCTCCTAATGCTCCATGGAATTGCTTTTACCTCTCTGCTCTGTGGCATGAAAGTCACTGCTAATAATTACTTACCCAACTGCTTATGGTCAGACATGCAAAATGCACTGCTCCTTTCTGGGGCTGCGCATAGGGCATCAGTGGAGGAGCGAAGAAAGCTGCACGCACACCTGATGTACTCCAGTATTCCAAAAAAAAATGCCATTAGAGCCAATGTTATCCAGCAATAACCACAGACTGAAGTCATAGACACTGGGCCATTTGTGTGAATCCTTCATGGTCACCGGGTACTGACCCCTGGGCATGTTTTCTACAGAAGAAACCTCGGCTGCCATACTTCTGTCTCTTGCAACAAGAGCTTTGGATCAGGGTGGTTTTGTTCTCTGGGATAATCTGTTCCTCTCTGTGACCTCCTTATGAAGCTTCCCAGGCCCGAGGTCCCACATGGCACAACGAATTTGCTGTATTACTTTCCCATTTCTCACTTTCATTCAGCAAAATGCAATTTCACTTCAAGTGGCATAAACGCCAAGCTGGATTAGATCAATTGCTGTCTTCTCCACCCTCAGGAGGAAAGGACCTGGGCGATCTGAAACGCTATCAGCAGCCGCATGCAAAACTACTGCTATTATCACCCAAAAGTAGGCCAATCAGCTGGATTATGTCTTGATGGAGGATCACTTGGTCTGACAGATGGCTGAAAAGATAAGACTTAAATGAACTAAATAAATAAATACGCCCCCCCGCAACAAGGCCAGAAGTGTCTAGGTTTAGTTATTAAAGGAGAAGCTCAAGTGGTGATGCGTGAGTCCCACCACGCATCAGGAGATGCCTCTAGCAACTTCCCGACATGTCAGAAGCAAACCTGCTACTTCTGCCCCTTCCTTCTTCCCTTAAGCAGCCGTTAAATATCTGCAGGGTTCTCTCCAGGAGCAGGCTGCCCTCCCACCCCACGTCGGCTTCGCTCCTCAACGAGCGTCTGGCGAAAATCCAGGGAAGTTGTACGGACTGAATCATCCCCATCCCATATGCTGGTGGAGACCTTCAAAGAGCCAGCAGATCTGCGAGGCGTGACATCGCTTTGCAAGCCCTGTGTTGACTCTCATCCAATATATCTGGCTTATCCCTCACCATAAAAAAAATTATAGCCGCACAAGGAATTATGTTCACACAGTTCTTGCCCGTTGCAAAGCTTTGTGGTCTTGACCACTGTCTGTGCTGAAGGCAACAAAAAATGGCCCAAATTCATCAGCCTAATGCCCCAAATTGACTTCGCTGGACAATCACAAAGCATACATTTTAAAAAAGATAATGCATCATGGATACCGATTAATTTATTAATATGTAGGACATTCCAAACCCTTAATTAGAAAGAAGAGCTGCATTCTACAGTTTCCTTTTGGATATAAACTGAGTCACAGGATTTCAGGAACTAGAGAATTTAAGAAAAAAAAATGCATGACATTGCGGGACGTGCTGTAAAAGGAGAGACGTGAAGAACATGGAAATAAGCTACAACCCCTCAGAGACAAAAATGGACATATAGGCTCTGCCTCAAGGAGTCTGCAGAAGAGATCAAGGTTGATTTTATTTGCTAAAATCTTGCAGCCAAACTGGAATTGTGCGTTTTTGACTGTGCACAGAGACTCTGTGGTTATAGCGTGTTCATCAGGGAGGCTCTGCCCATGTCCATTAAAGGTGGTAGAAACATGAAGATTGAGAGAATAAAGAACCGCTTCCAAACAATTTGACTGCACTGCAAGAGGCACCTTTCGCAATGATTATATGATCTTTTCCCACATCCCAGCAACAGGCTTGCTCTCTGATAACAGAGAGATCAAAGGCCTTCGCGTTGTCATTAGCAGGCAAACTCAATAGAAGTTGTTTACTTCACCCAAGCTAATGGCACTGGAAATATTTAATCAAAAAATGGACACACTCTCTCTATTACTGCCAAGATGATTCAGAAGGGGCCACTTAAATCTATTTTGTCAAGCCATTACTCATCCCCTGCTAATAGACCTTTATGGAGAGTCCCTTTGAATAATGCACATTCGTGATTTGCGGGCTGTGTACTGGTATTAGGAGACGAGGCGCATCGAGAAAACACGACAGAGGGAAAACACGACAGAGGGCTGCTGATGGGAAGAACAGGACGGGGAGTATGTTTAGTCTACAGCTGACAAAGACCTTGTCGCTGTCATCTCTTAAGCCCAAGGAGAGGAAACTGAAGTGGACTGATGGGGAAATATGCTCAAGGAGAGGATGGTTCTCCAGAAAAGTTTGAGCAATCTGCTGTAATTGACCTCTGGCAGCTGAGTGGAGAAAGCAAAGATGAAGGAGATTAGGAGAGCTTTTCTACAGAGGTTCAATGATCTTCATATAGAAAAAGAAAACAAAAATGTTGGGTGGACATCAGGTGAAAATGTGGTGGTGTGGCTCCCACTACAGCAGGGATTGCCTACTTGAACCTTGATTCTTGGGGTCACAAAGAGAAGGTTCAATGTCTCCAAGATGCCAAATGTTAGGACTCCCAAGCTCTTCTCCTAACTCCTAGCTTTGTAACTGTCCAGTTCCTCACATGGTCCTCAGCATGTATCGGACACTGGGGCACGGGCAGTTTGTCCCTCAGTTTGTTAGGATCCAGGCCACCGATACTGTGGGAGCTACATCTTACTGCTCTTTTTGTAAACTGATGAAGGTCTGTTCTCAGGGACATCTTATAGGGGCAACAGAGTTAGGGGAACCTCCATCCTTTTTGTTTTCCAAAACAGAACTGTGCTTGGTACAGACTCAGTTTTGGTATAATTTCTCTGCAGCTTCCAGAAACACTCATGAAGAGCTTAAGATTCAAAACCTTCATCAGCATGGAAATGATTATCTGCAAATCCACATCTGTAACACAGGCAGCAACTCCTCTCCTCTCTGCATCAAAGACATATGCTGGGAGCCAGCAGAACAAATTCAGGCAAAATCCACCTTTCCTCCCTTCTAGCAAACCTAAAGCAACCCAGGCAATTGTTACAAGCTTATTTTTGTCCCTGAGAACACAATGCTGCAAGCAGCCCAGGGTGTTCTCGCCTGCAGCCAAAGCAGGCAGATGGGAACTTTCGAGCTGCCACGCTGTTCTCGCAAGTGAATTATTGATACATTCTTCTTAGCCATGAGCATCACGCTAAAGTGGCAATTAAAACCATCCACGATGATCAAAACGAAAAAGCAAAGATGGGAAGGTACAAAACCAGAGCCTGTATTTGCCAGCAGTCTGCAGTGTGCTATTCCAGCTAGCAAGGGAGGCTTTGGGTCCTGCTCTTTCTGGTAAGTTTTCAGTAACAGCCCACATCAGGACCAGTGAGCAACACAACACTGCCATCCCTGCTGGAGGCAAGGGATGCTCCCAGGAGCTTACTGCCCCCTTTTAGCTTACACTTGTGTGCAATATGGACCTTCAAACTCATACATTTAAAAATAACAATGACAATCACCTTCATCCCTCTTGCTCCCTGACACAGCAGCCCTTTGTTTTACAAAGGCAAGAAAGGACACACGAGGTCAGAAAGGAACTACGAGATGGAGCTGCCCTTCAGCATAGTAGCATCCCTTGGACGTGGGATGAAGAAAAGCTGGGAATTACTGAATATGAGCACAAGCCAGCTGGAGAGCTCAGAAACTCTTGTCCCTCTTCACATTCACTGTTTCTATATTATAGATAACTATCAGATTTTCACATGTCTGACTTGCTCAACTTCAGTGGAACCACCACTGAGTTTAAAGTGTGTCCATGTTTTCACCTTATTGACAAAGAAAACAAAACACAAATGAAACAACAACACAGAACAATAACTGGAATTATATTAAGCCATTACTGGTTTTCAGAGATGACCGAAGAAAAAAATTCACTTAAATTAACCGTGCTGGCTTTACAAGGTGTAGCAATATTTCTATTTAATACTGGGGGAAGAACACTCAAATCTGGAAAACAAGACTTTAAAAACAAGAAGGTGACTTTCCATTGAATTATTCTCTTTCCTTTTACATGAAATATGTCTTACACGCTGTCATGCCCCAGATAAACAGTATGTTCTAGATGATCTTAGAGATCGTTTCCAACCTGAATGATTCTATGTTTCTATCTTGATGGGAAGAAAATGATGCGGAAAAAAAAAATTAGTCATTCTGATAGAATATAATGGAATAAAATCATTGCTAAAATAGAGAAATAACAATTATATTAGCCCTAATAGCAGAAGCACTAATTAAAATTATTGTAACTCACTAGTTTTACAAGGCTGCTGTGCCAAGCTGCAGATGTAGGGCTGCTGAACAGCACCTGAGAGCAGAGGCTCTCCCCCCAGGCTGGTGGAGTGGATGCATTTGGTTTTGGAGGTCGTTAGTTCAGCCTTGATGCGTCGGGCAAAGGGAACTGTCACGCTAACACTAATTACACCGCTAATAGCAACAACAACAACACCTCTCCAATCATCAGCACTGATGCAAATGCCGAAGTGATGCAATTATGCACTGCTGTTGTTTCAAGTGGAGCTGCGAGGCAGAGAAAGCAAAGGTGGAAGAGGCAGCAGACGCCTCCTGATTTACCATCTCGCAGCACTTGCTCTATGGAAGATGCTTGGTTGGGGTGAAGAGCCAGGCAGCGCTTTCCCTTCCTCCCTCCCCGTGATGCCATGGCCATGCCTAGCCCTCGAGCTCTGCGCAGACCAGGCTCTGTGCTGCTTTGCCCCCGAATTGATTCCCTTGCTGTGTGCAGGAACAGAGTCAGGAGAAACCCTCCAGGTGCAGGAGGTGAGGTGCAGCTCAGTGACCTCCTGCTCCTGAGAGCACTGGGGCAGCACCAACCAACTTCACGGCTCTGCCAAGCTCCTGCCCACCGCCACGTTCACCTGGGGGAGATCTGTCAGACTGAGCGACAGCTCAGACGAAGCAAAACCAAAATGGATTTCGTTCGCAACCTGCCTGCGTGCCACATGCAAGCTTTCCTCCTGGCAGCGTTTGGCATCCTGCCGTGGCTCTGATGAGCAGGAGCGACGTTCCTCCTGGAGTGAGAGCCCCGAGGAGCGGGTGGATGAAGGTCTGCCCTGATCTGCTGCCGTAGCTGGGGCTCACAGCCACGCAGCTGCACCAGGGCTTGCACCCACTGCCTGCCCTGGGAGGATGGCCGAGCACCCCCTGCTGAAAAAACAACCCCAGGAAAAAGCCAAACTGATCCGTATCCTCTGAACAGCTACGTCAGCTGTCATCTGAAGCAGGCAACGCAAGGCTTTATTTGCAGAGAGTGGGAGTGAAAGAGAATTTAGATGCAATCTCCAGCGTGGTGGCTTTAATAAACGAGCAAAGCTAAAACAACCATGTGCAAGCGGAGAGCCCTTGAGAAAGCAACGGAGCTTGCAAACATTTCAGCCCCAGTGGAAATCCTCCTCCGGCGTTTCCAAAGCGGATAGACCATGGCGAAAGCTGTCAAATTATTTTATTGCTTAGCCCCCCAAAGAGTCCAGGGGTGAGATACACAGTGGATCTCAAGCAATTATTTGCTAAACATCAGGACTTGCTCAAATGCTCTCGCTGGAGAAGGTGGCGAGTGTTTCCATGGCAATCAGCTATTGCCTTGGTGACCGCAGACCCGGACGGGTGCTGCTAAACCACCGCGACCTTTGGACATCTGAGCACAGCGAGGAGTTTCCCCCTTCGCTGTCTAATGATGATTTTTTTTTTCACTTCGGAGTTCAGCCCTGTCTAAAAGCTGCCTGAGGTGGTTGTGCTAGGGGTGGTGAAGGCGCTGGGCTCTCCTCGTGCCTGCCTCTTTGCTCCCCAGCCCCGAGCTGTCTTCTCCAGCAGCCGGGTGGACATCACGCCTGGGTGCAGTGCTGGCTGCTCCTGAGCTGGCCCTCTACCTACAAAGTTTAGGATTAAGAAAGCAGAGAGGCTCAGGACTTTGTTAGCCCAGGCATCAGCAGTACACTAATCTATAATGCATTTAAACCTTTTAAGGGAGGTCAAACGGGGAGGCAGCTGGGTTAACACGGGGAAGGAGTGGACCTGCACATAAAAAGGCAGCTTTACGCAGAAACTGGTGCTCTCCTAGGCAAGAAGTTCACCTGGATTTTAGTGTAAGAGCAAAAAAAATATGCGTGTCTCCCTCTAAACGAACTTCAGGTAAACTTCACGCTATCATAAAACGTTAGCTTGGGCTGATAAAGCAGAAAATTGTTGCATCTATGCCTTTGAGAATTTCCACTGGTTTTCTTCCCGTTTATCACTGAAATGCACACTCCTTCCCAGCGACTGCCAGCCCCAAACCCGACTGACCTGAACGATTACATTAGTTTCTTGTTAAATTTCTATAAACCCCGCACCTTGCAACTCCAAAGTGGTTTCTATGGTGACGCTAAAAAAAAAAAAAACCAACAAAAAAACAACACACCACAGAATGACACCTTCTGGGTGCTGAATTTGGCACAGCAAAAACTTGGGTGAGCAGCGAACGTGGGGTGAGAGGAGTGGGTTAGAGCCCCGGGAGCGCAGGTAAGGGGGTGGGTTACTGCTCTGCCTGGCAGGCGTTAACCAAACTGACACGCGGCATCACGCAGAGTTTAATTAACTGCAGGCAATGGGGCATCAGCACGGGGGAGGACAGCCTGCCCAGCCTCCTTACGGTGTGGACGTGATGGGGAGAGGCAGGGACGTGAGCATTTGCAAGGCAGAAGCGATTCTCCTGCGTTCAGAGGTTTCTGGGAAGCGCAGCGAAGCCGCGTCTGGCTGCCTCGCAGAGCAGCTCCATCCCCTTCATCTGCAGAACTGGGCAGAGGAGTCCAAAGCCTGCAACTTCCTACACAGTCTATTTTAGAGCCTTAAAAACAAAAACAACGCACAACAGGAAGGATGTGATTACTAGAAATGTCTGAACTCTCCCACACCCTGGCCCCATCAATCTTGACAGCTCCATTTGCTCCGTTCGAGCTTTCCCATCCCACCCAGCTGGTCCTGCAGGAGCAGCGCGCTCTGCTCGGCGGCGATGCCCAGCTCCCCCAGCACCCATGCGAGCTCCCAGTTTGGCTCTGCCCCGCTTTTCCCAGGCAGGCAGACACGGAGAGGCAAGCAGCATAGCTGAAACATCCCTTCCTGTGCTGGCACAGCTGCCCTGAGCCACGCTGAGCCCAAACCTGAGCGCAGAGACCCTAGAGAGAAACAGCCGCGAGCCCTACGGCTCTAACAAGACCTTCTACACCTAGCACACTGTGCCAAGCACATTTAATACACCCAAAGTGCTGCTTAAAATGCCAAAAGCCATTCTTTAAGCAGATCTCCGTTAGAATCGACCAAAGTTCAGACTTCAGCCCGTGGACACGCAGCAGTACGGAGCACGCAGCGGGCAGGGCACCGAGCAGCGTGGCGTGCCCTTGCTCCTCGGAAGAGAGGCAGAGCACCTCCAGCCACGGTAATTGGGACATCTGTTTTGAAATGAGCACAGAAGAGATGGCATGGAGCACTGTCTACCTCCCGGTGAGCGCTCACCCCTGGGATTTGAACATATGGCTGCACAGAGCCTGGCTAGTGCCAACCTGATTCTTAAACTATTAAGCCATCCCCTCAGGCTCTGTATCCTGTGCTGTCTGTGTACATTGTACAAGGGAAAAGAATTCGATTTGGGGTTTCGAGAATTTCAAACAAGGACATACAATTAGAAAAGTATTTGCTTCAGATGATGATAAATAACCCGGGACTGGAGAAACTCAGAAAATGTCTGTTCTTTGCTCTGGTGTGATGACATGAAGCCCTCTGCACTGCTGGTTTACATGCTTTCCCAAGAGCCCAAGCTTGTTAACCTTCATTTTACTGCATGTTGTCAGAGGAGTGACAGCTGCAACAATAAATATGGTATTCAGATTTCATGCTATAGTTAAAAAATCAAATATGTATGAACCCCTCTGCCATCACACACTGCCTAGCAAGGGAGAAAAAGGAACAGGAGGAAATCTATAGCATTAAATCATTTCTGAAACACAAAAGGACTTCTGCAAGCTCAGGTGGGAAGCATCTGCTGCAGGGTCAGTATCTGCTGGTCTCAGCATGCCCATCCATCACTCACTCACAGGTTAAACAGCCTCAGGAACAGGGAGAGTGTGTGAATGAATAAGGATGGAGCAGAAGCAGGTCCTCAGACATCCAACTCCCTACAGTAGAGCACGGGAGCGATTCCTGCTACTTTGGGGGGTACCTGTGTGTGCTGGCACTCTGGCAGCAGGAAGGAGGGAAACATGAAATAACCCAAGTCCAGCCTGAAGCTCCAGAGATCCCAGTGACACCCTAAAGAGGGGACAGAGCTAGGGAAAGAAGAAAGGAGGACAAGAGGAGGAAAAGGAATGCTCTTTTGGTTACCTTTGCAAAGTGTCGTGCCGGTGAGCTGTCCCTGCTCCCACCTCTGGCTCTAGGGGCTTTCAGAGGCATTTGCAGCTCCCATTAGTCCTTGGCATAAACTGGGATTTCTGGCATTTAATCCCCCTGCACTTCCACGCTCTGCAGCCCAGTCCCTCGTACCTTGGCACCAGCAGCAGCTGGTACCTGCCAGCATTCCGCCATACCACATTAGTAGTCCTGTTACAAGACATTTAAGATGCTGATCTCTCATCCTGGCAGCTTCAAGGGACCTTAGCACAAGTGAGAAATACAGCCCCCTTAGCACAGGCCATTGGCGAGAAGATAATTGCCCGGCAACCCACACTGCTTTCAGACTCTGGCTGCAACGAGTTTACACAAATGACTTCAAGCTGTGTGCGCTCCCCGGCAGCAGTGACCAGAGACGAGCAATGGTAACAGGGATGATGGCTCCGAATCCTTCACCAACAGAAGAAATAAAAAGCCTGATTCTCTCCGACACCGAGCAGTGCACTGCGGTTTGATTTATTTCTTATCGATTGGATTTGGGGCAGGTTGGAGCTGGGAATTTTCTGCCTAGCTCTGAGAGCAAGGGGCCCAAGGGGAACTCCAGGTGGGCACAATCCGACTCCAGAAGAGCATTTGTCACCCAACAAAAAAGCCTTCCCAACGGGGGGAGTCACACCATCTACTGTGGGGAACACCCAACGTCGCTGTGAGTTACATTTGAACCGGGTGGTTAAATGCGAAACGTGAGCACAACCCAAAATTTCCATAGGTAGAGCTGCTAGGAGCAGCCAGCACACTTTCTTCCCAAACCACCTCAATCCAACCTAATTTTAAAGTGCAGACAAGCCCATGTATAGTCATGCCTAGAGCCAGAGAACTACATGATCCGTCTGTCTGCAGCAACCCCAATTCCCCTCGGAGTACATAAAATAAATAAAAGCCTTTTTCTCTCTGCTGCTTGCTCCCAGAGCACTATGGTAAGAAGTTTTGGATTCATCTGCGCATGGGACAGGAACAGGCCAGGGGGAGAGGATGTGTTCGTTTGTACGAGCATCAGGCAGCAGAGACAGCTCCTGAGAAACAAAATGCCTTCATTTCAGGGTGGGGAAAGGAGCCACGGGGTCTTCCTGCCTCTGTCCCCCTCGGTGGCAGATCCGTGGCCGTAGCAAGCCCCTCCACCGGTGCTACACGGCCCGTGCACAGCGTTTTTCCCAAATTGGGAGCCAGGCTGTCTTTAAGGCTGTAAACCAGACAGAGCAAACAAAAATAGAGCTCTGAAAGAATGCACGCAGGCATGCCAAATCTCCCTTGTTTTGGAGTAAGAGTCTCACTCCTTTCAGATGCAGCTTTCTCCCCCCACCTCTCCAATCCATTTATAAAAAAAAGCCTCCTGATCTTGTAACAAAAAAAAAAAAAAATCAGGAGGAGGTTTCAAGGAGACATTTAAAGCTTCATTCATAATTCTGGATAATCTCACTGTCCCAGCTGGAGAACCCTGGTTAAAACCTGAGGAAAATTCATGACTCAAGTTGACAGCAGCACTAAACATACCTGTTTATTTCCTCACAGTGATTCTCCTCCGGTGAAAGGAGCTAGATTGCTACCCTGGGCATCTCTAAACCTCTGCCTGGACATCTTTAACCCTCTGCTTGGGAATCCTCAGCTCTGAGGACCCAGGTAGTGTTCCCTTAGCAATACTACTGGATCATCACCCAGAACTCACAGACTACATTGTCAGCATTTCATATGCACTGCCCAATACTAACCTCACTTTTCTCGTAGGTGTGCATGACTGTCTTCTCTACACCTTCCTAATATTTTCTCAGCTAAATGTATTTTCGAGTCTTTATTTTTCCGATCTACACAGAAAGCAATCATCCACAAGGAGTGGTTGGCAAGGCACAAAGATATTAAATTAAACATATTAAATTAAATTAAACAGGACGACTTCTTTTGCCTCCTGACAGTTGGGTACCACCAATGGACACACACTGCCCACCCTCTTCTCTGCATATGTCCTTGTGCTACACTCCTGTTGCATCTGCTTTGAATCTGGGCTGTAAACTCGGTTTTGCAGGCTCTACCTCCAACTTTCAGGCATAAATCCTGGTGCTGGGAGAGGCACAGCGCTCTGCTCCCATTCCTGCTGTTATTATGACTTGTAATCACATCCAGCAAGCCCTGCCCGGGAGCCCCACGTGGCTGGGCGAGGTACACAGAACAAAAAGCAATCCTCGTCTTGTGGAACAAAAAAATCCAAGAAAAGAAAAGATGGATGCAGGCAGAATGGGGGAGTGGAAGGAGGCAGAGACAGCCTCGGCTGATGTGGGAGGTTCCTGCAGACAGTCGCATCTTCCCCAGAGCTCCTGGGTCAACCCAATCTGCTCCTTGCTTCCTGCCCTTCTCTGAGCCTGGGAAGTGGTGGCACAGCCAAAGCAGGTTTCCTGCCCCCATCAATGTCTTGCTCTCTTGCATTTTCTCCCCTGCTGCTGTCCCTGCAGCCCACCTGCCTTTCGTGGAGGCAGCTGGAAGGATGGCAAGCTGCTGCATGCTGTACCAAGACCAGGGGGCTGCTCGGGGGAGCCTGCGCTGGGCTCTGCGTGCTGCCTGCAGGCACCACGACCTCTCCAGAGCCACTGATCACAGCTGCCACGAACCAGATGCTTGAGCTCATCCTCAAACCTGCCTCTTGCTGTCGCTCAGGCAAAGGACTACCAGGTACGCCTGCTTTGGAGCACAGAGCACTCTCCCCAGGGCTCACTTTGGCGATGAAAGCCAGCCTCCCTCCCACGAAAAACCCACTCCCAGATGAAAAGCATTCGCTGACAGCCAGCGGGAGGGCACAGGCTCAACGCAGTGCCACGCTCTTTGTTTGTGAAAGCCACCTTCTTCCCTCCAGGCCGTCTCTCGTTGCAGTTTCCCTTTGCAGAAAGCGCACACCACACCGTCCAGCTGTGTCAAACCTCCCCGCCTCGGAGCACATTAGGGCCATTGTCAGCCTAACATTTGAAGCCGGCCGCCCAGGGCTGTGATTTACGCGCATTTTTTGTGATGAAACGCAGCTGGCAAGTGCGCTCTGCTTTCATTCTTGGGGCTCCATTACACTTGGTTTATTTTACCTGCCAGTCGAAATGCAAACAAGCTGTCCGCTTGCTATATATAACCACCCGCTGCCATCAGGCGTGCTCGTGAAGCGTGAGGGTTTCATGGGCTCGGCTCGGGAAGCCTCGGAGGGCACCGTGACCGCCTCAGCTGACTCGCTGCGTGACCCAGGTGGAAGAAACACAGCCCCTGGGTCCTGCCTCCTCGTGACAGCTTGTGCTGGGAAGCACGTTACTGTCACCTGCTTACGAAGTTTGTCATCCCGGTAGGGAGCGGAGGGGATTTATATGGCCAGTCCCTCCCCACGCGGAGCAGCTAATGGCGCGAGGGGAAGGAACTGAGCCATTGGTGGTAGTAAAACGTGCCTACAGCTCTGTGGGGAATATCCTAATATTATTCCCCAGGCCAATGAGCACATCCATCGGAACCAGATCAGGCTGCAAGCTCCCCTCGGCATGACTGGCTCTGTTGTTCTCCTGGCTCTCCCCTGGCTGCTCAGCGTGTCAGCACTCCAGTGAGTTATTACACTCAGTTTCTGCACTGGAGAGGTGCTGTTCCTGTCTGGTAGGAGTCAGAGGAATGGAAGGATCTCTAGTATGCTTTCCCTTATATAGTAAAAAAAAATATACCAAGAACATACAATCCAACGGAGGAAAACAGAGCAGCAGAGGAGTCGGTTACATTACAGAAAGGGGTAAGGAAAATCCCCGTGAACACCACTCACGGTAGGCTCCCCGTGGAGGGATGTGATTTACACCCTTTGCCATGAAGGCTGCCGAGGTCCAGCAGATGGATGTAGCCCTGAGCCAAGACTTTGGGCTGCCAGCATTTGCCATCCATCACGTTACGAAGAAGCACCTCACTTCTTGCCTCTGGTCCTCAATTCCCTCCAACACGGGAACGAAACGTCCCTTTGCCAGGTGTATGTACTCACCCAAGAGTTGCTGCTGGCTCTGAGCAGAAGCCTTGCAGCCTGAAGCGTGCAGAGGGGACAACAAAGCTGGTGGCACTTTTGGGAACGTCCTGGCAGAGTGGACCTCGGAGGGGCAGCAGGGACCCCCTGGGCTGGGGGAACCTGCTTACTTCAAGCCCAGCCAGCGCATCAGTTCTTAAAATTGGATCCAAGTTTGAGGAGGGACCAAGCTTTACTAGTTGAAAGTGAGAATCACAGATCAGGATAATATTTTATTGACACACAACTCACAAGGAATTTAAGCAATTTGCTTCAAACACTTCTGAAAGATTCACCTCTGCTTTCTGAGTAAGTGCTGAGCTTTCCAGGCCAAAACAATTTTTCAAGACAAAATCGACAAACGCTGAAATAGAGCGTCACTAGAGAAGCCGGTTGCTACCTTAAATCACACAGAATTACTTTTACTCCAGAATAATAAAATGTGCTACTCAAAACCAATACTTCTCATATGCTGATAGGCCACAGACCACTGGGTACCACTAAGGTCAGCTCCAACCTACTCCAAAGACAGCTGCTCTGAACGAAACGTGCCATGGGTGAGAGATCTGAAAACCAATTAAAAGCTCTTTGAACAGCAATAGCTTGGAACAAATACTAATTTGTACTTCTCTTCTGAGAAGTGAATATAAAATAGCATTTCTAGTGCCATTTGATGTAAATTGAGCCTTTTATGTGGAATCATTACAAGTATCAGCAGCTACTTCTGCAAATTCCTCGGGGAAGCCAAGTGGGGGTCTCTCCTCACAATTTAAAAACATCAGAGGTCCCTGGGGATGAATTCAGAGCTCACCCTTCTGCAGGGATGTCACCAGCATCTCTCTTGGACAAATGAACAGGACTCTGTCCTTGTGGGACAATTGGGGAGCTGGGAATTGAGCTTTCCTGGCAGGAATAAGCTCGTCTTACTCCTTCATGGCCTTGACAGAAGGATTTGAGTCCATCACCCTTTAGCAGGGCTGAAATAGCCCAGCAGCAGAGGCTGACTGACAACGGGAACAGGACTTGTCTGTGACAGGCACCACTCCAAAGGCATGGCAGAGGTCGTGCTTTTGGAGAGCGCTGCTCCTGCGTGGTTGCTGCAGTACCATGGCACATTCTCAGACACTCTGGATCTGTCAGCTGCAATGAATGCACAAGAAAATCATCCATTTCTTGAAATTGCCTGGAAGATTAATGCGAGGATTGCCTTCTTCTTTGTGCTTGGCTTTCCTCATCTGTAGGAGTGCCTATTTGTGCCTCGGATAGACAAACGCATAAAGCATAAGAGGAGGGGAAGAAAAAAAAGGAACTCCAAAGCAGCCAATTAACCTTTGAAATACAAGTTGTGCTGATGCTAACTAAGAGCATCCTGTAACCTCCTAATTACCAGCCATGTACGACCTGGCAGTTGGAGGCAGTGCTGGCTGGGAAGCCGGCGGATGCGCTGTGCGGGAGGATCCGATCCTGCTGATGACTGAAATCCCAAAGAAACTCGCTTGCCATCATCAGCTGCCTCCTGCTGCGTGATTCTCCAGCCACAAACTGTCTGTGCTGCCATGAAATCCCCAGTCTAGCTCTGAGAAGAGCAGGCCTGCTAAAGGACAGCTCTGTGCAAAGGTGCTCTGGCATCTCCTCTTCCTCCCCGTGAGTCAGCTGCTGCTGCCTCAGCTGTGCCTTTAGCCACAGGACAGGATCCCTGCCTAAAAGAGTGTTATAAATGGGCTGCATGCATTAAAGGGGGTGGTGCCAGCCGTGTTAGCCAAGAGCAGTCAGAGTAATTGTGAGAGCAGACTGCTGTGAGCTTCAAATTCCCCTAAAAATGCATATTCAAGCCTTGGGGGGATTTGGATGTGGACAGGTCACTCTCAGACATCTGGAGGCAGCACCGTGGGCTGCTGCAGTGCAGACGGAGCACAGCCAAAGGATGCTGCCAAAGCACTGCCCAGCACAGGCATCACCTTGCCCCACAGCTGTGATGAGGGCCAGCAGATAAACGCCGAGAGCCGTCGGGTTTTGCCTCCAGCCTGGCACCTTGCAACCTCGATTCCTCATCCAGAAGTTAGGGACAATAATGCTTGCTTGCCTCAAGAGGGCTCCGTGTGACTTCTCCGCCGAGCGCTGCCATGTCCCGGGATGAAAGGCGAGGTAACACCAGGACTAGTGCCGCTCTCCTCCGTGCCATATGTTGCTCAGCACCCTCCTCCCCTCCCACGCACACAGGATTGATGCCTTGGCTTCCAACTGCACCCCGAAATAAAAATGTATGCGGTGTGCCCATCTATTTGCAAAGCCACCGATGTCCGTATGAAGTCTGAGAAGCCAGAAAAGAAAAGCAAGCAACCACTAATGATTTTTTTTTAAAGGGGATTGGGCATTTCCTTACAGATGGTGAGGTCTCGGGAGGGCTTCCCTGCGGGCTGTTGCGATGATTGCAGCCCAGTTTAATAAAACCAGTTGATGGCTGTTCAGCAGAACAAGCAGCAAGAATCACGACCAGGGAACTTGCTCAAGCTGTTCCATCCAGAGCAAATGTCTCCATGGCAGGTGACTTTTTGCAGGGCTTCAGAGCCCATACTGCTGTCTGCAGGCACAGAGGGCAGGAGGTGTCCCCAACGGGAGCCCCTGAGCCCTGCTCTCTGGGTAACACCAATCAACCTCAGGGAGAGAGGAAAGAGGATGAGAGCCAGGAGAACAACAGAGAGTAGCTATCCTTGTAAGCAGGCTCCTAAAACCTTGGGGAATGGCAAAAGGAGACAACAGTAATGCCCATGCCTGGTTAACAGCCTGGGGAAGGCTCACACCTTCTCGCCTTGTAACACCTGGTCTGAGCAGAGGTGTGCTGTGACTGAGCAGTGTCTGTCACACGGTAACCAGAAAGCTGTGATTAAACTGTTTTTTCCTGGCGTGGAGCATGGCATAACCAAAACGAGCCTGTCTCACCTCCCACCATCCCAACACCACGCTGTGGGTTCATGACAGCTTTGCCCAGGCATCTGCTCCTTATCTCCGCACAAGACCAGCCCCCCACCACGAGCCTTGCAGCCAATTCTCACACGAGGGGGTCTGTGGGTTCTGAAATCGCCACGCCTTGCTTGCAGAAGCCCCCAAACTTTCATGCCAAACCGTTTGGGAGCCCAGAGCCTTTTTCTTTTTCTTTCGGATGGTGTCTCAGACTTGGGCAATGCCCGGGAGGTCATTCAGTTGATAGCAGAGTGCTTGCATGAGGTGTTTCAAAGCTGGGCTCTGACAGCTCCACGGCTCGTTATAGCAGAGACACTTTGCAGTCAGGCACGTGGAGGAACTTTTACAAGTTTCACTTCAAAATTCCTCCCTTTTTATTGGGCCCAAGCTGGGCCATGCCTGTGAGCAAAGCTGGCGGGAGTCTGACGTTCCCTAGCCAAAAGCCTTGGGATCTGTATTGCCATTGGCTTTGAGATGGTTTAAAGCAAATCTTTTACAAGGTAAAATTCAATATAAACCTGCTAGCTTGAGTTTTCCTTTGTTAGCAGCAAGGATGCAATTATCACAATTTGCCTTTGTACGAGTGATTGTGGACAGACTCCATGCGATCCCTGGGCTTTCTCGCTGCAGCCTGCCTAAAGTTTTCCCCCAGCACCCATCAACGGCAATATCCAAGGACTGACAAAGCTGTATCCGCCTGACAAAAGAGTATCCATGCAGAAACACAGCCGCTGTGAGGAATGAATGGTCTATTCAAAGGTGACTGACAAGGTGTATTTCCTAATTTTAAAACTTGTTGTGGAACAGCTAACCAGACAGAAAGCTGACAGCGACAGCTCTTTCTTTGTTGGGTTTGGACCCTTTCTGCTGTAAACGTGAACTAATTTATTGTTGTACAGCCGAGGTTCACGTGTTTTAGCTGAGTACTCGCTTTTCTGAAAGAAAATATGCCTCAGACAGCATAGAAGATGGCATATGGCAGTACAAAACACCTAAGTGGGAAGAAAATAGAGGAGTAACACTTTGGAGGATTGTTTGCCATAGTCCTGAGAAGGACTGCATCCTGGGAAACGATGGAGAAGAAAATGCAGAGCTTCTTGTCCTGTCTGCCCTTCCTCCTGAGTAGACAGACTGTGGCACAGAGAGAAGGAGTAGCTTTATAAATACTCTCTTGTTCTTTATTCTGCAGGGGAGATTTGGGGGAACATTGGTGAACCTTTGGCCAAAAAATCAGTATGAGGATCTCCTGGCCCTTCTAGGAAGCATTTTCCGAACCCAACATAGAGGCAGCATGAGAAACACCAGAGCACATCTTCAGGAAACGGTTGAAAGTAACCAATTTTTCTGAGAAAAAAAAAGCATAGCTTTCCTCAGAGTGACCAACTGGAGCTACCAGATGACTCACCCCTCTCTCCCATCCTACAGCCCCTTGGCTCCCATCAGCCCACAAGGACAAGCTGTCCTCTGCTGCCAGCACTGCTTTCTGCCATCACCACGTTCAGACTAATATTGGGAACAGCATGATTTCTCTTTCCTCCCTCCAAGCACTTAAAAGAAAGACCTACTTGCACCCTAGGAGATCAAATTAAACAGTTTGGAGCCTCCAGGGAGAAACTCAATTTTTTTTTTTTCTTTGTTGCTTTTAGCATTGCCTGACAGTTGAAGTTTTTATTTAAAGGTCCAGGATCAAAGGAGAAATTTCGACCTGGGTTATCTGCACAACGAGGTGCAGCTCCTGGGGAGGTCAGCTTCATGCCCACATACCACCATGCACCGCCACCATCAGACCAAAGGGGCTGATTTCCCCTAGAACAACTCACGCCTGTATGAATAATTCACAGCAAATAACTTACACCGTCGGGCTCTGAGCTGCCAGGTCCTAACACACACATTTAAACTCTCCACACCTCAGTGGTGCTGACAGCTGCCTTCCAGGCTTTTCACACACAGAACAATGCTTCTGCTCGACACACGCCATCAGGATCAGCCCCTCGATCCCATTTGGTGCTTCCCACCTGTATGAAAACCTCTCGCTCTTCCTTCTGGCATGGCTTTGCCAGAGCCAGCCCATGCCACCATGCAAATGGAGCACCCCAGACACTGCAGGGAGCCACCACACGGCGAGCACCCAACACCACAAACCCACGGGGCTCTCGAGGCCATCCCTGCACTCACCTGCTCGTGGTACTCGATGCCCATGCTCAGCGTGTTGATGAGAATGGCGATCATAATCCCTCGGTTGAAGTACTTGCTTTCCACGATCCTCTTCAGCTTGCTGCCGAACGCCTTCCACAGGCGGGTGACCTTGTTCCTCTCCTTGGGCTTCTTCTTCTTCCTCCTCCTCCTGCTGCGCTGCTGCTGGAGCTGGTCCCTGTGGTCGCCGTGCCGCAGGTCCTGGGTGAACTCGTAGACGCCGTTGCTGTCGGAGTCGCAGCTGTCGGACTCGCTGAAGGCGAACTCGGGATCCTCCAGGAGGCTGGCACAGAAGGGGCAGTCCTGCAGCTCGCAGGTCAGCGTCCCCCCCGGCGGGCTGGGCAGCGGGCAGGCTGCGCTCAGCCCCGACAGCCGGCTGGATGTCCGCCGCAGACCTGCAAGGGGAGACGTGCACCGTGAGCCCTGCACACCCACGGCCTCCCCTCAACATGGTGGACAACCCTCTGTGTCCCTGCACACCCTCGACATGGCAGACTACCCTCTG
Source organism: Anas acuta (assembly GCF_963932015.1). Classification (NCBI taxonomy): domain Eukaryota; kingdom Metazoa; phylum Chordata; class Aves; order Anseriformes; family Anatidae; genus Anas; species Anas acuta. The sequence continues at coordinate 16,003,345 of NC_088993.1, forward strand.
TCCCCCCACACAGGCAGTGCTGGTCTCTATTACACCTAATACAGCCTTCTAGCACTCTATCTAACCAAGCAATTCTCATTTTGCCTCAATTTTCCCTTCCGTTCCTCTCTGCCCAGGCCCTGACACCTACCCTCTAGCCCCCTCCATGGTTGTGGGGCTGAGGGACCTCTCTCTGCGCAGCGTGGGGGCCATTTTGTGCTCTGCTGCTCAGGAAGGACTGACTGGCACACCTCTCACTTCCAATTATTTTTGATTATATCTGACCAGGCTAATGTCATTAGTGGTGATCTGAGCACTATCAAGCTGTTACACACGATTTAGGTAGAGCTTCCATTTAGATAGTAATGAGGTGGGAGAGAGAAATGGTCCAAAGGTGGCTACAGACCACGGATCACAGCTCGGAGGGTCACGTAGTCCCTTTAGTCTCCTTCATCCCTCCTTCAGCCTTTAATAAAGCTCAGGTGTATTTGTTGCTTGAGGCACATGACTGAGTGTGCAAGGTATTTTAAAATCAAACAAACACATTACCACATGGTTTGTGGTGTGAGGAGAAACGCTGGCTGCCGTCACAGAGCCAGGGCACACAGTCAATGTGGCCAAGCGTAATGAGGATGAGTCAGGTGGAAATAGAACCAGATTTTGTTTCCTCATATTCAGGAATGAAATTCCTGATTTCATGATATTTAGGAACCAGATACTAATGACAGGGAAAAAAAAACCAACAACAACAACAACAAAAAAAAACCAACAAACAACACACAAGAAACAAAACAGGAATGTAATAAATACCACTTGAATGTGATCCTTCCAACAAAATGCCATCAAATCATTAATGAACATCTTCCTTGATGGAAAATAAGGTGTAGGTGACACTTTTCCCCTGGTACATGCCCCTGCCTGGAGGTTGGATGGAGATACAGACACATTTTGGGGGGGACCAGGCACAAAGGCAGTGGATGCTCCTGGCTCTGGGCCCAGGAGCTTGGAGCTCACCCAGCAGTAACACTGCTGATTTCAGCCACTCCTGGCTGACACTCGAGGACATCTTTAAAGAGAAGGCAGCAGCAAACAAATAAAGCACCTTGTTAGATTGAAAGCTGGGTTCTGACAGGAGACAAAATATATTTTACTTGCTTGAATGTCACTGAGATATCACTGGCTTTCAAAACAGTCTCGCAGGAGAGAACTGTCCTCCTTTTGGTCTTTACATCAAAGATACCAGGAAAAATATTTGCCCCCTTACTCAACCTGCAAGCAGCAGTGGTCAGTGCTGCACACCAGCTTGGTGTTTCTGCTTGGGACCGGTCAGATGAGGAAACACTGGAACTGCCCAATAGTGCAGATGGCAGAGGCAGTGGGCTTGCCAGATGTCCTGAATGCTATCAAAGTGTTAAAAATTATATGAAAAACACTGGCGCCGCAGATGTCTTCAAAATACCAGAGTCTCCTTGGCTGCCTGCTAAAATAACCTCACAGCATTGCAGGGCACGAGAACGCGGAGGAACAGGCTGTACTTTGTGCTGTTCAATTCCACAACAAAAGAAGGGAAGAGAATACTCTCTCCCACAATTGCATCTTTCCCAGCGGACACCAACCTTGCTTCCAGCTGGGCCTGAGAGTGCCCTGGCTGCTAATGCCTGCTTAATGCTCTCAATTATCACTCGTGTGCTCCCCTTGCACAAATCTTGCAGTGAACAGACTCTGCTTGTTGACTGGTGAGAGTGGAGAGAGAATTAAGCGAAATGGCCCTTTGTTTGCCCAAAGGGGCACAGGAAGGCTGCGGGGAGCTTGTGAGCCCACCTCACCTTCCCTGTCTGGCACAGGGTGGAAGGGAAAGGCTGGGCATGGACACATTATGAGACAGGATCTCTAGATGAATTTGGCCAACTTGCTTCCCATCCTAGCCCCTGTGCTTCTCAAGGTGCCACATAAAGCTGCTGCTCACCAGCAAAGAGCTGCTGTGTCCACCTACTTCCTCTAGATAAAACCACATTTCTGAGAGAGACAAAAACAGTTTCAGGAGATTTGTTTAAAATATTTTGTTATCCTTTGGGCTGAAATGCCTCTGTGAAAAGAGGATACTATAATTGAATTATTAACAGCAACTCCATCTAACCTCAAGCTTCTGAAGAATCACCAGAGACCACGTGAAAATCTCCAAAGTCACTGGAGTGGTCCTGGAGTGTTGCAGGTGTGATTGAGATCTGGGGCTTCCTTTGTTGGGATGTGCCCCAACAGCAGATCCCCCTGTGAGCACAGAGAACCAAACCTCTGACTTGAGCGCTGCCTTCCAAGCAACAGCTCTTCTGCTCGTCCTTGGTTTCCCAGTTCCAGACTTCTGTGGAGCCTGGGCTTTTATCTCAAGGTAAATACACAGTCTCATAATAACCTTCATTAACTTGCATAGTTAAAGATGTACCAGTGATTCATATAAAGCCCTTGCTTAACAACGGAAGAACATTGCAACTAACCTTGCCCCTCCTGCCCTCCTGCTAAGCTTCCAAAAGTACAGAAATGTCTGCCGAAGGCAATTTCTCTATAAACAATCCACTTTACCCTTTTGTATGGTCACTTAAAAAAAAATATTAACAAAGACAAGCCACCCAACCTCTTTGGCAAGCAACCTTTACTGTGACCTCCCTCAAGCTAGGCTTGGTATTTTTTCAGCACATGCATCACTAGGATAAATATTTGTGTCCATGCACACACAGATAAACAGTTTTGGAAAACACAGGCATTGATAAAAACAGATTATGAGTTTGGCTTAAAGAGATTAAAAAAAAAAATAGAAGCTTGATCTTTTTGACTTTTTACTGTTTGAGGGCTTAAAACTATTTTTTAGGTGTTAGCTCCAGCCATGAGGACTGGAAAAAATTTGCAAAATAGAAACCTAAGTGTTGCATGTAATCACTACACCAGCACTGGATGATTTATATGAGAATAGAGATAAAACTGCACTAACTAGCAATGCTGATGTGGCTGCATTCTGTACAGATAAGAATGGGACAGAGAAACACGAGTCCCTCACATGTTTTTCATTCAGTCAGACTGAAGGGAGATCCAAATCTGCAATAACACTCAGTTCTACATTTCTTCTGCACATGGTGAAAGAGGAGAGGGGAAGCATCTAATGGGAAAGGAGCCTTCAGCAGTGGCCTAAAGGCACTCATCCTGCATCTTGCTTTACTCAATGACTGCAAATACAAGGCTAGAAGGAGCAGAGCTCTCAGTCCGTCAACCTGTCCTACTTCTGGCTTCTGCGCTTAGCTCAAACATCATTCACAAAACAGCTGCCATCTTCAGCACCCTCCTTGACTATCATTAACCCCTTAACTCTTGAGCTATTTGCCCTATGCCCAGTTCTCCTAAGCAAAAATATCTGCTCGTTTGTCCTTACCATGCTCTCCTACCAGTTGCTGCAGCTTCCCATAAGAATCCGTGCCCAAATTTACAGGGCTGTTAACCACCGCCACAGGTGAGTTGCCATTCTTCTTTCCTTTGGGAACTGGCACAGAACTGCCTTTGCTCGTTGGAGAAGGCAGGATGGTAGGATAGTTGCTGCCATGGTTGGAGAGTCCGGCAGTCAGTTTAATGCTTGCAGGGGCATTGGAAGACTTACAGTTCACCTGTGGTCCTTCAACGTGACAGTCTGCGTGGTAAATGCTGTGCACAGACTCCGAATCTGGAGGAGGTGCGGGGCTCTGCAAGTTGGGTGATGAGGAAGGAAGCATCAGTTTGCCTCCAGGTTTCATGACCTTGAGTTCCAAGTCACAAATCTCAGGGTTGGAGCGCGGCCCCCGAGGGCTCCCGTTGCTGATGTGGTAGTGGTGGTGATGGTGGTGGTGGTGGTGGTGGATGAGGTGGTGGATGGAGGTGATGCGCTTTTTGCCTCGGCGGCTCTGCCCGTTCGTGGTGCTGTTTGGGTTCACTTTTTTCCTGCGCTTGCTCTGCCAGTTATTGTACAGGCGTATTGTCCGCCGTTTCACCTTCCTGAAGATGTGGCAGATGTACTTGAGCAGCTCCTCGTAGCAGCTACCTGGCTCCGAGAAGCTGGCGATTGTGCTGTCATTGGAGAGATAACGGGCCCGCTGCTCCTGCATCAGCTGGTTCTCCCGCTGCTTTGTTTCAGAAAACTGTGTTGCTATCACAACCAGGCACAAGTTAATCATGAAGAAGGAACCAACCTGGAGAAAACAAAACAAAAGGAGTTAGCAGAGACTCTATGGAGCAACACGTGCACTTCACCACCACATGCTGTCCGGACTTGAAGCATTGTTCTTAGAAATCCCGAGATTTCCAAATGTGCCAAATCTCATGGTCTGCTCACCAAATGTTATGTCAACATGAGCCTGAGCTGCTAAATTTGCTCCTAAACCACGTTAAATTGTTCTGGCGATGGTGAAGAAAGCTGTTAACAATAGCCTTCACCACTTTCCTCCCTTCAGCGGTGATGACATTTGCCACTAACGCAGGGTGCATGAAACACAACGTGATCAGTCACCACAGCAAAACAGATTACTAGGAACCTCCCGGCCAACCCACAAGGAAAGATGGCCTGCAGTCCTGCTTGTGCTGAACTCAAACTGCCTCCTCCTCCAGCACTTCACGCCCTGGCACAGGCACCCTCATTTTGAGCAGGACAGTCAGGGTCCTTGTGTTGGTACCCTTGTACCTTTCTGGCACAGGGAAATACATCTCCAGGAGACTCAGTGCTCCTGCAGAGGCCTGATTTACTGCCTGGGTGAGCTGACGTGCTCTTGGGTGATATCAGGTTTTCAAAATGAAGTCCCAAGGACAAGAATGCGAAGTGACCTAAGACTACATCCTTCCCTCAGCTGCTGAGTCCACAAACTGGCTTTTCATCACTTGAGTTCATAAATCAGCCAAAGGAAAATGTCAGATATTCCCATCAGAGGATCTCTGCCCTTAGGCGTGAAAGGGACTGACGTCAAGAAAGTGCCACTGCCTACATGGCCAAACCTCTGTGCTGGGCTCAGTAGGAGACGTATGGATTTAATCTGGGCCATTGTCTGGAGAATCCTCGGGGGAAGCTGGTGGGAGATGGTTTGCGGTGTTATTCCCCAATCTGTAATATCAGCCTGGAGAGGGCTTGAGAAGCAGCAATTCCCAGCTCCAAGTGACTTGGGGATTAGTCACCTGGCTTTTCTGCAGGGATCCGCATGCAGACAAGAGCTCAAAGGAGTGGAACGTAAATCTCCACCATGCATGGCAAGTTGCTAAAGGCTCAAAAATCACTGACTTCAGAATCCTATCCATTACTGGGAAACTCTCACACTGCCCTGATTCACACAGTGGTGGGAGCTGTGGTGGTTCAACTTTCCAAGGCCTTCAAAACCACAGAGATGGACAGAATTATATGCAAAAACACCCGGCCACAACAGCACTTTGAAGTGCCTTTGTCCCACGTCCTACCTGACATCTGTACAGAATTTTTCTCCCTGCTCTCCTCCTGACTTAAGCATTTCTTTTCCACAGATGTGGACCCCTGGGGAGGGTTGTGCCCTTTTTTTAAAAAAAAAACAAGAACTCTGCTAACCTGGGATGACAGCTCCTGAGGGAAACCTCCAGTGAATAATACTTTGTTTCTAGGAACAACAGCACCGTTAAGACCTCAGAAAGGTGTACTGCTATTATTACCATTATTTCAAAGGCTCACGGGAAACTCAGCAACTGTTTGAGTGCCCTTCATTGAAATCAGCTGTATCTCTGCTTTTTGTTCTGATCAGCAGTTGCTTGGCAAGGCACGATAGTTAGGACACACCAAGGTGACAAGACCAAGACTGGGGGACTAAGAGGGAGGGAAGACCATATGGCTTGACAAGCTGTGACTATGCATCACGTGTGACACTAAAAAGTGCAGAGCCTGTTGTAGCCAATAACCTGTCCTCCAGCACTAATCACAACCTGCATGATTACCCTTTATGATGGGAGGAAGGTCTCATTCTGAATCCCAGTTGGCTCTGTGAAAAGCCCAGGAAACATCTTTACCCCACAAGGACAAGGAATGGGAGCATTTCATGGTTCATACTTACTATTATAAGTAATATAAAATATATAAAATTGTAAAAAGAATGTGCATCCATCACATAATACATGATGTCAACCCATCCTTCCAGGGTTATAACCTACAGAAAGACAGAGAAAGAAAGTGTGAGAACAGGAGTCAACCAAAAAAGTTAGTCAACATCAGTCTTCTGGTACTCATCACCGCACAGCATCCCTCAGCATCCACCCGGACCCGCTGCGCTTTTTTTCCTAGTTGGCTTAGGATGGCAGCAATGTGTGACCAAAGGACTGGCCTGAGGTTTCCACAGAAATCTGGCACAATTAAAATGATAAAACAATACAATAAAACACCTGAAACACTGGTTTTGAGCCAATGCAAAGAAATTCTAAGGAAGGTTTATAAACAAAGCAGAGGCCTTCCTGCACAGTGTGCTGGGCTTTTATCTTAGGATACCAGTTTTGTAATGCTACCTGCAAAATTCTTAAGTTTTTAAGCCCATTTTGTCTCTGTAAAAACTGATTTCTTTGTGATACTTACTCACTCACCATTGCAACTACATCACCAACATCATAGCAGGAAAACATCTGAATGGAAGACAGTTACTTTAATTAAACGGAGAACTGATTTCATACTTGTTTTCTCGATCTTCCTTCTACTAAAAAAGAAGCTGAGGATTTAATTAACACCACGCAGGCTGTGTACACAGCAAAGCAAATGATGCCATGTAATTTACACTTTTTATTTAGATAAAACGTACCAAACTTCTAGTGCCATTTTGCTACTGGTGTTAGAGCTGAAGCTTCAGCACAACTTCCAACCAAATCAAAGCTCCTTTCTGAATGAACTTGCACTGATGCATCCTGTTTGCTATGCCTGATGCCAGCCTTAGTGGCCCTAGCACAAAACCCAAAATTGCCTGCTGCCTTCAATTTCAGTGGCATCATTCCCAAGTTTAACCATGCCTGCAGTGATGGAACCGAGTTACTGAGCCTGCCTGAGACTGTCAGAGCTCACGAGTGCTGGAAGAGAGACACTCCTTACTCCTAATTCCTCTCACCCTAAAGTCAAACGTGGTGATAACTTACCAGTGAGTTTTCAAACCCATTTCCCACGTTGAAGCACACTTAACACCCACCACTCAGCAGGGTGAGAGGGAGCCATCGTCAGTGCTCGCACCACCTCTGCAGCAAGGCAGCACATACAGGCCCACACGAAAACCAATAAACCTGATCTGCCATGGAGCAGGTAAAAATCATCTCTGCAGCTGTTATACTCTGTCTGCATTGCTAAAGACTTGGAGCAATCACATCTGATGACGTGCTGACTGCATTTACACAAACTGCACCCACCTCTCCTGGTCCTCATTATGTGCATTACATATTCTTTCACATCACATCCTTGCTGCTGGTTAGGGATATACAGATGCCAGAGAGCAATGCTGTGCTTCCAGTAGCGTGGATTGAACAAAAATGAAGAGAATGCTTTTGGTCAACGTGAACCCCAGAGACTGATCTCTCGTGGAAAGCATCCAGCAACAGACACGTTCTGTGCTGTTATTCCCCCTCAAGTCTGAGAACAGGTTAAGCTGTCTGGGCAGACACTGGCAGCAATCAGTCTGTTCAGCGGTGTGAAATGGACAGGCAATCAAACTCAAACTGCCCTTTTCTGCCTTTCTTTTAACACGGCTGAAACATTTACAGAGAGCACAGTTCTTTCCAGCTCCTTCCCTTGTGTGTGTGAGCAGTCGATGATCCCTCTTTTCTCTGCGGTGCTTTGCAGGTTCACCAGGAAAACGGAGGGATCATATGGGGGGGGAGGAAAAAGGCTAAACCAAATCACTGCCTAAGAAATTGTCTCCTTTGGGCTGTCCAAAGTCCCCTCCTTCCATCCCCTCTGTTTAGACGGGTGTCTCAGAGCGAGGCCACCCCAGCTGCCACGGCAGGTGCTCCATCCATTTACACTCAGGGAGGAAAAATGAGCCCAGGGACTCTGAGCATATCCGCTACACCTCCTCGCCAAATAAATGTACGAAACCGATTAAACACAGAGCCCTCCTCTACAAAAGGAGTTACCTGACGGCTGCTGTTGGGATTCTGCAGGCACTGCCAGCCCCCCACCTGGGAAGCAGCTGCTGAGACAAGAGTGAGGGCCAACCAAACATTTAGAGGGGTATTTTTCTTGCATGCTAGACAGCGTTTTCAGCAAGAATTAATCAACACACCACATTTCTCCTCTGGAGGGCTGAAAATGCTCATCCAGCTCACAGAATATTTAAGATGTAATTAGAATTTGCATTATTTACTACTCACTTGTAAAGCACAGGGACACAGGAGGAATAAACAGACCGCTGGGCTTTTGTTCTCCTGTTTGACATCTTTGTGGGTTCATTCTTGGGCTCATCACCCAGTATAAATGCAGCAGTACCTAGGGGAGGATTCCCGAGCTGCCGAGGATTAGAGAGTACTAACAATCCTGTAAGGGAGCGTGCTCACAGACATCTGTCTTCTTTTTTTAATCAAATAGCTCTGGAGAAATGCAGGACAACACACATGCATGGCCACCTGTCTGGACTGAAACGGTCTCTATGACTTTTATAGCCTGATTCTTGCCATGCTGAGGCCTTCTTTCAGGCTGTCCTTTAAAGCACTCCAAATGACTTTACATGTGCATTTTCATCTACTCCAGGATCCCGTTGCATATCCCCAGGAAGGCCTTGGTGTAAATGGGAACCAGACCATTTGAATTTGCCAACAGCTGGTCTATCCACCATGAGCTAAATTCTTTAACTATTTTTGGAACCAAGTCAGAGGCATCTGCACTGGTGCAAGGTTCCCCGCTGCAGTACAGCATCTGATCCTATACATTTATTCTCAGAGCAGAAGAACTCAGAGGGAAAGCTAACAACTCCTTCTATTCTCCCATGAACACTGATACATTTCTTCAGTACTACATGGACTACTGTTCCTCCCTTGAGGCATCCTGCAATATCACCTACTTTGCTAAGCAGAAACGACTTCTTCCACTCTGCAGTTTCCAATCTGATTAATCCACTTGACTGCAGTGCCAGCATTTGGCCCTCCAAGCTCTTTACAGATGTCTTCCAAGGACCTGGAGCACCTTTCTTGTGCTTTCCAATCTCGGCAATCCATTCTCAGTAATTAAATTCTGCTCAAACCACGATTGTTCACAGACAGACATATTAAACAGCCCCTCCAAACGTACCAGTTCAAAGCTTCCAACAAACGCAACATACAATTATTTATCAACAGAGATAAGATGGCAAGAAACACGTTTTCTAATTCTGCCCTGATAAAAAAGATGCTCGAGATATGTGGCCCACTAAAATCATCAGCTGCAGGGAAGTAGCTGAAAGATTCAATTAAGATGATTGGTTAGCATGCTCTGGAGGGTGCTGCCAACTGCATTCACATGCTGCGGACCCAGAGGGAAAGGAGGCATTGCCCCCTTAGCATGGCAAAAGGAGCTTGGCCTCCAGAGGACTGAGGCTCTGGTCAGAGAACAGAGATGTCACCTATCCATGGGAGATCCTGTGTGATGCTCAGTGCAATTCTTGCCTGCTCACTCAGCCCTGTACATCTTACACAGCAAGGAGAGGAGAAATTGTTTTTTCTCCCATTAATACCTTAGAGGCAAGACTGAGTGCCCTGACTCTTGCACCTGATTCACTCTCCCATCAGAGCAAGGATTTAACTGAAAGCTCACTGAGGTGAATGGAAATACAGATTTTGACTTCATCGACCTTTGGCTCAGACACCATTCATGCAGTCCCCCATCCAGCAGCCCTTAATCATCACGTTCAGGTGAGCAGGATGGGAGCAGAGAGCAGACAGTCAGGTTTCTTAAGTCTCCTGTTTTGTGATTCTGCTCCTCTTGGTTTGCTCACGCCACAATAATCTCATCAGCTCTAACAACGATGCTCATCTGATTTATGGTAGCGTAATTGGGGACAGAATCAGGTCTTCCAGTCAAGCTAATCAGAATCAATCTAAAACTCCAGAGTGGAAATCACAAGGGAGATGTAGATTAAAGACACTGGCCATTAACTCAGACCTCCTCATTGTTCCCAGGGAGACAGGAGGTTTACATTGTTTTTTTCTGGGGTCACTTGAAAGGTCTCTGCAGAACAATTTCTTTTATTATGTCAAGAAGTTTTCACCATAAAAATCCTTGTCCTTGTACTCTGCCAAAATTTTTGCAAGTTCTTGGCTATAATCCATTCCAGAGCAGGTTATTTTTTGCTTTAGTGTCACTTAAGAAAAAGGAAAAAAAATAAAAAAGAATCATCTGGGGAATAAAAAAAACAAACCCAAACACCACAACACCCAAACTCCAACCCAAACAACTTTACTTAATAAAGTCAAACACTGAATTCTTTTCTGCGTATTGAAAAGCACTAATGGTTGGTGCCAGATAGATCACTGCAGACAAATCAACCTTGACATGCCACTCCTGCGATTAACTGAACGAACTTCATGTGCAGAGACAACATCCTCAGGTATGGGAACCAAAATTAGTGTCTCACACCTTGACCAAAACCCCTAAAACGCATAGCTCTGGTAATAAAAAAATCCTTAGCTGTTGATTTCAGAATTGCAGGTGCTTGTTCAGCTCGGCACCTGGCTGAAGCAGGAGGTGATATATAGAGAAACCCAAGCGTTTCCAAACCATTTGAAGTGCTCATTTTAATTGACACAAATAATTTGCACTCAGTCTCTTTTGGCCTAACCTGGGTCCTCTGGGGACAAGATGGGCATTATCTGCATCAAAATCAATTACGTTAAACTGAACAGCAACTGAGTACTGCCACAATCATTATTAGTATTATTTTAACCTTTTATCTTATTTCCCTGGCTGTGCTGCACAATTTTTCTTCTTCTTTTTCATAAACTTCATCAAGACAAGATACAGTGATATAAATTGTGAAAGGTATTAATTACTATGATGTTCTCAGTGAATTTTACAAGGCTTTCAGTATTCATTTCAGAAAGCCTTATCTCTGTGTTTTGCCCTCTCAGGAACACTGACTTGGCTAGCAAGTGCTGACCAGTGCAAAATGAAGTATGCCTTTTCTGTATGCAATGTGCTTGGCAGCTAATCAAATCACTAACTATTTTTGAAGCCAATTTCATAATTTTAATTATTTTCTCATGACACATGTTGTTAAGTAACCTCCACAGTCAGACAAACAGGTTTTATTGTATTCCGAGTAAGGTCCTTTGAAGAGATTCTCCTTTCGCTTTGAGGGCCTGCTCTCTTTACAAAGCAGCTTTAGACATTTTGTTATATTTGGGAGTCTTGCAAAGCACGCCTCTGCTCTGAAAAGCAGCCCTGCAAACCAGAAGATAAAAGGAAATGGTGCAACCTTGCATTTGTCTTGGATTAGAGACAACCTCTCAAGTTTGCGCCATGAAAGTCTGAGCCCTGGTTAGCACTACCAATGGTGGATCCTGAAAAGCAGAGTGCAGCCAGCGTGCAATAAGGTTGGACAGGTCGCTGATGCTGTTACTGGTGGCCCTGAGCATCACAAAACTGAATTTAAGAGCTTAAAATTACATCAAAACTCAACAACTTCTTCTGCAAAAGCAAGGTTAGTCGCTGTCTCCCCATTTTGCACTAAATAAAGCAAGATCTTCATCTGATAGCAAAAACATCACTGATTTCAGATGACTGCTGCTTATAACAAATCACATCTCAGTCCATATTCATGAGGTTTGATTTACGGTGATAATTATCCTGTCTTCATTGTTTGTGTAAAGTATCTTATGCACAGGGAATGTATTTAACTGTTTAACTTCAGCAATAATGAGTCCATTATCACAGAGAGACATCAATCAGTTTTATAGCTGAGCAAAGCTGAAGGATGAAGCATCTGCAGCAAAAAGGGAACCTTATCCAGGCTGAGAGCCCTGTTACAGCTGGGTGTGCCATACAGGGACAAACAACAGCACTCCTCCAAACACTGCTGTCAGGATCTGTGTCAGTTTGGGGTACTGGCCCCAACGCAAACAGCATGGGTTTTTGTTATTGCTATCATTTTACCTTGCTTCAAATTATATTAGAAACTATTAGGGACAAAGGGTGCACAGCTTCAAGTGGAATTAGCCCTCTGCAGGACTATGATGTGAACGTGTTCCAGGTGTCCCAGCTTTACTCATTGATGCTAATCAAAAGGGGGGCTCATTCTGCAGGATGGATTTGCCAGCTCACAGTCTGCAGGCAGTGGCGTGGGGACTGTGGGACAAGAGAGCTGAACCCTGGGCTTGGTATATGGGTCTCCCCTCATACTACAGGGTGTGACAGCAACAACTGATGATGGAGCAGCTTTGGGGCAATCAAAGCAAACCAAGATTTCCCTGTAGGAAGTGTTGATGCCCCCTCAGAAACTAGCAGGTGTTTGTTTTTTTTTTTTTTAAATCACCGAACTTGACACCCGTATTACGTGATGCCTTGCCGCAGGCACCTCTCTTTCTACCCTGAACACAGAAGTCTGATTCCTGAGGTAGGATGAAAACACTCCAAAGCTGCAGAGTTTGTAGCAGGTTTCTGTGCCATTCTGGGTCCCTCCAACACCTCCCCCAGGTTAGTAGGCCCAGTCCTGGAATCAGAATGGCCTCTCTGATTTATGCTATATGGGACAATGCCTTCAAAAATTTGAGAGTTTTTTTTTTCAAAAGCATCTAATCCTCTTGGATGCACACTCTGAGATGCTTTAAAGGGGCTGGATATTTTTAGATTGGGTATTCAGCATGAAAGCTCTTCAACTGCAGCAAGTGATGTTTAGTTGGCTGGCCAAATTTTAAAAAACAAAAACAACAAACACCACCAACAAAATTCAAACCCTATCATTTAGAATGAAATATTTTCAGAGATCTAAAACAAACCCAATTCACGTCTAGTGACAAAGCATCATCTTGAAGCAGTGGAAATGCAAAGCTTAGATGATCTCTTTTCCCTTTTTTCCCTCCAGCCAAAACTTCTTGCCAAATTCAGCACAGATAAGCGTTGTTGACACACATCTCCAGTTTAAAGAATGAACCATTTGACCTAGAAAAGTCCCTTTTTGGCCAAAAAAATTATCTAGTCAAACTCTGAAAACAAGGGCACCCAACATGACAGCTGCTTCTGAAAAGCACGGTCCACAAAACTACGTGTTGCACGCACAGATACAATTGCAGTTGGAAGCCTCAGGCTTTTTCTTCTTCCTTCTGTTTCAGTGTGCCTTTTTGACTGTTCCCAATCATATTTAAAACTGCTGAAAGCCGAAGAACAGAGGTTGCAGCAGACAAGCAAGGAAGCATATCAGTGGCATCTCAGGCACAACAGACTATTGAGAGCTTTGTGTAACCATTCCTGAGCTGTCATTTTGTAAGGAAATTGGCTGATGTATTCCAACATGTAACCCAGCATCCCAGCAACAAAATGAGAGAAACAGGCTCAAAAAAAAAACAACAAACCAACCAGTCCTAATTAACACTTTTAAGCAAAAACCCAGCTAATAGGAATATGTACAAGTGGGAACCAAAAGGAATTGCCCTGTCAGTAAGTGTCTGGGTGGAGGTTTGTGCTTACTGTAAGGGAAAGCAGCATTAAAGCTTTGGGTCTCGTCTCACTGAATGAGATCTTTTCTTAATTGAGTGACATTAGAATGGATGAGGAACTCCAGCCTCATTCTTGCATTTGGCTGTAGCAGAAGTGCATTGAAATGCCTGTCATTTTTCCTTTCATTTGAATGGAAGATGTGGTTCCCATTATAGATCTGGCTGAACAACTTCCAGGCAAGGGAAAAATCCTCAGGGAAGGCTTTCAATCAATGAACAGAGGCTGAAACAACGTGAAGTGGGCAATGGCTGTGGAACAGATAGGGGCACTGGACAATGGCGTACAAAGAAATAGGGCAGATGAACCTTTCCCCCTTCCAAACCTGAAATCTCATCCCCAGGTGTGAACCTCCTGGGCTGACACCATGGCACCATGAGCAAGGGTATGTGTCTTGGCAGAAGCAGAATCAGCAACACAGAGGCAAAGCAAGCTCACCAGCACACCGTGCAGGGTCAAAATGCCTAAATCCTTGATTAGATGCAGAGAGCTCTAAGGTCCCAGGAGCTTTTCTGACATGCTGGAGCACAGCAAAGGGGACCTCACGTCCAAACAAAAGGGCCATTTCGGCAGGTGGCCTGCAGCGTTTGGCTGTCACTGCCAGCTGTCGTACCTGCTCAGGCAGCCTGCTGCTAGCCGAGGAGCGAAGTATCCGAAGGACAAATGAAGGGGGAAACGGGTGGCATCAATTCCCATTTCCCATCCCAAACTTGTTTTCTTCCTCAGCAGGTCACTGCACCTTCATGGCTGTGACATTCAGTGAAGCTGGGTGCAATGAAAAGTTTTCCATCTAAGCACACAATCAGGATAACACCTCAAACTCCTGTTGCAGCTGACAGTTCCTATAATGCTGCTGTATCTCCAGACATTTTTGAGAAGGTGATTCAGCTTTTCCTTTCCTGGGCATTCTCATCATGCTGTGTGCCTGCCGGGCTGTCTTCAGCTCTCATGAACACAACCAGTTTTGTTTTTTTCCTTCCCTCTGACAGCAGCAAGGGGGATGCTGAATGCAAAAGAGTCTCCTCTGAGAATTCCCTCGCTAGGGCCTTCTGATGATGGGCCAGAGATGTGTTACGTGTTTGACTTGATTAACTTGTTAACAGAGATGTCTTCTTACAGCAAAACCTTGTAGAAGCAATATGCACTCAGAATAACAACGGCAGAAGCAGAGTCATGAATTTGAGAGCTGCATCCAGATATTAATTTCAGGATGGACTTTCATTGAAGCCCCTTAGAAAATGCAGCTCTTCATATGCTGCATTTGAGAAATAGAAGGCCACGGAAAGGGTAAATCAGCCATCACCAGCATTATGTTAGCCCCTCCTAACTGCCAGACAAACCTGTCTTGTGTTGGATGGACGTTTCCTTGAAGTCCATAAACATCTGCTCTCAAATTTCAGTCCTTCCACCTGCATCCTAAAGAGAGCCACAGAGGAACAGTCTGTTCCCTTAGTCTCTTTTTGGTTCCACCCAGCTGACAGTTATTGTTCCTTGTGCTTTGCCTTGCTGCTTTCACCAAGAGCCCTGCCTCCTGATGCAAAGACTGCTGCAAGTCTCACTCTTCTGCAGGTCAAACCTGCAATGGTCTAGGCAACAGTTTTGTTATGTACAAAGAAGCCTAGATCATCTTCCTGCCTCCCAAACTGTGCTTCTGAGAAACCACCCAAAGCCCTTGTGTTATATCAGGGTTTCTGCACTCAAGCCTGGCCACACCAGGACTGGTGGTTGGGGAAGTGGCAGTGTTTTGGTTGTTCCCCTGAAACTGTCAGTAATTCAAATTAAATTGGACTTTGGTTAGGTGGGTAATTCATCATCTGCAGTGTGACAACAATACCTGTAATTACTGCTCTTATTGTTACGGCTGAAATTTGTGAGCAATAAAGGGATCTTAATATCATGCCAAACCTCACAGTTAATTTAGGTTCTATCTTCTTTCATTTATTCTGTAATAAGCTAATTAGTTCACATAATTTGCCATTGAACATGCCTTTGTAACAAATATATACATGAATTAGCTTATTACACAACAAATGAGGGGAATCAAAACATGAATCATTTTCAGGATTACATAAGGAATTATACTTTCTCTAGCCTCCTATATTGGCGTACCACACACAAGTATATTTGGAAGGAGAGACATTCAGACTTCCCTGTCAGTCTGCTTTTGGGCTTGTTTGTTTGCAGGCTGCACAGTCTAAGACTGCCCTTGAAAACTCTTGGGCACAACTTGCAGTCACCATACGTGGAAGATTCCTTCCCAATCTCACCTGTGGGGCTCATTTCACCAATCTGCCTTCTGACAGCTCTTAAACCATGCTAGATTTCAAACTCATTTGGGATAAATCATAAGGGATGTTTTATCCAGCTGGGTCCTAAGACTGCCATTATGCAAAGGGAAGGCTCGCCAGACCTTGAGGTTCAATCCTCCGTTACAGCCCTTGCAAAGTACCACATATCCATTAGTCCCCAGAAGGGATCAGGACAATTGGATCTGTCTCATCCAGAACACAGCAGAGTGCTTTCTGCCCAGTAATTCAATACCAATTCACAGGGAAGCTCCCAGGCTACTAAAGCCATCAGTTCTACTTTCTGCACCACTTCCTTTGAGGCCTCATCTAACTGATGACCTGGTGCTACCCAGCTTCAAATATTAAATGTAATGAGAGCACAGCTCAACAGCTTTATTTGTTAAATGTCCTCTGCTTACAGCAATTGTTTTGATTTAGCATCCAACCTCTTGCAGTAATGATTTACTGTTTCCATACCAAAGTTAAGCAGCCACCTCACTCCCAATGGCTGCTTCTGTACCTGCAGTTACACTGCCTTCAGTTTCAATTCTAAAAATCTCAGAGAATAAAGAAATAAAGATATAAGAAGTCTATTTGTCTGGAAAAGGCTCTTTAGTGTTTGGATGGCCTAAGCAACATTATAACCATCTATAAAGCCTCCTGGCATCTGTTAAAGTGATCTATGGATACAATATTCAACTTTGCCAGACCCCCTGCTCTTTCCAAAGAAATCAGCTGAAGCCTCTGCTGTGGCGTTTTGTGGGTTAAACTTGTACATTTGCAGGCCATGCACAGTGAAAAAATGAAATACCAACATGAAATGAAAGCTTGCAGCCTGCAAATATGCTCCGGAGGTAAAAGGGAAGCAGAACCCCTTGAGAAGCACCTGTTTGTTTTCAGAGCACTGTCACAGGCACCCCGCAAACACGCTGGCCTCTGCCCTTTCTCTGGAAGGAACATTGCTGCCACGTGGGGGAAGCCAGACAGGAGCTCCTGGGCACATCCATCAAGCCCTGTTGAATTACTGTGTGAAAAAAGGAGAGTGCGAGTGCAGCCAGAGACCTACCAAACATTCTCACTTTGATTTCCCTCTTTCCTTTGTGCTACTCGCACTACCAGTCAGGCTCCTCTCTTGACATACTAATTGCAGGAGAGAACCAAAGCATTTTAAAAAACGTAACCCAGAAGAGGCTTGGGATCTGTCTGAACCCTTCTGGATTTGATTTTGAGCTTCTGATACCAGCAACAGTGTGATTCAAGGTATGCTACTGCCACAGCATGAGAGAGCAAACAAGATGCTCAGAGCAAACAAATCGCCCCTTTACAGCTCTCAGATGAAAATTATGTTACTGTATTCATATTAAAGAAAGAATGAAATTCAGAAATGTGGAGCTGTGAATGGGTAATTACTTGTCATTAACAAAACTAAAAGGAGATTGTTTCTCATTTAGGACTAGATGTCACCTACACTACAGGAAGGCCAAATAGAACAGGGCATCTAGCTGAAAGCACAAAGAAGTTTGTATTAAAAAGAAAATGGAAATTAAAGACTGAAAACCACACATGGATCATTACAAATACACTAGCTCTACGAGACCATAGCCTCATGACTGTGTAGATGAGTTATCTAGTGTTCCAGAGTGACAAACACTTTGAAAATGCTTTGGATACCAGACTTTTTTTTAAATCACCTGTAACCTGTAAAGTCTCCACAGTCTGAGTCTCCACTGTCTCCAGTGAAGAGCTGTAAAGGAGTTGATCAAGAGAGGCTCAAATCCCAAATGAACAGGCATCACTTTACAGGTATTCTAACCAGCACGGACTGTTTGGGATATTTATTCCTCTGTGTGGCATACTGTACTAACCAGTATAACCTTGTAATTCTTCATTCAAGCCCAAAACATACTATCAAGCTAGTTGCTGTATTTTAGACGAATAATAATTCTTGCTTAAGGACTTGGACAACGCTCTCCATTTCCTGTACCACAGCAATAAATACGTATCCCAGCTCTCAAAATGATTTCCTCCCCGGGATTAACCCAGGTCTGATTTCAGTGATAGAACTTGCCATACTTTTGTCTGCCTTCAGCAGTATTTCCTCCCTCTTCTATACCACTGAAAAGTGGCTATTTTATTTTCTCCAAATGCTCTCTTGGAGCATTTGTGCAGGTTTTTGTCTGATTCATTTACTTGATGCGTCTTTATTTGCAGTTTCGTGCAGGTGCAAGCAAATTCCTTTCTCCACTGATGCATTGATCAAAATCCTCCCAAGCAAGAGAGGACAAAACAAAAAGAAAGAGAAAACCTTTAGGAGAATCATACCTGAAATATAGCTATCCAGGCATAGCCAATATTATCAAAATTGATAGCTCCATTGTGTGGGTTTACATCCCCTGCCATGCATACGTTGTAATACTGGTTCCAGTTTATGCAGGCATTCCTGCTGCTGAAGTCAGGGTTGTATAAACTTGGGGTGTAGGAGTCCATGCTCAAGGTGCACTCCACCTTGTACTCCTTCCTGTTTGGGATGTTGGAGCATTTCTGCATGCCGTTTTCACGATGGGATGAGCAGATGAACGGATTCTCCTCCGCTTCGTCTGTCCGGTAGTACGGATGCAGGAAGGTGAGGTTGTACGTCCTGGAGGGGGAAGAAAGAAAGAGGGATGAGAACCAGTGCTACAGCCCTTGTGACATCTGTAGCAAAGGGCACCGGTTCCTGTCCCTGTTTTAGGTGTTATTTCTCTGTTGTCCTTTAAATTGGGCTGAACAGAGCAAGCACATAAAAAGGGGCAGACTGCATCGTGGAGATCTTAGAAATGAGGCGCTTTAAGTGTAGAGGAGGCTGAGTGGAAACAAAGAAAGTGATCTGAGAAATCTGGAACCAAATGGTAGAGGGTGTGTGCCTAGAGCTGAGTATAGCATGGTGACAAAACTGGCTATGCCACAGTCACAAAGAGGTCAAAAAATATTAAATAAGAATTTCTGTGTTCAGTGTTTAAGAGCTCTGTTCTGGCCTGCTGCATTCACTGGGGGTTTTGTCGCTGCCTTCCACAGAAAGCAATACAGTGAGGGAAAAGGGAATTGGCACCCCAAGGAGGGAAACCCAGGCACCTGGGAACACGAAGGAACACTTCACACAAAGCATTTGGAAAATGCCTTTGTTGCATTGCACAAACACCTGAACAGTTTGGACTTACACGCAGCTAACAACAGGATTAGCAACAAGAAAGGAAACTTAATAGGACACCTTTAGGAAAAAAGCACTTCTTTCCTGGAAGTCTCCACCTGCTTTCCTTTGTTCCCTTCAGAAGATTAGCAAAGAATATTACTGCCAGTGCTGCTTTCCATGGCCAAAAATAAGACCCTGAATCAAGACCCTTATCTTGATAGCAGGAGAACAAGGTCCCTGCAACCTCCCTGCTCTGAAAGCATCTCTCTTCCACTTGAAAATCCCAAAACCTAGAAAGTTTGTCTCATTTTTGCCCCTTCAGACTGGGGACAGCAAGTCACAGCTGAGACATCAGCCCCAACCTTTGCCTACAACCCTTTCTGCTTACAGCATCCCGTAATCTCCAGGGATCCTTCAGTTAACAATCAGCCTGAGCTCTCCAAGCGAGCAAATGAGGCAAGACAGTTGGAAGTTGAAATGAGAGAGTAGAGGAAAACACTGTAAAAGCAGCCCAGATGCTTCCCAAAACTTGAGAGCCAGATCCTCTGATGCTCAGAACATGCCTCACACAAGTTGAAGGCAAAGCAGCTTTCCAAGAAATTTGCCCCCCGGCACGTCTCTGGGACGAGTGAGCTGAACTTTAACAAGGAGAGAGGCAGCCGCAGGCCATCTCAAATTCCTTCTGTTCTTGCATAAGAAAAGAAAAGAGCCCACATTAAGGGGAACTGTATGCTTACTGCAGATCTGATTTAATTGGCCTGGATAGAGTTTATGGCTCTGTTAGAGCTCCGATAAGCAAGTACTCTAATTGCAGCATGGCAGGGATGTGCCTTTTCCCAGGCTGTGCTCTGAGGCAGATGAAGCAAGCAGATCCCTCGTCTCCTCGCAGCCTTTGATCAGCATCCATGGGGCCCACCGGCGCTCGCTGCTGAAACGTTGCTCAAAACACGAAGGTGCAAAGTCCTAGGGCAGACTGTCTGCTGTGCTCAGAGCTGCAGGGACCTAAGATGCTAAACAATCAGTCGGGAGATGAGGGAAAAGACAAGACAAATTACACGACCAAGCAAGATGTGGTGGAAGATAAGCAGGTAATTCCTCAAGACAGGACAGATGCATTTTTATCTGTTTCTGAATGTTCCCAACTACCAAATAAATTTGGCTCTAAGGATTGCCGAGCAGGTGTTATTCTATATGATTGTTTGAAATTGCTCCCCTAAACCCTTGAGTAACGCAGAAGTCAATCAGCACCTGCCTTTTAGGAGAGAGTAGTTGATGCAGGGCAGAACCACAGGGAAAATGAGCCCTGAACAACTCTCCTAAAGCATTTGGTTCTCCTCCATCCATGAATTACTTGAGATAGGTGTTGAGGATTCATCCAGCTACAGGAATAGCCAAGAGGAGCACGCCAGAGGAATTGGACATTTGCTGGTGACTGAACTTATTCACCATTTATTCCCCTTCCCTCACACAACATCCTCATTCCCCCCAAACACGACTAAGATCTCCCTCCTGGTTTCCAGTGCCTTATATTCAAAGAGAAGAAACACTCGAAAAACTGTCCTCCAGGACTGCCTAAAAGCCCTCTCCTTCCCCTCCCACCGACTGGCTTCGCTGGGAGGAAATTTCCATATAAAACGAGCTGAAGAAAAGGCTGAGCGCCGTGTTTGCCAGGAGATCAGATACTACAAGCAGCAGGGTTTGTCACACAGAGGGGGGCATTGTGGAGGCTTGCAGAGGATTACAAGGCACAGAGGCACAGGGATGCGCCTGGGAGTGCTACAGACTGTGGGCAAAGACAGCTGAGGGACTTGAGAGAAGAAACAGAGGGAGTAGGAGGAGAAACACGAGGAGCAACTTTTCCTGACTCACAAGCAGCACGCAGAGCCCCTGCAGAGCTGTTTTGGCCTCAGTGGGTATACAGAGGGTATAATCAGCTCGGATGCGAAAGGCTCCTGCACCCTCTGATGTGGTGGGGCTGGAAGGTGCTGAGAGCTCTCCCAAGGGACTAAGCAGCATGTGCTTGGCACCTCTGAAACCTTTCCAAGGGGACCAGGTCAGGGCTTTCTGCACCTCGTGGTGGTGAGAAGAGCACAGCCCAGAGCCCAGGCACTACGCTGTGCCCTTACCAATTCAGCAGGGTTACAAGTGGCTTCCCCAGGGCTGACTCCACCACTCTTGAAACCAAGACCTGGTGGGTTACAGGCAAAGCCACCCTATGGGTCCCTACCACAATGTCTGGAGAGATGTCTCACGTGCTATCTCTTTGTCAAAGCACACAGACCTCCAGCTTGGGCAGGTTTCCATGACTCGCATCCACTCCTGATGTGATACCTCACATAAACCCGTAGCTTTGGCTTCAGCTGGCGGCTCGACACCCAGCCCGGTGCTTGTAGCAGGGAGAGCTGCAGAAGGGGGGTCTCACAGAGCATATCCTGCAACACTGAAGCTACACGTTGAACTCCTTGCCATGCAATGAACCCATGTGCTCTCAGAACACCTCTTGCTCTTTTCTTGCTCCCTCAAAGCAATGCTGGAGGACGAGGCTCTTTGATCTGGGTGTGCCACTCCAGACAGCACTCTTCCAAACTACAACTGGAAAACTTGCTCCAGAGCTGGGTGGAGCAGTGGGACACCTCAAAAACTTATTTTCTTCACTCCCCTGGAGGCAATGTCCCAAGAGCAACACCAGCAGCAGGCATTTCCTGATCACGGAAGGCTTTTGGCAGCGGGCAGGATGGGAAGGCTCAGCACACCGCAGCTCGTGGGCCAGTGTAATTAGGATTCTACCCAGAGCAAAGCTGGACTTGCAGAGGGAGACGGACCATCTGGAGGGATGATTGGGTAATTAGCGGCTATGGCTGCACAAGCTCCTTTCCCGGGAGCAGTTTTTGCGTTCGGATGCAGACTCGCAGCCTGTGCCAAGAACGCTGCCCATGGAAGAAGCGCTCAGACAGAAGGGCTGGTGCGTCAGCGGGATGCTCTGCTCCGAGCTCACACCCGAGCCCCCTGCACGCTGCCTCTCCCACCGCAGCACAATAACACGGCACACAGAGCCACAGCTGCCTGCCCTCCCAGCTGCGGGACCGATACGCATCGACCCACGTTAATCGTCGAGGTTTCAGCCCCCAGAGGTGATCTCCCATGGCCTGATTGCCCTCCCCAGCTGGGCAGGCTGGATGGGGACACAGTGAGCTGGAAAGCCACGTGCCAGCCAGTTCTGTGGGAGCCCACGTACCCAGCTTGGTTGGAGGGGGGCACGCAGCCAGGCTGAGGAGCTGCAGGACCAGTCCCCTCCGTGCAATGCCTCTCTTCACACTGCAACTTGAAAGGCTCGTGATGAGCCACCGGCAGATTTCAGAGGCTGCTGCCTGTGAGTCACAGTTTAGGAAGCCTTGGGCTGAAAGAGAAAAAAACTGCCTGCAGACATGCTGCCTTGGGCTGTGATCTGAAGAGCTGCAGAGAGATCTGGGCATGGACCCTCTGGGGGAAACGACACACTTTGGTGGCTGTGGGAAGAAAATAAAGCCAGGAAAATAAAAGCACAGCTTGCATGCTTTGCGTTGCAAAGCGTGGATGAAGCTTGATTTGGTTCTGCTGCTAACTGGGGTTACCTTCTCTCTGCCTCGCTCATTTCTGCAACTTCCCCCCCCCCCCAGTCATTCACAAACCAAGAGTCCTGCCCTTGACAAGTCAAAATCAACTGCACTGGGTCCAATTCCTGCCCAGCCCTTTTCAAGTCTCCCTTTCATGTGCATGGGATGCCACAAGCACCTGTCTGGCCAGGGCAGCAGGGACGGGACACACCACTGGGCAGCAAGCACTGCAGATTTAAAACCTCTTTCTGGTTCCTCTGTTTGAAGGCTGTGTTGGCAGAACCGAAGAGGGGAAGGAAGGAAGGAATGGCAGGAATGAGAAGCCAAGTGTTGCAGAAAGAGAAAATCCCCAATATCCACAAAATAAATGGATGCGCCCTGCCAAGACCACCTACCTCCATGTGCACAAGAGGTCAGACTTCCCTGTTCCTTACTGACAGGCACAGTCCAAATAACTCATTAATGGTAACGAATCCACTAATCGTGAGACCCTTGTGCTCCAGGGAAAAGTCACGAGAAACTAAGCCCCAGAATGGATCTTGTTATCACATTAGAAAGGATTAACACCCCTCTCTCGGCCAGCTGCCCAGCGCACATCTTTCTCTGGGCTCGCAGCAGCTTTCCTATGCGTTCCTCTCTTTCAGTTTCTGGGCAAGGAGCAGGAAAATCTGCTCTCTCCCATGCCAAGAGAGGCTGAACAATAATTCCCTGCCCCATCTGCCCCCAGGCTCATCCCTCCCATGCAGGACAGCACCCACAAGGGTGGGAACATGGTGCATGGAGTGCAATCCTGCTTCAGCTTCCCAAAGAACAGAGGGGAAAAAGGGAAAAAGCAGAGACTCAGCACCAAGCAGGATCGGTTCCCTCAGAGAGGAGGCTGTTCTCTGGAAGAAACCCTGCTGACAGCCCAACGTTGCAGCACAGAGTGATGCCAGGAGGAGCAATTAGGCAACACTCAGAAGTACCTTTCAAACTCAGAGCTGTCTGCCTTGGCCGAACGCGCCTTCAAGTAGCTCTGTAAAAGCCAAGGAGCCAAAGGCAGTACAATGCCAAGCAGGTAGAGTTAATTAAGACTGAAGTGCTCACATTATAACTGTCCTGCAGCATTAGACAAATACAGAGTGCTTCACAGCTCTCTCCCCTCTCCTGCTTCCAAACCACTGAGTTCCCTGAAAGGCTCCATGGGGAGGAAAAAACTCCTCTGTCTAACACCCCAGCCCCAGCAGCAGCAGCCCAGTCGAGCTGGGGGTGACCCCGTTCCTTTTTTACCACGGCAGCAGCTCGTGCTGGCAGCAGGCAGCCAGAGGGGCTGTGTGGGGGAGACACACCGCAGGTCTTACACTCACCCTTCATACACAAGCGTGCCAAGCCCTCCCCTCTCAGGCCAGAGCAACCCAAAAAAAACCACATGAAATTAATTCCCTTTCCAGTTCCTACTGTTGGGGACCTCCTGCACTTGCTCATAAAGCAGCAGAGGCCATCCTGGTGCTGCCATTCCCCACTGCTGTGCAATAACAAGGGAAACAGCCTGGCCACCAAGGTCCCCAGGGGGCTAAAGATGTCTCCAAGCCACCAGAGCCCCCCATGGGACACAGCAGTGCCCCACTCCACTTTATTAGCCTTCAACTCAGAGTGCAACAGCACAGAAAAACTCTCTACAATTCCTTCAAAGTCACTGCTGAAAGAACCCTTAACAAAACCACCCCCTTCCAGCAGGACACTGCGTCAGAACAGTGCAATTCTCAAAGGGGGGGAGGCAGATATTTCCAGCGCACCTCAAAGAAGTCCCCGGATTTCAATTTGAAGTCACCACGTTTAAAAATAGCTTCTTTACTTGAAGCTGCTGTCTTTCAAAAGGGATTTAAAAAGGGTTTCACAGGAAGAAGAATTATGGCAAAATCAAAGTCCCTCCCGCATCTGATGCCTGCTGTAAAGCCACGCGGCCCAGAAAGCTGCTGGCAGCAAGCGGGCAGAGAAGCACTAAAAACTGCATTTGAAGCACTGGTCTCTGAGCTCACATCTGCTGCACTCCCCAAAAGCTTTGGTGCTGTGACCCTTCCTTGCCTGGCACCTGCACCGTGTTCAGATGCTCACCCTTGCTTTAAAACCGTGCTGGTCTCATCTGGGAGGGTTTGAACCACCACCACGGTGAGCCCTGCCTAAAAGCCAGGTCTTCCCCTTCTTGGGACTATAGGAAAAACTGGACCAGGACCACCATCTGCTCAGCCCCCAGCCCCACCCCACCCTCCATCTCCTCACAGACTGCTGAAGCACTGGTGGACGTTATTTTGGGCTCAGGACAACAGCACTGGGATTTAGCAGGACTTGGCAGATGAAACTAAATGGCCAGAGCCTCATTCCTCCTTCCCCGCAGAGCTCTCTTCTGTTTACTTCTATCCAAAACCAGAGCTTTACTTTAATCCCACAGCCCCTGCGCGAAGGTTTTGTTGCAGTTTTCATTCTCTGGCAGCTCTCCCTGGAAGGGGACGGTGGGTCAGGGCTCTCCAGCAGTGATGCCAAGCGCAGCAGCTCGGTGCAGGGATGGAGCAAGCGATGGATCCTCTGCAGCCCAGCCCCAGCCACGACCTCGCCTGCAGCTCCACGCTGTCTTGTGAGCAGACAGCATCTCACTGCTGGGCAGGAGGAAATTGCTGTTTTGGGGCCAGTGCTGTAAATTTGGGGCTGTTTGCACAACAGCTTTCCCTGCTGTGCCACAGCGCAGCCAGTCCATGCCTTTTCCCCCCACAAAACTTGCTGTTGGGGTGTTAGAGGCTGCTGCAGGGGTGAACCGGTGAGCCCTACCTCGATGCCTGGAATGGGGATTTCCTGCTGGGTTTCTCAAGTCTAAAGCTAACACCACAAAACACAGACCCAGGCAGCAGCTCCAGCCTGGCTGACAGCATCAGAGCACACTTTGGGTTTCTCCTACACCCCTGAAGGGCCCAGGAGTCAGCATAGAGCTGTGGCAAGGCAGCAAGGAGAACACCCCACAAACCCCCCATTTCCTCAAACAGCTCCCAAGGCTTAGCACAGGGAGACCGACTTCACTGCAGGACAGGGCTGAGACCCTGATAAGATCCCGCGATGCCTTTGATGCTGATAATGGCCATTACATAACGGCCCGATTTCCTCCCCATCCGCTTAATATCTGTACTTAGCAAACAATCACTCCGTGGTTAATTTAAAAGCTCCATTTCGCAGGAAATCACACAGCATTTTAAAAGCTTGGTCAGCTTTTAGAAGAGCTCAGGCATGTCCCTCTCATCTAAGGACAGCTCCAAGGCTCTGCCCACACGGGGTCAGCCCCCTGATAAAGCACCACGAGCATCCCAGCCCAGCTTTACGATGACAGCCCCTGGATTTCTGCAGGTGACAGAGGGTCCCGGTGACCAGCAGATCCCTGCCAAGGATGCCGGAGAGAGCTCGCCAGCTTGGAGCATGGAGATGTGGGAGTGGAGGCACACGCAGATGGCAGGCTCATTGATTTTCTGCCTTTCAGCATCGCTGATGGGATGAGTAAGTGTCATCAGGGATGGTCTGCAGCAGGGAAAGAGGCTTGGAGAGCTGAAAGCCACCAGACTAATCAGGGAGAGGCAGGAACAGGACCCGGGGTAGAGCTGGGGGATAATATCTGCTCATTTTCTAGACACAATACAAGCACTAGGCAGCAGATGATTACAAACAGACATAATTACAGGTTCTCTCTTCTCCTGCAGAACTAGAGCTGCCCTGATTAGCTGGTCTCCGGCACTTCCTCACCTCTGAGCCGCTGACATCTTCAGCAGCCTCTGAAAGGAGACTTTCTAGGAGGATTTTCTCAGGCCCACCACCTCGCCTGCAGGAGCTTGCAGGGACACTGGCAAGCTGCACTTGGCTTTGATGTTGGTTGTGCTGATGGTTTTTATGATGATGGGTTTTAAGTTGTGGCCATACAAGGCACTGCTGAAGGGGCACACCAGGAGCCAAGGATCATCCAGTGCCAGCCCAAACCCTGGCGAGTGCTGAACCAGGTCCAGAACCCACCCAGGGAGCCCAGGCAGGAGACAAAGGAGCCAAGGACAAAAACATGCCCACCTACAGCACTGCTCAAACCAGATCCAAGGCCTCTGGGCTGACTTAAATAGAGCGCCTGGGCCATGGCAAGGGTGGGGATGGGGTCCCAGGTGAGGGTCATTGGGGCAAGTAAGGTCTATTAGCACCCTCAGCACCTGGCAGGGCTGTTGGTCCATGCACTTGCCAAGCTTGGAAGAATCCCTGACACCTGCTCTGACAGAGCAGTGTACAAACATCCCTAATGCCTTGCATATCACACTTTTTACTGCTCCCACAGGGGCATATTGGGGTGTTTCAGCCGCACCTCTGTCTGTTCCAGTGGGCAGAGCACTGAATTAACCCTGTTCCAGCAGGTATAATGCACCGGGTGACCTCCCAGACCCACACAACTTCGGGAAGTGGTGATTTTCAGAGCTTTAGTTTGTTCCAGATCCTCAAATTCCCAGAGTCAGGGATCTCAGCTTCCTTGGTCAGAGATAAATCTAACCACTAACCTCCTTGTCCTTTGGGAAAAACACAAGAAAGCCACTGTAAACCCTCAGGAACCTGCCAACAAAAAGCACCTGGGCTCGGAGTCCCAAAACCTTGAGAACTGGGAGCAGGACCACGGTGTCTGAGCGCTGCAGCTCCCACTGGCTGGGGAAACAGAGCTAAAGGTGACGGGGGACAGCTCCGAGCACCCCCCGAGTGACAAAACCCACACCACCAGGGCTCTTCCACCAGGGCAGAGGGAGACAGGACGACGAGGAGGGGACTTCTGCGTACTTACGTTGCCAAATTCTTGTCTAGGAAACACCTGTTCCTCAGCAGCCCTGCCCAGAGCTGCACACCGACGATCCCAAAGATGAAGAAGACAAAGAAGCACAAGAGGAGGACGTTGCCTAACATAGGCAGAGTATCTAACAGCAGGGTGACCAGTATTCGCATACCTGCAGGGAGAAGAAGACAGGTTAGAGGAGCCCTTCGCCGGGGTACGCACGAGTGCCCCGAATTCCCATGTGCTGCTAGGCTCCATCCTGCAGCCAGGGCATCTCAGGCAGAGGATCTGAGATGTATAAATCAGATCCTTGTGAACTTTTCTTTCAAAAGAGGAGGCTCCTGTCCCATTTGAGAGGTTACCACGTGCTGGCAGAGTGAGGCCAGATGCACAGCCACGGCTCCTGATGGCATAGCCATTACGGTGTCTAGCTTTGAATTTTGTATTTCCCCCTAAATCTTAAGGCTGAGAAAGAAGGTAAAGAGTACAGAGCAAGGGGACAAATGGCCAATGTAACACAGCTCCAAAGGGAGGGCCTAGGGGTGGGATTTTCAGATGTTCTCAGCGACACGGTGCTCCGCAGCACACAGGCACGGGCAGAGCCGCAAGGCAGCCGCTCGCGCAGCAACGCCCCCGCAAACCGTCAGCCTCTTGAGGAATTGTCAAAATATATATTTATAAACATATTGAACGCCTCCCATGAATCACACAGATTGTTCCCCTAAACAATGCGGAGCCTCGTGTAGGATGATAACCGCCGTTACTCCCCACGGGCGATTCCGCTTCCACCACCGCCAGCTGAGAGCAGCTCACGCTCCGAGCAGTGGGGACAGGGCAAATTTGGACTTTTTTTGATGCAAGAAGCGGGATGCAAATGTTTCTTCCCCTAGGAAGTGCGCACAGCTCTGCTCCCTTCTCCTGCCCAGTGCCGTTGGGACCTGCCTGGATGGTCCCAGACCACTGCAAGGCTCCCTGTGAACCTGCAGGCAAAGCAGGGGCTGCCCCAACCTTTGCTGCCAGGGACACGCTGACTTCTGTGCAAGGACTCCCAGGGCTCCTAAATAAGAAGACAGAGCACTGAGTGAAGCTTGCAGGGCCCCCCTTAAACTTTGTGCCCCCATCCAGCACGCTCCTGGTGCTCCCTGAGGACTGGGCGGGGAGGCAGGGACCAGGCAGAGCACATCAGGACACCTTCAAGGAGAAAACAGGAATAAAAAGGGAACAACGACGCGCCGCTCAGCCGTTCAGCAGAGGTTACATGAATCTCTGAGACACCCACTGGCCATCATTCCGACAGCTGGTAATTGATGAGAGGAGAAATAATGAAAAGAGCAGCTGATAAAGGCAAATGCTAAATTACAGAAGGGATAAAATGAAAAACTGAGCCTCGGGAGCGTGGTGCTCTGCAGAGAGCAGGGCTCAAGTTTATGGCACGATGGCAATCCATGCGCCTGTTGGGTAAGGCTGGTGACCCTGCTGCCTTCAGAGGCATTTTGTCCTGCTCAGGAGCTGTTCAGCAAACTTCTCTCCCTGCCTGTGTGGGGATGTTCCCCTTCGCTTCCCCTAGCAGGATGCTGCTCTTCACCAACCGCTGCAGCTCAAGGGAGAGCATCATTCCCACCGCTGCGGTCTCTCTTGCCCCCCACTAATTTCCAGGTTGCTTTTGCCCCCAGCCAGCCCCAGGAACGGGTTCTGGAAGGAACAGTGGCTCCAGGAACGTGGTGACTCCTTCCCCAGTGCCTCTGATGCCGTGGGCAGCAGTGCTGGCAGCAGCCGTGGCCCCACGCCGCGCCGCCCCCCTCCTCGCGTGGCTCTGCCAGCGGAAACGCGGAGCAGCCAAGCGGGGCCGGAGCCGGCGTTACCTCGTCAGCACGGCACGAGTCTTTAAAGCGCCTCTGCCAAGAAGTCTGCGCTAATAAATAATTAGGTGTGACTAATGACCTCTGCATCCCGGGGCAAGAGCCTTTCAAGGTCTCCGTGCCCAGCTGCGCCTTGGCTCCGGCGCGGCTCCCCGCTGCTGGCGCCGGCAGCGGATGCCTCTGCCGAGGAGCCGCGGTCCCAGCTGCCAGCCCTGTACCAGCCCTGCCAGCTCCAACCCAGTGCTGCTGGCACCCTGCAGGGAAGGGACCCAGCTCACATCCCTGCCATCCTCGTGACCGCAATGCCGGTGCTGGCCGTGGGGACGAGGCAACAGCGGTGCCGGAGGCATAAACCCCTGCAAAAAGCACATCAAACAGCACTGCCCTTCAGGCTTCCCTGCAAATCTGTCTTTGGGCAAGCAGAAAGGACTCAATTCCCACTGGAAAGAGGATGATGGACTTTTCTTTTTCTTCCTTTTTTTCCTTTTTTTTTTTCCCCCCTCGCCAATATCCTCACCCACTTTTTCCCAAAAATGGTTAAAATTCATCTTCCTGTGCCAGACAACTTTTTTCCGCTCAGCTACTTGTGGTATTTCGGGTTGTTTAGTGGCACCATCCTCGGGATTGAATCCATCTGTTCGCTATCCGCTCAGGGTGCTCGAGGCTCTCAGCAGAATGTCAAGTGTGCCATGGGAAAAGTTCGTGAGCACCGGTTGGGCTGAAACGAGGATCAGGATTTCTTTTTGTTCCCATTTCATGTGATGCCCGGTTTAAACCACAGAGTAGGAAAATAAAAATAAAACAGTGAAATGGGCTTGAAAAAACACTGACCGCTACTAAAAAAAAACCCCAAGCTACAGCCCCAGATAAATGTATAAATTGCAGAAATTATATTTTTCCAGTCATTTCCAAGGAATAATTTCTAATAGAGATGATGTTTTTGTTGGCCGGGGTTCTCCTTTCTTTTCTTAACAAATAAAATAAAAACGAAATAATCTTGCGGGTGAATTTATTATGCCTGGAAGCGCAGCACTAACAGAACTGGCTGGAACCCAGGAAAGTGCCCAGGCATCACGGGGATAAATCGCTGGGCAATTTCTCATGGATTTCTTGTGGGTCCCTGCTTCCCCGTGTTTGTGACTGGATGCCAGGCTCGTCTCTGCTGACCCAGCCCTAATTCATATCTGCTCGATGTCGTCCTGTGGCTGCCACCGAGCTGAAAACCCCGCTCCAGTCAGCATTATCCCGGCACTGGGGATGTGGGGATGGTGCTGAGCAGGAGCTGAGGCTGTGCTGTGGGCTGGGACGCGGGGGATGTCCCAGGTAATCCCCTGCTAAGCTGCCGCATCCCCACGGATGAAAGACCGGAGATGTAACTTATCGCTGGGAACTCCAAAAATACAACAAAATAGCGGGTTATCGCTATCCATTCTCTGCAGACCCTGGATTATGTCAGGCATCGGTCTGAAACAGTGCAAGTACCGAAGTGAAAAGCGGATGGAGTTGGCGTCTCATAAACAAGTAAAGTCTGTGATTATCTGCCCTCCAGGAACCGAGATATTTCCAAGAATACTAATCCCAGCCTGGCGCTTGTTCAGGACACCGGTGACGCTGCAGGACCAGCCTAGCCTCACCGAACCCAGGAAATTCCAAAAATGGGTTTAGCTCTCCGGATTTAATCTCACATATTAGTAACAAAAAAATGAAGATTTTCTATCATCGCCTATCTTCCGACAAAAAGAAAACAATCTAAGCATCAAAAATGGCTTCTGCTCGCAGTCCAGCCGAGTTTTGTGTTGTGCTGCCGGGCTGCTCCGAAGCCCTGTGAACAAAACCTCATTGGGAAACCAAAGCTCTGGAGGGTTTTGAGGTCCTTTTTAGCTTCTCATTTCTTTTTTAACTCCTAATGACATCACTGCTGAATTTACAGATTAATTTTTTTTTTTTTTAAAAAAAAAGAAAAATCCCAGAGAATTTGAGCTCAGAGAGAAACTTCAAAGATTCCCATGCGTAAACACCCATCTGTTCCCTTGCATGTTCATCTCAAGTACTGGAACCGAAACCGATCTGGGGGAGTTTGTTTTGGTGTCTCTGGACGTGCCGACATAACGGGCAATTAATCTCGGCAGGATGTTCAGCGAGGACTGGGGGGGGCTGTGTCATTTGAACACGCTCTTCAAAACACCAAAAATGGACTATTTTTTTGGGTGAGGAACCTATACGACTTCTACACAACACTGCTGCATTTTGTATTGAGTGGCTTTTGGTTAAAAAGTGATGAAAGAGCTATGAAATTAGTACCTTGCAAAGGTCGCTCAGCAGACGGCTGGTACTGGCAGGAAATTATTTCAACTTGTTGGTTCGTCTTTCAAATTGGATTTAGAAGACAAGCAGCTGAAGCCACTTGAAAATGGATTTAGGGGCCACTTGAACTTCCTATTGTGGATGAACCCAATTTTGTTCTACATGACAGCAAACCCTCTGCGGTATTTTACCAACAACAGAGACTGCTGTGCTTCTAATCCTGAACACAAAGAGACTGAGAGACCTTAAATAGCTGAGAGGAAAAAACTAACTTATCCAGGGCAAGAAGATCTTCCTTAGAACCGATCTCTCCCCTTATCTTTATGGGAACTTTGTTATTTACTCGGCCCTCGGAGCTAAGAGTTACTTGCCTGAGAGTTGATAAAAATGTTGGAAAACAGCCACGAAAATTTGCCCCCCAGGTGTACTTTCTATTCACTTGCCCTTTACTAGGAATAATAAAAAAGGGGGGTTTTGTCCCCCCCTTTTTTCCTGGGGCTGACCCCAAAGCTGGCAGCACGGCACGGATGGAGGCGTTACTTACTTGGGACCCTGTTAATGGCTCGGAGCGGCCGGAGCACGCGGACGGTGCGGATCGCCGACAGGCTCACGTTGTGTCCGTCCAGGGAATACTCCATCATGCTGCGGGGAAAGAGGAGAGGCGTCAGGGTATGGGGGACTCCAGGGCTGCCTGGGGTTGGGGAGCAGCTCACACTGAGTGATACAGGCTAGCAGGGCTATTTCAGCTTCTGGAAGACTGCAAATCACCCCCCAAGCAGCATCAGCGCAGGGACGGCTCGTGGGTGTGCTCCGGGCACACCAGGGAGCTGCAAAGTGTGGGCCACAGAAATTGGGGGGCCCCAATAGCTGCTGAGGTCCCACAGGCACACATCTCACCCTCCCATTAGCTTATTGTACATCCGCAGCCTTCCTGGGGGGACACTGCACAGCTCCAAGGCAATGAGATGCTTCTGCTCTTACACCCCCTGCTAGCACCCCGGCGCATCTTCACGCCAGCTTATCCATCCTCCTGTGACACGAGTGTGAATAACCAAGCCAACAAATGACATTAAAGTAGTGTGGTTTCCATTTTATTATTAAGAATAGGGAACATTTTCTTTTTCATGCTCCGTCTCCGTTTCACATAAACATTTCTCTCCCAGGCTGGGAAGGACGTTAAGTTTAGTCAGTTTTCTTGCTCTTTTATAGCAATGAGTGGCAAATGTGTGTAGTGTTGTTTTTTTAATGGGGTTATGGCTAGTTAGCATGGCTGTAATTACAATTTATGAGCTTGACTACAGGGAAGCACTTGTAAATATGTCACAGATCTCTCACCACGCCTGTTCAAATAACATAACAGCATCAAAAGCAACCCTGCGAGTGAGCTGTTGGATGCCATGGAGTAAGAGCTTTTCCTTACATAAATAAACAAACAGATATGGAAGGAGGAAGGCAAATAGGAGCAGAACTGCTCTCACTGGGAGCTGCAGCAGCTGCAGTGGGGAGATTTTCAGAATAAGCATCCTCCAGCCAGGATGGACCAACGTTATTATGTGCCATGAAACAAAACCAGCCAAATTGGCTGGATTTCAGGCAACAGTGAAGCAGGGGGGAGGCTGGTTTATGGCCAGCCTTGCTCAGGCACACCATTGCTTGGGTGCCCACGTTCTGGGTGCCTCTGAACTTTGTATTTGGTGCCTTGCCCTGCTCTGCAAAGTTTACCTGGGAGTTTCCAGGTTCTCTTTGTCTTGTCCTGAGCTTCTTGGTGTAACCCCACCATATCCCTGGTATGGCACCCAGGTGATTACTTTGCCCCTTGAGACTTGCTGAGATTTTGAGCTGATTTAGTGATAACATCCCAGAGGTACTTTTTTTCTGAAGTGGCTAGCATGGCTTTATAAATCAAACCGACCTTAACGCTTGTCCTGAGCCCAACATGGCAAACAGCTTTAAAACTCAGCACGGCACGAGAACGGGTTTTAAATCTGAGGTGTGTTCATTCAGCAGCCGGGGCTGAGCCGTGGGAAGCAGCACAGAGCTGCACAAAGGACCACCCAGCAGGAAAGCCATCGGAAACGCCCGTTCACACCTGCACCGAGGGGCTGGAGCCAGCACCAGGTGCTTGCTCCGAGCAGCCCTTGCAGCAATAGATGTGCCATTGTTTGGGGTCCCTGCAATGAACAGCTCCGAAGCCAGGGTCTGCAGGCTGGCGTGGCCCCAACACAGCACACGCACAATTTATCGGGTGGCTCAGAAAGTGGATTTTACTGGAACCGATGCAGTTTTTCAACTGTGAAAGGAGCATG
The DNA here is from genome assembly GCF_963932015.1 of Anas acuta. NCBI lineage: Eukaryota > Metazoa > Chordata > Aves > Anseriformes > Anatidae > Anas > Anas acuta. The sequence continues at coordinate 16,037,319 of NC_088993.1, forward strand.
GACTGCTCCAGTGGGAGCTGCTTTTGTGCTCCAGAGAGTCCACGCAGCCACGTGCGTGTTGCAGGGCCAGCTCCTGAGGCCTCACGTGGAGTTTCAATGGGGCTGAAGACAAATAAGTAATCCGGGGTATGGCCTAGTAAACAGATCTTCTGACCCTATGTTTTCGGACTTCCATGACTCTTCATTTAGGATTTCAAATCAAGTGATGCCTACAACACCCATCAAATCCAATTTCCTTTCATCGACTGCAGTGGGTTCCAGACCAGACCTGTTAAAAGCAGTGAAACCACCTGAAGCCTTCAGGAAAAACTCAAAGGTTTCCTCAGCATGGAGAAGCTTGGGGTCCTGCTTTCATATCACACATTTAACCCAAGGACACCCCAGAAATCCCCGATGGAAACCTGCTGGAGCAGGAAATTTGGGGTAAGTGGGGACTGGAAGTTGGGGCAGGCTGACACTTGGTAGGTGATGCCCCATAGCCTCTGTGCTGGTGGCACAGAGGAGGCTCTGGAGGCACACTGGAGGCACTGGAGGCACACTGGAGGCACTGGAAATACAAGGCTTTGTGATGTCTCCTGCCACGAGCAGCTTCCACTCCTTCAGCTGTCAAGTTAAAGACATCCAAAGCGTATCACATGAGCCCGCAGCGTCTCCAGGGACGGGATGCACAAGGAACCTCTCCGCTTTCAGCTCTCGTGGACAACATTTCTGCTGCCTGGGAAATGCTTTCAGCTTGGCTGCTGGACAGACTGAGAGGTTGTAAGCTGCATTCGGTCTGAAATTTTCCAGGGTACATTTCTCAGGCGAGCAGAACATGAAAGGGCTTTCAGTGCTGGAACAAACTTCAGACACAATCTGTTGCTAGAGGCAGAAGATGTGTTTATTTTGTAGTTTCCCTGCTTACCCTTCTTTCTCTTTGGTATACTTGCTAGTCAGCCAAATCAGCTTATTTAAGGAGACTGAACGGGACAAACAAAGCAGGCAGCGCCGCGTATCACTTGTTTCCCTTCTTATCAGAAAAGCCTCGTAATAACTGCATCACGGCCATCCACTTGCTGGAAAAAGCAACTGGGTAATTCCGGCCGTGAGCTCCCTGCTAAAACCACCTCCAGTTTTAGGCACTGGGTTGAACGGTGGAGGTGGATGAGGAGAAGACCCCCAGCCTCCTCCCTGCCCTCCATCACTGGCCACAGTGTCACAGGAATGGCCCAAATACACCCAAATCAGCTGGAGATGGCCGGGATCAGGCACAGAAGGCGTCGTTCCACCTCTCCTCTTCAGCCTGAGTAACACCAGACAGGCAGCAGGGCTTCCCGTTGGGGTCTCGCTGTGTTTCTGCAGTTTTCCTTCTTCTCAAACATATGCCAGCCACGGAGGGTGGGGAAACGGCCTGGAAAGCTTCCAGACTGACTCACCAGACACCTTCCCCCTCGCCCCAGGTCCTGTGTGAGCAGATCCCCGTGCCAAAACCTCGCTCCGAGGTGTGAGCAGAGGGCTCTGCCTTTCCTTCTGCCTTCACGTGCTCCTTTCTCCTCCTGCTCTGCTGTGATGATGTGTCTGATGAAGCAGGATCCTCTGCTCACCCAGCAGGAGAGCCCATCCTACAGCTGGGGACTGGATGGGGACACCAGATTTCTGACCCCACGCTCTGCCTTAGCCACAGCCCCCCTCTTCTGCTACTTCTGGCTTAAATGCTGCCGCAGCAGCTTTGGAAAGAAAAAAAGTAATTAACAACAACTTTCCTTGGTCTTTCCTAGGCTGCAGCCATGCACTGGTTCAAAGGAAGCCCTGCTCGGGGAAGTCATGTTTTATTCAAGGCAGTAGGGCCAGTCCTAGTTGTATGCCAGACACACCACATGGAGCAAAACAAAACTCCATAAAAGATTGCACATTACCGATGCAAGGGTAAAAATGCCCCCAACATATTACGGGAATGTTCTAATTAACCCCAGGCTGGTCATTGCAAACGCAGGAATTCAGAAATAAGGCAGAGCTCTGTAATTAAAGCCGTCTATCCCTTCCTAGGGTACACTAAGCAGGTAAGAGAGCCTGGAGATTCTAAAACCCATTTATTTATAGAAGAAAGTTTCAGACTTGCCAAGTTTTCAGTACACTCGCTTATGGGTGTGAATGAGCTGATGTCAAAAGCAGCCAGATCCTCCTTGGGTGATTCCGCAAATAAATTATTTCTATTTATTAACACGTCCTACACAAATAAGCAGCTGTGGGAGCTGGTATTAAAATGTAAACCAACAGAAGTTTACAGGAGACGCGCATGTGCTTGTAATTTGGGAGGATCAGCAACAGCAGCTGCTGGTCAATGTCTGGAAAGCTCCTTGCACTGGGATTTCAACCTTCTGAACCAGGATTTTTGGGCTGGATTCTCCCTGTTTGGCTAATTTCTGCCTCTCTGCCGCACTCTAAGGGTGCCACAGAGCAGGAGGGGGCTGAACCTCTGTGTGCTTTTCCCACCCCCTGGTGAGAGGCAGCCTTAATGGTGAGCACTGGGACGTACTGGACACTGCAAGGACGAGGTCAGCACGCACTTGGTTTGACAGATGGCACTGGCTAAAGGATCACTGCTGAAAACCAAGTGGTTTTTGCCCTGACATTGACACCCCTCTCCATAACCCGGTGTGGCTGCCAGAGCTTGAACCAAAGGAGACTCAGGACACTTTGCCTTGGCTGCAGCTTGGCAGCTTTCAGCAGACATTACGCAAACCAGCCAGGACAACCTCCAGATTTGGTTCTCCGGGGTGTTCACGTGGCTTTCCCGGCGAAGGCAAGTTTGTGAGGTTGTGTTACTGACCCCGCCATCACGATGAAGAAGTCCAGGCGATTCCACGTGTCTCCGAGGTAACACTTCTGCCCGAAGATCCCCAGAGCCACCATCTTGATGACCATCTCCACCGCGAAGAAAGCGAAAATGAAGTCGTCAAACGCCTGGAGACCAGTAAAAGATTATTACAGTCAGTTCTCTTATCAGGGAGAGGGAAAGCAGAGACACGAGCATGAGACAGAGGCTGCAAGGCCGGGCAGTGGGACCAAAGTAATCTGCTGAGCTCAGAAATAAGCCCTGCAATACCTGGGGGGTGATGGCAAGCCCCAAGTGTAGCTCCTGGGTTGGTTCACTGCCTGGGAAGCATCAGCAGCTTCTGTTAATCTATTGACAAAGACGGGAGGACATCGCCATCATACAGGCAGGGCATTTTTCTCTGCTAGTCCTGGCAGCAGCAGACAGCTCTGGACCAACCTCTGAAAGGGGCAGGAGGTGTTGCTTGGAAGGATCCCACCGGCCTCACTGTACTGCTCAGACACCGAAAAGGAATTAAAGCAGCAGGTCCACGAGGGACTGGGATGCACCGGGTGCATTATAGCCCCGCGTGTCGGCAGTGCCAGCCTCGGCTGGTGGCACGAGCAGCTGCTTCCAAGCCTGTGAGCCGAGCTGCTGCGGGCAGCCCCGCGCCAAGGTGCAGCCCACGCAGCAGATGCTGCTGGGATGCGCTTCCAAAACCAACCCTGAGGGCATATGGCAGCGAGGGGACGGCCAGGACGTGGGGAGGGATGAAGCGAGAACTGAGATGCCCCACAGCAGCCTGGGCACGAGGGCCTAAAAGCTTTAATGGGTATGCATCTCCCCAAGGACAGGTATCCTGGCACTCGGCAATGCTGCGCTCAAGCTGGTGGGCACGGGTCCATCCTGTGCTTTTTAATTCATGAAGAAAGGACTGAGGTGGCCAAGTCCCCAGTGCCACATCCCCCAGGACACGCCACGGTGATCCAAGAGGTGCCAACAGCGACCTGGCTGGGGTGGGAACGGCAGCAAGGGGGTCCCTGTGGCTCCAGCCGTGCTGGAGTGAGAGCTCAGCTTACCTCCAGGATGGTGCAGCGCTCCGACTGGCACTCCACGTCCTCGCAGGGCTGGAACATGCCCAGGGTGACGCAGTTCAGGAGGATGACCAGCATGCTGACGTGCTCGAACCAGGTGAGGGGAGGGCGTTAAGGAGAGCACACGGTGCTTCAGGGGGCAGCAGGCAGGGGGAAGTGAGGGATCCGCACGATTTACAAGCCCCAAACCCTTCGCTCCTCACGCAAACTGAAAAGAAAACACCTCCAAACATCCCAGATTCGCTGAAGTTTGAAGTTTTTGGCAACTGAGGAAAGGGCCTTGGAAAGGCATTCCTGTTGAGATGAAGGGACAAAGGATGCCTTTCATTTCCTAACAGCAGCAAAGTCGGAGAAGCCCAGCGAGGCACCAGGCCACGTTTTCCATCCGAAGCCCCCCCATCCTCTTCTCTATTTCATGCATGCCAAGGGGCAGCAGAGAGCACAGCCCCCTCTGTCCTCCTCCCACAGCAAATTTCACCTCCAGATCTCAAATGGCTTTACCACCGAATCACCCAAAATGTCTGCTAGCACTGACTCTGTCATTGCCAAGCTACAGGAAGCAAGACAAGGGGAGAGGAGTGAATTCAGGCACCAGCACCAGCAGAAAACAGGCTCGCAGCCTGCTTCTTGCCCCAACCAGTGGGTTGCTCTCCTTGTTTCCATCCTACAGATGCTGCAGAGTCCGACTTAGCTCTGCATTATGAAGGATGTAAGCAAAACAAAGCCAGCACGACCAGCATAAGCTGCAGGGACAGCCACAAAAATCCCAGGTGCAGACAGGCTGCACAGCACAGACTGAGTAAGGTAAGAAAAGGGTTCAAGGCTGGATGTACCCATAGTCCCCAAAAATAAAAGGCTGTATTGTCTTCCAGGCCCCACCAGTGCTCAACTGCGCTGTCATTAATAGCTTCGGTGTAGTAAGTGGTGATTTGCATCAGCACAAAGTAGGCCCAGAGCTTATGATTACTGCTGCTGGTATGACTATTAAAAATAATTAAAAAAAAAATAAAAATGGGGGAACTAAACAGGAGTTTCACAAATTGCGAATGAATGAGAGAACTGTTCTTGGGAAAATAACTGGAAACATCTGTGTATGAATAAACCTTTATGCTTTCAAACACACAAGTGTATGTGAACAAAGGCTCGTGGAGAAAGAACATTGTCTTGTTTCTGATAACAAAAAAATAATCCTATTTTGGAAACCCAAACAAAACAAAACAAAAAACCCACCCTACCTTAGTTACCCTTGCTGCTTTCACAGCATGACAGGATGGTTTAGATTGGAAGACACCTCTGGATGTCCTCTGGTCCATCCCTGCTTCCAGGAGTACTTCACCTACTTATGCCCTCCTGCACTGGCTTCAGCAAGAGGCACCCGAAAGCAGCAGAGCACGAGGGAGAGGAAGATTTCACTGCCTGGTCCACCACTTGCTGTTTCAGAGAGGGGTTTAATTGGAAAATTCAGAGCCAGGAGCCCCTTGGAGCCCATGCTGGGGACCAGAGACACATCATGCTTGGAAACCCACTTGTCTGCAGTGAAAATGCATGGGATAAACTGAACAAAAAACTGAACAAATAAATAAAAACCCAGGTTCCCCTGGCGGTGACGCAGAAGGAGCAGGAGGAGGTGAAGCCCCTGGCCACAGCCCCAGAGGACTTTTGTGCTGCTGAAATGCCAGCCTCGGCTCGTTTTCATTTCTCCCTCCCTTCAGCGACTTCCTCCTGATTTTTGACATTTTTAGGGGCTGTCTGGCTCTCCTTCCCTTTCAACTAATTAGAAGCAGAGTGGTAATCCTGCTCCACAGAGAAAACAGCCCACGTCAGACCCAAACAAAACCTAACCCCTGGCCACATCCTCCTTACAATATTTGCATTGCTTGATGGGATTCATGTGGAACTCCCTGTAAACACGGCTCCTGGACTATTCCCAGGGTGCCTGCAATTGCATTCATTTCACTTATTATATTGGGGATTTTTTTTTTTCCCTTTAAAGAAAAAAAAAAAAAGCCAACGCAGAAAAAAGTGTTGATGGATCGGGTCTGCTTCGCCTAGAGGAGGGGAGCATGTTGGCTGTGCACTTGTTTGGCTTTAACCCCACTCCTCCACTGCTGTGGCACTGGGGAAAGCATTGCAGCTCATATAACCCAAACTTCTCCCCACTGCAAGGGCGAATGAGGCTTTTGAATCCCCTGCCCACCGAGGCTTGTTTGCTCTGTTGCTGTCCTCAGTCCTGCTCTCTGCCACCCCAGCCCTTGTTTCTAGCAGACCCAAACAAGAATTAGATTTTGTCTCCCGTTAGAAAACACCGATTTGTCAGAAGTGAGTCATTGGAGGGGACCAGCTTTGACAGCGACGTTCGATCAGCGTGGACGTTTACAACAAGGAAAAGGAAAAGCCTGTCCCCAGCAAGGCAGAGGCACGGCTGGTGCCGAAGGGAGACCTCAGGAGAGCAGGCAGCCTGTCCGCTGCTCAGATCTTTCTCATCCTGATGCCAAATCACAAACACTTTAAAAAGAATACAGTCAGAAAATCTGCCTGCCATTTGGACCCAGCATCTGTCCCTGAGTTTTGATTTCAGAGGATCAGCTGAAACCTGAGGCTGGAGATACTTGCGAAGCAGAGCCCCTGTCCTGCTGAGCCACCCAGGACCCGACGTGACTTTGTTCAGGTGCTCTGCTCACCACAGCCCTCAAAATTTCATTCTTTCTTCTAAATACTCTAATTGTGGCTTTTCATTGCTGTGTGTAAATAATCACCTGCATGACGACTGTCACTGGAGCTGAAACAAGAGCCCTGATTCCATACAGACAGCAACGCCACTGCCACCAGCCCATCTAACACCAAAGCTGAATTCGGTGTCTTTCAGGAAGGCAGAAGAGCTGTTTCAGTTTTCTGGAGGAAAAAAAGAAAGGCTCTCCCACTACTCCGTGCTCACAGATGTTTAGAGGCTGTCGGAGCTGCCAGGCAGGGTCAGCCACAGCCACACGACAGAAAAGAGACATAAGAAAATTCGTTCTGCCTTTGAAGAAAAGTCTGAAAAAGCAGGAGGAAATGCACAGTGGGAACAGCTCTGCTTTCGTTGGAGAATGGAGCAGAGGAGGGAGGAGGAAGCCCCCGTTCCTGGCTTGGATGCTTCCTGGATGCTTCCCCGGTCCTTGTTCCCCATCCCTTCCCGAGGAGCTGGGGCTGGAGGTGCTGAGCCGAAGGGTCCTGCCTGCTCCCCAGCCCACCTCCTCCTCCTGCGGCTCCTATAAAAGCTTTAAGCCCCTGCCCTATTTATTTTCATATCAGATTAATGACGGCGATCTGCTCCCTGATTCAAAAGCAGGATTACCCTGAGTGCTCTGCCCTGACGGGGCTAATCCTCCCTCCACCGTGCAGATATTCGAGGCAACTTCAGTTCAGTCCCCGGTTCCTTGCTGCTGGCTCTGAAGCTGTGCTTTAAGCCCTTGGTGACCACTTTCCCAGAGGAAAACTCTGAGGGAATGGGTGGATGGAAACAGAAATCCCACAGCACAGAAAGGCCTCCTGGGTGACACCCAATGCTTCTGCCTTTGCTGCAGCTTCCAGGGTGATGGCACCTGAAGTATCTGGGCCAAGCTCAAATCCCCCAAACGCCCTTCGGGCAGGCGGCTGCGGTGCTCGGGGGCTGCTCTGTGCTGCGGGGTCGAAGCAGTCTCTTGTGCCAAAATCCAGCCCTAAGTTCAGAAGCGGCGATGCAGAAACGGGATCCTGCCTTCAAAGCCTGTTGGTAGCACCTGCTGCTGGCACAGCCTCTGGTGCTGATGCTCCCTGGCAGGTTTTCACAGGGTTTTATGAAAATCCCTCCAGTGGCTTGAGGATAAAGACCCTCTGCCATGCCAGTATGGCTGGTCTTTACTGGCTCATCCTTACCAGCTACACCTGATTTACAAAGAGAGGTGGGAATTAAAATGGATGTTCATATGGGCACTCAAGACAGCTTGAATATTTCCAGCAGTCAAAACCGAACTGAAGGAGTCCAGAACAAAGAGATGGGCCAGTCACTGGCACCACATCACCTACCCATCGCCATTAATGCAAGCACACGTGTGAGGAATAGGCAAACCAAAATAAAACCATGTGGGAGCTGTGCACGTGTCCTGCCCCAGCACCTCCTGCCTCCGACCGCAGCCCTGCAGCAGGGCTCAAGCAGGCTCACCCGGCACAGAGGCAGCTGCAGAGCAAGACTCACTCCTCTCCTAAGGATACTGCCAATTACTTAAGGAATCCAGCTAGCAAACACCGAAACACTTTTTTTGTTTTTGTCTTTAAAACAGCTCTCTGCTGGTACAGAATGGAACAGGACATCAGAGCTGCTTCGCACCTCACGACAGGCAGCCTGAGGTGTTACGGCATCTTATAGTGGGGCACAGACAAGTTGCCTTAATGCAGCAAGAGATACCCGAGGAAAAGTTTGTACTTGGCCTCTGATTTAACATTTCTTCCCCCCTCTCTCACTTCGGAGACCTGCCTGCACGAGCTCGTCACAAGGACGAAATGCAGCCGGAGAACTTCAGCAGCCTGGGGGCCTGACCCTCTCATCTCACTTTACAAGAGCCTTAATTCCACCACCTTTATGGCAGCAGGACGAACCTAAGCAGGCACAGAAATAAGCCGTGTCCTTCCCAAGCACTGCACTTGTTTAGCTCAGCCAACTTAGCCACGGATAGAATTCAACTGAAGCCCAGCCCCAGCTGGGCCAGTCGGCTCCAGCTCCTCCGGAGATGGTTTGTGCTATTTCACACCACGGCGTGGAAGGCTGCAGGCAGAAGAAAAGAATGAGTCTGCCTTCATCGAAAAACCCAAATGCAATCCCAACCTCCCCCAGCTCCTTCCCCCTGTAAACCTCTGGTTCTTGGCACAAGCAGAAACATGAAATGAGCTCAGTGATGCGGCTCGGATCTCCGCTTTGTGTGCGTCAGCCAGCAAAACCATGTGGATAGTTCCTGTTTCTGGAAGATTTCAAGATGCTTACACATTTGCCCAATGTTATATGGGCATTTCTTGGCCTGCAGGTGAAAGTCTAATATTTTCTTTAAAAATTTGAAGGCCTTCTTAAATGTAAAAATGAAAGACTTGAGAAGAAACTGCTAGTCTGGCTAGAAAGCAAGGTTTTCAATGCCCAGTTTAAAGCTGCGTGGGTTCACAGTGGATTGCTGTGCCTGCAGTTCTGGTTTGTATCCTGTTGCCTTTGCATCAGGTATTTCTTCTCCCCAAATAACGAGCACAGACAAACGCAGAGGAGCAGGCACGGGGAGGGCTCAGACATCCCCTAACGCGTTGGTCTGCTCCATGCCGCAGCACCGCCAGCGCCTCGCCATCTTCGAGGGGATAATCTCCACCATCCATCACTCTAATTCTGAAAATATTTCTGCAATAAACACAGTAAAAACGCCGGGGCCGTATTTCTGCTGTGTCACAGAGCCTCTTGCTCTCATCCCGTGCCTCATGACGAAGGATGTGCTGATAAAGCCCAGGTCCTGCGGGGGGACCTGCTCCATCTTCCCGGCAAAGCTGCCCCTGACAGGCAGGAGCCCAGCGCCCAGCCACTGGAAAGCAGCAAGGCAGGATCACGGTGCTTACCATTTTCACATAATCTTATTATTTTTAAGCCAGTCAGGGGATTTTGGAGACTTAACCCGTTATTTGAAATGCTTGGATTTGGCAGTACTGCGATTATTGCCGTTGCCATATCTGTACGTACCGCGCACGACGCTGAGGAATAACACACAGCAATAAAAGCCAAGTTATAGTTACAAGCAGAACATATGTTTACAGAAGCAGCAGCCAACTGAAGTTTCAGTTTTTATAGCCGAAGATGTGACTAATGCACTAAATATACACACACGCACGTATATATATACACACACGCATCTGAGAGACGGGGATTTTCGGAAAGCTCTTGGTGAGCTGGGCATGCACTTCTCGTAGGAAGGCGGCAGGGCTCGGGGATGTAATTCCTGCTGTGCAACATCACAGCCCTTATTTTCCATTCAGAAACGAGGCCAGCTGGAAACCCAAGGACCTGCTTGCAAACTGCCCAGCCCAGCATCTGTCCCTGGCAGAGGCAGGGCTGCAGGAGCCCTTAGGAGGCAGGGGAGGGTTTGGGAGGGCTCGGTGGGACCCCGAACTGCCCAGCAGACCCCGAGGATGCGAGGCTGCCCCTCTGCATGCAAACTCACCCCATGAGATGGCAGCTGGGATCTGGCACAGCGCTGGAGCACCAAAGAGCTTGCAGGGAAGGGTGGCCAGGATGGGGAAGAGCAGGGCCACAGGGTGGGCACCACCACTGCCTCATCCCATTGAGTAAAACCACCACGTCCATCTGTCCGTGCTCCCTGACAGACGGACAGGCCACCCCAAAAGGCTCAGGCAAAGGTGGGAAGCAGCTCTGGTGTAAAAATACCAAAGTGAAGGTACCTTGTACCTATTTAGGGGTGCTGTCAACATCTTGGTGAGTTAGGGTAACATTTCCCATCACCTCACGCCAGCAGTGACAAAAATAGCTTTAAAAGCCTGCAATATCCACCTCATCCTTTATGCTAAATGATGGAAAACAGTCCGGACGCGACGATATTTGGTAAATAGGAGCAGGGAAAAAATAAAAAGGAAGAAGAAGAAAGAACAGAACTGCAAGAAAAATGACTCAGAGCGCAAATCCCGAGAGGCAGCGCTGGCTGGTGCTGGCAGAATTTTAAGGAACATTCTTATTTTTAAAAAGTTGATTGATTAAAGCTATTTTTAGTGCCCATACTGCACTGGATCATTTGGGTTCGTTTGCTTATGAATTGTAAAACAAAATGAGGCAGCTGCACTTCAGAAATATATACCTCCCCACCAGCACCACAAACACGCAGCCCAGCAGCAATATTTCAGCCCGAAAGACACCAAGTTGGCACATGTCTTTGGAGATCGGGCTGACTGCGGAGAAATCTTGTTTAAGAAAGGATTAGCCTGAGTTACTGGAATAACTGCATCCCGCTTGTTTGTCATAAGATGTAAAATAACCACAACGAGACCCCAAACGGACCCTGGGCAACACGTGCGAAAGCCAAGCGGCTGCTGCAGGATGTGTTTTTCTTTCTCAATGTGGGGATCATGCTGTTTGCCTTGCACGGCCAGAGATCGGGAGAGCTGGGCACAGCTCCTGGATCTTGGCCTCGCTGGATGTTGTGCAAAGCAGAGACCTGCTGCAAAGCCCGGGCTGCGCCGTGCCATTTGAACGCCTCCTCTTTGGTTTTGGCACTCGGGGCTAGCTGGAAATGTGTTTGCACCAAAGGTATTTGCTCTGAGCACAGAGAAGCTGGCGTTTGTCCTGTCGGGGATGGTCTCTAGCATCCACTGAGACACACGCAAATGGGCAGCAGTCCTCAGATAACCCCCCCTTTGCTGACAAATCTGGGTAATGGCCGTAATGCCGAGATCAGAGCTTGTTCACAGATCGTCCAGCGGCAGTAAAGGGAGGATAAATCCAACCCATTATGCACCTTAAATCATTCACCTTGCTCAAGCCAATCTTTTGGAGCCATAATGAATTTAAAAGCGGTTCACTCCGAGTCCTTGTCGCGTGTCATTTGTCAGGCAGCTCCGCTCACCCTGCCTGCTGTAGGAGACGGGCGCTGCACAAGTCACCGCTTTGGGGGATTCAGCCTCCAGCTAAAAGGATGACACGGGCAGAAAAGCACCTCGAGGGGTGCAGGGTGCTGCCTCCTCCTCCCCTGTCCCTGGGGCTGTAGGATCAGGATCTCTAACAGCACAAACCTGTCCTGTTGGGGCTCACAAAGGGAAATCAAAGTGATGCGAACCATTGCTGTGCCCAAACCCACTGGGAAACTTCCCCACGCCAGCCTGCCAGCACGCATCACCTGGGACAAATCACCTCCGTTGGCTGCGTTACTTGAGTGCCTGTTAGTGCCCAGAGTGCTGATGGGGAATGCATTTAGCATGTCGTGAAGGCATCCTGAGATGGCCCGGCAGGAAACGAGGCTGTATCGATTGAAGTGACATCAATGGATGCACTCCATGGGATTCAGCGGTGCATTCAGGAGTGAAGCACAGTCCTGGCAGGAGCCCCAGGAAAGCCTCCAGTCCTGCCATTCCCACACATCATGCCCAAAGCCTTGCGAATTCCAAGGTGTGAGTCCTGATTGAACGTGTGCAGAGATCCCAGGGCCAGGGCTGGAGGTAAAGCCACAACCATTCACCCCAAACACACCCAAATGATCCCTAAACACATCACAACCCCTTCAGCCACCGAACCCACTCAATCCACCCAAACGAGAGCATCCCGTGTTCACTGCATTCCCAGCCATCATTTAAGGAGACAAGGACAGAAATGTTTTGCCTGGTCCCTGCGTGACTCACTTGATTAAAACACATCCAAGCACCTCTCCGCGCGGCACCGGGCGAGGGTGAGCAATCAGAGCAGGTGATTGCCTGCGAGCGGCGGGCGCGTGGGTGAGACGCCAAAATCCCCGGGAGGGAAGCGGGGCAGCGAGGGCAGCGAGCCGCAGCCGCATCCCGGGGGGCTGCACGGTGTCATAGCAACTCGGGGCTGCATCTCCACCGCCAAAATCACGCTGCTGGGGTGAACCCAGAGGGAGGCCGAGCTCTAAACATCTCCTCTGCCCTGCTGGTGGGGCTGGAGGGGGTGTTGTGTTTGGAAGCAAATGTCACCTTTGCTTCCATTCGCCTTTTTCCTACAAGTCCCCAAGGAGAAAGGCCCACGGCTCCTGCCCCGCCAGCTCCCTGCCTCAAAGGCGCAGCCCCGGGGATGGGAACTCAGCGGGAACCCCTGAAAACAAAGAGGAGAGGCTGACTTTGTTTTCCCTCTGTCATCTCTCCAGCCGGCGAAAAAAGTGCTTTGTGAGAAAAAGCAAGCAAATAAATTAAACGTTGCTGGAGCACAGCGTGGTGGGTAAGGAGAAGCTCCTTTTACAGATGGGAAACATCAGCGGGAAGAGGCGGGCGGGCTGCGAGGTGCTCCCGCTCGTGATCCCAGCCTGCACCCACGCAGGGCACCGCAGGCAGCCTCAGGGGGACAAACACAGCCTGGGTCTGAGCCCCGGTGGGTGTCAGAAAGCTCACAGCCCGTCCTGACCCCCCCCGGCCACCTCCCAGGCCAGAACAGCCGGCACCGACTGAGCGGGGACGGCCAGACCCTGAGCCATGTTTGAGGTGTTGGGACACGGCCAGGGTTTCTCACCATGACCTCCCCTGTGGGATCATGTTTTGGGGTTACTGGATGAGCTGCTCTAAGTGCTTCTCCTCCCTGCAGGAGCATCCCAGCACCCCGAGCTCCCCCTGCCCTCCCCACCTCCGGGTGACTGCACAGGGAAATGCCGCAGGGGGGGACAACTCGGGGACGCCTCGCCCGGGCTGAATCCAACCCCCAGCTTCCTGCAGGTTTCCAAGAGCAAAGGAAAGGCTGGAAGATAAAAGGTGCTGGAAGAGAAACAGCTGCGCTTTTCCTTCCTCTGTCCTTTCCTTCAGCTACAGACGGAGCCGCGTGGGATGGAAACAAGCTGCGGTGCAGCCCAGTAGCTCCGGGGACAGCACGGACTGGTTGTTAAAGGATAAGAGGAGCAGAAAACTTCCCAAAGGACCAGCTATCCCATTCCCTCAGCCCCTTCCTTGCAGACCCCTAACCACACAGGCCGCCCCTTGGCTGAGCATTGTGCACCCAACAACCCAGTATGGGATTTTCACCCGCAGTTCCCAGCCCCTCAGTGCGAGGGGGCTGGGACGCCCCACGCTGCAGGAATTTGACTGAGAATTTTTTAATCTGATTCTCAGGAAAGAGAAAAATTGAACAGTTTTGCTCCCGGTGTTAGATGTTCCAGGTGCTTCGCATGCCGTTAGCACCACGGCACTTAGGGTTGGGATTTGCGAAGGCAGAGACCAGCCACAGAATTTGTTCTTGTTTCTATATGATTCAATTGCTTTGGATCAAGCTGCTCACCTTAAAAAATTGGTCTGCCACGTTTTGGCTCCGTCCCCCTCCATAAAGCAGCCCTGGCCCCCAACTGTTTTTGCTATAGGGGTCACAGCTGAGACCTGGTGAGGGGTTCAGCTTCTTCCCACAGCAGCCCCTGCAACCAGGTCAGGTCCCAGCTTCAGAGTAGCCTGGGGTAATTTCAAAACACTTCAGTATTTCAGTTCTTAGCATCACCGATCCCTGTTTTAATGAGCTGAATGGCGCACAGAGCCAGGGACACTTCCATCAGATCTCCTGACTCTCCACTCGGGAGTTTGACATTAAAATCAGGTCACTCAGATTAAAACTTTGTGGTCTTTTTAAATTCAATGTGCCCCACAGCTTCTGTGCAGGATTTCCAAGTTTTTACAATCCAGCGAGCTCAGTTCAGAGGATCAGGAGAATGTCTTGATGGAGGGGTTCTTGGTGAGCACCTGGGCTCTGATTTACCCCATCTCTGCCCATTTCCAGCCACACTCACGGCTGATACCCATGTCAGCAGGAGAACCAACATCTATTACACTCAAAAAATCAATTCTGCCAACACGGGTACAGGAGGATCTGAAAGGACCAGAGGCACCAAGCCTGGTCAGGGGGATCCCAAGTGTTTGCAGCTGGAATCTCCTCCCTGCACATCTCCTGAGACCAGCTCATGCTTCCCAGCACTGAGTTTGCTAGAAACCTGGACAACCAAGCTTTTTGGAGCGTATCAGCATTAATAACAGAAGGTGCCCTTCTTGCCTCACACAGTTAATGCTGTGTCATAAACTTGGCTGCCACTATCGATACCAACGTGACGTTGGTGTCCATGTAAATGTCACTCCGTAGCAGTAATGTCAATGCCGCAGTCCCCAGGGTCAATAAACAACAATACCAAATGTCACCCTGCCGGAAAGTATCGAGGAATTGGGAAATGCTAATAGGAAGGTAAAAACCAGGGATGCACGTGGGGCACGGAGTTTGCCTGGAGGAGGAAACTAATTCCACCTTAGCCCTGAGCACTGCCAGCTGCTGGATTTGGCCCTGCTGCTGCTGCTGCCCTTGCCTTTCACCGCTGCTGTGGGCAGGGGCTGCCCAGACACCCTGCAGTTAGTGCATGGGGGTTAAGAAGAGGGTAATAATTCCTTCCAGGCAGCTTGGGGCCTGGAGGATGGTTTGGTGAAATGCTCCTGATGTACTGCCTGTCTGTAGCATCTGTGGCTTCTGCAGGAGAAGACGAAGAGGTCCAAAAAGCATGGTTTGTCCACCCAAGGAACACCCTTTAAACCTGGCATTCAGGTGTTTTTACCAAAACTCTGCTCGAGCTCAGTGAGCGAAGCTATCTCAGCTCAATCCGCTTCCACATGCACATTGGACAGATGTACCCGTCCTCAGGAAGGCTTCCAGCTGCTGGCAAATGCCTCGAGGCAGCCAGAAGGAGCACGGTCAGCCCCAACACCAGCTCCTCGCTCACAATTCCCGTTTAGGACAGCCGCAGATTTTTAATTCAGCTGCAGGAAGCTGAGGTTCCCAAAGCGCCAAGCGCTCCTGCAGCTGGGCTGTTGTGATAGACCCGTGTAAGCAGCAACATCCATCACAGCCAGATAAAGCTCACCTATCTCAGCACAGAGAATTGATGGATTGACCTACCCAGTTAAAAGAAAGTATTTCTGGCAAAGAGCTTTCTTTTCTACTTTTTTTTTTTTCTTTTCCTGACTGCAATATTGAAAAAAGGGAGAAAATAAAATAAATTCCCCAATCAAACACTTCATGTTATACTTGGATCCATGGCATGTTCTTCTGATGAATAGAGGCAATTATTTTCCAGAATAATTTCAGCAGCTTTGATTCAAGGGGCAGTTTAGACTGACATTTAAATGGGCTCGAATTTAAACCAAGCAGTATTATCAGCTAGTGATTTTCTACTCACCGCTTCAAATAACTCCGTGCCCCACGTTTGCCATGTAATAACCCCCCAGTTTAAAACAATCTCAGGAGGGAAAGGACCTGGGTGACTGAGTGACCTGCTCTGCCACGGGCAATGCCCTGGTTTAGGAAGGTGATGGGGATGCCACGCAGCAGTCCTCCCAAAAGCATCCTGCAGCTTTGGGAGGAATGTGGAAGAGGCAAATCCCAGCGCAGGGTGTTGATTATCCAGTGAGTGCTGGTGTCTCAATACAACCCACTGGCACCTAAACAAGCTTGTACAAACCACAAGGAAATAAATAATTGGGCAGCTGAAACCTGAACCTTTGCCCTGCCCAGGAGGTGAGCACACACTGCTGCTTTTTGGGGGTGCCCCGTGGCTCCGATGCCTTGGAGCATTCGCTCCCCTCTGCTGAGCGGCCTACGCCGCTTGCATGTGCTGTCATGGTGTTTGTCAGCCACAAACACCATGACAGCACCCAAAAAAGTACTTATTCCCCTAGTTCATGAAGATGTTCCTTGTGTCTTTTCTACCCAGGGTCTTGCCAGCCTTGCTGCTGTGGTACCGGAGAGCCTCGCAATCGTTAATGGCTTCTTTGCACGAGTGGCGCCTTTACAGGCGGCTCACCCCAAATGCTCCTTCATCCTCGCCGTGTGCCTTTCCTCCTTGGCACAGCTCTCCGGCTTTCTTCCCTGCTATCCGAGCTGTAGTCTGTGCCGGGATGACAAATGCAGCCCTTAATGCCGGAGGAAATGAGGCACGATTCAAACGCAGCACTTCAGAGACAACTGATCCGGGCTGTGCCTAACTCACAGAGCAAGGAAATGGCCCGGAGAGAGGCTGAAGAAATTGGGGGCACGAAGCCACGGGCTGCAGGCAGCAGTGGCACGGTTCCAGCTGCTTTTACCACCGCAGATCCCTGCAAAGCTCGTGGGAGCTGAACCAGAGCTTCGGTGGGTTTCGAACGGGTGAATATGATGTTAATTTAATAGAGCTGGGGAGCGTGATGGTTTTCTAACAGAGCTCTGGAGGTGAAGGGAGACAGCATTTGCCCACAGACCGGGATGCTCTGGTCCCGGTATCTCCAGCCACGCAGCACAATGATCATGTAGGCAGTCAGTAACTACATCAACATGAAAATCGGATCGATTTCCCCATTCCTCTGCTCCACTCTGCTCTTTCACTAAAGGCATTTTGGCAAGGCTCGCTGGGCCTCTCCAAGCTCGATGGGAAAACACCCCTTCCAGCAGCTCCCTGCTGACTCAGCTATCACAGCAGGGATAGCAAAGGCCAACAGGAAGAAATACGGTTATTCTGGTCCCTGGTGACGTACACATTTGCATCACCAGCGGGCAAAACCAAGAGGCAAACAACTGTTATTACCCCCACGGTGATGCCCAGCTCCCTCTCTAGAGGGGTCGCATCCCAGGTCCCCAGGGCTGAGGTCAGACCTGCTCGGCACTCGCTGATGGGTGCCTAAAACCACCAGAAGATGCAGAAATAGAGGTGGTGGGTGTTTTACCAGGTCACACTGACTCTCATTTGGATCATGCTATCGCTCTGACTGATGGCAAAATTGCCTTCTCACCTCTGCAGAGCCAGAACCAGATTTTACCAAACCGGAGTGGTCGGTTGGAAATATTTAATATTTTCCTTTTTTTTTTTTTTTTTTCCCTTGCAGAAAGTGTCTGGCCATGCAAGTGAACCTCACAGTCAGAAGCTGATTTCTGACCGCCTCTGCAACTTATTTCTCTGCCCCCAAGAGAAGCCTGCCCCCAGGATAAGAAAAGCAATGCGGCTTCTGAACCCCACCTGCCCTAGAGATGGAGCAGGGCACTCAACAAGCGGTCCATGCTGCAGAAGTGCTGAAAATGGTCTTTGTCCTCAAGTAAAAAAGCCTACAAGGCAATTCCTGGTAGTGTTAACAGAACCCCATGCACTGCCCTCCAGATGCTCACTCCTGCCCAGCCAGGAACCAAAATCCTGCAGTGGGACACAGCAAGGTTGTGGTAAGGGGACGCCCAGAGGCTCTGGGATAAGGATGCTGAAATGGGAAGGGGCAAAGGTCCCTGGAGGCGATGTCTGCAGCCGTCTGCAACCCACAGTGACCCTCGCAGCTGTCCTAGCTGGCCACGCCAGCACGGCCGGGCTTCTGCGAGCCAGGAAAAGCCCCTCACAGCCCTCATTTTTCTCTCCGCTCACCCCTGCTATCTCTTGCTTCTGCCTCCAACTGGAATATTATCAAAATAAACAAACAGTGGATCTCAAGATGCAGCTGACAGAAAAAAGAGCGAGTGCTGGCTGTCCCTTTCGGACAGAGGGAACACAAGCCAATTCTCAGCTGCTTTTTGGGCCACACAAGGTTCAGGCACGCACTCCGCAGCCCAGACCCCACCGCACTCACCATGTGCTGAGCAGAGCTTTGATGGAGAGGCACAGCTCTCTGCCATCTCAAATAATTGCTTTTATTTATTTATTTTTCCCTTTGGTATAAAACAGCTTCAGTTTTGGGTTTGGATGCCTTTCTTTTTCACCTGCTGTGCTGACCAGCAAGGAGCGCGGTCTGTGCATCAACAACTTCAGGCCTCAGCTAGGCTCTTCCTTCCAAATTATTTTATTTAAAACCCATCAGCAGGCCAGGCTGTCGCCACTAGGCACCACCCAGTGCCAGGGGAAGGAAGCGAAGGCCGGGAGCTGCTCTCTGCTCTCCCTCCTGGGACAGCGAGCGCTCAGGGACCAGTCCCATCCATCTCCTGCTCAGGGCTGACAAGTGAAATTGCTTCATATCCTTCCCAAAATGTGCGGAATGAAACCGAGATCTATTTTAACACATATTCAAAGGGACACTGTCAAGTAGTTTAGATCCAAAATGAGGGATTTTGTAAACAAACCAAGCAAACAAAAGACTTACAAAGCTTTATATTAATAGAAAAGTTATTGGGCTGCTTCTGCTTTTTTTTTTTTTAAACACAGCAATAAAAAAAAAAAAAGCTTTTTAAAAATTCCCCCTGCAGTGTTTGCAATCCAAACAAAACAGCTTTATACTGGCACATGAGAAACGAGCCCTGGGGAGGAACGAGGAGCGGGCACTGCAGACAAGGCCCATGGTGGGCAGCTCTGGGAGCATCATTCCCCTGTTCCCCCTTCCTCTTGTCCCTGAGCTCCTGTCCCAACACCTCACGCCCCTCTCAGTCCCCTGGTGCTGCCTCACCCCGAAGCATCACCGCCTTTTGGGTGCTGGTGGGAGCACCCAACACCCCTCCCAAAACAGGGAAGCCCCAGCTCTGGTGTCGTACAGGCACGGGAAACGCTCGGAGAAGCCACAAACAAAGCTTTGCTTTGCCGGGTCCCAGGCTGCAAAATGAGAAAGCTGTTGCAATTTACACTTTAAATGAGTTAATGTTCATGAAGTGCTCTTGTATCAGTGCAGGCGGTTGTCAGAGCCAACGCAACAAAATGCTAATTCAGCTCTGCAATCAATGGTGCCTTTCTTAGAAGTGGCTGGGTAATTATGTCAAAACAGAAACGAGTTTTTTAAAGAGGTAAACAGCTGAAATTCATTACCTCTCTCTCCAGTTATCTGGAGTAAATTGGCGACATTGGCAGAGGCAGGAGGTTTGTAAGCACTGCAGAATATCCAGAGGTGCTCAAGTGCAATGGGAAGAGGGGCCAGGCTCTTGCCAGGCTGTCTGCAGATCAGGGCTGGGAGCAGAGGCTGTGCTGGGTCTCCAGGACAGTATTTATTTAGCACTGCCTTGCTAATCGTATAAAAAAGGTCAATTAGAAGGATTTGGAAAGATTGCAGCAAACTCAGGTCTTTCCTTCAGAGCACGTTACTCATCTGGCTTCCCCCACCTAATGAACACGCCTCGATGTTAACGAGGCCCCTCCTCAGCACCACTTACAGCTTTAAAAAGGGTGCGTTGGCAAAGCACTGGGAAAAATGATTGCAGCATGGGATGTGCATGGATATTAGCAGAGCTTTGGGGAAAATGCACAAAATTTATTTTTTTTTTTAAATGTGTGCAGCCAGCTAGATGCCACAACAGGGTGGCAGCACCTGGGATCAGCTCAACCCTGACTGCAGCTGGGATGTGTGGGTCCAGCCCCATCCCATTCCCAAACCCAGCAGCTCTGCAGCGAATGCATAATGCACGCTGAGCTGGATGCTGGAATGGGCTCGCAGAGGGTTTTTGCTGCTAACTACTATTCACTTGGGCTAAACAGTCATTAAACTTGGTGGATGCTTGCAATGCCTGCTGACAGTTCCTGCAAAAAAAAAAAAAAAAGGACCAAATTGTGAAAGGGATCAGCTGGATTTGAACTAACAGCTGCCCCCCGTTGCATGCAACTCCCGGGGGTGCTGCAGCAACGAGGCATTTTGCTCCGACCACCCGTGGATGTTTTAGCCTGAAGCTGCAACAACGCTCTGCAGCATTTAGGGTTTAGTGTTCAGGTCAAGCACGCCTGTAAACTCCACGAGTTTTGGCCCGAATCCAGCAGAGCACTTACACGTGCCTTCTCCTGCTGATTTCTCCCAGGCTCAGAGATACTTCAAGTGCTTGGTGATCCTCCAGCCAGATTTGGGCAGTGAAAGGAGTGTGCTTGATGCAGAGGGAGGGGAGGATGCAGAGCTCCCCATGGCTGGGGAGGAGAACGGGGTCAGCAGTGAGCAGAGGGGTGGGAATCCCGGGGGTATCATCTGTGCCTATTTCAGGGGGAAGTCAGGAGCGAGGAAGCGTGTAATGATGCTAATTGGTGGCACACAGATGATTAACCCAAATTGCACAACTTCTGCCAGCATGGTCTTCTTTACCTCGATTTCTGTTCTTCAGCAAAGTACCTTGGGTTGGCTTTCTGAGAGCAAATGAGCCCGGGGCTTCCAGCTCTAACCGAGCAGTTCTGTCACAGCGAGGAGATGCCAGCACGTCGGGCACGCAGGACGGTGGGGCTGAGCAAAGAACAACCTACATGTGGTGCCTCTCCCCTTCAGCAGCAGAAGGAAGATAAAACACGGTGCTCACATAAAAGCAAAAGGGAGCACACAGATGCAGAGAGGTTTCCAGGCTCAGTGCAGAAGCTGGAAAGCAATAACTAAAAGCAGCAAGCGGTGATTCCCACCTCGGGTTGGTCCTTGGCGCAGTCTGGGCTGTATGTGCTGACCCCTTTTCTTGTGAGAGGATTGCCCATTGTGATGTGGGTTTAAAAACAAGCACAAGGGCAGTAATATCCTACAGACAGGCTGGAAAAATGAGGCAAGCAACACACACGAAGCAGCACGGGCAATTCTGAGAAGCCTTCATGGTGCCACCACGCTGTGCCTAAGACCGCAGGTACCCATCCGTGTTTTGCTGGCTGGTGCTGTTTCCACATTGCTATTCAGCCAGAGTAATGCTGCCTTCTCCAGACGTGTGGTTTTGGTTCCTTCGCAGATTTTTGTAACACGAAGGGAGAGCTTCGCTGAGCGGCACCAGCTTGTTGCACTCCCGCCGGCCTGATTCTGCAATAAATCCCCTGAGCAAAGTTATCTCGTGGATTTAGTACCGGTGTACTCGATGTGCAAGTCATTAAACTTGCACAGTAATTCCAGGGAAGTTCCTAAAACCATTTTTCTAGGTTAATTCTGGGCCTTTTTAACATTTTCTGTAACTGCAGGCCTAACGGGTACAGACCTCGCATGTGCTGTGGTTTTGAGCTGCCTGTTCTCACCGATAGCCTCTGACACTCCCCATGCCCAACAAGAAAACCAAGTATTATTTATTTAAAAAATCACCTGTATCTGACTGTAAGCATCAGAAACCCCAGCCTCATAAAATAACTTGCTACCACTTCTATCCGGATCCCATAAAGCAGTTTTCTGCACCCAAGATGCCGCACCAGGTTATGGCACTTTTCAGCACCAGACCAGTGCCGGCTGCAGGGGAAACCTGCCGGCTCCTCACTGATGGAAATGAGACGTCTCCAGGAGCAGGGGGACTTATTTTGGTGTTGAGAGCTGTAATTTTTAGTATTGTTCCCTTCTTGGCTGCGCTGGATAAACAGGGAGCTTTGCTGGGACTTTGCTGTGCTGCGGTGAGAGGGAAATTTTCGGCCGTGCTGAACAGCCCAACAACTCCTCCAGCAAGAACAATATTTTGCTGTCTCCAGACTGCGCTGAGTAAAAATAACTTTCAATGCTCCTCTCAATTAGCTGAGCAGCAGAAGGGCTGAAATGTGCATCTAATTGTGCCCTGCTTGCCTCGGATCAACTCCGGGAAAGGGCTCAGCCCCCGCCGGTCCCCGGTGGCCATGGGGCACCGCGCTGGTCGTGGCTGGGATGGGGACATGGGCAGCCAGCCCTGCAAGGGGAAGGGAGGGAGATTTTGGGGGAAAAGGGGAGAAAAAACTTGCAATGGCAGTGGAAGGGATGGGTCAGGGCCACTGTGAGTGGCAGGGACTGATGCAGATTGGGGTTCAGAGCTGTGCCACCCCACAAAAGGGTGAGGCTGACAGTTTGGAGGCTGCTCTAGCTCTAAGGCACGCGGGGGAATGTATTTAACTTCGAAGAAATCCAAGAAGAAATTAACCATTAGCCTGTGGACTAGAATTCATTAATTGCAACCGACAAATTTAGGCTTAGTGCTTCGTTGGCCAACAAACTGCTGGAAAACATTTAATTAAAGGATTGACGGGGAAGTCTTTAACGGCCCAGGAGGACGAGCTCCTGGCTGCCGTGTGTGCCCGCGTGGAGCTGCCCCACGCTGCTGCCTCCCCGGGGACCTCATCCCCACTGGTGGCACAGCGCCCGTGCAGGAGGTGGCCCCCGTGCCGCCCCCGGGGAGCCCCACGGCAGCGCTCGCTCCTGCTTTCCCTGGCTGTCACCTCCCTTTTTCTCTCCAGGCAATGAATAATGAGAATAAAACCGAGAAAGAAAGCGCTATGACAGTCAATTACTGCCTCTGTGATTAACCACCCGAAAGCAGCCCCCGCGCACGGCGCCGCTCGATGCTCTGTTTAAACGGAACCGTTCCGCTGGATCCCTTGATGGACGTTTAACCAGGAAGATAAAGCACCTGATGATTTATTTTCCTGTTTTCTTATATAATCACAGCTTCCCAAATGTTAATGGCTGTGCACTGTACAACCAGCAGCAGTATTTGCATACAAGCCTTGCTGTTGTAGGGGTGAACGCACTTGGCTCTTGCTGGCGGAGGTGTCGGGGAAGCAGCGAGGATCTCTGCAGGTAAAGGCAGGATGCTCAGCCCCCAGGGGTCTCAGAGCAGGGTGAGACAAAGCTGGGACAAAACACAAGGTGGACACCACCCTTTCCTAAGGTTTAGGAAGAGAAGTGGCTCCCAGGGTCCACATCTGAGCTGGCACCAGTCTGTCCTTCCCCTGCACAGCCACACAGCATGGCTGGGACAGGGCGTTACTGGCACAGCAGCTACATTTGAGCTGAGCAAACTATAAAAATTTGATTATTTCACTGTTTCTCCTTCTATTTAAAGCATTTCATAAGAAAATTTAATTTCTATCAACCTCATCTTTACCAAATCCACAGAACTCAGCACAGAGCACATGTCCCAGCACAGCACCGCTGCTGCTTTTCTCCGAGCAGAATTAGGGGACAGGACACAGCCAGTGTGTTCTCCTTCACAGTGGTGTTTGCAAAAATCACTGTGCCACTGTGTACCTCAGTTTCCCCATCTCTACCATCAGGAGGAAATGAACAGCCTATTTCTCAAAGTGCTTTGAACTCAACTGATAATAAACAGTAAGTAAAGCCTAGGTGTCATTGCTTAAACTTCACCAATTTACCCACAAAGTTCTGACTTTCTCTTTTGTCCTAACTTTACCAGCTAAGAAGTCTGGGACCAGACCACCAAATCTCTTCCCCCTGGATTTGTTCCAAACACACTAAAATCACATCACAATGAATCGTGACCATTGCCAGCACCCAGCGCTGCCTTGCCCCACACTGCAGCACACTCATTAACCTCATTTAGGGGTTATGTAGGGGCTTCAGACAAGGGGGGGACTCTCTCCTGACATTTGGGTTCTCCTTTATCATGCTTCCTTCTAGGGTTTCTCCTCTTGTACAGTCTCAGGGATTCTCACCATAACCAGATTCAGTTCTCAGACATGTAACATTTGTGCTGTACTTGTAGATCCTACTGCATCTACCAACATTTTCACACTCATTAGCAACAAAACCATTTGGACAAATGAGCCACACCTGCCTGAAGGCATTCCAATGCCTGGGGGGATCCAGCCAATGCATTTTCCTCCCAGGTCAGTGGTGCCAGGTTTCAATGCAAAGCCACGACTGAAGCAGCTTGACTGCCGTGACGCTCAAACACAGCTATTTTATTTTATTTTATTTTATTTTATTTTATTTTATTTTATTTTATTTTATTTTATTTTATTTTATTTTATTTTATTTTATTTTATTTTATTTTATTTTATTTTATTTTATTTTATTTTATTTTATTTTATTTTATTCTTTTTCCCTGGAGAACTGCTTCTCCGAGGAAGTTAAAGGTTACCCGAAGGTGTGCAGCACCGCACCGTGAAATGAGCAAAGAGTTGTTTCCCTCCACCAGACCCTGTGTTGGTCTCACACAGCGCTAACGCTGGAGCAGCTCGGAAGAAGCCTCCAGCCTGCGTGCCACTTCCAATAAAATATTCTGAACGAAGGTACCATTTAGAAATGTTTTATGAATATGTATTAAACGATTATTAGCAGCAATGACTGCGCATTCTTTAAGAGCTTATTGTAAATCACCACGCAATAAAATACATCAAAAATAAATTCCCAACCACTGATGCCCTAATAAGCGCCAATAAAAACACCTATCAGGGCTCGTCGTGCTGCTGAGCAGAGGTACGTGCGGCTTTAATGAACTAATTTAAGTCTGATTGGCACCCCCAGCCTGCAAACGCTCACAGTTTGTAACCTTGCGGGCGTTATGAACGCTGCAGCCCACGAAACCTGCAGCACCCAAAGCACCTGGAAAGGAGAGGTTGTGTCAGGAAGGCCAAGCTCCATCGGCTGCACAAGAATCCTGCTTCCAGGCAGGGTTTCAGCAGCTTTTGTGCTCAAGGAGCAATTCCCTTGCAATGCAGCAGCTCTGCAGCCAGCGCGGGTCGTCCCTCACTGCAAGCACACAGCAGGGCCGCTGGCATCACTCCCCCAGGGCTCTCCTTTTCCTCGTTTCTTATCTGGCAAAATAACTTTCCACAGAAGATGACTCCTTCTGTAATGATAAAAAAAAATCTGGCTCTCGACTATAAAAAAAACGAGATGAAATTCCAAACATTTTCATCCGTTGGCAACTGGAAATCATGAGATGGCTCAGTGGGAATTTCTGTTCAAATCCAAGACATTTCATTCTGCTGAGCTGTGGGTTGGTTTTTGTTTGTTTGTTTGTTTTTTCCCCCTTTGGAAAATTTGCCTATGAAGTCCACTTGTAGGGAAGGAACGAAACCCACTGCCACCGACAGCCCCGTGTCTGCTTATCCCACCCAGGGCTCGGGAGCAGCCCTCTTGGGCTGCAGAGCTGGTTACAACGATGCCAAATATGCCGTTAAAAAAAAAAGCTTCTGGCATTTGTCTCCAAGGACTCCATGAACTCCAGGCTGTCCCTGCAACTGCTCACTGGCCATGAGGGCTCAGATGGGCACCCTGTGCCCAAGCCCCCACGCTTGGGCTATTTTCAATTCATTTATCTGCAGAACTGCAGCGTCTGCCCTTGGCTGGGGGGAGAGAGGAACGTGCCAAATCTCTGGATATTTTGCAATCCTCATTTTTCTGAGTCCTTACTGCACCCTCCTCTGAAAGCAAACAAACAGTCTGTACGGCAAAGGAGAGGGCTGAAACGCCGCTGGCTGCCTTGGAGGTGAAGGAGGGAGGAGAAATACCTGCAGGCTGCAGGGATAACCTCTCCCGGGTCACCCCGATGAGACCAGGAGAGGCTCAGCAAAGCGGAGGGGAACGCGGTGCAGGTGGCTCATCAGAGCGGCTTTCATGCTGCAAAACCACTTTGCCTCC
Source organism: Anas acuta (assembly GCF_963932015.1). Classification (NCBI taxonomy): domain Eukaryota; kingdom Metazoa; phylum Chordata; class Aves; order Anseriformes; family Anatidae; genus Anas; species Anas acuta. The sequence goes on from NC_088993.1 coordinate 16,063,140, forward strand.
ATCATTTCTCTGAATAGGGAATTTCACCACGCAGGGAGGAGCAGACCGTGTCTGGGCACGGATGCCAAATTGCGTTTTGATTATACCTTTAGTTGCCCAAATGAAAGGGACCGAAGCAGCACCTGTAATTTGGCTCCGATCGTGGAGTCCGGCTGCTGGAGAGGGCTGGAGCCGGCTGCTGGGAGCTCGCGGGGATCTGCACTTTCGAGAGAGTTACTGAGAGAAAACGCAAAAAAAAATAAATAAAATACTCTGGTGGGAAATTCTACTCTGTATTTTTCTTGACTGGGTGGGAGGAGAAGGAGAATACTTCTTAGAGGCTGAGTGTACCTGAGGACAGCTTGATGGAGCTCAGGTTTTTATCGATGGTCTCACTCCAGTGACTCTCATATGCTCCCCCCTATCATTTTATCCACACACCTGCATGAGCCTTCTGTGAACCAGGAGGGAAAACATTCATTAAGGCAGCAGGTGAATTTTTCCCAGTAGCAGGGGGTTTAACTCACCCAGACAACAGAAGCCACTTCTGCACTTTCTGCCCAACTTCTGCTGTGTGCACTTTGCTAAACCCGGGGCTGGGGACACCTGAAGGCATCAAGTGACCCTGACATTAAAACCAAGCGAAAAACTGAACCCAGAAATCCCTTGTGCACTGAATCTCCCATCTTTATACAATCTGGCTGGAGTTAAGTCAGGAACCAGCAGAAGGGAGGAGCAGAGGCTCTGTGTGGGATCTCCAGCCCTGCTCAGCATTCCCATTTTGGGGTTTTCATCCACGCACACATCCTAAACCCACTCAGCCTCTCCGATAATGTCACCAAAAGCCACGTTTGCCCCTGCACCATGCCTGTAAACCTGGCGCATTGCAAGAATCAGATTTCCCAGCTTTCTGAAAGGAAACGCCGTGGGAGGTTGGAAGCCGGTGCCTGGGGAAGCTTGCAGAGCATCTGCTCCCCTCCGACCGCAGCAAAGCCCATCAATCCTGCGGAGCAGCCAGCGCAGAAGTGCCTCCAAATCTGTATTAACCTGAGTTAATGTGGCAGCCCCGGACAGCACCGGCATACAGCTCAATCAAAGTGTCAGGACGTGAATGAAATTAGCATTTGATGAAATTGCGTTTATAGCCCGGCAGTGACAGCAAGGGCATGTGCATATGTATCCTCTTCTCCTCTCCCACGGTCTGTTACAGCAGTCGGAGACCAATTTAAGGAAGGCTCCAGGAGCCGAGCAGTAACAACAGATCTCACTTCTCCATCTTCTGTAAGGACACAGCAATGGTTCACTCAGGGGAGCTTAGGAGATATCTCCTGCCAATTAAACCTAAATATCTGCTCGTGCTTCTTGAAACCTGCAGACGGCAAACAGAAGAGGACAGAAAAAGGACAAACTTCTCACAGCCTGAATCTTCCAGCAACTTTGGTTCTGGCTCCAAAAGTCACGTTGACCTTTATGCTCACCAGGATGGGGCTGATCTTCGTCAGCCCAGAAACCGTGGGGTGGGACCGCTGAGATGTGACTGCACCACAGCTCACGAGTCTTGGCTGGGGAGCTTTTTGCCCAGGGATGCGTTGCCCTGCACAGGTGTACCTCCATCCTCGGTGCCGAGCTCCAGTCCTCCTTTGTTCTCATTAAAAACCTCCCATGCAATTTGTCAGCATGCAGGTAATCACCCCCAGATGGTGCGGAGCTGCAGACAGCAACACCTCAGCTTTTGCACCCTGCAGTTTGCCAACACAAAGCAGAAAAGGCTGCACACTGCAGAGGAAAATACATAGCACAGAACCCTCCACAGCCACCATAAATTCTTTTGAAATATTAATATTAATAATTAACCATGTTCCACTGCATTATCTCTGCTCATCCCCTTCAATGCAACTTTCTTGTCTCACAGATTTGAAAGTGAATGTGAGTGGCATAAAATGTTAATACTTAGGGACAACATAAAAGCATCCTACCCCTTCCTTTATCCGTCTCATGATTTATTCTGTTTTTACATTCTCCCTACAGTTGTTTTGCAACAGCAAAGTTGCATCTTCCACAAAACATGGATATACACGTCCACTTTGAGTCGTGACTAAGCAGTCCATTGAAGGATTAAAAATAAGGGAAAGAAAACTCCGATTCTTTCCCCACTGGCAGAACCCAGAATATTAAATTTGAGACCAAGGCCACAGTACAGAAGAACATTTTGAAGCTGCAGAAAGTATATGCCAAAGGAGACAAGGCTGTTTTGGAACACGGGGCAGTGGGAAGAATGTTTTTGTTGCTTTCCTCCAGGCACAGTGGTTGCAGCTTGCTGAAGCCGTTCCTACCCAGTCGTCACATTGTCCTGCTTCGGATGTTTTATCTTCATCATCATCAGAAGGGAATGACTTTGGTCTCTCCCTCTCAGCAGCTCCCTTATCTGCCCTCTGCATTGCTTTAATCTGTTTGCTTGTTTGTTTGCTCTTTCTCCCCAGCTGGAGACAGAGGTTGAACTGAAGAATATTTGCATTCCAGCTCGGAGTGATTACAGAGGCCTTCAGACCTCTTGGTCCCAAATGGAAAATCTTTGCATTTAAGACCTAGGCAGCTCAGAAAACCCTAAGATGTTCCGCAAAGCCACTTGTCCGTGGTGCCACGTGGCTCATGAACAGTGCATGAGAACAAGGGCTGGCAAACCCTCAGGGCAAAACAACCCGCCCTGCTGCATGGCAAAGCCTGGTGCTGGGTCTGCTGATCCTGATGCTTTTCTGAGCTCGTCATTTCTTTAATTAAAGTGGGATTGCGCCACTGCGGCGGGAGGGAAGCAAGAGCCTGAACCCCTTTCCAGGAATCCCGGGAATATTTGCAAGGGAGCTCTGTTTTTCGTTGGTTTGCAAGAAGCTCGTGCCTACGGAGGAATTTTACTAAAAATACTGGGAGTGTTTTGACATTGAATGGTGCCAGAAATACACCCGGCCCGCGGCGTAACGGAGGAAGCATATGCTGAGCTCCATTTCAAGGTCTTCTCCTAAAGCTGGGCTGGGAGTTTGGGGGTGGAGAACGCGCTTTAAAATAGCGTTTTGCAAAGTTCTGGGGAGGCTGCTGGCAACGGAACATGTAATTCTGGGAACGTCTTAGCAATTACAAAGTGACTAAGTGCAAGAGGAGGATTTCCCCCGTTACCTCGTCGGGGTTGCTGAACGTGGCGGCGCCTCCCGCCCGCCCCGTGCCCACGTCCCCGAGCTCACGACTCCCCACGTGTGCGCCTGCACTTGTGCGGCGCCATCAATCTCGTGCCTAATTGCTTCTGACAGCCTCCCATCGCTACCTAATCACTTGTCACCTTTAAGTGACAGTCTTCGCTTTGAGGTTGTGTTTTTTTTTTTCCCCCTTCTCTGTGGTGCGTCACCCACTCAATTAAAGCTCAGCTGCTCATCCTGTGAAAATTAACACGGAGACGGAGCTGGAGGCAGACAAGGGGCTTTGCTCTCCAGTCTGCTGAGCAAGGCTGAAGTGGACACCTGAGGAGCAATCCTGCCCTCTTGCCATTCCTTGGCTATGCCACTAAAAGCAGCTGATTTGTTTTTTTCATGAAAACAAAAAGAAAACCCCTCAAAGATGGTTTGTGGCTTTGCACCAAGCTCAGCCTCTCTTCTGCAGCACTCATGGGACCTGGGTGCAGCCCACATGGGTAAGAGGACATTTTGCAAGGGGAGACAGCCTGAAGCCCCTGCAGAAGAGGACCTCAGCTCTCAGTTTGCAAGGATTATTAAGGATTATTACAGCCTGGCACTCACTATTCCTTTTTATTTTTTATTTTTTTGGTAATTATGGGATGAGGGTCTTAACTTAGTGCAGCACATGGGAAGGGAAACAGCAACACTGCAGCCTCCCTGGTCTAATTAGTCTTAAGATTTGGGGAGGAAAAAGGGCAGGAGCATCTGCTCTTTTGTTAGGGAACCAAGCAGAGAAGGGGCGAGGAGACGCAGAGAAGGGGACTTCGATCTCTCCAGCATTTTATCTAAATTGAAGGTTACAGACTGACAGCTCCAAATGAGGACTTGCCAAGTGTTGGCCTCCTCGTTGTCAGAGCCTAAGAAAGCGTGACAGAAGTAGTGGGTGTGAATTTTAATGTTATATTTTGCCTGATCTTGGGAAAGCTTCACTCGTTTGCATTTGAAGTTCCTTAGCAAATTATTCTGACTTGACTTCTTTCTTTTTTTTCCAAAGAGCAACATCTGGAGTGCTACAACCACCATGCCAATTTTAGGCACCTCTGAAAGATGGGAAAGGGTAGAGAAGAACCTCAGTGGCAGACCTAAATAGCAAAAGCCATCCTTGTGCCCTGCAATCTGCTCTCACCAGCGTTACGGAGCGAAAAACAAGTGCCGTTTATAGGAGCCTAGGGCTTTAGCAGAAGCTCACAAGAGCTCCAAATGCATTAGAAAAACTAAAAAAGCTCTAGAAAAACTTTAAGGCCCCCCCGCAAGAGCTGCCTGCTCCCACAGCCAGCTGTCCCATGGGGGGACAAACACGTAGCCAGGGCCAAGAGAGCAAGGTGGGGGCAGGGTTTGGGGAAATGCCATTTCTCAAACTAACACCGTCCACTGCAGGAGCCCTGCAAACCTCGAGCCCCCGCCAGCCCTGCAGCACACAGCCCTTGCTGTGCTACAAGCCCATACATCACAAATAATCACCGTACGTGTCCTCAAGGTAAATCTAATCAACTTTTTTTAAAAAAGGAACACCTAGTTTCTGCGAATCACCTGGGGACAGCAAGCTGCTCTGGCTGGGTCTGACAGATCGAGCACATACAAACTTAAATGCAGCAAGCAACCCAAGCAGCTTCCAGATGAATCTGGAGGGCCACCCTGCAGGGGCTAGTTAATTTTTGAGTTTCCCAAGCCCACTTATAAGATCTGTTGCCATTGTAACTCATCCCAAGGAAGGCCCCAAAAGCATCCCCAGTGCTCACACTGCTTTTGGATGGAGCAAGCAGCTCCGACTCCTCCACTGCATCACCAGGGCTATTTTCTGCCTGGGCCGTTTTCTTCTTTACCTTCTCCACTGTGGTTCCTTTTGCTGGGTTAAGATTCAATGCTACCAAACAAAAAAGCGGTAGCCAGGTCTAATTTATTGAACCAAGTCCTTTCCACGGCTCTCACTGTGCACTCCGCCTCAGATGAACAATGAATAAGCTTAAAGAACAATACTCGCTCTTAATTAAATGGTGCTGCAAAAAATATGCATTGGTGTTGGCCCACGGCCATGCTGCTTAAGATTTATTAAATTTGACAGTTTAATATGCTCTGAATATCCGTGCTCCTTCATAAGTAGTGCTCAGAAAACAGTTTAAATATGCTTTCAATTTAATTATACTTCATGCCTACTTCCCTGGTTGTCAGCGGGCTGGCGTGCCGTGAGCTGACCTCGCCTGCAAGGCCGGGGCTGGGAGGGAGGCCGGGAAAGCAAAAGGAGTACAAAGCCACAGCAACGAGAGCCAGGATGTCCCCAGGGCATGTGTGGCAGTGCTGGCTCGTGTGACCATGGCCACCTCTATGCAGCCTCGGCCCAGCAATGCCGGATCCTGCAGCCCACGGCGCCGTTTTGGTGCCAAGGCGCTGAAAGGAGCGGCTGAGCTGGGCCAGCCTCGCTGCACAGTTGGCAGGCGCCGGCGGTTTCTGGCTTAGGGCCACCAGGAGACGTGTGGGTGCAAAAGGCTGTCCACATGGGACTTGCCATGAAGCCTTGCATTCCCCATGCCTCGTTCAGAGGGCCTGCAGCGCTGCCACACACGGGAATCTGGCCCCAGGCCTAGCAGCCATGGGGTCTCGGCCTCGATTCACCACACAATGGGGTGTACGTAGGTCCCACTTGGGTGCTGAGCCACCCACCTGGCTGCGGCCAGGCCAAGGCTTCAAAACAAAGCCTTTGGTTAAGCCGTGGGCTGAAAAGAGGCCCTGAGGAGCAGACTCAGCACTCGCAAAAACCAGGAGTAGAGAGTAACGTCCCCTTTCCCCCATTACTTGGAGATGTCTTGGCATGGTGACGGCAGAGTGACAAGGTTGCCAGCGCTCAAGGCACTGATAGATTAATTATTCCTGCTTTTGGAAGAGGGATATCTAATTTAATCAAACACCCTTCAAAAAGCACTAATTGCTGTGGAAGAGCCTATCATTTACCTAAAGGGCAGCAACACTCAGAGAAGCAGAAGAGGTGCCTTTGCTTTCATCCCACCACCATCACCTTTCATTACTTCTGACAGCTACTAATGACACCACGGACGCGGAGAAGCTGCCCCATAATTATGAACCATCTTTTAGGAGCCAGGAGAAGGCACACAAGAAGCTGACAACACATAGTAGTATTTCCCTTGGGTGTTGCGAGCTGGTGGCAGTCCTAGCAGTGACATGCATTGATCCGAGTCGCGTCCCTCTTTTCAAACCAGCAGTGCCCACATATTAAATTTGGGACCCAGGTCCCACCCTCACCCAACCCACGGCATGAAAAGACAAGCACCTTTTGGGAAGAATTGTCAGGACTGGGGGAAAAAAGCCCTGAAAAATTCTGCGTGCACATTCTGACGGATATACGAGGAATTTGGATTTGAAGAGCTTTTAAGATTATATCCAGAGAGACGGGTGAGCTTATGGAAGCAGACATAATAAGCCCAATCCCTAGATTACTTTACACCAGTGGAGGATTTTGGCCTGTGGCTTTCCTTTGTCTGTGAATTGCTACTTACTTTTACAGCGCTCTGCTATTACAAGGAGTGGTAATAATAATAATAATAACAACAACAAGTAGGCATTTTATTTTCCTAGCACCTTCTTTTCTACGTTGAATTTGCCATGCTCAGGGCTCACCGCCTGTCTGTGCTGTGGGCTCAGCTGTGGGGCACCAGCGGGGCTGTGAATGGGTTTTCTCCTCCACACCACTGAAAGGAAAGCTCCTCGGGGCAAGATTACCCACCCGCTCTACATGAAGGAAATGGGATGTAATTAGGTTGGGTGGCTGGCACGAGATCACACAGCTCCTGGGTGCTGCCTGGCTGCTGCAGCATCTCCCTGCTACAAACCCACCCAGCAGAGGAGGGCCCCTGCACCATCCTGAGAGCTTGGGGTGTGTCCACAACTGTGGCAATGCAAATGTCACCCCCTCCTTCTCCCACCGCTGGTCACCAACGAGCTGAGCTCTCCAACATGGGAATCCCACAATGTGATGTGCTGATGCATCACAGGCTGACAACATTGCATGGCTTAGCATGGTAGATCCAGAGATGGGGCTAACACCGACCACAAAAGGCTCTCCTTTCCCACCCTCAGCTATGGAACAGTCACATTATTGTGACCTCACGACACATCATGGGGGTTGAATTAAGGTCTGCCCAACCCAGGCCACCAAAATTCTTCTTTTTAAGGCCCAGCAGCCTCACCCTGTGCTAAATCCAATACACCACGGGCAACCAAACGGCCCAGTGTCGTCACAGCCTGGCCTTATTTAATCACGCTAAAAGCCACAGAGATAGCATTAGTCTGGATTAGAGACGAATAAGGCTTTTAAAAACAAACTCAAACCAAAACAATCTGCTTACAAAAAAAAAGCATTACAACGAGCAGAAGTCAAATTGTTGCTATCAATTCCACTCTAAACCAATAAAACTTGTAAAGGCTGAACTGCTGGGGCATGGGAAGGCTTGTGGAGGAGATGATCTTCCCCAAGCTGCAGCGTTTCTAATCATTCACAGGGCAGATAACAGGTAATTTGGGTTAATGCTTAAGACATTAAACCATTGCTACAAACCTTCCAATTTAACAAGCTTTGTGACAAGCAAGGGATAAAGCAGCTCAAGTTTATAGACTTTCAGGAACATTCGAGGTGGGGGTTGGCCTGTTCTCCCATGTGCCTGGTGACAGGACGAGGGGGAATGGGCTAAAGTTACGCCAGGGGAGTTTTAGGTTAGATGTTAGGAAGAATTTCTTTACTGAAAGGGTTGTTAGGCACTGGAACGGGCTGCCCAGGGAGGTGGTGGAGTCACCATCCTTGGAAGTCTTCAAAAGACGTTTAGATGTAGAGCTTAGGGATATGGTTTAGTGGGGACTGCTAGTGTTAGGTCAGAGGTTGGACTCGATGATCTTGAGGTCTCTTCCAACCTAGAAATTCTGTGAAATTCTGTGAAATTCGTCTCCCTCCACAGAATGCTATGCTGAGCCTTGTAAGGCAGAATCCTTTGTCCCGTTTGGGGGCTATTCCCTGGTAAAACAGAACTGCATCCCAGGCTCCAGTGCCTAAGGGCATCCTGAAGAAATAGGGCAGGTGACCCACAGAAATTATAACTGCACACCCAGCTTATCCTTCTGTCACTGTTCCCAGTTAGTCACTATTCATTTGAATAACCAAGAGACAGCAAAAACTTCCCCAGCCCTGAAAAAGGCACCTTGAGGCGATGCCTTTACACCAGGAGCTCACTCACCCCGTACCTCAAAGTGCCTATACATCAGTTATTCCAAACACAAAAGCATAATAGGCTTTTGTTTGCATTTGTTATTAGAGGATAATGGCGCTATTAACTCCATATTTTCATAACAATTCTCTTGCACAATCATCCAAAAGCTGAAGCAGAAATATTGGTTTTAATCCTCATTAAGACATTTTGTGCCCTGTACTCCTCAGGCCTCCTCGCGCCCTCCTACATTTGCAGACTTCCTCCTCTCCGGCGCCTTAGGAATTAAAACTGAATCACACATTTTGCTTGCCACGAAGCCGGGCTCATTCTGTCACATCTGCTGACTTTAAGAACACGTTTCCTAATTGGCAATTAGAAATCTCCTATTTTCTTGCTGCGGGCTGAGTTTGCAAACGTGAACTGCTGCCTCCTCCACCCGAACCGAACGTTTTGGTCAAGCTTGGATTTTCACTTCCCTCCTTCCTCATGCCCTGTTTGGCTTACCCTGCCCCAGACAGGCACACAAGCTGCCCAGCACTTCCCAATGCAGGGATATGTGCTTCCCACCTCCCCAGCACCATTGCCAGCACCCCAAATCCCCAACAGCTCCCTCCTCCTGGGGCTGCATCCTGTTCCCAGCCCACCTCGGGCTCACAACACCCTTACGGTCTCCCAGCGAGAGGCTGAGGCCAGGCATAGCTAAGCATGTTGCTGAACAAACACGGTAGGGCAAGAAAGAAAAGAAAGTAAAAGAAAAAACGAATTGGAAAACTGGATTTTCTTTTTCCGCTGTGGTTTTGTAGGCTATTTTGGCGAGGCTGCTGTAGTTTCCTGGTGCAGTACTAATAGCAGCATGGAATTGCTCACTACTGACATGTGCTACCGACGCATCAACTCAAGCATTTTCTTATTTACTTTTTTAAAGTCATTATGGGCAGGCGCTACTGGGGACAGAGTGCAACGCCCTGGAGCGATGCCTCATCTTTGTGCGCTGATACAGCAGTCGGACTCTGCCCTGACACTTCTGACATGCGACCAAACGGCATCAGGAAACACGGGGAAGAAACCCTCAACATGAAAATTCCCAATAAAAAGCTCCAAATTCTTGGGTGAAAAGTTTAACAAAACCCAATCGAGGAAAGAAAAAGGTGTTCACTTCATGAATCCCCTTCAGGATTTCCCTAACTGACATGTTTTGGAAAGGTGTATATACGAAGTGAATGCAAACAAAACCGTTCTGTTCAAAAGAAGTTGATGAAAAAACTCTTACCAGCCCTGCAGTCCCTGAAATTGCCTTTTACTTCAAAATCTTGGCTCAGCCTGTGCCTGAAATACCGCAGAACAGCAGTGGTTTGATTTTACAACCAGCGCTTGCTCTGATGCTCAGATCATCAATTTAAAAGCACTTTAAGACTGTCAGATGATCTGCATCAATATTATATATTACTCTTATCAGCAATGAGCGTAACGACGCTGAAAGCCTAATGCGACGGGAGAAGAAACACACGCGACGCATCGCGGGATGCCTTCTGCAGACAAGTTCCAGAGAAGTTCGCGGCGTCCTTGGCCGTGTGGCTGGGCCAGCAGCCGAGAGCCGAGGCTTGGAGGCGACCCAGCTCCGTCACGACGCGGCGCAGCTCCCCGCGTCCCCGGACCCGCTCCTCTGATTGCTGCTACGGGCTGGGAGCCGGCAGGGAGAAGGTTTTTTAGTTCTTCAGCATAAAAGGAGAAGGTTTGGAATTCCTTCTTGGAAACGCTTTGTGTCTAACGCTCTATCTCCCTGCGCCTCGTGTGGTCCTTGCTCCAACGAGGGGGTGATTACTGGTGCTGCTCTGACTTAAAAGTGCATGCTTCCCCCTCTCCCACGCGCAGAGGGGTGGGTAGGGTGCAAATTACAAAGAGCACAGCTCTCTCTTCATAAAAGCTCGCAAGCAGTTGTTTGTTCAGCAGCCCAGTCACCCCTGCGCTCCCGAGGAGTCCCCTGGGTTTCAAAAGCTGCCTTCACACCAAAGGAACAAGAAAGCCAGCCAGGAGCCGAGGCCTCTGGCCGGCAGATGTGTGTGTGCCTGCGACCGCTGAGCAGAGCACCCGTGCCACCGCCATGCTCCACGGGTGCTCGCTTTAAAGAGGGTTCGCGAAGGATTCCCACAGCCCCAGCCCCTTTTCTGTTCCTGCAGACAGTGTGCACCACCAGCAAGCCCTTCTGCAGCCCTTCACACATGCCCAATCCAGCCCCATCAGGCAAGCAGAGCCACTCAAAGGGCATTTATTCCCACTGAGAGATGAGCTCAGCATTTGTGATTTCTGCCCCTCACATTTCTGCACTGCTGCACTCGTGCGGGTCCTGCCTCAGGCAGGCACTAAGGCACGTGCACAACGTTCAGCGTTTCATGCTGAGATCTGCTGGGCTGGGCACAAGATAAGCTAAGTGCTTTCTGAAACCATAATCCTGCCGTACTATGGCAACAGAGATGCACAGAAGCTTTTCAGTCAAGTGGATACGGTGGTGCCCGGTTACCTCATCCGTGCTCCGTCAATAACTGCTGCGAAGATGGGAAATCACATTTGCAAGCCATGAAGTTAGTTATCACAGGGAAGCAGCAGCGTGCACGCAGCTGAGCACACACCTCGACTTCCCAACACCCCCGAAAGCCCCGACACTGGCTGATGTGTGTTTTGGGGGGCTGGTGAGAAGGGGACCTGCCAGAGCATCCTCAGCTTTTGACCTGCCCAGGCTTCAAGTGCTGGCCGCAAAAGCTGCCCGGTTTTCCTGGTTGCTTTGGCAATGAGCACGCTGAGCACTGCCCGCCCACGCAGGAGGAAATTCAGGCATTCACGAGACGGCAACGTAGGAGGCAGAGCAACAGCAGATAAATGCAGGAAATACTGCTGAGGAAATGCCTCCTGTGTCTGTCCTTTAGTCTGAGGCTTTGCTTTAAAGCACCGAGGAGCAGCAGAGGAAAAGGAACAATTTGTGGGAGATGCAGGCACAGTTAGGGCTCCCAACTTCAAACAGCCCGAGCTGATGCTCACCTCCAGTTTCACCTGTTATTAACAGATTTCTGTGTTGGTACTGAGTTACTGGGGTGCGTGTGGGAACCCCAGGGTGCTGGCTGCCCTCTGTACCCATGCTCAGGGCTGGCCTGTGTCTGTGCCATGCTAACACGAAATGTAGCACCATCTGATCCCACACATCCTGCCCTGGGACATCCTGCCCAGTGCCTCTGCCCGTGGCAATGCTGTGCCTCCCCTCCTGCCATCGACTGCATCCTCACCTGGGCTCCCCCATCCCCAAATCTGTCCCTCCCCTGCTCCAAGCAGGATGCCTGCGCAGCTCTTCTCACCAGCCCTCTGGAAAACCAGGGAAACAAAGCAACCCAGAAAACAACGACAAAAACTGCCTCTGTCAATAATCAGGGACCTGGATACCAAAGTGCAGATGAGGCTTTGCTTCCTGCTTGGAGAAAACATTTCTGGCTGCTTTAAGGCATAGGCACGAGAGGCACCCAGTGCCCAGGGGATGGAGATGGTGGCCACGTCCCGTGCCCCATCGGACACCGGGGGACAAACCACGAAAGCTCTCTGTGGTGGGCACAGGGACAGGCTGCTATCAGCCACCCAACGGTGCCTCCTGGGTTGTAAACCACACATCCCAGCCTCTATCCTGGCTGCCTTGAAACACGGAGAGCCACTGTGCTGAACGTATAGCGAGGAGCCCACTGGTGGACTAGCAATAACACTGCCACCTTGTGAGACCTTGCAGGGATAACAGACAGCCTGCGGGAAGGAGGAGGAAATCCAGCTCATGGGTTTGAAGAAAGGTGCAGATAGAAAAGGGCGGATTGATGTTGGAGAGGGTGCGGAGCCACACGTTCCTCCCTTTCGTTGGGGGAAACCACGAGCAGCTGCTCCTCCCTGCAGCACCCCACACCAGCTGCAGGGACACCTCTGAGCATCCTGCATGCTGTGGGATCAGGGAACCGCAGAGTTTGGGGCTATCGATGTGATTAACATGAACTAGAGTAAGCAAGAGGTTGCACGCACTGGTTTCAGAGGCTGCAGGGAACCAGTTTGCATCACAGCGGCAAGTTCAGGGTTGGCAGGCAGCAAAACCCAGTGGAAAATCTTTGAGGGTAAAAAGCCAAGTCAGAGGCACTGTCAGCTAAGAAATGCAGGCCAAAAACCCCCACAGGCCTTCAACTTACTGATGGTTTTACCCCAAATGCAGGGATGCTACGGGATGGGCACAGGGCTGGGTGGGTGCAGGGGGGTCACTGGGGTCACGCTGCTCGACCTCTGCAAGCTCAAGGTCTCTGCAGAGCACGGGGATAACCAACGCCCGCCCCAGCCCCTCTCCAGATGCCTTTGAACCACTGCAAATGGAAGCAAAAAAAAAAAAAAAAGAAAAAAGGACAAAACGTGCAGATAAAGCTATTTTATGCGCAAGTTGCTGCTGAAGAACTATTATCAGTGTTCTCTGCTTTCATCTCCCCTCGGTGCCTGCTTGTTCCAGATGACTGAATAAAATAAAACCAAAATAAAATCAAAAGGGTGAGACCAAGAAAGAAATGGCTACTTTCAAATACGCCCAGCTTGATGGTTTCGAGACCCAGATTGTGCCACAATGGGATGGCCTACATTTCCCAGATGATTTTTTTTCCCCTCTAGTTTCCCTGACTGAAAAAAAAAAAAGAAAAAAAGAAAAAAAAAAGAGAGAAAACCCCCAGTCCCACTTCTCTCACTTTCCCTCAAAGCAGATGGACAAATTAATAAAACGAGCGGCTGGTAGAAGGAGAGCAGAGCTGGCAGGGAGCTATAATGAACCCAGATTGCCACGGATTGAACATGAAGTTCATTTTTTTTTCCTCCCCCTTGCTTTAAAAGCTTCTGCACAATCATTTTGCATGCTCTGGCAGTCATCCCCCTGGCCGGGGAAGGCTGTGCTGGGCAGCCTCGTGGCACCCCACGAGCACCCACTTGAGCTCACAGCAAGCACAGAGGGGTCCTGCTGGGGGGTCCCATTGGGAGGGACCCTCCATGGCCAGGCAGGGACCGAGGCTGCCCTACTCCATCCCAAAACCCCAGAGCAAGCAGCCGGTGGGGATGCCTGGGGAAATCCAGCCTCGTCCTCGGCAGCCGGGGCCGGTCTCGACTTACACGGTAAATCCCAAGGGTTCCCCCGCGCGAATTCCCCGGCACCGCACAGCGAGCATCCGATCCTGCAGATTACTCGATACTTGCAACGTGTCAGAGCTAAAAATACCGGCAGCCTGAACCCCTCCTGCCTTTGGGAAATAGGAAGAGCCACGCGGCGAGCGCGCCAACGGGACGGCGCTCACCGTGTAATTAAGCGGCTGGCTGTGGAGTTCAATATTTCTCCTCCACACTGGGTGATCCGCATCTCAAAGTGTTACCAAGGGAACGCTGCTGGAGCGTTTTAAAAGTACCTGACAGCAGACAGATGGGGTGGGTGGCACGGGGCACGGGGGCGAGGTGAGGCGGCTGCTGCTGCACGTCTGCCCTGGCGGCGGGTGAGCCTGATCCATGTCCTGGCAGTGGCTGGTTGTGCCATCAGGTCACCCCAGAAACTGCTGCAGGACGTGGTGCCAGCCTTGGAGAGCGTCCTGACCCGGCTGCTGCCTCTTGGCTTTGCTGCCGTCCTGCTCTGCTCCACCACGGTGCGGGACAAGCTGTTGACTGCGCAGCAGTGAGCTCCGTGAACATGCCTGGATAGCCGGGGATGGTCCTTTTTCCACTCACAGACAGCTCCGGGTTTTATTTCTTAAACATCAGCTCAATTCACCTGCTGTTTCCCATCTCCCCAGTTCAGTTCTCCTCCACTTGGCCCTCTTGGAAAGCCCGGTTAAAGCAGCACTTAGCTGGATCCCCAAATCACCCAGTTCATGTTCCATACTCAAAAGCACCTGCTGGGAAAAGTGGAAACAACGAGGCTCCCTCCACTTGTAGGGCACTATGGGACCCAAAGCTGGGCTGCAGGACTTGGAGGGAGGTCCTGACCTCACCTCACATCAGCAAGCTGTCGGAGGCTGGATATTGCCAGAAAGAACAAACCCAAGCAAGCGAACCCACCTGAGCCAAGCGCTTCCTTCTCCTCCATCAGTGGCCCTTTGGGTGGCCAAGTCCTTTAGCACACGGGGATGAGAAATTCACCATACCCACAGCCTCATTCATGCTGGAGGGCTCCATAACTCCTCCCCAGATGCCACCAGCAGCAGGGCTGACCCCAGGTGAGCGTGGCCGTGGCAGCCTGCAGCCTCCTTCCCCTCTGTCGTCGGAGCCACAAGTCAGTTCTATCGCTCCGCACGACGTGGTTTATAGCAGGCTGTGCTCCTCATAATAAGCCGTTTTTTAGGACTTGGCCACACAACTCCTATTAATGTTAAAGTGACTAATGGACAGAAACCTCCCTGGGCATAAAGATAGGAATTATCTGCTCCTCTAAGTATCTCTTTCCATTGCAGGCTGTCAGACGTCGTCTTCACTCATTGCTTTACCTTTCCACCTCGCTGTCACGTTCTTATTATATTATTTTCTTCTCCCCAGCAGAGTTTCCAAAAGAGTCCCCAGTGTCTGTGCAGATGACAGCAGCTCCTGCCAGGCTGGTGGCATTCCTTCCACCCGCTGGAAGGAAAACTGTAGGTTTTCTGCCAGGATTTGGCCACCTTCATCCACCCACGCACCAGCTTCACCCCAGCCCTTCCTCATGCTGGCACTGGGGGCTGGAGTCAGGAGGACAATAGGGTCCCAGGGGCTCCTGCAAACCAGTCACCCTTCTGAGCTTTTCTGCTCTTGGTGGTGTTATCTGACTCAAGGTAAAAGCGATGGACTTTGATTTGTGTCTTTAGGCAGGCACACTCCTAACTTCTGTTGAGCAGGGAGAAGAGGGAAGAAAAGAGCCTGATATTATACCCTTATCTCAGCAACAAGGGTCAGCAATCCTTTATACTTGACTAGTGACATGGCTTTCCCTCAAAGGCTGAGGGAGATATAATTTCATTTTGCTAAACAAGCCCAGAACAGCTTTGCAGTTATCTCTGTGCTCGACACCGGGAATGCGAATGTGCTCGGTGGCAGAAAGCAGCAGCAGTGATGGAGAACTGATTTACCCATCGCTTCCCCTGTGAAATGTTAACCCAGGAGAACCCGGCCCAGGAACAAGGCAAGGACTCTTCTTAAGAACCCTCAGTGTGGTTAGAGTCACTCCTATGGGTCACAAACCTCGTTATACGTATAGCCCATATATGCACCTCATACTTCAGGATGGACTTCTTCCCACTGTCCTAAACTGATAACTAATGTATTGTATTGTTTCCATCCTTATTTCCCCTCTTTCTCTATTACAAGGAGTTTGCCCTTCAGTAGCTCAGTTCTCATCATAGCAAAGGTCATACATTTTCTGAGGCAGCTTTTACCCAAATGAGGGAGAAGCGGGTTTGTCCGGGAAACAAAAACCTACGTGATGAGCTTCCTCCTCAGAGAAGAGCATCATTACTCACTTGAAAAATGTGAAACCATTTTCAATTGGTTCTGCGTGATGTTTGGGGGCTCAGGTTTCTTACAGTCAGCGTTTTTGCCTGAAAACCTGAAATGTTCACTGCCTAGACTCCTTTCCTTTGGGCTGCGAATTTCCGTGACAAGAAAACCACCGCGACCAACTCCATCCTATCTGGAGTGCTTGTGACGAGGCTGACTGCGAGGTCTCTGAGGAACAGGCTTATTTGAGGAGCTGATACTAGCTTTTTATGCAAACAAATTAAAAACCAGGCTTAAGCAGCTCAGAAAAACAAACAAACATCTCTCCCCTAGCACTGGAGGAGTGCGGTGGGGATGGCAGGAGAAGGAGGCACCTCCTGAGTCATGAAGATGCCCCACCAAAGGCAAACGCACCACGCAATCCCAGAAAACCCCGATCCCCCCGGAAAAGAGCACAGCTCTCCCCCTAAACTGCAGCAAGAGAAAACTGCAAGTAAGCCCACATCATGATGTGAGCAGCCACTTGTGCTTCTCAGCTGCCTCACAAGGTGCTGCTCACGGTTCCCCTCCCAGCCCAACGCATGCAGCGGGACCGCAGCTCGCTCTCGGGATAACTGGTCTGAGAGAAGCAAATGGTGCCCAGGAGGCATCAGGCTGGGCTCCCCTCCTTGCACACACACACACACACACACGCTTTTGTTCCCCACAAACATGCACCAAAGTTGAAGCCAAGTCAGGCGGCTCCCCCTGCGCAGCTCAGGTTTGGGAACACGCACGAATGCAACGCGTCTGCCCAGATCAATTTGTTACTCTCAAATTAGGCATTTTGTCAGGACTTCCCCCCCAGCACCACTTTCTCCTTAAAAAGGGCGTCGGACTGGGACACTGGGCTTGGCAGACCCAAAAGGGACAGGTTTTGCCTTTGCTTGAATCTTGTAGGAGCTCTAGAAACACCAGGGAGCACCTTCAGTACCGGCAGCAGCCTTGGAAGACCGCTGAACTAACGAGGGAAGCAGCTAATAGGAACAGTGGTGGGTACTTAATTAAAACCTCACACACAGCCAGATGACAACAATTATTGGTGCTGCTTTTTTTTCCCTCTACTTAAATAAGCCTTTAGCACCTCAAAAATCGAAGTAAGGAAGACCTGCGAGGTACACAGATCAGAAATGTGCCCGAGCAGCACAGTCTCCTTCCCACGGCACAGCATCCATCTCCTGTCATGCCATGGCTTCATGCCCTGTTCCCCCCAGGGAAGGTGAGGAGGCTGCAGGTTTGTGGGATTTGGAGAACTTTGTAGACAAAGTAAAGAATCTTCTCAGAACAGCTGAGGTTCGTGTCCCCATCACGAAAAGAAAAGCAGCGGAGCCAGAGGGACACAGCCTGATAAGCAGCAATAACAAGCTGTTAGCGCGCGTGGCTAAGAGCAGGGTGCCCTCGGATACAGGGAAAAAAAAAAAAAGCAGAGCAAGTTAAAAACAAATTTAACAGCCATTGCAAATAGGCCTCCTGGTAGATTAAAGTTCAGGGTGCGAGGAGGAGGGAAGGGGAGGCGAGGGAGGCAGGTCCTTGTTCACCAGCTCAGGCTGAGCTTGGCACAGAAACCAGCAGTGGTGCAGGGAGCACCGGGGCTTGTTAGGGCTTGAGCCTATGGAGATGAGATTGATTCTCCCAGCCTTTCCCTAATTATGCACCTCTGATGAGCTTTGTTTTGTAAACCTTGGGAATCGGTCTCCCGAACACATGAGCGATATCAGGCTCACAAAAGCCAGCCAAGCATCTCGAGCCGTTCGATTCACCACTCCCTCCGGACCTGGGCACCGCTGTGCCTGGCACTCGGCTGTCCCCGACCCACAGCCGATCCAACAGCTTTGCCCAGCCATAAAAGAGGCAAAAAGGAAGCAATACCTGCAGAGCCCTCCCAACCCAGACAGCAATGTCCCAAAACTACAAGAAACAGCTAAAAAACAGCTGAGGAATTCCCTGGCAAAGGGTGGAGGCTGGGAAGCGCAGGAAAGCCCTAAAAGATAGCAGAGGAGTGGGAACCACATATGGCAGTGATGATGTGAGTGCTGCTCCTGGAGAACAGGCCCTTGCCATTAAACCACCCCAAATTACAAGCTGCCAGAACCTGCTTCACGGATGTCGATGGCCTGATTCACACTTAGCAGTTTGTGATTATTCTGAAAGTGGCCATGGAGAAATGGAGTGCTGGGGTGCTGCAAAGCCAGAGCCTGCTGCTCCAATGGTGGTCTCCTGTTTATGAAAGCCAATTTTCCCCCTCCGTGCTTAATACAATTATAGGTTTTAGAGAACCATCTCAATCAGCATCCTGCAGAAGAGACTACCACAGTGCTACAGCCGTTGTCCAGAGCTGCCCATCCAGCTGGATGCAGGACTTCAGATGCTGGAGAACCCAACATGGATTTACTTAAAGCCTTTCTTCTAACTAAACCATCCCTAAATTCTTCAGGGAATCCCTGAGTCTTCCCCTCTGCCTGTTTACCAGGATTTCATGATTTTCCCCCTGTTCATCAGTACCCATCGGTCCCAGAAAGCCCCAGGGCGGATGTGGTAGCTCCTAAAGGAAAACCCCAGGAGCAGCATCAGCTCCCTGCTCCCAACCTCTGCCCAGGAGAGCTGGGAAGTGGCAGGGGCAGCCTGGGAGCACCCCGGGTGGTGTCTCCCCGAGTCCATCTCACCAGACAATCCGTCCAACATGTGATTTCTCTGGGCCGTGCTTCCACTCTTTGATAACGTATTTTATGTTTAGCCTCCAGCAACAGTGCTCTGCAATAATTACAACTCTTCAGCAAGGCAGCTCCAGTGATGTTTAATGCCAATTACTTCATAAGCGCTGTTTAATTAATGCTCCTTCCATGCTGCTCTTGCCTCTTACCCTCTGAAGAGCTGCAAGGACCACTGCCTCCAGCAGGCTGCGTGTCGGTGTGCCTACATGGGATAATTCTGGTCACTGCTGGCACGGAAAGCTGCTGGCACTAACCTCGGGCACACATACTGGAAGGCAACATCAAGGTCCTGATTTTTTTTTCAGGTGCTTTGTTGGGGCTTGTAATTAACAATATAATCATTATCTTCCTGCAAGCTGAATGTTTTTCTATTCCAGGTATTCAGAAGCATCATCTATCTTCATTAGAGGACCTCATAAAGAAGTTCCCAACTGAAGACCATGCTCCCACTGAGCCAAATGAGGTTTCTCATCATTTGATCAATTGTGTAACTGCTTCTGAGAAAAACCCGAAAGTGAGCATATTCGCTCTTCTGTTCAATCAAGGGATGATTAAACATCGCTTCCTGAGCACAGCATCTGCATCAGAACGAAAAGCCCTTCAGGAGAAACACGGAATGGGTTCAAAATGGTGCTCTGCAATCTGCAGCTCAGCCCCGTGAAAACGGGTGAGAAATGGTGGGAAATGGGAAATAGCCCTGGAAATACCTACCAACCCATAAAAACAAGGGCTGGTAGAAACAGAAGTGGAAATATGGCAGGTATCCTAGTATGAGGAGGATTATAGGGTAAGGAAGAACTAAAAAAGCCTCTCACAGGTCATCCCTGAGCAGCCCCATGGCACAGATGGGGAGCGCGATGCTCGTGTGGAAACGCAGCTCTCCGTGGGAAGGGAGTGGATTTGCAGCCATATACACCTGAGAAAAATTTGGCCCTTCATGTGTTATTCTGTTGTTTAAACTCAGCTTGACATTTACTCTCTCTAATGTCAGATCTTTAAATCTAAACACTTCAACAAGATTATTTCCCAGCCTTTCATTTGCCTTCCTTGATTAAGGTTAACTGGTCCCCCCGGTCTGGGCCAAACAAACATACGTGAGCGGTGTCGAGCCATAGAGAAATTCAAGGGATGGAAGAGCTCCTGGTACAGCAGGTAGCTGTGACCTCTCCTCCGAGAAGCCCCGGACCACGGACACCCAACAGCTGGAAGATGGGAGCTGGAAGAAGAGGTTCGAAGCGAGCTGGAGAGCCGGGAGGGCAGCAGGGAGGAAGGGCTGCGGGAGAAGAAGCTGCACTTCCACTCCCCTGGCGAGGCAGTGGGAACAGATGGCCTTTCCACTGATAACGTTTTATCATCTCTGGTTATTTAAAGAAACTGCCCGAATGCATTTACCGAGACTCTGAAAACCATGTTTCACAAGAATACAAATATATAGAAGATAACGGGTTTAACCTTCTGCCAACCACTGCCAAGGAGATCAGCATCTGAGGCAGCTTTGCTAAGAGATACCGCAGGAACGGCACTTCCAAAATCCCAACTACACAGCAGCTTCCAATTCAGAGCACCCCCAAATTGTCTATACCACAAGAAAGCAAGAAACTTAATCTTGGTGCCTTAGAAAGAGGGAGCACTCACATTCTGGGACACGACTGCAGCAGAGGGAAGACCCCAATCCACTGCGATTGGAGACAACAACTTTGTTTAGAGCAATCCCAAATGTAAAGTACCTGAGTAACGTTTCACATCTGCACTGCACACCCATACTGAAACTGAGTCTTTCACCACAGATAACCTAGAATAAGCAGAATCTATGCCTGTTCTTTCTCCCATTTTTTTTTCTCTGTTTTTAATAAAGACTCAACAACCAAAACACCACCCTGGGAATGCCGGAGCAGGAATCAGCGGTGCTGCTGCAGAAGCCTGAGCTCTTGCAGCAGAGCCCGTTCCCCATGAACTAGTGAGCCCAGCCACACACTGTGAGCATCTCGCATTTCTGATGGCATTTGCCTGCAGCCTAGGTGCCAGGCTTTCCTTCCATGCATCTTCTACACATCCCTGCACCACAGAATTGAGTACTCCTGTCCCAGATTTAGGGCATCCCGATGACTTCTCTCAATACCTTTTCAAGGGATTTTGGTGCCCAAGTCATTTTGCTCTTCATAAAGCTGCATCCATCTGCAGCTGCATCTGGTGGCGGGTGGCCAAGGAGGAGCCACCACGTCCTGAGAGCCACCAGGCAGCTCAGTGGGACCAGAAACAGGGCCGTGAGGATCTCCTGTCTGCCCCCCACCAGGGGTAGGGATTTCCCGGCAGGAGGCTGAGCAGGCAGGAGAAGCCAAGAGGAGATGCTGGCTGGGTTCGCTCCTGGGAGGCGGCACGGGCGAGGCCAGGAGTGAAACCCGCCACCGGCGGTTTTTAAATAGGCAATTTTGGGAACTGGCTGTGATTTTACCAGCTGGTTCCACCAAAGAGGAACAAACTGTCTCCAGCCCAACCCAGAGAAGGAGCCTTCCCATGGCTTACAATGGAGCTTGAATGAGGAACCGCATCCCAGGGCCATTAACATGATTTAAGAATGTGCTTTCAATTTGGGGCCCCAATTCTGTCTGCTCCTAGCAAGTGAGAAGTCTGGTTCTCGGCATTTCTTATTTAGTCTCCCGGTAGAAACAGAGCAGGAATTGCATTCATCCAAGATTCTTTATTACTCGGGTTGCTAAGGCTGCCTTGTAGTTGCATACCCTTGTCAGTTCAAATTTCTCCACAAAAATAATTAAACCGAGTAAAAATTAGTTTGCGCGCTGCAAAAACCCCGTGTGTTTATTTTAAGGGTTCACAAACTCCGGTGCCTCGCTTTGTTCGTCAGTCCTGCGGGCCGCATCCTGCATTCCTTCTGCACCAGCGCATAGGCTAAGTATGGAGCAATATTTGCTTGCTGGATTTATCTCCTTCCTCGCTGCTCCGGCTCTGCCCCGCGCCCATCCACTCGTCAGCATGGGAAACTCGAGCCCGCTAAAAGTGCACTTTGACAAATTCAAAGCCAGGTTTGAGATGCCTGTAATTGTTTACGCATGCCGGCGGGATGGGAAGCAGAGGGCTGGATGCAATTCCCACTTCAGTGGCTGAGTCACCGGCTGAAGCTGCAACACCGACGTCCCCCGAGCCGCCCAAACAGCACCTACCGGAGGAATGGGGCATCTCTGAAGTCAGTGTCACCCCCTCCTGCGTGTTTATTATAGAGTTGCACAAGTATTTTTAAAGCACTTTGGTGCAAATGTGATAGGGAAATGCTGCTTCATAGCATGAAGCAGCAAGTCCCTGCAAGAAAGACCTTGGACCAAGTTCTGCACGCATCCCCTTGCAAACATGGAGATTTATGAAAACACTGTCTTTAAATCGCTTTTAGGACCACCATATAATTCCCCGAGTAAAATAAAAAATAATAATAAAAAAATAATACATGCATCTCATTTTTCTTCTTCTCTACCGTGTGACTTTGAAACTATGCAAAATATTGCAATTTAAATGACAGGCCCAATTTTGTTTAAAAGGGGGAAAAATGAAAAAGCAGGAGTTGAAAAAATAAATATAGCGAAAAATAAATACAGTGATCCCAAATGATTTACCAGGGGAAAAAAAGCCCTACAGGCTAGCTCAATCTCGCTTTTCAGCAGTTTTTCTGTTTGGGGGGTGAAGAAGCACAGTGTATGGTAGGTACTTGTCTGATGTATTGATTTAATCAAGTTTCTGTTTCATCTTTGTGTTGTTACCATAGTTGCAAGCTGCTGACAAGGTATAAAAGCAAAAAAAAAAAAAAAAGTCACATATGCATAACAATCTATGAAGTTCCCATTTTATTGTTTAGAGCCCAATTAAATATGTTCCCAGAAGGTTTCTAGGGAGGCTGGTTTCTAATCACTCTGCAAGGGAGGTACACACTTGCTCTCAACCTGGCAACACAGGCAGGTGAAGTGCAATCGTTAGAGCACTGCAAAAAAAATCAGAGCCTGGCTCAGAAACGCCGCCACCGCTGCTACCTCTTGATTAACCCAAACCTGCTGCATCTTTGTGTTCAAGCCTGCTCCATGGCAATGATCTACAAGCAAAGCGCAAAAACAAAGTCACAGTCCTGGATTGCTTTTTGTATTATTTGTGGCTCCCTGCCTAAAACATCCTGCTGTCTCCAAGAGGAATGCCAAATCCGCTGGGAAAAAAGGCATGGCATTTTGAACTCTGAGGACAATATAGTTTTGACCTAGCTCATGGGTGGGGGAACTTATAAATCCATCATGTGCATATATACGTGCATACGTATGTGTATATATACATCTCCATATATATACATCCCTATGAAGGACTGTATTTTTAAAAATAATTAAGAATTGAAAAGAAAATGCCATATTGGTTCATATTTTTTTAGTTACAGCACCTTCCCTCTGCAAATACAGAACCCAAGGCAAGGAAGGGGAACGGCTCATCGCAACCAGACCGAGTTTCACGCAATTTGTGCAAGTCTTACATCGGTGTCCCTCGCTTTGCAATTACTGCAGAGCCTCCCTGCTGTACTTCACCACACACGTCCGGTCCCTCTGAATCCAGTAGGACTATTTATGGGCGTCAATGCAAACAAGAATTAATCTTCAGCGGACGGGGACTGGCTCACATTAAAACAAATCGGGACTTGCTCCGTGCCAATGCGACTCCCATCGGAAAAGGCAACTTAATTCAAACGAAAAGTTTGGTATTTTGATGAAAATCTGGCTCTGGCCAGAGGAAGGAGCCCCCCCAGCGGTGCAGGGGAGGCGAGGCGGGGGCCGGGGGCAGCTCAGGGCTCCCCCTGCACCCAGCAGCCGCAGGCTCAGCAGCCACGAATTCTTGTTCCCTTTCCAGACCCGGATCCGAGCAGCAGCCTGCCTCGCTGAAACGAGCCCAAAGAAATTAAGAAGGGAACTAAAGTAAAGAAGTGTTTTTTGTTGTTGTTTTTTTTTTTTTTTAATTTTTTTCAGCATGTCAGTTTTTGACGGAGGAGGTATCCTTCAAATAACTGCACGGAGCCAGGCGAGCAATTAGGGAACACGTGGGGCCGGATGAGAGCCAGAAACCACCCCCCAAAAACCACGCTGAATTCAAAGGCGGGCGGCGGTTCCGATCCCGGCATTTCAGTTCCGAGCCCCCCTATTTTTAGGCACCCGGTGGCCACGTGCAGCCCCCGCCAGCACATGTGCGATTCCTTCTGCAACAACCCGGGAGCTTCCTACAGCTGCAGAAGCCCGGGGAGATAAATGCGCACGCGGAAAACCCCCTCCCACGACGGCACCTTCGGAAGTAGCATTTTGGCAACCACCCGACCGAAGCATCTTTCCACGCAAGCACCAGACTGGACGTTCGCTCCCTGAGAAAGTCACTGCGACGCCTCCCAGCTGCCTGCAAAACCTCCACGCTGTGCACGGCTGTGTAGGAGCCCCAAAAGCAGCCAGCCCAAAAGTGCTGAGGATGGCCCCGGAGAGCCCCTGCCAGCCCCAAAGTTTGGGGCCAGAGCTGGCTTCCCCATCCTGTTCTCAGTCACGCTCTTATTTAGTATTTTGCAGGTCAAATGGGAAGGGTTTCCCCCCTTAAATATATATTAAATCTAAAATAAATTATAAAAATTATATATATATTAATATATAATTATTAAAATATTAAATACAATAAATTGAAGCTCAGAAGCCTAAACATGAACCTGCATTTTGATAAAAAGGGCTTTTGCTGTCGTGCATCAGAAATGGAGGCTGTCTCATGCCCTTCTTGCAAAGCTCTTGATTTCACGCAGATCTCAGCAATTGCCTCTGTTTGAGAGCAGGATTTTCCAGGCAGCCTCAGAGCTCAGTGCTAGCACCGAACAATTACCAAGAAACAGCCTGGATGAATACGAAACTACCCCCTTTAAAAGCCAAAATGTTTTCAACTTGAGCATTCAGACACACATATGCATACACATTTAGTTTCATCGTCTCTCTTCTAATTCAATAGATTTTAACTTCAATTTAGGGGAAAACACTGTACTTTAATTTAAAGGATTTATGAGGCTATCAAAGAGAAAAAGTTGGCAGCTGGAACCTCTGGATATTGTACTTTTTTGAAATAAATTAGGAAAGAAACACAAATGTGGTAAAAGCAGCAGAGCTTTTATTTCCTCCTTCCCTTTTATACTTTTTTTCTCTTTACTGGGTGTTTTCCAGTGAGCAGAAAAGCACTAACGCTGCTCTCTGGGCCAGGATGCTGAGCGTGCATTGGCAGTTTGTGCAACCTCCCAAAAAACAAGACATCTGATTTTCTGACCGGCACCCAATGGAGCTGGAAGCCAATGTTATGATCATGAATCACTGGGGACTGCTGCTGGCTGAGCTCTGCAAACCCTAAAAAGGAGTTTTTGAGCTTGAAATTGTTGGGTTTCTAATGAATGGATGAGCTGGGATGGGGAAGAGGCTTCACTTGGATAACGCTGACTGCATATTGCACGTGCCCAGGGGTGTAACAGATTGACTGTGGGCAAGGAGCAAGGTTTAGTGACTTTTATCAAGAAACAAACAGGTCTTGGGAAGGCTGCCCACCACCTGCACCATGACAGGTTTCATCCCTGAGCACCGCCACCAAGGTTTAGCTAAGGCAACAGCGCTCTCCTTGCACCGGTGCTCTCTCTGCTCCCCTGCGATGGATTTTCCTAACGCTTCACACATGAGTAAGTTAATTAAGTCCATCGCTGAAGGAGATGCATCTTTGTCACTGGTGGGTTGTCATCATTTCATTTCTCCTTTCTTGGAGAAACAAATAAGGAGTTTTGGGGATGCATTTGACCGATTCGGTCCGCTTTGATGCACCGGAGTTCAGAGATTTGTATCTATCGATTGCCAAAGAAAAGGGGCTTTTGTTGGCTGTAAATTGGAAATGCTCACATCCACATGAGCCTACTTCATTATTGCAACACTATAATTATATCTTTAAAGTTATCCCTCATCAAACTGCAATTTTGCAGAGCATTAATTAAAGAGCCCAGGCGTCCAGCAGAACAGCCTCCACTGATCTTTATTCTCATCCACCTCCCAAGCCCACTGCCCGCGAGGATTAAAGCCGTAAGTTAAGGTTTACATTTAAATCTGACACAGGGCAAGGAGAGGGAAATGAAGACATCGCGGCCGTGCCTTGGGCCGTGGTTAATGAGCTCCCTTGGGAAAGGTGCCTGTGCCTGGGAGCCAGCAAACCGAGCAGGGTGGCAGCATCCGTCCCTTCCTGCCGTGTCCCCTGTGACACCGCTCCGGGGCCAGCACCAGCCCAGGGCATCATCGCTCCTCCTGCCCACAAAGGGAGAAAAATCACAGGATGTGGGGTGGGAAAAGAGCAAAATCGGAAAAATGCATCCGGGGGCCGGGGGCGTGCGAGTGGCTGGGCTTTTGTACCCCAAGCCTGAGCGAGGACCCTCCGGTTCCCAAAAGGCAGCGCGGGCTGGTATTTGTGCTGCTCGGGAAGGGATTATGATGAGTCACCCTTCAGCAAAAGTTCATGCCGAGAGGATGGGGGGGGGTGCACCAGGGAGATTTCCAAACATGGCAATGTTTATTTTAAATTCAAGCTGAAGTAGATATTCTGAAAGATCTATAGAAAATATTTCCTTGTGATGAAGCTCGCTGGCTACTGGATGTCACCCGTGGTCCAAGGAAACGGAGCTGCGAGTGCTGCAGAACACGGTGCGCATGGGTGCAAAAATAACCCTGGCAATGGTTTCCCTTTTTCCAAAGCATGTTCTCGCACCAGAGGCAGGTATCTCGTGGGCTGTCCACTGACAAGGTGATAATTTGCCCTGCCTAAGCATGCCAGGTGTTGTGCATCACCCTACAGATGCCTCCTGAGCTGAAGCGCAGGCTGCAGTTGCTGCCTTTTTGCAGCAGGACCCGTGACCCAAGCTCACTTCATTCACATCCCACCAGCACAAGGCTCCCAGCTCAGCATCCAACCTTCGGCTCCAAATCGTGGCACAAATGGGGAGGACAATGATGGAAGATGCCAAACCCCAGCAGCATTTTTCTGGTGGGACGCAGCTCCCGGTGGGCACGAGACTCCTGGGGTGCAGGGAGCAGCCACAGGGCAATGTGCAGCAAAACGTGGCCAAACCCAGAGCCTCAGAGCATGAGGGGCGAAGCACAAGGTGAGCAGCTCCCCCAGGCCGGGTGTGAGCCCTGTCATGCTCTTCACAGTGCCTCGACCCCGGCGTGTGTGCACACACGGCTGAGCGGGATCCAGCAATTAGTCATCCTGCAAACAGCAGGTGCGGTGCAATTACGCTGTGATACCTATAATTACTCTTAATTCATTTAACCGGGAAGTTCACTACCTGATGGAGAAAAATTACACGGTGGTGCGGCGTGGTTAGCGTACCTGGACCCTACGTGCAGGTGATGCTCAATGATCTGTTTGCGTGATGAACGGCGATCACAACTGTGGGATGCTCCAGAGCTGCTGCCCACCTGCAGCCCCACGGGGAGGTCTCTGGGATGCCCAACAAGGTGCTAATGAGGTGCTTTAGGTCATTTGACCCCCTAACTAAAGATTTAAAAATCTCTAAAGGCCAAACCCCATCTAATTCCTCCCTGACTACAGATCCAGGGCACAGTCATCACTTTGTGCAAAACCAAGCTTTTAGCCTCAGTCAGCAAACAGCACGAGCCCAGGCAGCAGCATCCAAACGAGCAGTCAAGGCATTTTTCATGGTTTCCAAGGTGGCTGTGGGGTTTCCTACCTGAAACCCCATGTGAGAGGTTTAAGGAAAGTTCTATGGGCTTCAGCAGGACCTCAGAGGTCTACCTCCACGTGCTGCCGAGAGCCAGCACTTCTCGGCACAGCGCTTCCCACCAAAGCTGTCCTGCTGTGTTTGCACTTTCCTACACAGGTCTCTCTGCCTGAGTAGCATTTTGTGCCCCTGCCCCACGCATGGTGGCAGGGGGCTGCACAACGCCGCTGCCATCCTCCTGACTGGGGGCACTGGTGGGGTTCTTATGGGCTGGGAGCGGGCAGGGAGCCCGCCTGGCATTCCTCCCTAGTGCATTCCTTGCACGAGGGCTGACAGTGACATGCCAAATCCTCCCCCCAGGCAGCTGTCCCAGCACGAGATACCTTCCCACTGCACGGCATGCACTCAGCAAGGAGCAGGGCTGCTTTTCACACTGCTTTTTGTGAGCATCACTGCGCCGGCGCAGCACGGCCCCTCGTCACCGAGCGCTCGCGCTTGGCCAGGGCCATGCTGGGGGATCGCTGCCTCGTTTCTGGCCCTGAGCGAACGCAGCTGGAGACCCTGGCACGCAGGAGTCCCCCACAGTCCCAGCCTCGACCAGCTTTTGCAGGAGCTTCTGGGCTTTGCAGAGGGGGAGCGGGGAGCCCCGATGCTGCTGGACCCCTGGGCACGTGTCCCTGGGGAGCGGCGATGCCGGGTCCTGAGGCTGGAGGAGGCTGAGCCCCGTCAGCTGGAGGGGAGCCACGCTGCCATGTGTGTCTCGTATAAAAGGAAAGGTTGGAGGAACGCGGGGGGAAAGCGAAACCTTCATGACAGTGCACATTTGACCTTGATATTTTCACTGTCTCAGCCAAGGATTAAAGCGCGCTATCGAGTTCCTCTGCCTGGGAGAGCTTCAGCGTCCCGCGGCGGGGCTGCGGGGGTGTAGGGTGTCTGTGCAGATGTCGAGGCCGCCGAGCTCCTGGCACACAGGGCAAGAGGAGAAAATCCTCTCTGCACCAGGATGCCAACGGAGCCTCGCTGCTCCCACTGTTTTGAGAAGGCATCTCCCGGCTGCACAGCTCCCCCCTGCTCTGCTGACCCATCTGTGGGCACAGCTTCTGCTGCCGACTGCTCATTAGCTCCAGTTAATTACCACTTTGCTAACTGCAAACCTAGCAGTTCCATAAACACCCTGTTCGTCTGGGTGAAGGAGAAAGAAACTCAGCAGAGAGTTTCCAGGCAGAACGCTACTTGGCACAACTGGAGAGACGTTTCCCTGGGCTCCCAGCCGGGACCCGGCAGAAGATGAGGTCTTCCTGGGAAGCCCGGAGGCACAGTTACTAAATCCATGCTGGGTTTTGGGTAAGTCGTGTGCTGCTCCAGTTCTCCCATATCTCAGGGAGATATTTACGGGCAGCGGGGTCATTCCTGTACTTAACTCGAGGCACACACTCAAGTTTCTTACTTGCCCCATGTGGTTCAATGAATCACTTATATACACGTGCATCCCTGAGAACTTCACACAGACACCGAGTACAACCCTCGTGCTCCTCCCTCCCCTTTTAAGTCCCTGTTTGAAGGCAAATTTGACATTTACAACTGGAAGCAACTGGTAAGGCAGCAGCCGGTGCTGCCACCCCCAGGGTTTGACTCACCCTGGGTTTAGCCCTGACCCCGTGGGATCACCATCGCCGTGACCCCTTGTTTCATGCCTGTCACTTCTTCCCTGCACCCTTGTTATATTACGGGAGAGATGAGGAATGAAAGAAAAGCTGCAGCTTCCAGCAGAGAGATGCTGGCTGCCAAGCCAAGGGTGCTTCACGTAGATCGAGCATGCTCGGCATGCTTTGCTTTTCGCTCCGTTTCACAAAAGGGAAGTTTTCTCCTCTTCCAAATTTATTTCCAAATAGACCCACCCCCCATTAATGCCGCAAGGCTCAAAATGAGATTCTCCCAAGTGTTGCCTTATAAGTCCGGATTTTCAAGAAGTTTATAACTCGGCACCGAACACACGTGCTCCTGACCGACTTTTTCTCCCTTTCCCCCAACTACTCCGTTAACCGCTTCCCAGCTGTGCAGGAGGTGAATGGGGACCTCCTGCTGCCTCCCCCAGCCCCAGGGCCTGAGCCCCCTCCCGGGCACCCCAGCAGCACATGGCATAGAAAGCCCTCACCTCCCCTTGCCCCCTGAGTTCTTAAAAAATTCCCTTAGTTTATTTGGTTTTAATTGCCCAGGATTATGGCAGGAGAAGGCTTTTCAGTGGCATTTTTCTGGCGCTTCCCAGCTTTCCACGGCGCACTCGCTCTTTTCCCTTTGGAAAGGCAAGACTGAAGACATCAAAATGACAGCCTTGGAAACCCGGGCTGTCCTGTCATGCAATAAATCTGGCTTCAGGGCTTTTTCTATCACATAAATGCTACATCAGGCATTTTTGGTCCTCTACAGTCTGCAAGATGCCAACACAAGAGCACAACGCTGACACAAACGGTATTTCGGGCTCTGGCCAGCCAGCCAGGAACCCCTCCACATGTCCGTGCTGGATCCAGCCCCAATTTGAACAGCCGGGGGGGGGTCTGTGGGTCCTGAGGCTGCACCCAACCTTGCCGTGCTCTATCTCGTGTTCACCCCCATCAGTTTTAAAGCCTCTTGAGAGCCCAGATTGTTTTCAACAGCCATCAGGCGGACGCAGGATTTAGATCTGCTGGTGATAGTCGCGGCACGCAGCATCACTTTAAACACTCCTTTCGACATCCATATTCACATCAACACGGAGGGGCCCCCGCGTTACTCGCTGACACGATAAATAATATGTAAAAGCACCAGAGGAGACGTTCCTGACCGCTGAGTACCTGCTTTGTCTCCGAAACTGCACGAAGATGTTCTCCTGCAATAAATGCAGCTATCGAGCGATGCCTCGGACCTGGCTGAGGAGCGGCTGTACGGTCTTTGGCTTCGTGTCTAACACAAAGTGACAAGGCAAATGTGTTTTTCAACACCAGAAAAGTTCCCTGTCTTCTAATGGGTGCTGAGTGGGTTTGTCTGGCCTTGCTGCAATCCCTTTTTAACCTGACTGGGACTAGGTTTGAACTCAAGAGGGTCTAGGAGAAGTGGTGCAGGGTGAGAAGGTAAGGAAAAAGAGGAGGAAAGGAAGAAAGGAAAAAGCTGTTTTTTTTTTTTGTTTTGTTTTGTTGGGCCCAGATAGATGCAGATTAGGAAAACCACCGTTTATCAGCTTAATCCCTTTGTCTTCCACACCTGAGTTACCCTGGGTAAAAACCACTACCAGCGGGAAGCCCCGAAAACACAAGCTGCAAACCAAACCGTGGCGCTCCTGCTGGTGTGTGGACACCCAGCCTATCCCAGTTACCCCCAGTGCCACCAGTTAGCACTGGTGAGGCACCCACAGTGGCAGGGGTCACACTCCTCCTACCCAAATCGCATGCAGGATGGGAATTTCAGCCCAAACCCTCCTGCCCCAGTGGGCACAGAGGAGGGAACCCAGCTCCTCCGGCACAGCTCGGTGTCATCTCGACAGGGAGACAGCGCCGGGCTTTTGTTAAGACGCGTACGAGACGATGAGTCAATAGAATTTGATTATAAGATTAATATTGAAGAATGCGCTCATTAACCCTGCTGCTCACAATGACGGGATGTGTTGCCAACTTTCTGACAAAGAAACGCAGGAATTAATTTAGTGACTAACTACATGGAGAATCGCATTACTCCGGTATTCTCCCTCTGTCACAATGTGTAAACACCCCTAACAACACCAAAAAAAAAAAAAAAAGCAGGCAGGATCAGCCTGAGTTGTGCCGTTTGCTTGTTAAAACGTTTTTTTCTGTTTCTTTTCCTTTTTAAAACCAGTTATTAGACAACTCCAAAGAACTCTACCCAAGAAGAAGTACTCCTAGATGAACCAGGGTGCAAATCCTGGGATCAGAAAGCCCAGCAGAGGTTTTTGGTTAATAACCAACACCAGGTCCGTGCTTGGCCTGCCAACACGGTTGGCTTTTGTCTTGGTGCCACAGGAAATAGAAAAGCAAACCTGGTTATAGCAGAATAGATGGCTCGCGTCAGAGCCAGCTTTGAAAGTGCTGCTTTGCTTTTTCTTGCCCATATTTTTAATTCTCAGGTACCGTGGCAGTCAATAGTTCAAGGCTGCAAACTGAGTTGCTTCAAGTCAAATATTCAATAGTTATTAGATAACTTGGGCTGCGTTCGGTGCCGCGTGTAGGTGGGTTGCCAGGTTATGTGCTGCACGTAATGCCTGAAATCACATTTCATGGGGTGGGGAAAACTCTGCCATGGATAGCCCGGATCCACGGCCACGGGCTTGGGCAGGCTGCCACCAACACTCACAGACTAAAATAGTGACACCGATTTGGTGGGCTTTTCCGTGTTCAGGTAATTTATTGTCGCACATTTTAATAAACTCAGCAAAGAGCAAATTGCTATCGCTGATAGTCCCCTGGCACAAAAGAGGGTGACGAGGAAGTAAGAGCTGGCTGAAGAGCCTGTCCTAGGAAAATATAAGCCACACAAATGTTTGCGATAAGCAAAAAACAGGCAGAAATTAATTCTCAGGTGAAGCCAGAGCAACCTGCAAAAACAAAAACGCCGCAGACTTCCCCAAACCCAAACAAAAAATTCCTAAATTATGCACAGTGTAATTCCCATTAGTTTGTTTTACCAACTCAACGCAGAGCAAACAGTGTCCAACCAGCCCTGCTCTCTGTTCCGGAGGCAAAGAAAACAAGATAGCTAAAACCTTCGTGGCCTTGACATGTACCAGAGAGGAACAAACCTTTGGGAAGCCCCAGCAGGGCAGCTTATTTGTCCTTATTTGTCCTTAGGGCATATCCGATGGCCCTGCTCACCCCCCAAACCTGAGCTGTTGGGTCTCAAAACCCTTAAAGGCCATTTAAAATGGCACTTCTCTGCTCGGTGGCGAGAAGCATGGGCAGCAAGATTTGGGGGTTGGATCCCCCAGCAATCACCACCCCTCGTGAGCCCGCCCCAGGGGATGCCCCACGTGTCCTCGCTCCTGCCTCGCCTTCACACCTTGGCCTCCCGATGAAGCTGAAGATGAAGGCAGCGTGCCTGCCTCCAGCTTTCCTTTTCTTCTGGTTACTTCTGCGTTTATTTTTCCTAACGCATGCTACGCTCTCGATTTTATAGCGCCAGATATCGTAAGCTTTGTTTACCTCCGCTGAAAAAGCAGCCAATGAAAATAAGCAGATGAGAGGAGTATCTGCTCGCTCACTGGTAGCTAGAGAAGGTCCATTTGCTTTGCAAAACAGTTGGCTGCAGAAAAAGCACTCATTAAAAAAAAAAAAAAAGGGAAAAGAAAACTAATTTATCCAAGCTTTGCCGTTATTATTTTAGTTTGTTTTTCCATCTACACAAATCTGATTAATTTTAGATGGGAAGGAAGTGTAACAAGAAGTGCATCAATGCGAGGTAAGGGGCACTTCTCGGCTGGGTGCCCCCACAGCCCCCAGCCCAACCCCTCCTGCACTGCTCAGTGACTTCACGCAGGAAAAGAGGAAGGGAAGAAAGGGAGCAGCTGCTCTCCGGAGAAATCCCGACACAGTTCAAGCAAAGGATTTCATATCTGCCAGGCACCCCAGCTCAATAAACAGCCAATTCATCTGGCTCGCTGCTGCTGCTGCCTGGCAATATTTGCACTAAGCTGCTGCATCCCCCCCCTCCTCCTTACTCCTGCAAGTAATAAAGGTGACAGCTCTTTGCTCCAGTCACGGGGCTGGTTGCCAGCTAAATAAAACACTCCTTTAAAAAAAAAACACACAACAAAACACCCTACCAGCCTGAGCATCCTCATTTTTGTCTGTGCCATCGGTTGGAAGCCACCTCCGCCTGGGGCTGCTGCCTTGAGC
Organism: Anas acuta; assembly: GCF_963932015.1. Lineage (NCBI taxonomy): Eukaryota > Metazoa > Chordata > Aves > Anseriformes > Anatidae > Anas > Anas acuta. Next base: position 16,096,434 of record NC_088993.1, read on the forward strand.
CTCGAGCTCCCTCCTTCCCTTGGTGCTGCTGCTTAGGGGCAGCCCGAAGAGACCCAAAAATTCCCCTTAGCTCCTACAGCTCTGTCACCAGACCATGTCCCAGCCCCATCCTGGGCACCGCAGGGGTTTTGCAGGCAGCAGGCGAGCGGTAGTGCAGGGAGCACCGAGGCAAAGGCCATCCTTGGGCAATGCTCGTGAATGCGGAGAAGCAAAAAAATCTTAAAGGATAATTTTTTAGATTGCATTATGAATGGGAAGCTCGCAAGCTGGCTGCAAGGGGGAAGGAAAGTTAAAATTAGGATGGGATTTTTTTCCTGCTAGCCCTTATTAGGGAAAAGGGCTGTTTGTAAACGCTCCCTGCTCCTCGCCATCTGAACCCAAGGCCTCTGGCACATGGCCATGACCTTCCTCTGCTGTCATGACACGAACTCTGATGTCACAAGTTCAAGATTACGGCATCACGAGCCAAGCTCATATCCATGCAACAGCTACAACCTCCAGCCAGCCTGGCCTGGCACAGTAACTGACTCTCAACAGCAGGGAGATGAGGGAACAGAACAAATATCATTGTCCCTTCGATGTTTTTCCCCCCCCCCCCATTTTTTTGTGCACTTTGGGCTGAAGGTACCCTCCCATTCCCAGCACAGCCCTATTTAAGGCTGCTGTCCCCTACACCCCGATGAGAAAGCCGGTGGTGTGTGAGGTTACATGCAGCAGCACCGAGCATCGTGCATTAAATGTGCTGGAGTGGATCAGGGCAGGGAGGCGGTGACCCCCCAGGCCACAGCTCAGAGGTGACATTTTGCAGCCTCAAAGCTCTGAGGTCACACAGACACACAGCCCCATGGATGGGTCTCCCACCTCACTGCCAAAATACGGGTGGGATTCTCTGAACACCCCAAAAACCCTAAAAATCACGTGTGCTATTAACAACGCAGAGGCACGGATGGCTGAGAAAAACTTGCCCTACCCTGTGCAATTAGTTTGGCATCGAAAACAACAACAGGGACCTTATTCGAGCCCTTCCAAGCACTTTAATCTGAAACACACCGTCCCCAAGGATGCCCCCGACACACCGGCGGCGGGCAGCAGTGATGCCTGCCCGTCCCTTCCCTGTGCTTCAAAGCTTTTGTCTCGCTGCCCTGCGAGGCTCGTGCCACTCAGAGACACGCTGGCAGCCACGGAGCCGATTTAATTGCTGCCATCGACTCATTTCCAGACAAACGGATTCATTCACGATGCACATACGCTGTGAACATGTAAAACATCCTCAAGTTCTCACAGTAATGCACAAAGACTCCAGAGCTCCGGAGAGGGGCGGAGGGGGCTGCTGTTTTTTGGATGACGGGATTCGTAGGGCTGAGCACAAATTTCCCACCCAGGGCTTCGACGGTGGGGGTTGCTAAATGAAAGCATTCGTGCAGAGAGCCTCCTTTTCCCTACATCTGGCCGCTTCACCCTAAACGCACAACCCCCGGCGCAAAACAAAAGGATAAAAACAATTTTGATGAAGTCAGAAGATTTTGCAGTAATAAAATCTGCCTCTACATTTCCTTCGATGGATATGAACTGGAGCCCTGCGTTCATCCCATTGTAAAACTGCCACCCGCCTCCAAACACGGTTCCACAGCTTATTCCCGTTACGTGACAGCCCCATGGTTTGTGGAGACTCTCCTGCCTCTTCTTCCAGCCACAGGTCCACAGAGGGCTACAAACTGCTGTCCCTGGGCTACCACCGACCTGAGTTGCAGCAGGAGAATGTATGCATCTGCAGTGTGCCAGCACAGACAGCATTTTCAGAAACTTCTTTCATCCTTCATGCAATGATGCCATTGCAGGGAGGTAGCATGGATAGAGCTGTCCCTTTCACACAGGTGAAAGCACGTGCAAAGAAGCAAGAGTATGGGGAAAAGGAGAAATTCCCCTTCCCCCCCTTCTCCCTATGCCCTCTTAGTGGTCCGATCGCAGACACGCAGTGCGCTCAGGATGCAGCACGGCATCGTTGTGAATGTAAGGGCATAAATGCTAAAACGCAATCTCTGCAGATGCCAGATGCTGGTCGCATCGCATCAAACGAGATACGGATAGTTAGCTTCATTTACTGGAGGTGGAAGCAGAGCTTTGTACGGCAAAGGAAGAACGAGAAAACCCTTAACAATGAAGGCTCAGCGCCCAAATTCCGCCAGCTCCCGCATCTCAAACAGGCAGAGGTTTCTTCCTTTCACATTTCCACTAATGGCACGGCTACTTAGCAGCCAACTTCCAGGCGGGTTTTTATATGAAACAGCACCGCTCGGTATTCCTAATAATCTTTTAATTTTAGAAGGAGCCTGTTCCCTGCAGCTGCGAGCAGGAGCCTGTACTTGCACGTTTATGCAAAAGTACTGGGATGCTGCCACTGTTTAGATTAGAGTCCTACTGGGAGGTTTCTTCTGGAAACACCCCATATATGGATTTTGCAAAGGGAACAAAAAGAAAGAAGCGAGTGGTATTTGGGGCTCGGCAGCCACGGGCAGCCCCAGCCCCGCTGCGGGGGTGTCCTGGGGGAGCTCCCCAGGGTGGGAGTGGAGCAGGGCCTGCAGAGAGGGCTGCAGGGAAGGGAGCAGGGGAGGAATGAGGGCAATTCTCTGCCCTTCTCCAACAAATAAATCCCTCCAGTGATGTCCCGGCATCCTGACTGACCGCAGTGTCGGAAGTGAGATCTGGCAGTTGCAGGCAGCAGGGCTGGGAGCAGCCTGGTGAGCGCTACGGGAAGAGCTCGAGGGCACAAGCAGGGCTCAAAACCTCCCCTTCCTCTCATCTCACCCAGGCACTTGGTACTTAGTCCAGCACAATGAAAAGTGCAAAAACCCGGCAAGGGGTCTCAACAATCCCACACTGCTGCCCCAAATCACATCTCCACCACCATGGACAGGCCCACGTCACAAAGGCTCCGGAGCCTCGGCTCAGCCCAGACATCTCCCTCAGTGCCCGACATGGCTCGCTTTGGCAGAACATCCTTTAATATCTATTACCCAACTCACCCGGCGACCGAGGCCATTTCGCATTCCTGCCAAAAGCAGAGTCAACATTGAATTTGACTGATTAGGTCAAATGCTTTCGAGTACTTGGGATTCATGGCGCTTCCTCCTCAGTCCATAAAGAGGCAAAGAGAAAAGCCCAAACGATGCCAAGGAAGTCCCACTTTGAGCAGAAATGCAGCACTTTTCCCCTATGACCTCTGTAATCTCCTCTCTGCTCTCTGAGTAGGAGAAATATGGCCTAAATGCCACCAGGGCCACATTGTGCTGGTGACCCTCTTCCCATAGTGGTGAGATATTCTAGATTAACAATAACAGTTTGTGTATGACGAGGGCTAATGAAATCCAGCCCAGCCTTTGCTCCACCACCGCTCACAGCTGACCTGAAACGAGGTGCTCAGCACCAACACAAGGCTCCCACACTTCTTGTGCTGTCCAAGTGGATGCATCCTGACCCTTTTGCACCAGCACAGTGTGTGCAGCTAGGAGGGGGACACATACCTACCCAGCTTTCACCAGCCTGCCGCAGCAGCACCCGAAAAAAGCATCAAACCCCAAATGGACAAACCCTCACGTGTTCAGCCCCAGGGACGAGGGAGGAGATGCTGGATCAGCAGCCCAGAGGCTCTGGCCTACAGCCTACCCAAAGCGCAGGGCTCGGAAAACGCAGCACCCTGCTCCAGATAAGCCCTATCCTGGCCTGCGTCAGCATTAATGGCTTGTGCCCCGTTACAAATTGCATTCTGATAACAAGCTGCTGAAATACCAAAGTTTTCTAATTCTTTGCTTTATCCCTGCTCTCCGCGTGAGCTATAAATAGCCCTGGCATTTACAGTGGTACAGCCTGCCTTGTTGAAATTTGATTTAAAAGTAAAATTGGCCGGACTCCTTGTTAAATTATCATTGTTATTCATCTTTACAGATGTCCTCCCCTCTAAACACTGTAGCGCCTGAACTTGAAGTTAAGAGCAGAGACGTGGGGTGAAGTCACTAGAACAGACCTCAGGAATGCCGCACGGGTTGGTGCAGTTCCTCCGTCCAGCCGAGGAAGCCCTGACATCTCCTTACAAACCCTTGCCATTGCGTGTCCTGCTCTTCCCTGCAACTTGGGACCCTGCACAGGGGGAAAGGGCGAAGTTTACACAACGGAGTGTGGCTTTGCAAGAGATTCATTAAATTGTGGAGGAATTTTACTCAAGGAGGGAAAAAACAAAACTTTCATTTCAGAACTTCTTACCCTGCAAAGCGTGCGGTTTCTCCCTCCTGCTGCCACAGCCAGCAGATAGCTTTAAGCAGTATTTTGGCACCTAACGGAGGCATTCCCAGTGCAGCTCTCACTATTAAACTCTTTTTTGGTCTCTACAAGAAGCCAACGCTGCTCTCCCACTCCCAACGTCCCCCACGGGCAGGCAGTGCTGTGACTTGGTGCTCTGAAATTTCCTCGCAAAGCTGTTTAACAGCAGCCACTGACCAGCAAAGCCTCGCGGGGTCAGCGCCGTGACTCAGCTCTGCGGTGGCTTTCCCAGTGTCACCAGCCCTGGCAGCCACATCGGCACCCGGCCAGCAGGCAGCCACGGATCGTGTTTCGGTGTCCCCCTCTTCCTAAAATACACGGCCACGAACGAAAGCACCCGTTCATGTGCTTTCCCTGGTAAAGAGTAAACCGCCCTCGTTTCTGGGTGAGACTTTCAGCAGCATGAACAGCCCCCGTGACACCACAAAGGTCTCCAGGCTCCATCTACGCACCAGGTAACCTTCCTGTACAAAGGGACGTGGGGCATGGGCGCTTTCAACCCCCAATAAATCACTTACTCTCAAGCCTCCAACCTGCCAAGGAAGGACGGTCAGACTCCCCCTCCCCAGGGAGCTGGGAAGACAAATACATTAAAAAATTGTGAGATACGGTGTCAGCGGGGATTATGAAAATAACTCCTGGGCTCTTTGCTGCTCCGAACCTGACCTCAGAGGCAGAATAACGGTAGTCAGCGCGTGTTGACACTGTGGGAGACAAATGCATTTATTTTAAAGGACTTTCTGGGCTCTAAATTGCAGTCTCCGTTCCTTGCGTACATAAAAGTCACCTCTCTGGTTGGAGGAGTAAGCAGGATCAGCAGTATCACAAAGTGATACGCTCCCTTTCTTGTCTACATGTCGGCACTTGCTGTAGCTTTCTCTACACACAAACATACGTGCAGGGATGAGCATGCGTTCAAGCATCACACAAGTGTCTGTATTTGTTCAGTAAGAAAAGGTTACGTCTGTGAATTGCCACTCCACCTCCTTGTAGCAGCAGCCTCAGGAACTAAATTATTCTAAAGCATGCATCAAATCTTTGCGGTTCCAGCATGTCCCCGGGAACAAAGCCCACACTGCCCTACTTCTTCACTGGGAAATGAAGGAGTGCTGGGCACAATCCGGCAGGGTCTCCCCTGAAACATCTCAGAAATGAAGATGGATTTTCCCAGCCCTGATTTTCTCTATCATCTTCCCCACCACTGCCTTTTTCTCAGTGATGTTCTTGAACTCTTGGCTCAACAAGTGGGTATTTAATAAACACACACAACATGCACAGTGCTGCTCTTCTTAACATGGATTTTTAACACGCACAAGAAAAATCCCAGGGTAACAAAATACTCAGTAATTAACAAAGTTTTCTTCCTTCCCTGAGGTCCTGTCAACTCCCAGTATTTTACTTGGATTCGTGTTTGGGTTATTACATTTTGAAGCCCAGTCCCTGATAGTCAGGCAACAACATGAAAATCTTGGTTTTCCTCCTGCTTCTTCCTCTAGAAAACACCTTCAAGCTCCCACGAGGGCAGAGACCAATGCTCGAAACCCAGAAATCTCATACTTGTAAACTAGGCTGTGATTACTTCTTTTTTTTTCTTTTAATACCACGGTGCAGCAAGCTTACCCAATTAAGGATTAGCTCCGACAGTTAAAGATTAGCTCCAAGAGAACAACTTTTACATGCATACATATGCCTAATTCCAGACACCCAGCACATGCTCAGTTTTGGGGAGACCGAGGATGCCATGGGGTCTTGTGGGGCCCTGGGGTGGGCTGGCAGAGCTCCTCCAGCCCGGGCTGCACTGTGCCGTGCACTCGCAGGGCGCTATCTGGAGGAGAAATCAAATCCAGCTGCAGCCCTGAACAACAGCCTTGTGCCAGGACCATCCTCCTCTCGGCGCTGAATACTTGCCTGCCACCACGTCGTGGGAGACAATGGATGGAAAGGATCAGATAAAAAGTGGTTTAATTTTATAAGGCTCTCCAGCAGCCAATTCACGTTTCGGATCAGGTGTTAATTGCAGCTCTAAGTGTCTGGCGCACGCGGTGCCAGCGCAAATATTGCAAATGTCACATTATTTTTGTTTAGCGGGTGAAACACACCACACTCCTGTTGGAGGAACCCAGCAGAGCTATTCTGCCACCAGACTTGCCGAGAGAAGAGAAAAAAACAAACGCTGCCTTTAGAAACTGTAAAGAGCCGGGGACTAAAACGACGAGCCAGGAAAGCCCGCTCAAAAAACTTCAAGGCAAGATGCTCAGAGATGCACAAAGCGCATCTGAAACAAAATGAAGAAGGTTTTAATGCTAGCATTCCTCTTTCCAGGCATATTTCCTGCTGCTGACTGCGGGCACTGCATGGGAAGGTGGTCAGAGCCCGGCAGAGCAGCAAGAGGTGCAGCCCCAGCTGTGTTCAACAGCTGAAACTGCAAAGTGGGAACCTGCAGGCAGCCGTTCAGTCCTGTGTCACAGGGACAGGGCAGTTTTTTTGCAGTTTTCTGATTTTTTAGTTTCAAATCAAACAAATATCTTGCTTCCATTTCATTTAGGCTAAGCCCTGTCCCACCAGGAGCAGCACGGCGACCTGCAGTGTTTTGCTGCTTCCTCCCCCAGCCTGTGGGTATAAATAGTCAGATACAGCATGGACATAACGTTGGATCATTTTACAGGGGCTTTGGAGAGGAAAGGGGGACCCCTGCCCAATGCTGCAGGGGGTCTCCATGTGCATGGTGCCTCCCAGAAGCCAAAACTTGGAGGCAACGCAGGGCCCAGCGTCCTTTCGTGTTTCATTGACCACCTTAAATCATGTCAGCCCAAGCTTTTAGGCCCAAAACAGGTACAACCAGACAAAAGACACAGAAGACACCACAGCCAGGATACAGAAGAAAACGACCCCCATTTCTGCATGAATTATGCAACTTCCAGTCCAAGAAATAGGGATAGAAACTACAATTTGGAGAGCTCTTTCACACCTAGGGAGCAGGGGATCCCACACCAGCAGCAGGCTGCTTCTACCAACAGGGAAGCAAAGGAGAGAAACCCTCTGACCTGCTCCACCTCAACGATTCATTTCTCTTTCTTATTCCTAGGTCAAAAATCCTCAAATTCATCCAAAAGCAGAGAAAAATGGATTTTATGCACACATCCCAAGTTACAATTCAATGACTGGGTGAAAGTTGCAAGGTGGTCCCCCCGGCCCGAAGCTCCGTCAACAGAGCCCAGGGTGATGTCAGGACCAAAGCGATATCCCAAGCAGATTTCCACTCGGTTTCACAGCCAAGGGGCTTCCCTACGTCTCAGGGAAGCTGATGGGGTTTGCAGTCCACCGAGAGGGAGCCGTGGGGGCTGCCCTGCTCCCAACCGCTTCGCGCTGCACAACTCTCCCCATTGCTTTTAATTAAAAAGGGAAATTGGGATTTAGATGCCCGCTTTACCACCGGATCAGACCTGGATTTAGAGCTAAAGATGGTTAAAAATAAATAAATTCAACCGCACACAATCTGTAACACGCCATTTGACAGGATTAAAAAGAAAAAAAGAGCACATTTTAAGTTACATTCACACAATTGGACATGATCAGGTTGGTGCATTCTGCACAACTATCACCCTTTAATTGATAATTAACTGGTATCTTCTCCTAGTGTGGTTCAATTTGAAGAAAACTCAACTCCTTGGTCATTTTTCCTGCTCCTCCGCTGAGCAGAGACCACCCTTTGCATCAATGCTGGGCAAAGGGTCACCTCCAGCGATCATTTACCTGCATCCCTCCAGCCTTGCAACCTGCCCAGCCTGGCTCAAAACGTCCCCAGAAATGAGCTTTCCCCATCTCTTTGCTGGGCTATGGGAAGCTGGTGCTGTGCTCCTCCCGGTACCTCTTTCCGTGCAATTTTGCTTCCATCCATTTCATTCCCCCCCTCTGTTGTCACTGCATTTCTCCTAAATGCTCGGTGGCTCCGCAATTCCCTGCTGACAACGTGCCCTGTGCTCAGTCACTCACTGAGGCTCTAGATATCGGTTTCAATTTTTTGCCATTAAAAGACATAAGCGTTTTAATGAGTGCAAAATTTGATTAATTCATATGAAATCACAGAACACCCTGGATCTGCTCCTGGTCGGCAGCCTTTGCTGGGTGATATGGAGAGGGCTGACCCGATGCCACTGGGACCGAATTTGGTCTGTTGTTTCTCCCATGCCCACGCAGCCACTTTTAATTATCTCCACTGAGCTTAAAAAGAGCAATTTGTGCGGCCACTATATGGATGCCAAGCTGATCCATTTATTCAAACATAAATCTTTCATGCTTGCTACACAAGAGAATATATCTTCCTATCATAAAAATTCATGAACCAAAAAAAAAACCAAAACCACCACCATACAGATCTGTCAATTAAATTAAGACAGTCTTAAAAAAATATAAAAATAAAAATAAAGCAAACTATTCCATCACAAAATACAACCAACATGAAAGGCTTTGGATAGCCAAAAATCAACACCCACGCAGGGCTGGAGGCTATCCAAGACATTTCGAGTCGGTACCTATGCGTGAAGAGCGAGCAGCGCTTGCCTCGTGCTTTGGCACTCGGAACAATATCAAGTGATCTCAACCCCTGTTAATTTATTGATGGGAATCAATGATGCTGCAACAGATTACATACCCCAGTCATGCTTGTACGCTGCTGCTGCACCGCAAGTGGAGAGCTGCACCCTTCGGTGGTTGGAGGCTGATGGAAATATTGCGCCTGTGTTCCTCCCGTTATGTTATTTATTTTTTTTGCCCCCATTCAGGGTGTAAAAGCAACCTTTTCCATGATGCATCGTGCCCCATGCGAGCCTGATGGCTTCTCTCGCTCCCAAATTAGCAGGAGGGGGAAATCTGAACCCCTTTCAGGCCTTCCCAGGTTTATGGAAGAGTTTCTGTAGAAGCAGGACCTGAGACGGGAGGGGAAGGTGCTGGGTGATGAGCCAGGAACTGCGCTGAGTCCTCTGTTTTTTTAAGAGTTAGTAATTATTGATCCTTGGGTGACAAAGCTGGGAGAAGGACTGGAGGGGGGCAATTTCAAGAAAAAAATATAATTAAAATGAAGTCTTGGGGAAAGGACAAATCTAATAAAAATATTCAGAATTTTATTCATCTCATTTACGAGCCACTCTTATTTTTAATTCAGAATCAGGGCAACTCTGGGAAACAGCTTTAAAAAAATAACACTCAATGCAATCACCCTAAAAAAGAGAAGGGATTAGAGTCTAGAAGTACACGGATATGGATTATTTCATAGTTTTGCAAATGGAAAATAAATCATCCTATTACCTCAGAGCAAGATAAATGCAACGAGGCACCCAAGCACCCTGCGGCTCCAGCACAGGCACGGATCCACTCTCCAAAAACCCACAGCCAAAGCCCGCAGAACAGCGCAAAGTACCACCAGAAAGTTTCAAGAGCACTTTTCTTGCTGGCTTTATTTCCCTAATTAAATGCAAAAATCAAACAACGGGTAATTAGTATGTGGACTAGCAAAGCTTCAATTTAGACGTCTCAAAGGAGGGAGCGCAACAAGCGGCAGTTCCGCCGAGTGCCGGGTGTCTCGGCACGTATTTATTTTTCCTCTCGCTTTGATCTCACTTCCTTGCTCGTTGGGAGGATATCATTGACAAAACTGGAACAACCGATGGCAGCAAAAAAACGATGGGAAGATCAGCTGCTCCGCTTAACGTCTCCCCCCCTCCAAGCCTCCCCTTCGCTGCCCCCGGAGATCGAGTTAAACAGACAAAACCCAAATTGTGGATCAAAAGGTCTGTTTGACTCTAGCAGCGCTGCACTGACTGCAGGAAGATGTTTTACAGAGTAAACGTTGGGGGATAAATAATGAATCAGAGACGGGGCTGGAGTGCACGGATTCATACCCTCAGCACGTCAAGGAGAAAGCAGGGAGCACTCAGGAATCAGTAATTAGTGTCCAGACACAGCAGGAAACCCCAAACTAGTGAATTCCTCCATAATCCCCGTTAATCCAGCAGAAATCTTTGCCTCTCTTTATCAGCTGGGCCATTCAAGAGATTCCTGGCTACCCCTTGCTAGGAAACCTCATTTCCCACTTTCAGTGAGGTCTAAAACACCAGCGTCCCCCATGACATCCCTGGAGGACAGACACTGCACCCCAATGCAAGGGGCTGAGCAAGCCTCAAATCTCTTTCAGGGCACCCGGAGGTTCTGGGGGAAGGAAAAAACAGGCAGAAGTGACGGGATACAAGCTCAGCTCATGTGGGCTCCTGCCCCTTGGAAAGCACCTCCAAAAAAAAAAGACAGAAAGCTCAGAGGAACAGGACTTTTGTCTGAATCTGGCTGCACGGCAGGGAAAGTCCAGAGAGACGTGACAGCATGGGGCAGGCTCCGCAGAGAGCCTGGCACGGCTGCTCCCGAAACGTCAATTAGAGAAATCGATGTCGCTATCAATTAAACAGCAGCTGTACAATTCCTCTTGCCTTTCCTCCTCATTAGCTCCTCAGCCCGCAGCTCAGCTTAGCGTGGCCCTGGCTGAAGCAGGGGCAGAGCCCCGACCAGGATGACCCCTAGAAAAGCAGTGGAGCTTCGTGGCAGGTAAAGGCCTGGTGGGAAGCCACGAGCAGCCCCTGCCTGTGCCCAGCGATGTGAGGTGAGCACCGAAGGCACACGGGGACGGAGGAGTTCCCAGCTGGACAGCAGCTACGGCACCCTGCACATCCCGACCTGCTGAGCTTTTTGTGTGATTCTGTGTGAATCTGTGATTCTGTGTGATTCTGTGATTCTTCCAAAGACCAAGGGGTTTATTTCAGGGCTTTTATGTCCCACCATGTTTCATAGCTCCCCGTCACCACTGAGGATCCACAACCCTCCTTAGAATGCGAGGATTTGATCAATCCCAAGGTTTGTATTTTTGAAGGCCAATGTTCAAATCCACTATTCCTGAACGACTCCTTCATCTATCTACATATTTGCTTCAGAATTAACCACTCGATCCTTAATTACGTCGATTTTAAGGTGGGTCCCTGAGAGACAAAACCATAATAAATCCGTGGCCTCAAAGGCATCCTGTGGCCGACATTAGCCTGGCTGGAATTCAACCCAAGCAATTAGCAATGGCAGGAAGAGACCTGAGTCCAGCGAGCTCTTAAACCTCAGAAAAAAAAAAAAAAAAAAAAAAAAAAAAAAAGTCTCAAAGAGAGCTAAGAGCCTCTGACATCCAGGACACGTAATCCTGGAGAAAATGATCTTGGTATGGCCCCTGCACACACCAAGCAGGAACAAGCTCCTCATCTCCATCACAGCCTTCCTGGCCCAAAACTGAGTTTCCAAGCGTTGCACATGCCATTACTGACCAATCAATGCTATTGATTAAGTTATAAGGGCAACTGGCAGGACAAAGAGGCGGCAGGAACTGATAATCTCATTTTGAAGCAAGCTATAAAACATCGCCACCTTTTTCTGTTGCTTCTAAGCATGTTGATGGCTTCCTGTCTCCTCTGCTGGCCAGCCCTGTGCAATCTAATCGGGTAACAGCCTGCTGTCAGAAACAAGGGATGCAAAGGATTTTTCTCCCTTAACACGGGGAGATGTCCCTTTAGGACACGAAGGCTGGGGAAGGAGGCAGCAGCCACCACCGCCATGGAGCAGGCAGCGCACTGGGCAAACGCCACGGGTCTCCCGGGACTCACAGCAGGACAAACAGTGCTTAGAAACGTCGAAAGTCAACGACTGGCCTCGGGACAAAAGACCACAGCAGGTCAAGAGCAGGCAAAAGAGTTTGGCTGAAGAGTTAAGCTTTTAAAAAAAAAAAGTTATATAAAAAAATAAAAAGCTGGTTTCACAAGCAGGCCCCCCCTTTCGCAGTGCTCTTTTGCTCATCCCAGGGCTCAGAACGTCAGCGCATCCAGCAGTGCTCCCGACAGCTGTGCTGGGGCAGCTGAAGCTGCCAGCTTATTTATTTATTTATCTGCTGTCCCCCTGAGGCAGAGCAGCCCTACCACGGATTGAAACACCACCGTCTCTCTGAGATCCCTGGGACAACGTCAGGAGTGCACCAGGAGGACGCACAAGGAGGTTTTCAAGGAATTCTTTGTGTACAGAACAAGCTTCATGCTTCAATTTCAGCCTCAAGCAGCCCAACTCACCGAAAGCAGAGCTAAGTGCACACAGCTCTTTGGGAACTCCCAGGACAGATGCCTTGCATCACCCCTGGGACACTCAGAGCCTCCTGGGGACAGCCAAGTCCAGGTTTCTTGCCTCACCCCTTGCTGCTCCTGATGGTGACCTTGAGCTGAGGAGCTCTGAGCAGCCCAGGAGCTCGGAATCACACCTGAGCAACGCAAAGATTTTCTAACAGAGCAGCACAGCATTTCTTGGCTGCTACGTTTTTCCATTTCTTCCTTCCTCTCTCTCTAATCATCAAAATTAACATTTACTCCCCTCCCTCTGCCTCACGAAAGATGAACTGATGATGCCCAAATGGACCCAGAAGGGATGTGAGCAGCACTCTTTCCCAGGCTGGTGAAGGAAGGGACAAGGAGGGAGGATCAGTGCTTGTGCTCCGGTGCTACGCCGCAGGACCAGGAGGAGCCTGGCAGACACTGGGATTTCAGAAGGTCCCAGCCAATTACTCCTATTTTAACGGGGAATAACCTTTTTTGAAGTTTTCTTTTTCACTGTAAATTCTGGAGCCAGGTGTCTGTCTAGAAATCTTTTTTTCTTTTTTTTTCAAAAAGCTCCAGTCTGCACATTTATATTCACCCAAAATGCACAGAGGCCAGGCTAAGGCAGAGATGAAAAGGAACATCTTAATGGCTGGAGGTTAGAAGGGTTTTTTGGCTTTTTTTTTTTCTGAAGCTGGTTTCATGATTTTGATCATGAAAGAAAAATATGAGACATTTAACTAGTCTCTTAAAATGGGAAAACTTTAAATTCAGCATAACATTTACTAGCTTTACTCTTCCCTTTTTGCCTTCTCCTGATTGTGAGAGATAAAAGCAGATGGCTCCATCGGCCTTGGTCCCAGCCGTGTTCAGTGGCTGGCCCCCATCCCTGGGCACTGCTCTGCAAGGTCTGGGCTGCACAGGCTGCCCTCGGAGGGCAAACGAACGGCCAAAGTCATTGCTTCTGCAGGGCGAAGGTCTGCAAAAAATTAACACTTCAGGAAAATATTTCTACTAACATCGGTTTTATGGTTTCTCTCATTAAACAACAAATGCCGATTCTGTAACACACGAGGATGTGCTGCTAATTCAAACACTGGCTGTACAGAAATTTGTTAAAGGATTTTCTAGTTACTTCTGTTTGATTAGAGAAAGTGCGGCACAAAAAATCAATTTATGAAGTCCATTAACAGGTTCACCCCCATCAAGGAACAAAAAACTCCGCATCCTTCATCTCACCCGTTCAGCACTATTAAATTTGAAATGAAAGACTGAAAAACCCGCAGCATTTAAATGTTCTCTGAAACGCACGAAAAGTCCCTTTTTAATTATATTTTCCGCATTTTGGAGACAAGGCTTTGTGCTCCAGCTCACTCGCACATTTCAACAGAAGTCAAAGTGAAAAACTTGTAAAATTGGGATTACGCCAGCAAACATCACTCCTAATAATGCCACTGTCCCACAAACCGTGTGGGATGTATCTGTAGGAGGGTTTTCCTCCCAGGGCAAGGAAAAAAAAGCCCTCCTGATCATGGTCCGATGACTGTGCCTCATAAGCCAGGGTCCCAGCAGAGCACCTCCGCCCTCCCAAGGCTCAGCAGGGTTTTAATCCATCTGTTCTTGCTTTTATCTCCCCTCCAACAGGGCAGGTCCGCTTTGGTCCACTTGCAAAGGAGGAGATGGCATGGCATGGCCCACCTGGAGCTCGCTTGTGACCCTAGGAAATAACGTTTTGGAGACACCATCAGCTTTTCCCCAAAGTATCTCCAAGTTCCTTCAGCCTCTTACAGAAGGCCTCAGCTCCAGGAGTCAGTGATTTGCCCGAGATCACGTAGCATGATTCAAAATCCAAGTCTTCTAGTCCAGTATTTCCAGCACTGAGTCTTGGGAGATCTTTGTAATCAAGGTGGTTGTGTATTTTTTTTAAAAAAATCCTCCTCTGCAGAAGCAACCAAGCCCAGGTCGCGGCCTGGGCCTGGCCTTGCCATCTTGGCTTTAAACATTTCTACCCGTTTCCCCCTCGCAGCTCTATCAGAAATAAAAGCAAATCGAAATTTCAGTTGTTAAACATAACCATATTGTATTGTCAGTGGAGATGATGCAGCTATTGTCATTACTTCAAACCAGGGCAGAAAGGAGCGAGAAGCACACCAGCTCCAACAAGCCTTTCTGCAAGGCAGAGCGGTTTAATCAGGGCAGAAGCAGTTCATCATCTGGCAGGAGAGCATCTGGGCTTCCCAAGTACTCCACAAAAAAGGAAACACGATCAGAACCAGCGCCTGATTCCCCATCTTATGCAAAAGCAATAGAAATCACACATCTGGGCTGGTTGCGTGCTGGGGTTTGGGTGACATTGTCTAACGTGGGAACGGCACCAAAACTAATCAGCAAAATTATCTCCCTGCAAATCACTACAGTCCAGCTACAATTCTTTTATATATTCTGTAGCTTCTTCCATTTTCCCCTGGCTGTCTAGGTTGAAGAAGAAAAAATATTTTGTAACCCACAGCTGCTGCTCCACAGGCTGGGGGGAGAGAAGACCCCCACGGCAGCAGAGACCTACCTGAATCTCCCTGCACCACAGCGCTGCATTTCTCTATGGAAATAATACAGTTGGAACATTTCCTTCTGAATTTGTGTGTGCACGCAATTCACATTTAAAAAAAAAATTAGCATTGTCGCCACACCCCATGAATACTAATGGAGCATCTCCCACCGCCTGCAGCGAGGATGTTTCTGATGCTGCTCCTTTTCCAAGCCCCTGGGGGGGGAACAGGGCCAGCCCCTGAGCTGGGACCTGGCACTCGAGGTGGGCACAGTCACTGTCACTGCTGGAGTGGTGGCAGGCTGCTGTCTGAAAGGCAAGAGGAATTTGGGACGTACAAAATCCTGCTGTTGTACTAAAAAATGATGTGCACTTCATCTTGTGACCACAAAGGGAAATCCCCATTGCTGTAGATTAAACAGATTTTTATATTTTTTTTCCACATAAAGGTGTTTCCCCCTGTGCCTTGCCCAGATCCCTACGTAACGCTGACTATCCACAGTCTCTGAACTCGCTGACCAAAGAAATCATTCTTCCCCTGTTGGCTTAAATCAACCCGTCAGCCTGCCCTGTGCAAACACTCAGCGCTTCACCCCAGCGCCGGCTGCGTCCCGCGAGCTGGATGATGGATAGCCCTCTTCTATAAAACATGTAGGAAAGCTGTGCTGTTGATTCAATGCTTGCTCGAGCAAGGACTGAACGCAGCTTTCCAGGATTTGACCTGGTTCAGGATGGCAGCACCGAAGATTTTGGATTTGTTGGGATTTTGCTGGGTTTCTTTTCCCAGCCTCAGCGACTGACCCACTCCCAAGGCACGTGCATGGACCACAAATAATTCTTCTGAGGGATTGAGAAAGTGCTCCACGTGGTATCTAATTGCTGCGAGAGAATTAGTTGGGTTTAATCAGCCTTCATCAGGAAAGGCAAGCTCTGCGTGCATGACTTTTGTTTTTATTTGCTTCTCAAGTAATCAAAAATAAATCACAGCCCCAACTTCAGGAGGGGACGGATGGATGGGAGGGAGAAAAGGGGTTTTCCAGGAGCCTGGCCCCAGTCAGACCACCTTTCCTCATGTCCCCACAGGCATTTTGCTGCTGGTGCTGTGTTCAGAGGGGCTGTGAGTGCTGCTCAGAGCCTGCGATGCTGCGGCTGTGTCCCATGCCACAGGGCTGAGCCAGGCGGACAGCCCAAGGACGCTCACAGCAGAGATCTGCAGGAAAGAGGCTTCTGTGGGAAGAGGGGAACCCTCCTCATGTTCCTTTCTGCTCTGATTTTGCAGCATGTTCTGCCCTTGCCGCTGCTGTGCTCTGCTCGCTCCGCTGTGACTTTCCGTAGAGGACGGGCACCAACGCAGAGAGACTCTGCAAGAAGAGCTCCGCAAACTCCATTAGCCTCACAAAACCTGCCTTTCAATCAAAGTAGCCTGAATACCTAAATAATAAAATCTCCTTTCAAGATGATGTGATCAAAAATGACATAAGAGAAATAAAGGGGGGGAGGGAAAAAAGAAAAAAAAAAAAAGAAAAAAGGGTTGTCCTGGCAACTGGCATACCTTTCGAGCACTCTAAGATTATTGGATGAAATAAAACAAATGTTTTCTAATTAAATTCATAAAAGGTGGCATCTATCAGACGGTGACCACTTTACATTTTGTTGTAGAAATGGTTATTTCTTGCAACTGAAGGACTGAATAATGGCCTAGCTTTGATCTAAATGAAATACTTAAATTCTCTTTTAATTGAACAGAAGGGTTTGGTTTAATTTTTTTTAAACTTTAAATGATAATAGCAGAAATCATGAATAAAACCTAAATCAAAAGGCGGCTCAGCCACAAACAGCCTCTCATGTGCAATGATTTAATTCCACTGGAATTAGCCGGATTTATAACAACCCAGGTGAGATAAAATCACACCCACTAAACTGAAATCCGAACGGCTCTGAAATCATCAGCACTTCCACCAAGTTTGACAGGCCGGGGACTTGATGCCAACGAGCCCACTAGCAACCCACAGTCCTGCCCATCAGACTCCCGTCCAAGGTCAAGGATGGCAGAACTGGGACGACAGCCTTGGAGAAAGGCTGCCAGATTCAATAAATCCTCCTCGAACCTGATCTTTCTTCTCTAGGCACAGCTTGGAAGCGAGCAACGGAGGGGTGGGAGCTGTGCACCAAGGGGAGAGGCAGCGTTGTGCTGGCTGGTGTGCTTTTCCAAGGAAATTTTGGAGTTCCAGAACAAAGAAAGAGCAAGAAAGAAGCATCGGGTTGGGTTATCAAACTATGACGAGGAGAAAGTCCTAGTGCAGATGGGTTGGGATGCTCTGCTCTGCTCAGGCATCCCAACATGGTCAACCTGCAGCACGCATCTGTGCTACGAAAGGCAGCTGCTGGGAAGAGAGGGAATGGCTTCGGCACATCTCTTCGGCTTTGAACTCCAAGACCTCTTGAGATAAACAGTCTAAATTAAGCAGCAAAACATTCCAGGCTCCCTAGCAAAGCCATCCGTTGCGGAGGAGCCCTTGGAAGGCAAAGCATCTACTGGAAACAACTGCAGGACATCAAAACATTTTAGGTGACTCCAAGAGGCCTTCCACAGATTTAAACACAAAATGACCGGCCTACTCCAAAACTCAACTTTCTTTGGGCAAGCAGACAGCTCCTTTGAGTGCTGTCTAATCTAAATAAAGCTATTTAGATCACTGCATGTGCTGTACTGGAAAGTGCTGAAGGAGGACGCGGACAAGAAAGCAGGCATTTGATGAAATATTTATCATTCCAAACCAACTAAAAACAACAGCAAAGAGGGATTTTTTTTTAAAGGCTTCTTTGCAATGTGCAGTTATGAGGAAGAGCATCAGGAACACAACAAAAACATATCCATGAGATGTTAAAAAAAATAATAATAACGGGAGCGGACAGGGAGGCAAATGGAGACCTCGGGACAGTAGTGGGACACAAACCTCCTTCCACATCTTCGCCTCTCAAAGGCAGATTTTGCAAAGCTCTGAGCATCACCAGGCATGTGGGACAAGGGTGATGCCACCCAGGAGCAGTTTTGTCCCCGCGCCCATCCTTCTCCCATCGTGTGACTGCACACAAGTACAGTGAAATGACAACTTCTGTCATTTTGGGGAATTCGGGCAGACACCAAGACACTCACTGAATCGAACCCCACTTCACCTGCCAACCACTCAGTGGGCTGCATTTAATTTTCCTTCCCCTGCATCGTGGTAATCTCATGCTGCCAAGAGCCTACCCTCTCTTTCAGATAAAAAATATCAACAGCAACATCCTGTATTACAACACGTCCCATTTATTTATGATCTCTCAAAGACTCAATTAGCTTCA
Organism: Anas acuta; assembly: GCF_963932015.1. Classification (NCBI taxonomy): domain Eukaryota; kingdom Metazoa; phylum Chordata; class Aves; order Anseriformes; family Anatidae; genus Anas; species Anas acuta. The sequence continues at coordinate 16,114,797 of NC_088993.1, forward strand.
GTTTACTCATCTGTGAGATGGGTACAGGATCTCATATCTACTTCAGAGCTACCATCAACCGCTAGATAAATTATTCATCGTTTTACAAGGTATCATTAGCCATGCTCTTTCATACCTCAGAATACACATGCATGCGGAAAGCTTCAGATGATCGCTGTTAATGCTTGATAGCTTTCATCCCGGTGACAGCGATCCTGGGAGAAATGCCCTGTGGTATCCTGATTTTATTACGGAGCTGAATTGTGATCATGGAAGAAGGGTTTGGGACTTCTTGGTGCTACTTCTCTCCCTCATAGGACTCCGGCCCTCTCGTACCTCACTACTTCCACCTCGATCACAGCGCTTTGATTTATTCACACCTACAAAGTGCTACCAACAAAAAAATATCACCGCGAGAGAGGTGCCACGAGAGGGAAAAATATCATCATGCCCAAAGCCCGCGATGAGAGGTGACTTGGCTTTAACAGATTAGTCAATACTGCCTGGTGAAAAATAGACCTTCTGATGGATTTCGGTGTCTGCTCTGCCTTGAATAGCAAAAGCACTTAAGTGCTTACGCACACCGCTTCGTTGACAATTTACAGCCAGGGCTAGTGGCTGGAAGATAGCTGGCATGAGCAGATAAACTGCCAGGCCCCTAAGACACTAATCATCTATTATATGCCTTTCCGCTGCTTGCCAGTGAGACACTGCTGATACAGAAGAGATTTTGGTCCTGTTGCATTCATGCCATCATTTAAAGAAAACCACTTTTTTTTTTTTTTTTGGAGGGGGGAGGAGGGATGTACATTATCGGATCTTCTCAATTGCTCCATTTTTGCTCAAACAACTAATTCTCCTGCTGAAAACCACTGTTTAGATGAAAGGAAAAATTTTGGCCAGACTGACTACCGCAAGCAATGCCACGCATGTGACTCAGAGGACAACCTGTTAAGGATTGCCATTACAGCTGTGGTCTCATAATGAATTTCCCATCATTGAAATGCCCCTCATTTACCTGCCTTATGAGAAAGGTGGTACTAAACAAGAACATAAATGTGTTGTTCTTGCCTCAAACTGCCTTTTGCATACGCACAGTTTGCACTGGGACCGGGCTTCCTGAGCACCAGGCCTGGGGCAGATAATCAATCGTGCTCCAATAAACTTGTTTTTAGCAGAGAACTGCAATCACATAGACACACACAGAGACCTGGTGCCAGCCTTGCACACAGACAGCCCACCAGGATCCAGCTCTTGGGGCAAGCTGTCACCAAGGCACCTGCACTTGTCCCCTCTTGTCCCTTATGGAGGAGCCAGCTCCCAGCATCGGTGCTCCCACCAATGCAAGACTGAAATGCTTCAAAGCCAAATCTCAAAAAAAAAATAAAGAAAAGGGGCATGGCTGCACACACCATGAGAACAAGGACTGTCCCCATCCTGTGACACTGGGCAGTGGGGCCACGTGCCTGCAGGCACGCTGACATCCATGGAGTAAGCTTGGGTCAAAGCTCCTGAGCTGATGCACTTCATCATGTCAGAAACAGAAGTTAAGGTCTAAAGCTGAGCAGCTTCTGTGCATCTAGGACAGGTGATGGGAGCTGAGCATCAGGGAAAAAAAAATAAAAATAAAAATAACTAAAAACTTGTTTTAGGGGAAAAATCACCTCCGGCAGCAGGCAGCCAATTCCCCGGTGCAACTCCTTCAGCTCCTGCCATCTCCTGTTGTCCCATCCCTCTGCCCTGGGATATTTTGGCAGGCAGCAGCCTACAGGGCAGGACCACAGGTTTGCCAGCCTACCCAAACAGCACAGAGCCCCCCGGCCGGCACAGCCAGGAGCTTTTTCTGCCCTTTTTCTGCCCATCGGCGGCGGTGGCCCGGGAGCCAGCCGGGGTATCGGTGACACTCGTTGCCATGGGAACGCTATTACCAGGAAACTCAAGGTGGAAAGGAAACCCCAGAGATTCATTAGCAACAGGTTCCCATGGTAACCGCTCCAAACTCATTAATAATTCTCCCTTCCCCCACCAAAAAAAAATAAATTAAAAAATACCAAAAAAATCCGAAACTTTTGGTGCGTGGGAGTGATGGGGAGGCTGATGAGCCAGGGGGGGACACACAGGTGGCACAGCCCTGCTGCCCGCCCGCCCCCAGCATTTGCCCAATAACCCATGAAATAAAGGGAAAGCAGGCGGCCAACCCCCCTTTGCAGGGCAGCAGCACGCTAAGGGACATGCCGTGGTCTGAGAGCTGCTGGGGAGGGGAAAATTAAAAGATTTCCCCAGTGAAACGAAGGAAGAGCAGCGAGTGGCCCTGGGGGCTGCCAAGTGTCCATTTCTCCCTCCTACCCACCCCGACGGGTGCTGCCACATCCCCCTCAGCCCCCCCAGCCCTCTCCCACAGCCGAGCCCCGTGTCCTGCTTCCTAAATTTGCTCGCCCCGGATTTGAGACTGCAATTCTCTTCTTGTCCTAAAAACCCAGCTGGGGAGGGAGAATCACAACACGAGGGAGAGAAGCAAGAGGCAGAAAACAGGGGGGAAGCCGGACCCAGACCCCAACCCCTGCGCTGCCCCCCTGACTTTCCCCAAAAAACGGCTCCGTGCAGCCACGCTGCCCAGGTGGGGAACTCCCAGCTTGGGCAGCCCTTGCAGGAGACCGCACAGCATTACACGGTGAGCCCAGGCTGCTCGAAAGATGCCAGGGAAGGAGACACAGGCACTAAGTCCAGGAAACTTCCACGTTCCTTGCTGTAACCCCAAATTCCCTGGGGGACTTTGACCCACACCAAAAAGAGCACCTGCTATATAGGTACCAGCAGAATACATGCTAGAGGGTAGAACAACATAGAAGAATCCCTGTTTGATTTTAATAAACTTTCCTTTTTTTTTTTCCCCCCACCTGAGCTGAAGTTTCCCTCCTTTACACCTGCTGTTCTCTTGCATGGAGCAACAACAGTTTCAGGAACAGCAATTTTGGTCCCTAAAGTACAAATACTCGTGGGCCAAGCTATCACCTTCTACACCCTAGTGCATCTTTCAGTTCCCAACCAGTTCCCAAAAACTACAGGCAGACTTCCACACACGGAGCTTGTGCTGGACACAAGCCAGCTGAAAAAGAAATGCAAAAAGCATCTGCTTAGCTCTCCTTTGCTGTTATTCTGCGTGCCTTCTCCAAATGAGAGCTCTAGCATTTCAAAAACTGTCCAAGAAGTACAGGTCAAACCAGAACTAAGATCAACCCTGCTCCTTTTATTTTTATTTATGGATCTCAGTTAGATTGCTCACAGGACAATTAGGTAGCGTTTGTAGTATTAAGTGTTCTGCAGCACCTCTATAACAAATGCTACTCCTTTCAAAGCCTCATAATATTGAATTAACTGTAATAATAGCATAATAAGTGAACAAGCCTGGGGAAAGAATATATAGCTTCTACTTTTTCATATTTGTTTGCTTTGTGTAAATGAGATATTAGTTTATCAGAAGAGATTGCATGAATATCAAACAAATCAAGCCATCTCTATGGTTTTTATCCTCTGCAGTGACAATAAAAAGTCTTAGGCAATATTAACCAAATACCTTTCACATGCAAATATTACATCCCAGCCTACTGCTGTCAGACTTTCAAGAGAGGCTTTATTTCCTATAGCTCCAGCCTAATCTCTCATTTAAATGTCAAACAGTAACACTGACGTTTTGGGTGAGAACCTCCCACTCCAGAGAAACTGTCAGATAGTACGGATTAGCACATTTGGGATTTCTATTTATAGTACATAAATTTTAAAAAGTGTTTTGTTTACGTAAATAGCAAAATGTGCTCACCAAACTAGCCTGCTGATGTGAGACAGAAATCTGATAAAATCAAAAAATATTTAGGTCCACAGCTGTTTCTCTCTGCTTGATAGTGCTAGGACAACGCTTCCAAAATTTTCCACCTGCAGCATCACCTCTAGATACAGGGACCCCCTGGGGGAATCTCTGGGTTGTATCGTTGGATGAACATCTAACACATCTAACTGTCAGAAGATTGCTAAGTTTTAAATAAAATCCTCTAAAACCTTAAAGTCCTTGAAACGGCAACAAGTGTCAGTAAATGCACTGAACAGTAAGATATTCGTAATGCAGAAGTGCCCACGAGCCCAAGAGAGAGCAGGATCCCATCACACCAGGCACTGCACAAACAGGATAGAAAGACAGCCCTTCTCCCAGAGAGGCTGGGAAGTCTAAAATTGTTATTTCCATTTTATTAAAGCAAGCCCCAGATATTATAAAACCTGGCATCTTAACTGTTTTCCCATGTAGCAATTAAATGACAATGGCAAGAAGCTCCTTCAGTGCTTCTCTTTAACACAACTGCTCGGGATGCTGTTAAAGTTCATCATAACACAGGGACTGAAAAGAGAGACAGCAGTCAGCAAATTAACAAGCTGCCAACAGGAAAGCCTTCATCTGGATACGTTCTTAAAACGGACTTTCTTTTAATTCTGTCGGAATAGGACAGAGCCTTTTTCCCATCATGTGACGGGTCAAAAATACACATACTTGTTAGAATGCAATTTGGATAGAAGGGGCAAAGGTCAGGGAAAATGCTTTCATTATTCACCATAATAAGACTGTGAGACTTGTAGAAGAAGGATATTAATAGCACTCAAGAGGGAGTTGCTTGGCTCGCTGCTGCGGGCAGCCCGGCTGGGCGGCACAGAGGCACAGGCTGCGGGCACCCAGGACCACGAGGGGCAGGGATGCTCGTGAGCTGGTTTCTGCCTAACAGCATTGTATATGGCTAATCCACCGCTGGTGGGAGGTAGCTGCCTCATCTTGACCGAAGCCAGTTCTTCAGTTCCTTCGATTTCAGCCAATGTGGCAGAATCAAGCACACAAAGCTTATTTAGGTTCACGTGCAAACATCTTTATGGGGTCAAATTCTTCTTAAAAGAAAAATCCATCATGTATTCATATGTATTTAGTCAGCCGCTGAAGATGCACATTTGAGTGAACACACGTACATCCCCCCAGCCAGCTGAAGCTTAAGAGATGTCCCAAGATCTGCAGCCCATCAGGAGCATCTCGCCTACAGAACTCACTCAGCATCTCCCTGCTGCTTGAACTTACAAACGGACTCGGGCTGCTGACATGAAAGGGACTGTGTTTGATAACCACCATGCTGGAGAAGCCGAAGGTTGCAAGGCTAAAGACTCTTGAAACATCATTGTCATAAAGCATTGCCATAGGAAAAAAGAAAAAAACATAACTTTGTGGCTTTCTGACGAAGTCCAAGCTTAATGACAGTAACATCCTCCCAGGGGACTAGAGCTCAATGATGCTCCTGGCTTCAAGACGGTCAAGATGACAAATGATTGGGATGATGCATTACTGCTCTGCAGATGCCCAAACCACAAAAACACAAAGCTCCCCACTGCTACTGGCCCTGGAGACAAGGGAGATGACCACCCCTCTCTCCTGCCACCTCCAGCAACAGGCAGCAACGACCCCTCACGACTCAAGGACAAACACACTTTAAAACATGGCAAAAAAGGTGAAATACTCCTGGCAATCAAGTCACCACACCTCTCTCAGCTCCGACATGCCCGTGCTCGAGGCACACCATAAATGCCACCTACAACAATGCATCCTTCAGAAAAAAAAAATGAGGTGTAGAATTACAAGATGTGTTTAGAAACGTCTACAGCTTTAGCCTAAATTATTACCCTAACAGTGCTGCTTAATTGACTTAACAAGCAGAATTAAAAACAACTTACCCTGGGTAGGATTAGACTAAGGATTTTAAATGCTACTTGTTTTGTCCTATTAAATGCTGCTGTTGGGTTAATGCAGGCCTTTAAAATTGCAGCACTGCAATGCTACCATGGCCTTGAAGAGCAAAGCTTTCCAGGAAGCCGTTTAATGTACACGATCCTCAGCAGCTCAGAGGGCAGGATGTCACTTTGAAGACGGGCCGCATGGACAGGTTGGACTATTTCAGTGCCTTTTCAACTCCACGTTATTCGAGTTATCAAAGTAACGCAGCCTGGGAAGGTCATTAAGGGGGTGAAGGAGGGTTGAGTGACCCGGGACACGTTGCAGAAGTGCCTGTTCTGACAGAGCCCTTTCCCCCCGCCATCCTGTGAGCACACATGCCTCGATGAAGGCACACAGAACCATCTCCAAAGCAATGTCACCGTGTCAAGGTCAGCTGGTAGCAACAGCTCTGTCCCCAGGTTGGTTTTCACACTGTGTGGGGCAGCCTTTGGGCAGCCACGGCTGATGCTGAAGAGCTGCAGGTGCTGACACCACGACGGGCAGCACCGAGGGGTTGGCTCGATGAAGGACTTCAGCCATTAACTACTCCTAGGATCAGACCCCACTTCAGCCCAAGTGTGCTCTGATAATTTATCTTTGCTGTCAAACTCAGAGACTCCAGGCTGTGGAGGACCCATCCTCTTCAGATGCTCTTTCAAGGGTAGGAGCAAACTGATCAGACACCTTGCTCCATTTCTTGCCCCATTTCTGCCCAAGCTGTGCTTTTCCCTATAAAACAAAGACTTCATTTCCAGGGCCATCATTCCAGTACCTATCACCATGGCCCAATTTCACATAAGCAGGCTTCTAGAGAAAAGAAGAAACGTAGATATTTTAAGTCGCATAAAAGAGTGATTCCTTTCCTCAAGGACACTATTTTATCCACTGCATAACAAGATGCAGAAATCCCATCAGACTAAAGCAAGAGTTAAAAGCGCTGTGAAAACTGCTCCAGGTTCCCAAAAAAATCACTCTGAATCTCGACAGCATAGCTTCAGGAGATGGTTTCATCTTTCAGCTTACAGAAGGCCTACAGGCCTCTTTCAGTTTATAAATGGCCTAAAAACATAGGGAAAGCCATGTCCCAACTGAGCTCACACACATCTGACTTCGTTAGCCATCTGGACAAGGGAAATTTTTCACACCCCCAAAACAGCAGCAGGTAAGCAGAGAGGGGGGAAGCCGGTGCCTTCTCCGTGAGCTGCTCCAGGGAAGGATAGTCCACCAAAATGTATTACCTTGCAGATTGCTTTAAATGTGAAGAATCCAAATGTTCCCACTTCTCTCTAACTTTAAGCAGAGCCACAAATGTTTGCCAAGACCTGAGCTCAGCACTTGGCTGCGCGAGGAAGCAAACCCGAACTGGAGAGCAGTCAGAAGCGGGTTATGGGGACCTTGAAATCCTCTTTCTTCAGTAATAGAAATAACAGCATCAGGAGCCTAAAACTCCCCAGTCTGACACCCTGAGATATCCAGATGAAAACTCTCCGTACCCAATTTTCAGCAGCCCTGGATTTCTGTAAGACAACTGCTGTGGTCATCCAGGTGTTCAATTACCCCCAGACAACTAGCTCTGGCTGGCCAAAACAGGCACCTGACCATGGTTAACGTTAAAATTTGTGGTGTTAATGGTCATCATTCACACAGAGCTGTAGAAAGCCATCAAGTCTGCAACACTGGCACAAACCCAGCCTCCTGCAAGGTCACCACCGTGTCCTCCCTGCAGCAGCACCGCACCTCTGATGCCGAGTTAGGCGTAAACCCCATGTTAAAAACTGCTGCTTTGTGAAAAATCCTGATTCTCCCTCCCACTACTACTCTACTACCAGACACTACAGATTACCAGGGGCTGAATTTGGCCCAGGGAAGGGAGCAGCCACACACAAACCCTGCTCGCTGCAAGCTGCGAAAGGCAACAGTCAGGAGCAGACGCATTCTCCTTCCCAGGATCTTCATGGGTAATTTGCATGCCAGTACAAAAATCACCAGCTTTTGTATCAAAAGTTGCACATTTTGCTCAAGCTATGACTCTGAACCCAAAAAAGCTTGATATGCTTTTCCCCCATACACATTCACTTGCCCCAGAGAGCGCTTCCCGCAGCCTTGCCCTGCTTTCATCCTTCACACCACGACTGCATCCGCACTCCCCTTCAACACAACTCGGCTTTCACATAGCAAACAAACATTCAGATTGACGTGCTGAAAAAAAAAAAACAAAACACAAACTGAGAAATTGCAGATGCAGCAGCTGCCCTCAAAGCACCGGAGCAGCAGACCGCACCAGAGCAGCCTGAGCACAGGTCCCGCGGGCTGGCCGACGGCCACCTCGTAACCATCCAAGGAAAATCAATGGTGCATCGTGCTGCTGCTGCAGACACCTCCACCAAAGAGGGAAATGCGAGCTTCCACGTTTGGGCCCAGACAGGACTCTCCTTGTGACCCCAAACCACCGCCAGCTCCTCTAGCTTTGACTCCTGGTGCCACTCCCTTGGCTCAGCCCCATGTCCTGGTGGCTCTGAGGGGCCACGCAGAGACCTGTGAACACCCAGCCCTATATCAAGGTCTCCAGGTGTGGGGTTGTTCCCTCTGCCCCACTCCACAAACCAAACCCATCTGGGACAAAGACACAGGGAGCAAGAAGGAATGTCAGCTGAGGCTGCGGGTTTGAAAACTCAAGGTGCTTTTGGGGACAGCTCAGGGGAGAGGGACAGACGAGCTCCTATGGGGACAAGAGAGTAAGGGGATAGTCCTGAGAGCATCCTGAAGGCATTGCAATCTGCAGCAGCTCTCTTCTGCCCATGACACAAGGCTTCTCAGCCTGGGTGTTTATTCCTGGTTTAGAAACTTAAAAAGAAAGAAAAAAAAAATTCTCCTCATTCTCTTGATGATGCAAAAGCAGCCTGGCCCATATCCGAGCTCCATTCTAGCAAGGCAACACATAGACAATGCCTTAGGTCCCTTAGCCCCATGGAAAGCGTGCACACTTTCACACTTTTTTCCCCACACTCTCCAAGCTTCCCCAGAGCGTTCAGGTCTGCTGGAGGATTTACCAGCCCCAAGGACGGAGAAGGTGACAAGGCTTGGCCATGCCTGCTGCCCCCTGCCCACGGTGCTGCAGCCTGGCTGCATCCCCACGGCACTGCCCAGCGTTAAATGCAGCTACAAAGTTAGCGTTAAAAATAATAGCCCGGAGATGAAGAGCGAGAGTTATAGGGAAGGAGAAAAACTTCTGCTTTCAGCCGAGATTTAAAGCGAGCTGCTGAGTCAATGAGGCAGAGAGGGAGCACAGGGAAGCGCCGCGGTGCAACAGCCACTCCGTCTTCAGCCATGAAAGGGAAAGATGAACAAATTGGCTCAAAATTGCCCTCCTTAGTTTTATAGCCTGCTGCACATACCTCATCCGTCTTGCCGCTCTGCTCGCCCTGCCTGCGCTGCGCCCGGTGCCAAAACCTCCCTGCCCCACACAGGCAGACACATCCCCTCCTCAACACCCAGGGAAACCAAAACACGAGGGGCAACACCAAACTCTGCATGGCACCCACACAAACGGCCTCCACTCCGCTCCTCCAACCTTAATCCTCCTGCTTCGCAGAGATATCCATCCTTTTTCTATTAATTTGCTCTCCCAGTGCTCTTATTATTTAAGCTCTGCATTACTTAACTCTCCAACGTGTTTTGAGACGCAGTTTGCAGAAAAGGCACTATGTAAAATAAAATTGTATCTTCTGCTCTAATTTGTTTCAGGGGCTAATTACCAGTTTTATTGGGTTTTTGAACGTGAACGTGTGCTGCATATTATGTACAGCACAGCTGCATACCCGAAAGTGATCCTCCGAGTATTACAAGTTCTGCACTTTGTTTTTAAAACAGTAAGGGAAAGGGAAATAATAGATGGTCATTAGGCATTAACTAGGTTCCGTTTTTCAACGTGTTTTTTTGGTTTTAGTGTCAATACACGAATTTTCCTCACGGTCCCTCCCAAGCCTGCTACGGTCCTTCAGCAGAGCGGCTCCCCCAGCAGAGGACTGCTGCTGAGCACATCCCACCAGTGTTAATCCCGGGGTTAAACGGGGATGCAGGAGTTTCAGCAGCACTTTCTGAGGAGCGGCCCCAGGCTGCTGCAGCCTCCCAGGAGGTGAATAAACGCCAGCAGGGAATGAGAGGAAACCCCAGCCTGCTGCAGCAGCTCGCTCGCTTCGAAGCCACGTGCGGGTTCCTGCCATAAGCACGCTGAAACGAGCTAAGCTTAAAGAGGACACTATACTATACCTGTTACAACAACACTTGGGATAACCTGGAATTAGTCTCAGCACAGCCCTAGGCATCCAAAGTTTCTGAAAGGATAACTTCTGAAAGGATAAATACATAGCAACATGCTGTTTTTCTTGTTAAAAGGATAATTTCTGAGACGATAAATACACAGGACATGCTGTTTTCCTTGTTAAAAGCAGAAAAAAAATCTGTTTTGTTGACAAAAAGCAAGAGATGCTCTAAAAAATGTCCACAAAAAGCCTCATTTAAGGAGCAAGGGGAGATAAAGGCCATGTTTTGAGGCAGGCAGAACAATGAAATAGGTCCTGAGGGGAGAAGACGCGCACCTGGACACCACCAGGACCCCCTCTGCCAGCAGACATCCCCCTCCTCGCGCCATCGGGATCAACTCACGGGGCTGGAGACAACAAAAGCCCCGGAGGAGCGCAGGCACCACAGAAAAGCCTTCGTGGAGCCGGCTGAAGGCATCTTGGCACTCGGAGCGCCAGGGGAGAAGAGCATCCTGCTGGCAGCTGGCCCTCCAGCTCTCCCTTTCTCCCTCCTGTTAACACACCGGCCCTTTGCTGTCCGGAAAGCAGAGGGCAGAGATTTATTTTTACAACACGGGCAGCATTAGCCTTTCATGGGGGAATAAAAAGAATCAGCAAAACAAGTCTGCATATAAAAACGCGATTTATAACCCCCGAGAAGTTTGGTGCCAGAGTCCTGCTACTCCGCAAGAGCCCAGGGTGTGCACAGGATGGCATGGACCCCAGGGACAGCGAGGGACAGCTCCCTATCTCAGGCACTGGGAAAAGCGACCAGAAGCAAAGGAGAAAACCCCAGCCGAGGTCCCACGGTGGCATCAAGCCCCTGCTTTCCATTGCTGCAGGTACCTCAGAGTATTTTGGGATGGTCTCGAAGCACAGCCACAGGTATGGTTTGGGGAGGCAGCTCCTCCTGGGATGATGCCTCCTCCCCAGGCTGCCCTGCAGCTCGTCACCCCCTGTGCAAAGCCCGTCCCTGTGACAGCTCACCCAGACAAACACCATATTCCCGGCAGAATTTATTGCCCAACCCACAACGCTCGGCTCTGCCGCTAATTCCGGTTAAACTCCCGTGACAGACGAAGCACGAGCTCCCCGCTTGCCCTCCCTGGCTCTCGTCCTTGCCAACCCGAGCTCTGCTGAGGAGCGGGAAGGAAGGAAGGAAGAATTTGGGATGCGGGGAATCACGGCCAGTCCTGCTGCAGTGGGAGAGGGGACACACTTTTCTCATCAGCCCTGCTCCCGCAAATGCTTGCAGAAGGCAGGAGGGCTCCTCCTGAGCAAACCGAGGCTGGCTGGCTCCTGTAACCACGGGCACCGCGATGCAATTACATGGTGTCTAACAACGAGCGCTTTCGTCCCTCGTGGAGCTCCTCAGATTACCAATTTCATGGTTGGTTTTTCTCCCTGCCCGTTTCTGTCTGTAACTCGCTCACGTTGCTCGCTCCCGGTGAGAGGGTGCAGGGCGGCGGGGACGGGATCAACGAGCCGCCTGGGGCCTTGTGACAGGAGATGGGTCTCTGGTTCTGTTCCCGTCCTGGTACCAGCTCTGTTCCCTTCCAGGCACCCTGGGGATGTACCAATGCCACCCGCACGTGGGGCTGGGGTTTGCAGATGTGGTGCTGGAACCAGGAAATCACCGACTGCAGGTGCCAGGGCCCAAGGACATCAGGTGTCCCTTGTTGTACCACATCCTCACCACACAGCCAGCCCAGCACCCAGCTGCAGCCCCTTCTCAAATGCTCCCTGCAGTCCTTCCAGCCCCAATGTTCCTCCAAGTCACTGGGATTACAGAGAACTCCTTTCCATGCAGGATGCATTAAACTTGAGGGAAGAAGATGAGCCAAATAAGAAGTTCCTAACCTGCCACGCGGTTACTGAGTTAGCATTTTACTCTCTAGACCTGCTATCCAGGCATTTTATACCCCTGTAACAAGGGATTGATGCATTTGCATGGTTATTTTTCCACTCATAAGAAGGCCCTTCCATTCCGGTGCCTGTATATAAAATGCCTTGGTGCACACCACTGAAGCTCTGCCCACCCATCCTCTCACCAGAGCTGTGAGGTTTTACCCTAGCACTGTACATTTCTTTCCCTGCTTGCCACTTCACATTAATTTCTTCAAACACCACACAAGACCCATACGGAGCACAGAGCTGGAATACCAAGGCCTTACCGGGACCCCAGGACACCTAGCCCAATGCCCCTCACCTTGTGAGCTCTTTGAACAAGATGTAAAAAAAAATTGGAGTCTCCTTAATCTTAACATCAGATACTCATTTCTGGCCAAGAAGCATCTATCTGGCCAGCAGGGAATGGGTCTGATCAATCCTGTGCTGATTTCTCACGTCAGGTTAGTTTTTATTTAACACTACGGCTCTCTGAACTCATACATCTCCGGCAGCTTCAGCTTAAGGAAGCGTAGCCTGATGTTTATAGTAACAAATCTAATAATCAAATACAGTCTGGTAAATGACAAACTGTTTATTTTCCCTCACATGAGGAATTCTTATAAAACTGCTGAAACATTCCATTTAAAAGTCATTTACATGGCGATGCGCTGGGTACTGTCATAAATCAGGGAAAGCAGCCTCATGAATAATTTCAGAGACTTAAAATAATCCCAACCAGGAATCTTCTCTTCATGCTTTAACTAAGGAACACACAAGTATAGATGTACTTTTCTTAAGACAAAAGGAGATATGGATTGATGGGAATTTTGAGACAAGTCAAGCAGCATGTGCCAGGGGCTGGATGCATCAGGACCCCTGGTGTGGTGGGATCACAGCAGAGTTTGGGCTATTTGGAAATCTGCAGAAGTTGCCATCCTTCCTTCCATCAGGGCACCCAAATGTGGAGCCCAGCCAAGCCTTCAGGGGTCAGACACACGCAGGGGAATGTAAGTGATGCTCCAAACTACAACCATGTCTGCGGGGACGGCTCCATCACAGACAGGCAACTGGGCCAGCCCAGAAGTTCATCTATCTCCCATCTTGTGGGCAGAAACAAACAAGCAGAAGAAAAAGGAAAACAAAAAGCAAGGGAAAGTAAAACATCATGACAAGAGGAACACCAAATTCCTGCCACAAGTTGTTAAGCATCACCAGAGCAAGCAATGGCACCATAGACACGCAGCCTGCCTGTGAGTAGCAGTCCTGTCTGTGCTCCTGCCCCATCCACTTTGCAACAGCTCGGGGAGACTTCATTGCTGCTCCAAATCACGCTCACGATGACCAGTAGCTGCTCATGTTAAAGCAGGTGCTTCCCATAAAAACTGGGGTACAGGCAAGATACGATCGCAAGCAGGTCCCCAGGGAAAGCCAGCTGAAATCCCACACGTTGCCCAGTCGGGCAGCGAGGCCATCAGTGGCCATCCACCCGTGTCAGACCTCAAATCCCATTGTGCTCCTGACACTCTGGCTGTGGTTGTGACCTTCCCTGCGATCTGGAGCACCCTTTCTGCAGCAGAGGTTTGACATCTAGTGGACAGACAGGTCCTGAGAAGCTGTCATGCTGCAGCCAGGGGACATCTGTGCGGAGCCACCCTTCCTGCTGGAGGGGACCCAAGGAAAACCACATGATGGCTGAGGTATTTCTCCAGCCAAAAGACACTGAGCACCACCAGAACCACAAAGATCCAGCTGCGTTGGTAGGAGAGGTTACCCAGACACAGCAAGGAGATACAAGAGCAAAGCTGGAGATGCCCAGACACTGAGCAAGCACAAGAGCTGTAGGACACTGTTTTGGACAGCTATGTGATGCCCAAAACACAGTGCTGGAAAATATGTGGAATCCAAGGGGCTGCATGGTCCCACCAAGGGCTGCCAGATGTTGGGATTTGGGTCCAGAAGTGGCAGCTCAGTGGGGTCACCCATTATCATCCCTTCCAAAGGCTGGTAGGAGGCACTGGGAGCCAATGGGTCCATCCTGGGAGCTGCAGCATGGCCTGGGCCACCAGCCCGTCAACTTGTGTAAATCTAAGTGTTCACACCCACCAGGAAGGCAAACCAGACTCTTCCCACAGCCAGACAACTTCATTACTTAATTTAGACAATGCTGCTCAGACACAGAGCATTATCCTCCTGAAGTCGCCAGAGTCCTCTGCAAACAATGCCTTGAAATAAACGGATCAATCATACTTGTGACAAATAGGCATGAGATATAAACCCAAGCATTAAGGGCCATCCCAGGCACCCAGACAAACAAAGGACCTTTTTCGGGCTTGAGGAAGCGTGATTCAATTCAGATTTGCGTAGCCAACTAGAGATTCAGTATGCCCAATTCCCATTAAAATCTGTGGGCTGGAGAGGACAACTTCCCCAGGAAGGCCACTTTTTGCACAAACTTTCTTTCTAATTTACCAACTAAAAAAGCTTGAGATGGAAGCCTGGACAGGCTCTGAATCAGAAACTGAAGCTTTTGGAAGGCTCTCAAGCTCTCCAGCAAGGGCAGGGTGTCACAGTGTACCAAAGGAAACAATACTGCGGGATGAGAGTCAGAGAGCTCGTTCTTCTTGGCAGCCCAATTAAATGCAACACGGCCGTGCACCTCTTTAAGGATGCTGGTCCGGGTGTTACGGCGCAGAGGGCATCTCATGGACAGCCAGTTCCCTCCCCACAGCAGGTGAAATGCACCGTGAGCCATCTAAGTCGCATAAAACCTGGACAGCATCCAACATGAGATCGGATGGGGACATGTCCCTGGGGCCAAACGCATTCCTTGACTCACGGAGGTCTTTGTGGGAGGACATCTCCCTGTTTTATGGTCTGATGACCCGGTGCCCGGCCTGACCCCAGGGCACGCCATGCAAACAAGGAGCAATCGCCCCGAAACCAGACTTTCTTGAGACCTGCAGCATGGAAAAAAAATGCAAGCTTCGTTTCTCCGGGCTTACTCACCACTAGCTGCTCCCAACCATAGCGCTATGTCAGCCCGCCGCTCCGTTTTGCTGATACCTTATCCTGTTTTGCACGATGTGCTTTTCTGCATCGTGACATTGCCTTGGCTGCCAAGGACGTGCACGGGCGAAAGGAGGACTCGGCGATAAGGGAGCTTCAGAGGCTCTTGCAAGGCGCTTGGAGGAGGAGAAGTGAGCACCACAGGCCAGACTGGGAAGGCGCATGACTGGATTTGTAGAATTACAGACTCAGTCATGTCTACAGACATCACAAGACAATGCAATGTGGAGCTGTATTGTCTGGGGAATGCTTTAGAGGAACCCCAGCATCCAACTGTAGAGTCCCATATGTTTTGATAAGAGACTGTTAAAGGCACACTTCTATAAACACAAGTCACATTTTGTATAGATACGGGCTGTAAATGTTACGCTAAAATACCTCAATTGCCTTGAAGCCGATTCATACTCTGCAACTGCCAAGAAAAAAAAAAAAAAAAGCGAGCCCGGGATATTTCAGCTTGCTATCTGAAGTTATTTATAATAAACTCTGACTGAACTGAACATAACGGGCCAAAAGAGCACAGGAAGCAGCGATGAAGGGTGGTAAAGCTCACGCTGCAATCCATCACCCCTGCCGCAAAGCCAGCGTTCAGACAAGGCAACGGCTCTGGCTTACATCAGGAAACGCAGGGTTAAGGGCAGCCTGAACACGGTCCTTATGTGACCCCCAGATGGGACATCCAGGGACCCTGTGCAGCACCACCACCCCGAAGGGACAGCCTGGGTCCTGTGTGCCTTGGTTCTGCCCCAAGCATGGTTGTGGAGTGGCTCGAGGGTCCCCTTTGTGTCCCCTTCTTTCCTCACACCAGGACAGGGGTCAGCCCTCACCCAGCTGGCAAACCAAAGCTCCCTTCCAACCAACCTCATCTGCACCTCCGGCTCCTCACCGCCACAACCCGCTACTAGCGGCGGCATTAAACTGCAGGGCTGACTCAGAGGTAGCCGAGGATATTTTATCCGAGCAAATTTCTCTCCAACCTGTGAAAGATCACAGGCTGCCAAGGAATGATGCCTCAGATGTAGCTCCCCTTTCTTGTGACGAGCTGGTGGCTTAAATCCATCCTTCAGCTAATACTGCTGCTGACACTGACCCATCCTGGAGAGCAGCGATGTGCTTTCAAACGCAGCATTTAGAGCTAAACTGACAGCTTATCAGGACAAAGCGATACGGAGCAGGCAGGGGATTGATTTTGCCTACCTGATCCTGCCTGTCTCGCTTAAGGGCAAACTCTACAGCCCTTGCCGAAGCGAGCAGCCCCGCTGGGGTGCAGTGGGACTACAGGAACGCAGGAACACGGCAGGAAAGCATCCTTCTGTGGTGGGAGCTCCCAGCCCATGCAGCCCATGTGCTGGAACTGGTCTCAGATAAGCAATAGTAAAAAGCAGAGAAGGTCACAGAAAGACAGGACTGCTGATGCCCATGCAACATCCAAAGCTTTCCATGATTTGGCTGAGGTTATTCCCTCTCCATAGTCTGCCCGCCTGCCCCCCTGAAGCCTGCACTGGAGGGATCAGAAGTTCTGGAGCATTTGGAGAGCACCAACCACATGCAGTGCACAGCTCCATAAATCAGTACTCATCTCTCTTAACTGCTTCCTAGGTGAAGTTAGTGCTCAGAAGGAAGCAAGCTGCTTTGGAGATGCTTCACAGGAGGAATGGCAGCTCCTAGGGAGACAACATCCATCTCTACCCTGCTGCACAGCTCCTCACAAGTCACCTCATCACTTCTTGGCTTTGGTTCCCTTCCTGCTTTCTGTAGGAATACAGAAATTCTTCCCTCCCTGAAGCTCCCCAAGCCCCAAATTGCCTCTTACCATGCCCCCTGCAGCACTCGCAGCGGTGCTGGGCTCAGCCTAAGCATTGCCCTGATACAAACGTGAATAAGGAGAACAGCAAATGGGCTCCATAATTGATTGCCTGTGCATGCGAGAAGCAGCTCTGCGAGCTCCATCCCTTGACAAACACACACAGGAAAGCCTAGTGGGTTCTTGTCAAAAACTCAACGGAGCTACAAGAAAACAGCCATGACTCAGCAGGGCCTGGGAAGTTTCAATGAGACACGTTTAAAAAATTTTTTTGAATGTAAGAACAGAATAAATACAGCTTTAAGAAGACCCTCCATTTTGCTATGGCTGAGCACTGATTTCTTCCAGTCACAGCACACTCTGCTCCAGCAGGGTGAAGATTTCAGTTCATCCTAACAGGTGCATGAAGCTGGAGGCTGGGGATGGATGCATCAGAGCAGGGCTGGTACACACGAGACTCCCCAACCCTGGTCTCAATGAATGAGTTGCCCACAGCTTCAGCAGGCCAAGACCCCCTCCTAAAATGCCAAATGATCAATTCAAGAGTATGCTTAGTAGTGGAAGCAAACTATTGTTATCAGAAAAGTCTCCTCCAAGCCCATATGAAATACGGCGTATTTTCTGCCCAGAGCAGGTAGGCTCCAGATCACACCAACACCAAAAATAGGAATTTCCAAAAGCAAGCATTTTACCTATCCTTGACAGAGAAGCAGGGCACAGCAGCATGCAGAAACCAAACCAGCTTCTGCCTTGCAGAGCCACATCAGGACTTAACGGGGCACAGAACAAGCGCAGGGTACGAGGTGTAAGACTCAGCACTGGGTGCTCACAAGCCCTGCACGAGGCTCTCTGCACACAAGAACCACAACTGGGTTTTCCCCACTGCCCCATAAACCCCACGGGGTCCAGGTTTACACCAGGGTGTCTGGTAGAGCCCCTGCAGACGTGAGCATGACAGAAGTGTTTACAGCCCAGGCACACACTTGGAATTGCAGAAATGATATTTGGGATCACTGAAAAAGGGAAAACTCTGCCTCCATTCCACTGCCAGAGCTGACAGCAGCGAGGTGGAGGAAACCCCAGCATATTCACAGGCATGGCGTTTACCAGCGTCCTTGGGAGCAGATCCAGGCCTCTTTCCTTGAGAGCCTCTTTCACGGCCCAGCAACCATCCCAGCATTTGCCCCCCAACCCTCTGCCCTTGCCCAAAAGTCCAAGCCTGTTCGAGAAAAAAATCATCCTAGAAAAGAAATTCAGGAGAAATGGATGGGGTATTTTTATTTTCTTCCAAGAGTTGCTCTGTGCGGTTCAATCCCCCAGGCTATGAAATTCAATAAGCCCTAATGTTCCAATCGCTATAAGCCGTCTAGTCCCCACCATGCCAAAGTGGCTCAGATTTAACAACAAAATTACAGTGTACATTATACCATTACAGGCTCTGCACAAACACACTTACAAAAGGGCTTGGTAATAAGAGGCTGGGGATACACTGTGTGTTTAGGGCTAAATCCTGCTCCTGGACCCATCAGCCTTGCTGGCACTGAAGTTACCTCACCTAGAGCAAGGGGTGAAAGAACAGACTTGGGTTCTTTTCCAAACCATCATCGCTGCTTCTCCACAGGTGGGAACCCAAAGTCAGTGACAAAGCTGTCGTGGATTCATTATTTCACCCCAGGGCTCCAGGCAGCACCCCCACATCCATGTGAGCACATCCTCACAGACAAACCCCACCAAGGAATAAGCTTGTTTGTTATCAACCTGCACAAGAAGGGCTTTTGTTCCTTTACAAAGTAAAGTCCATCCTACTTGAAACAAAAGCCACAAAAACAAAAGCAAAGAGATATAGATACGTATTATGTTGTACACACAGACACACACACTGTATTTGTGTGTTCCTCTGCTTTTCCATCATTTGTTCCTGCAAACCATGCCCAAAGAGTTTCCCTTTGCAGCACCAAGAGCTGCGGTTTGCTGTCTCCCTGCGAGCTCTTCATCCCTTCCCCTATCTGTCACTGCCAACGAGAGAGGTGTCAGCTTATCCTTCCTCTCCTTAACCACGTCAAGAAGAAACCTGGGCTGCAGCTCCTCCGAGACAGGCGCAGATCTCCGTGCAAATACCTGCGTACCCGCCGCAAACCTCAGAGGGTTTGAGCCCTGTGCAGCTCAACAACAGAAAAATCAAAACAACCGCAGGGGCACAGCGCAGAGCAATTGGGATGGAAGAGCTGGCTGCGCTGAGCTTCCTGAGGGCCCCAAGGGACAGCCCTTTCTGAGACACCCCTGCTTGTCCCGAGCACCAGGCATCCCAGCCTTCTGGAACACGACAGATGTCCCAGGCACCAAGTACCACGATTTGTGGCTTACTTTCTGCAGGAAGGTTTAATGGGATCTTAGGAATCGAGGCAAATCCTCTTCCTAGTCTGCAGGACAAAGGGGAGGAAACAGGCGCGGAGCAGCACCGCGGCTCGACCTCTCCATCTAAAGGACCCGCGGTCACAGAGCCGTACACACACACGGGGCTGGCTGGTTTCTCCGGATGGCTTCCAGAGGCTCTGCTTCTGAGCAAACTCGCGAGATACTAGTAGCATTGTGAGAGCACACAATTTCCATCTGTCAGTTGAAACAGGCAAAATTAGATCTCGAAGCTGCGCATTTAATCCATTGCCAAAACTAGCCTGCCTGGTACAGCGCTCAGAACAGATTTTTTATTAAGGGAAAGAAAGAGGGAAATTGTCTTTTACAGCTGCATCTTGTCAGGCCCCTCTGGAGTGACCGCTCCAAGGCTCCGCTGCGGCAGGAGGCTGCGAGCAGCCCTGGGAGCCCTGCACAGAGCTCATCAGCCTCTAATTCACTCCCAATTTGTCTCTATGCAGCCTGATGACTCCTAATTGCTAGTTCAGAAATACAGCGCGTACCCTGATGATTTTAAGTTGTTCCCAGTTATCTTAGAATTAACTATTAGGGGGAGATCATGGAATAACTTCCCTCCCATCCCGGGGAGCTAAATATTCACTTAAAAGTATGCCTTATTTAAAATCACAATGCTGCTTCGACGGCGGGATTAATGGATTGGACACGAATGCCAGATGCTACCTTAAGAATTAAGGGCAAAATCCGAGCTCAAGTTCCCTTAAAACATCTGTGCAAATAGAGGTAACATATTTCTTGCACGAGTTTCGACGCCAATAGCAGAGGTTGCTGCGGCACAGTTTGGGGGCCCAAGCGGGTTGAATTTACGGAGGAACGTGGGGCAAGAGCGGAGCCCACCCGCATGCTTCTGGGCACGCAGGCCACAGAGCCGGGGACCCCTCCTGATTTACACCAGCACAAGGAAGGAGCAGATCACGAGCTACGTGCTCGTGAAATCCAGCGGAAAACTAATCGGAGCTCTGTAAGTAGGCAGCTCGCAGTGCTGCTTGTCTGCAGAAGCAATTTAAAAATAAACAACACAGAAACATGATTCAGAGTTCATTCACTGTAAACTAATGCGATCCCAGTCGCTCTAATGGAGTTACTCCAAACATGTCATTTACAGAGAGCATGTCAGATAAATCTCCGATCCTGCTTCCAAGCAAGCTGGGTGGAGGCTGCCAGCCCCAGCCCCAAAACTGCGGTGACAAAAACCAAGGAGAAGGTAAACAAGGGCTGGCTGTCACAGTCCTGTTGTGGCTCTGCAAAGGTACTGCTCTTTACCTAAACTCAATTATTTCGAAAAAAAAACAAAAAACAAAAAAAAACACTATTAAAACTACTCTTCTATTTTAAAAAGTGCACTAAAATGCAGTAAAAAAATCTTAGAAACAGCTGTATGATTATCAGGAAAAGATCTACATCCAGTCTGGGGCTCCACTGAGTAAAATTCATCTACAACAAAGAAAGAGAGACACCAACTCTGAGCTCTGATCTCCTGCTCCCATTAACCAGCAGAGTGCAATTCCAACAATACTTTGCTTCACATTTCTAAGGATCTGGCATCTAGACGTGCTGGAAAAAGGACATATGGTCTCAATACGTAAGGCAAACTTGTAAACAAACTGCAAATTGAAACTGCATTTATTGGTTCCCACCAGATTTGAGAGGTGAGAAATCTGAAGGCAATTGAAAAACTTTACAAAGTGCAGTCTGGGATGCATCTCATAAATGCCATGAAAAGTAGCAAATTAATGGCTCTGATGTGTAATAAATTACAGCCTGAAAACAAAAAGTGAACTGTAGATATTTCACAGATATTACAAGTAATTTTTACTAAAATGTGATGCAACAAGTTAGCATCTCTCTCAGCAAGAATATCCAATACAGACTGATTAAAAAATAGCAGAAAAAGGAAAAGCACACACAAACACATTCTAAAATTATATTAACAACTACCTTCTGTGAAACTATAGATACTGTAAGTTGTGTGTGGATACAGAGAGTTAACTTTTGAATCAATTGGCTTTTCTAGAAATAGAAACACTCGGTAAATTCAGGAACAAGGAAGAATTGGGGAGCAAGTGCATTTGCAGATTAAAGCTGCTCTTACACACCTGTTGCTGTTCTGACTTGGGACAATGCTGGGGTAAACTCGTACAACCCTGACACAGTGCACACAGCCTGTAAGGAAAACCCAAATCCAAAGGGACAGAGATCAACTGTCCCGGGAGCAGCCCCAGTGGCGCTCAGCAAGGCTGCAGCAGATCTGGGTGGGGGAGGAAAGGAGCAGGGGTAAACACAACTTGCTGAAAGTTATTTTTTAAAGTCTAAAATCTCATTTTCATTATTTATACTCCTGATTTAGTTTGCACACTTTGGCCAGACTTCCCCCCCACCCCCAACAATTTCACATTTCTCTTCTGGGACACCAGCACCAGATCCATGTCTGGTTTCCCTACATTCACACCCCTGAGTTCATACAGGTGTCACCACTCACCAATCTTTGCCTCAAAGAACCACAGCAAAACCCCACCTGCTCTACAAGCACTCCTCCAATTAGCTCTCTGACCTCTTTTGTTGCAGAAGTTCCTCTGAAAACAGGAGCCAAGCACCCACTAACACCTGCAGCCCACCCCTGGCTCCCCAGCTGCTTCATCACATCCTTCCCAAATCTCAAAGCTTCAGCTCTGCAGAGGGAGGGAATTTCCAACCCTTACCCATGAGCTTGGTTAGAAGGTGGGAATAAAAAGCATGTTATGGCAGTACAATGAGCAGTGCTTCAGAAATTAGGGGGTCAGGGCTGACGGGTTTTGGTGGTGCCAGGGGGAGAGGCCAACTGAGACACTGTCTGTTGATCCTAAACAGGAAACCCAGGACTAAACTCTTGATTAGATGTATTGAGCCAACACAGAACGCTGAAATGAAAGGAGCTAAAAACACATGTGGACAGCATATTTTTAGACGAGTTACAATTTGCAAGACTCCTCTTACTTGTGTTTCCTAATTGCTTGTCACTCAGTGGGAGCTGCTGCTGGGTGCGCAGCACCTGCGCCTCTCACCACGTTCAGTGGGCGTCGTGGGTGCTCAGCAGCTCCCAGGATGAGGCCAGAAATACAGCTACTCGGTAACGGGTTTTTCCACAGCACGCTAAATATTTTCACTGCAATATTTATATTCGGAGATGACAAATTATGATTTGGTCAAAGCCTCCCAGTGCACTTGTCAGGATACAGCCTGAATAGGGCCAGATTAAAAGCAAAGGCTTCCTGATAAAGCTCCTCAAAACTGAAGCACGCCAGCTACGAAGCAGAATGCAATCAAATGAAGTTGACCAAACTGACGGGAGCCCAGACACAGTCACTTACATCCACACCTCCACGTGCTTGCAGTACAAAGCCCAAAGCCACAAATTGCAGCACTGCAGCAGAAGCAGGAGCCTGTGCACAAAACTTGTGCAACGAGGGATGGAAACAAGCCAGCCTCGAGTCAGAGCACAACTCACGACAGTGCTGAGCACGCAGCTCAGCCCAATCCAGACATGGCACAGGCTGGAGCCTTAGACGCAGATCACTTGCACCACTTTGCATGAAATACGTGTTTTTTATTTTCCACCACCCAAGTGTACTTCTAGACTCCTACACCAAGGAATGGCTGGAAATAACAGGCAGGACGTGAGTGTGAGCGTTAGGGCTGCCCCAAAGTGCTTGTAAGGGCAACTTGCAAGTGGTGCAAGGGGACGTACTTCAGAAAAAAATATATAATAATACAAAAAAAAAAAAAAAGTCAGGTTTGATGCATGCAGACACTCTACCCGAATAGGAAAACAGAGCCAAGTCCCACAGAAACCCGCTGGCACCAACGAGCTCTGTAGCCACTTGAGAAAATAAATCACAGGAGGGTTTTTTTTTTCCCCCCGACTAAGGCACACAGAACTGAACCTATTATGAATCACGAAATGTTTTTATGAATCATGAAACAAGCAGCAAAGTTCCTCTGGCCTTATGGATGCCCCGCTGCCCAGCTGCCACTCGGAGCTGTGATGGGAAGCAGGTCTGCGTGCTGCTCCGTGCAACTGGGGTCACAGCACGTGTCCCCTGCCAGCCACACAGCAAAGACCCCCTCGGCCACACGCTGGCAAGGGCCACGGAGTCAGCATTCACTTCTCCAGCTGCTTTACCTCCTGCATGCTGATGGTGCTCCTGCCAGCACAGCCCTGCCTTACGCTGCTCGAGCCAGCCCCTGGTCCCCTGGCAGGATCCATCCCAAGGCGCACGGACAGCCAGGGGCCACCTGAATGTCACTTGGCACTTCATGGGGCTAAACATCAGCAAGAGCAAAAGTCTATGGGAAAGAAAAACCCAAAAAGAGCATCTCCGTGCACACAGTCCTTCAGCCGAGCTGCCGGCTCGTGAACAGCCAGGGAAGGACCCTGCGGGATCTCAACGCCAAAATCCTGCTCTGTGCACCCAACGTGCACACAAAACCCCACCCACAGGCCTCTATAAATAACCCCACGTAGGAGATCCGGGACTGGAGAAATAAGTAAGTGCACTTCCAATTATATACCTTAAAAAAAAAAAAAAAAAAGGCAAATAAAAATGCTGCTCCCAACTGAAGGAAAATACAACATAACTTGACGGTGAAGGATTCTACTCCAGCCACTGCCCCTGTCACAAGAACCACATCCAAGCTGCCCATTTGCTCTAAACCACCACGTGCAAGTGAATTTCTGGTTGAAGCCGGGTTTGGAGATAACCCTGGAGCTCGTAAGGAGATTCCTATGCCGAAGTCATCGCTTAGGAAAGCCAAATGCAAGAGTGACAACATAGCAAACAGCTTGACAAAAAATCATCTGTACAGCAACATTGCATGAACCAGACCCAGAGCAAGCCCGAGCGCTTTCTGTTCCTTTGATTAAAGTTTAACGGGCACAACTCTTTGATTACTGCTGCCACGTGTGAAAATCAGCTCCTCGCAGCTCTTTTGCTTTCTGCTGTTTGAGAATTAAGCAGCTTGTCGTTTTTGTTAATACAAAACCATGCAAATGTTTTTGGGGAGATTTTTACAGGTTCTTCCTCGCATTGCCAAACAGCACAGCTATTAAAGCCACAACCTTGCACCTTCCCCATCTGCCCACTCCCCGATTTTCCCCCTTCCCCGCAGACCTCGGGCAGGCACGTGCCTACAGCCAGGCTTTCTCCCAGCCCCGAAAGCTGATCCCCATCCCACCTGTCCCCCCGGGAACCAGGCAGCAGCTTTTTATAGCCATCCCTAAGCCCGGCAGTAACCCCCTCTGCTTAAGCCCCAGAGGCAAACCACGCTTTTGGCTGGGAGGCGTAGGACTTCCACCTGCTGCAGGGCACAGGTCTGTGCTATCTCTGCTAACGAGAAATATTCAGAGCGGCTGGGCTGCTTTCGCAATTCCAGCGATCAGGATTGATGACGTTCAGCCCTCCCCGTGCTGTGGCCACATTTGTTTTTTAGGATGCTCGTGCACCCAGGTCCATGGGGCAAACCCCACAGCGCAGCTCCCTGCCTCTGCCAGGAGCATCCCATGGGGCTGCCCCGCTGCAAATGGGACTCCAACCACACTGGATGGGACACCCTCCATACTCTCTGGGGGTACAGAGCTGAAGTCTTTCTGCCTGGTGGCAGGGGGAAGAGTTTTGGAGCAGAGCATCCCATGGGGGATACACAGAGATGTGCTCCCACACCGGGGAATAGTCCACAGGCAGGGGGAAAGGAGGGACGCAGGCATTAGGGGCGCAGAGGGAGAGTTCCCCCAGCTTCCCCCCACCAGTAAATCCCAAAGGGAGCAAAGGACAGCAAAAAGCACCACTGAAGGAGGGAACTGTACAGAAAGGTTTGGTGCTTCCCAGACGAGCAAGCACCTCAGTGAAGCCCTTCAGACACAGATTTTAAGAGACACCACAGTTACACCCCTCTCTCCATACCAGACAGAGATTTTAATGCAAACAAAGCTCATTATCATGCTTTATAGATCTCTGCTTTCACATAGGCAGGAAGAGTCACCAGAACTGCACGAGTGGCCAGGAGCCACCTTTGTGTCTCCCTCCTCTCTTCCAAGTGACTCTGTCTCTGCGGGACAGGCACTCGGGGAATCTCTGCCCTTCCTGCACTGATCCGCCCGCGCTCCTCCTCGAGCTGCCTGCCCAGCTAAGCTGCTTTCCAAGCTTCCCAGCCGTCGGCAGCAGCATTCAGCACCGAGATGCCAGCTGCCCGACACACACCAGCACCACCCGGGCACAGCACCGGCTCCCCAGCGAGACCACATCTCGCTTCGGGGTCGCTCGACGCAGCTTCAGAAAACACAAAGCAGCAGCAAGACGAGCGCTCTCGCCAAGAAACTTCAGAGCAGCCACAAGAGATAATTCTCACCGCCGCGTGCGGGACTGCCGGCAACAAGGAGGGGAGAGAAGGGGAAAAATCCCAGCCAGGAGCTCGTCCCTCTCGCTGCGATGCGTCGCGAGCATTGTTCAGCTCCAGCCACAACACGCCAGCTCCAACAGCAATAACGCTCTAAGACGGGGCTTATGCGGTTTTATTAGATTTCTGCCTCCCTCTTAACCAACCGTCACAATTTCCATCTGATATTATGTCATACGGGGAAGTTTTATGAAGGAATCCGGTCTCCCGTGAATTCTTTGGCGAGATGCTGAAACGCAAAGTTCTGCCCGACGATAAAAAACAGCCTCACCCTCCAGCGGCAACGCGCACACCTGCCTCCACTTCTCCAAAAACCTCAGCGGTGAGGCTGCTTTGTTCTCCTCCAGCTGCAGGTTGCTTTGCCACCAGCTTTTGGGGACGCCAAACCCAGGGCACCTCCTGGGGTGACAAATCGCTGCCAAAACCCCAGGCTTCACCCTCCTGCATGCCCCCAAAGTTTGGGAACACAATAACCCACGCTGGAAGGAACAGATCAGCCTCAACCCCCACCTCCGATATAAGAGGAGCACAGTGCCCTCCCCCGGGCCCCTCGAGGACCTGGTATTTCACTTTTTTGGTAGGGAACCATCAACCACATTTAATATTTCTACGGCTGAAGCATCACCACGGAGAGCTGCTACTTGTTTACTTCTCCCTCCCATTCACACATGGGAGAGCCCAGTTCTCCTCTCGCAAAAGTGGAGAGCAGAAATCTCCCCGTGGAAGCCAATAGTTCACATAAACCTTGTTTAATCGACGGGAGACTCAAGGCCATAACAATTGGGGGTTTTCTCCCTCCAAGGATTTCTCCTAATAACGGATTAAGGCAGCTTTCTGGGGAGGATTGTGCAATTCCTCCTAATGACAACACCCGGCTTGGTGGTGTTGCTGTGGAAAGCAGTGATCTCAGATGCACACAGGTTTCTTTGGTTAACTGAAGGGAGATCAATAATAACCATATTAATAAATAATGCTCTTAACAGCAGCGGCAGGATACAGGCAGCAAGCTGCAGGCAGGTAGCAGGGATAGGTAAAAGCATTAATTATCTGCACAATGTCAATGCTGCCGAGCTGACGTGCGGAGCGCAGCTGAAAGCTCACTTTTTGAAGATCACCAAGACAGACTGACAACTCTGCCTTCACGCGAGCATTTTGGGTAAAATTCAGTTTTCCGCATGTCACAACCGAGAGGAACAGGCTGCTCTTTTTTTTTTTTTTCCTTTAACATTAATAAACTAGGTAAAGGACACGGGGGAGGGGGAGATTTCGAGGTCTGGCCGTCCTCCTCCTCCCCCGCCAGCAAGTTGGGAAGGAACAAAAGCCAAGGGGAGTTTTTGGGACGAGGCGAGCGAGGCATGTGCCCTCCAAAGCCAACTCCAAGCCGCTCCATTTCCCTGCGACGAGAAGGCGCACATGCACTCCCGGCTCTTATATAAACAGCAGAAGGGGCAGCGCCTGTCTGAAATTCCCCACCGCGTCTAAAATAAATACGAGGCTGGCTCCAAACTTCGCTCCCTCCGGCCCCACCGAGGGCGATGCAAAGCCAAAGGGTTTCTCCCTGATGTGGGTGCAGGGGGGGCTGCGGCTCAGGACACCCCATATCCCCCTGCCCCGGTGCCACCCAGGGGGTGATGCTGGGTCTGTGCCATGTCCCCCCCGAGGCCAGGGGGTAGCAAACGTGGGCGCACACCCCCTGAGCATCCCATAGGGATGATGTGGGGGCAGAACCCCCTGTACCCCCCAGGAGATTGGGACCGGGACAGCACGGAATGGGGATGCTGGGGACACCCCGGGGACTTCAGAGCATCCCAGGGGTGGCGAGCCAGGGGACGCAGACCCCAGGGGGGTGCTCCGGGTACAGAGAGGGGGGGTCTCCTGGTATGGGAGGGGGTGCTGTCCCCCCGGGGAAAGGATATGGGTTACAGACCAGCCTGAGGCACCAGCTGCGCGGGCGGGTGGTTTGCTTGAGGCAGAAGAAAGCGGTGGGTGCCAGAGCCGGGTACGGCACCTGCTCCTCCTCCTCGGAGGCCAGTTCGGGCGGCGGGTCGCGGCCGGGGGAACCACCGGCACCGGGGGAACCGCCGGGACCGGAGCCGGCATCCTCCGGCGGCAGCTCGCTGGGGCGGCGGGGCGCCACGGGGATGGGCACCCGCACCTCGCCGCCGGCCGCCCGCGGCTCTCGGCTCTCGCCATCGCTCATGGTAGCGGCCAGGACCTGCGGGGCAAGGGCAGGGGGTCAGGGGGGAGCCGCTGGCCGCCCCCCTCCCCCGGCAGCGGGGCGCGGCTCCCACCTGGCCCCGGCGCTCACAGCCGCCACAAAGCAGCCCCCGGGGGAAAGAGGGGGGGGGTCCTGTCGCCACCGGGGCGCGGCCGCTCCCACCCCCCTGAAAAACCTGATGTGTGTCCCCCCCCCTCCTCTTCCCCAATCCATCCATCCTCCCTTCCCTCTCTCCTCCCCGCTCCCAGCTTTTAATTTTCGGGGATGGGTATTGCTAAAGGGGGGTGGGGGTGTTCGCGAGGAGGCAGCGGGGGGGGGGTCCTACCTTAGTTCGGCGGAGCGCGGTGCCCCCAGGAGCATAGCCGTGCCTTTGGGTTCACATGGGACCGGGCTGCCGAGGGGTTGTGGGTTTGGGGTGGGGTGGGGTGGGGTGGGGGGGCGCAGGGAGGCGGCGGACCCCCCCACACACACCCCCAGCAAGGCGAAGGCAGCGGGTGGAGGGGGGGGGGGCCGGGACTCGGCGTGCGGCGCCCGCCCGCGGGGATGGAGGCTGGGGAGGAGGAGGAGGAGGAGGAGGAGAAGGAGGAGGAAGAAGAAGAGGAGGAGGAGGCGGAGGAGAGGTGGCGGCGGGGGCGGGGGCCCTTCCCCGAGCCGTGCCCGTGCCGTGCCCGTGCCGAGCCGAGCCTCTCCCGACGGTAATCCCAAGGAGCGAGCGGGCAGCCCCAGCAGCCGCTTTGCAAAGCTTCGCCCGTGCTTAACAGGAAACTTCGGATTTACCGGGGGAGGAGGGAGACGAGAGGGGAGGAGAGAAGCGGGGGCGGAGGGGGCTGGGAGCCCGCCGGGGGCGGGCAGCCGGGAGGAGCCGGGGCAGCCCCGGAGGGGAGGGAAGGGGGGGGGGGCTCCCGCATCTGCCCGTGCCCCCCCCTCCCACCGCTGGCCTCCCCCTGCCTTTGTTCGGGCGATGCGGGGCGCCCACAGCCTCCGGGGAGCCACCCTCATTTGGGGGGGGGGGAGGCAGAACCCCTTTCCTCCCCCCCCCCCCTCCCCAGGACTTTACGATGCCGCTGGGGGGGCTCCGGCTTTGTCCCACGCCCCGTGCCGCGAGGCTCCAGCTCCGCCGGGCTCTCCGGGGCCGCGCATCCCAAAGGGGGCAGCTGCGACCCCCCCGGGACCCTAAGGGGACGGTAGGGCCCTGCTGGCCCTGTGCCCCCCCCCCACTATTTCCATCCCCCCCCCCTCGGGCTCTGCCGCGTGGGAACCCGCCCGGCGCCGCTCCCACGGGGGCTGCGGGGCTGCCCCGGCCCCCCGCCCACCCCCGCTTGCCTCCGGGGCATTAATTCATTAGTTTTAATAAAGAAATGTATAAGCCCGAGGTAGAGGTCGGAGCGTTTTAATAAATAAAGATCGGCTCTGCAAACTGCAGTGATTTTTAGCTGAGTAGCTAATCTTCTCAAGGGCTTAGCTCGGAGGGATCAGAATAAACAGATAATAGAAAGTCGTTACAGGCACCGTCCCCTTAAACTCTGCTTAGGAAGTTTTATTCTTTTAAGTTATTTCAGATTCTGCAAATTCTATCTGCACGTCCTGCAGGTGGAAGGGGGGAAAAGAGAGATTAAAAATGTTAGCTAGAGACATTCCCCTCCACTGGAATCTTTTAAAAGAGTGAGTTCATTATATCCCACCACATTCAATTTGCAAATGCAGTTCCCAATGCTATTCTTCATGGTTAATAACTGGGAATTGATTGAAAAGGGAGGTCATGCAGCTTTCAAAGCAGAAAGAGCCGAGCCTAATGGGGCTAGTGAAGAGATGGTTTTACATACACACTTTCAATGGTTGTTTTATTAGATGTTTGCAGGTTGTGATTAACAGTATGTGGCAATTTTATTATTGAACAAACAATGCCTCTGACAAGCAGGACACAGCCTGCGAGGCGAACGTGAGCCGTGCAAAGAAGAGATTGCACTTGGAGTTTCCACACGTTTATACCAGCTAATTAGGGCAAATCATAAATTACTGTGGGAAGGGAAGATTTGTGTGTGAGTTGGTGTAGTTCTCCTTGAGCGAACCATCTTCCACTCATAAATTATCTCGCGCAAGAAAATGACCTCTGCAGGAACAAAAGAAGCTCTCCTAAACCGGGAAGCGGGAGGAGAGGCCAAGCTTTGAGAGCCACCGGCACCTCTTGACCCTCTCCCAATGGCAGAAGCTGCTCAGTCAATAAACTTTCCCCCGTGCCTTCCCTCCAGCTCCGTGTCAGGGGATGCTGCCACGACTTACAAATCCCTCTTCAAAGCCGTTTCCCCGCCAGCTGTCCACGAGCACCGGCTCCTGTCCTTCGGCGGGCGGAGGCTTGGAGCTGTCGTGGGCTGCAGACATCCTTCCCAGAGCCAGACAGAGCACGCGGGGCCTGGCATTTTCCAGGTCTTAACCTGTTGCCTGATGGAGAGAGTATTTAAAGCCAAGAGCCTTATTAATAAGCTCCGTGCAGTGATGGATGCTGAGGACTTCTGTTGTAGGGAGGATTTTGAAGAAGCCTGGCAAAAAGTAGGCCCGATGCTGGCCTCAGAGGGGGTTTTGGCTTGTTCTCCAAAGGATCAGGATTAACTCCAAAGGTGGTTGTGGCAAAAGAGAGACAATATTTTGTTGGCAAAAGCATTCTCTTCCTCCCATAGTTCCTGCCTACCCCATGTGTAGTGACTGGAAGGAGTAGGGCAGATTCTGCTCCCTTTACTCCAGCTTCATCTCCAGCAGCTGTGCTGGCAGCAGTGAGGCTTCCTCAGCTTTACAGGAGTCAGAAGGATCTGGCCACAGCCTTGCTTTCATTAATAAGCCACCAGAAATTTTAAGATCAATACTGGTGTGAGGATACACAGTACACCCTGAATGGGCACTTGGCTTGCAAAGTCACAGCTGACTTAATGGGATGTGTAATGCTCTTAGCTGGCCCGGATAAATTATCCCCCACTGGCATGCACCTGGGTGTATTCCAGGCTGCATGCAAGGTGGAAAGGCTGGAGATGTGCACATCTGCCCCCAAATCATACAGATAACCCCTCGCAGACCAAGGAATTGGTTAGTGCTCACCGAGGTGGGAGCTCAGCAGGGCAAACTCATGGAGCTCCTGAAGTTCCAGCAGCCACAACGCCTTCAGCTGCAGGCAAACCAGGTTTGCTCCCACCATCACAGCCCACACGTGGGCTGTGGACACCCAGCCTCACCTGCCTAATCTTCCCCATTCCGTGCTCTTCAGGGTGAAGCTGCCATTTGCTGCTGCAGAAAGACAAGACAGGATGTTAAGAGAAAACCCTCAAGTTGTCTCAGGTATTCTACATAAAGCCAACGTACTTAATATTCCTCCCCCAAACTTGCCTGCAGCCTCTCAAGGGCTGTAAACCTTCTGGCAACCCCACTGAAGGAGCATCCCCAGCCCTGCAGCATCCCTGCTCGGGGAGGACGGCCAAATTCTGCTCCCAGCTCCTGCACCCTGAGCCACGAGTGACCCGAAGGAGACCCACGGTGGCACCCATCAGGACTGAAAATCAATTTGCTCAAGGTCACGGGCATGATGAAAGCAGGACCAGGCATCCCCTGCACGACACACGCCCTGCTCGCTAGCGAGGCTCCAAGCGGAGCCCTGCCAGCATCCATGAAATGCGCGGGGTGTGCCATCGCGGGGCACTGTCAGATGAAACCCGGGCAGTAAATCAAACGGCGTAGCACAGCTTAATGCCCTGTCTGTGACTGTACGTGATACACAGCCTCTTCCCACAGAGTTGTGAGGATCAGCTGGAAAAAAAAAAATCCCATTTGACTTTTGGGGTTTGATGCTCCAGCGTTTCCCAGGCTAAGATGAGATCAGTAGGTCGGACCCATAGCCAAAAGCTTCTTTGTGTTTTTATGCCTATTAAGCTGACCTCTTATACACGAAGTCTGACAGAGGTGCTGAATAGTTTATGTAATTTTTTTTCTTTTTACTGGATCTAATTCTAGCTGACTCAAATCTGGGTTTTCTGATTGCAGAAAAACCTTCAAACAAGGAACAATCTAGCTAATAGTGCTTGCATAAATCATCCTCAAAATAATGAGTATCTGCGGAGTGAATTCATTTAGCTAAATAGATGGAAGACCACTTTAAAGTTATTTAGAAAGATTAACAAAAGAGAAGGGAAATGAAAAACAGATAATAAATTGACGAGAGAAGGGGAAAAATTGTATTAGAAACAATGAATTTGTAATAAATTCAAAATGCCAAGGAGAAATTTCCAAAAAAGGAGATTGGCACGGTGGTAGTTTGGCTGTGCTGGTGCTAAAATGTATTTTTAATTAAAAATACACGGATGTTAAAATGCATTTTAAAATGGATAGATAAATAGGTCCCCAGCCAACATCACATTTTTACTTTTATGACTTTCAAATTCACCAATAATTTGTCATTTCCCCAGCACAAGAAAACCCTTACCTACTGCAGGGCTGTTTCTTCCCCTGCACTCGACATACCTTCACCAGCCCTCCCTGCAGCAAACCACTTATGTCACCCTGGCTGATGGTAGGACTTAGTCCTTTCCACTTGGAGCCTGCTCCGTTTTCCATCAAAATCCACAGAAATCCTTCCATCAGTTTGAATTTGAGCAAGATTAGGACTTTTTTTTTTTTTTCTTTTTACTGTCTTCAGCTCCTGGAGATCCTCACAGCAGCAGCCCTGAAGCTCACAATCATTCTGTTGTTGCTGAAGTTCATTCAGAAGTTGCTGAAGGAGACATGGAGCCATCCAAAGGTGCCTCATTCACACTCCACCACGTTTGGTGATTCCTTCCAGTGGTTTCAGGTGAGGCTGAGGGTGGGAGAGGAGAGAGGAGTTGCATCAAGCCCCAAGATAATTGAGCATGAAAACTATTTTTTCATTGATTTTCAAAAAATCAATTTTTCTTTCTTCACCAACAGCAATTTAAGGAATATTTGCCCCCCTCCCCAAGGTCACATGCTAGGTTTTAATGCCTTTATGGAGCAACGTTTAGGTTCTAGGTCACCGAGCCTTAAGAAATCCAACAGGAGGCCCACATGAGGAGTACAAAGTCCCACCTAAATCCTGAGAATAAGGCTGGAGAAAGACTGGTGCAGGGCTCCACACGATGCTTCTGAAGTTGACTCTGCCATTCATGCTTTGTCTTCCAGAAAAACATCATTTTTCAGAAGAAAATGTCCCCTATCAACTTTCAGCACTGTGTTAGAGAAGCACAAGGCTACCCTCCTTCAAAGCCTTTCGCCCACCTGCACTCTTTCCAGTCTCTCGGCTGAATGTGCAGCATTTTTAAATACATCACCAAGCGAGCATATTTCAAACCCACACATTTTGGACAGGCTCAAAACCTGCATTGTGGCTTCTTTCTTTCTTTCTTCCGTTGTGTTTGCCGCTTTGATTTATTTACTTCTCATATCATGTTTAGACTTGCTAAATATAAAAACTGTTTAAAATAACTGTGCAAAATATTCTCCAAGTCCTTGAGAAAAAAAAAATACAGCGCTCAAGACTGCCTTCTCATGTTTTATGGTTTTAACACATGTTGCAAATAGAATATTTCCATAATATTTGTTAAAAATAATTTCCACGTGAAGAAGTTAGTTCTAAGCCAACAACCCCAGCGAGGCAGAAGAGGAGCTACCAGGTTGGCAGCGACAGGCGGTGCTTTCCTGAAAAAATTCCCCCAAATCACTGAAAGATACAACTTTGAATGGGAAGACAGGTTTAGTCTCCATATTCCCCCTTTGCTTAATATCTTCATTGTCTCCTTGATGTGGACACCCGCTCAGTGAGAAGGAACCAGTGTCAGAGAGCTCAAGAGCTGCAGATGTGTGTTCCCTGCAGGAGTAGACACCCAAAGGCATGCCAGCATGGCTTGCTTGCTCATTGCCCTGCCTTCGCATAACTTACTGCTCCCTGAGCTCCATTTCCTGACTGCCTTCTGAGTGTTCCTGCTACAAGCAATCACCACGGCCATGATTTCCTCAGCAAGAGCGTTTCCTTTCACAGATCTGGAATTTCACGTCCCCTAATGTCACTGATTGCCCCGTAGCCTTATGCAGCGAGAATGAGAGGAGCTTCACTTTTGCCCAAGCCTGCTGCATTGCCACTTGTTTATTAGATGGGCAAGACAAGACAAAAATAATGACTCTTCAGTTTGTTGCCAGTATCGAAAACACTTTTGGTGCAGTTCTAAAGCCTCAAAGGCTGCAAGAGTCTGATTTCTTGCTGAAAATTTATGCTTCTACTCAGACGACAACAGAAAATTAAAGACAAATAAAACAATTTAACCAAAGAGCTACCTGAGTAGTTTTAAAATTAATTAAAATTAATTTGTTCATTTAAGGGGCTTCACTGTAGGTCAGACCCCATCAGAGGTAAAATTATTCTAATTGATTTTATTGTTGGTAAATGCATTTACGGTGCGACAGAATATTTGAAATCACCAAGGCAAACTGCTGATGGTACAGATTCACTAATTTACTGGACAAAATGACCTTTGTTGCACTAAGAACCGAATCTTATGGGATAAAAGTCCTTTAAATAGCTGCTAATATGAATTACCCAAGATGATGATGTTGAAGAGCTGAATATATTAGAGAACTTAACATACATGGGGATATACACAGAATATGTATGGGTTGAATATATTAGAAGATGCTTTGCATGAGCAATAACTTAATTTGGGACTGCTACATGTCCACAGAGGGGAAGCAAGCAGATGCCTTTTATACACACTAACTGGTTTGACATTTTTCTTCCATCCCTCAAAGACAACTGTTGGATGGCAAGCGCAAGGTAAGGGAGTGAAGCCGAAGGGACCAAACATTGCACTGCTGTAGAGGTTCAGCTATCAGGCAGCAAATCCTTGAGCTGCAGCAGCTGGGACGCGTGCAGGTAGCAAGAGTGATGCCCATGCATGGCATGGCCAGGCTCCTCTGCCTGTCCTAGGTGCAGAAGGACAGTGATGAGCCAAAGATCTTGTTAAACGCAACAGGAAACAAGAACTAAGCAGTGCTGCATCCTGCTCATGCTATGAAACTCCTATAATGTTCTTTACACAATTTATTGTAAATCACTCATGGCTTGTTTAACGCTCCGCTGATTTTATCTTGATTTATTGTGTTGCCACCCTGCCTGGTGAGGCAGCAGCCGTGGCTTTATGGTCTTTAATCAAAGCCCAAGCACCTGTAGCAGCACGTGTCTGTCTGCCCAAAGCCCCTGCATGGTGCTCGGCATCCCACAAGCTCGTCTGCAATCGACTGAGCCCGGAGCCCTCGGCCCTACCCAGGGATATCAGCACTGCTCTGCTCCCCTCTCTCCACGAGCCCACCAAGGTCCAGCACGTCCCAGCTCTGGGATTTCCCCTCCCTGCTGCTTTGTGGGGGGCACACGAGCCCACTTGCCCTTCTGCTGGCTCCTGTTATCCTTTACCTTAATTCTGTGGGTGGTTTCTGTAGGTCTTGGGTGAGAGCGTAGACCCACAGCTGTCAACAGCACTGAGAGTCTGTGTTCCTCAGACAGCCTGAGGAGCCAGAGATAAGGAAAACAAAACCTTTAACATCCTCAGAGACAACATTTTACCCCAAACAATTTATCTGGGGTCACACAAGAAGCCTGCAACAGAGGAGCAGATCCAGATTCCCTAAAGCTTTAATTACAAAATTAGCTTCTCCTCGTTGGACAGCAGTGTGCGTTGGATGACAGCCTAAGCTGGTGAGTGGTCTCCAGCTCCAAGGAGGTCAGCAAAGGGAGGCTCTTTTTGAAGGCATAACCCACAGAGAGCATCTGAAGGTCAGGAGAGCATCTTTGCTCCCTTTTCGTGGGGCAGCCGACTTCACAAGATGTAAAGAGCAGCTGCCTGAAAGAATCCTTTCATCACTGCAGGCAGCTAACAAAGCCAAAAATAAATATTTCAGCTTCTGCAGTATTTAAAAAGACTTTATTGCTGTAAGGCCCAAACTTCAGCGTGTCAAGGCCTCTTTAAGCAACTCGACTTAAACAAGTAACTGCTTTAGGACCGTTAGAAAGAGTTAGACCAAACGCTCAGCAAAAATAGAAACCGTTCCTGTGAAACTCTGCTAACACCCCCCAAAAAAGCTGAAACAACTGCACAACCAGCTCTGAGGGCACAGCTCAGACAGCAGCACTCTGTGGGTCCCCAATATCAGCCCTGACTGGTAAAGGAGCCACACGGTGCCCTTGGTGTGGGGCTTGTCCACAACGGGGCTGCAGCTCTGGGGTTTTGTGCAGGCAAAGCGGAGAGCTGTGGGACACGAGGGGCATGCTGGCTATTTTAATCCCGCGCCGTAGACACCGAACAGCTGCACGTGCCGGGCGCAGGCCGGGCGCAGTCACGTCCTGGTTTGCAAACCTTGCCTGAAACACCTGGCTCTCTGCTCCCTGAAGGGCTGTGGGGTGGCCCTACAACCACACAGCGGGGTGCCGAGCTCGCTGTCCTGGTGAAGGACACCCCCCTCTTCATCACCTCCAACACTTGGGATTGTTTAGGGAATCCTGAAGGGAAGGAGGGTGCTAAATGTCTTTGCTGGGTAACTAAGAAGCGGAGGCTCCAGCGTCTCACTTAAGGGACAACCCTGTGATGACACGCTGGAGTTTTCCATCACCATCATGTTTCCAACAGACATGTGGGAAAAATACAAAAAGACATATGCAAGCCTGAAAATACAGTGTATGCTTTTAGAAGTAAGGCTCTCGCTAGCTTGAATGGGAGCCATGCGGCTCAATCAGTATCAAAAATTTAGCAGGAGCACAAGTCTTCCGCAAACTAAAGGCAAATGAATGTTAAAAGTCCACCTCCAGCTCACCTTTGCCCTTCCATTAGCTCTGTATGTGAAAATGTTCTTATTTATAGACCTATAGAGACTGGCAAGTAAATAAAGGAGCAAACAAGCTAGAAGCAATAGGTTAAACTTATCTGCAGGACAAAGAACAGCGCGGTGAAAGCAGCTAAAGAGACATCGAGATGCATAAGAAGGACGTATTTCTGAATAATTCAGCCTGGATGCCCGGCAGCACCGAGAGACAGAGGTTGATTTCTGTTGGAAATCCCTGCGGGTGACCACCCCAAGCTGCACTATCAGCTGCCTCTTGTGCTCGTCTGATGGATGCTTTTGGCAAACGTGTCCCAGCCCACAAAGTGCTTGCTGCAGGTGGGTGTCGCTGCACAGCTCAGCACGGGGTGCACCCAGGGTCTCCCCAGCCCCGCTGTCACCCCTCATCCTGCCTTGCTGCTGGATGAAACCAGAGCTGCTCCGGCCTTTGTACGGGGAGGTGGGGGGAAGGAGAAATGGCTCTAGCAGGAGCGGGTGTTTTTGCCATCAAGATTTCCCCCGTTAAGGGAAATCCAGTTTGCTGAAAAATTGAAAATTCAAAAGGGGCGGTGATTTATAGGATAAAAGGTGCAGCGTATACATTGGGAGGGGAAAAAAAAAGGGCATTTACAAAACAGCTGAAGTATGTAAAGATTTGCTTTCACATTAGCTGCCATCTGGGTAATTCACAAGAATAAAGCCGCTTCTTATCTCGCTTGAATCTGTAACTTCGTTCTCATTCCCAGCATGTCCCATCACACAGAATACAACAGATTATTCCCCCCCAAGCTGTGCCCATGTGGGGAGAGAAGTGGGCACGTCCTGGCTGTGGCCAGGCTCCCTCGAGCCCTCCCACAAGCCTGAAAGTGAGCCACTTAGATAGGGCCAAACCCAAGCTATCAGAACAATTCAGAGGAAACAAACAAAATCAACCACCACCAACAAAAAACAACCACCCCAAAGCCTTGAAGATTTGCAGACATTTCTGTTAGTTAAGGTTTTCTTACTGCTCTACGTGCCAGCATTTCACATCCCTGTGGCCCCATGGAAAACATCAGACCTCTGCTCCTCCAGCCTTGCTCCTGTTCATTATAAGGGGATCTACTGGTGGGTGACCCTTCAATGCTGTTAACTGTTCCCTTGGAGTGAAGCACTCGTTGTTTTAAATAACTCAAAAGGATATATTTCAATCAGCTCCCGATTGTTAGGATTTATTAGGCTGAACCCAAGGGCAGGCATGGAAGCTAATTAGAATTATTATTTTCAGGTGACAACTATAAGGAGCTCTCAGGGACATATTCAGCCCTTCATTTTAAGGCCGAGGTACAATTTTCAGGGTTGTTTTCTGAGATCATTTAATGGGATGGTTCTTTTTAATAATGCAGAGGGGTTGCGGTGGGAAGAGGAGGAAAACCAGACCCCACTGAGAAATTCGGGGGGATAAACAAACAAAAGGATGTTAATAAGGGGGGTGGATTATTGCACTGAAAGCCTGCCATGGAGCCAATTTCTGGCCCAGCACAGCCACTTCAGTGCACCCAAATTCCTGAATTGATCACAGAGGTGGAGTACAGGGCTCAGAGCCCATCACAGCTTCATTTGTGTTATTTCTGTGGGTTCTTTATCTGGCAGAGCCACAAGCACCGTTCCTCCCCCTCTCTCCTTACACTGCTGTCTTGGTGCATCCAGCCCCAGCCAATGGTGAAGCCGAGGTCCACAACGGGGGTCAGGATGGTGCAAAGCCACTGCCGGGCAGGTGCCATCGCTGGAGCATCCCGTGCAAAGCCAGTGCCATGCCAGGAGGTCTTTGGGTCTCTGGAGCCAACCCAGATTTTTCCAGCCATGCAGACAGACCAGGACACATCCCTCGGTGTAGGGGCATCCTGCTTTGGTGCGGGGCTTTGCGGGGTTGCTCCCAGCACCCTGTCTCTCTAGAAACCTCGATGCAATAGGGGCAGCAGTGTCCTCATGTGCTACTGAGCCATTGGGGCCGGCACCTTCTCTGCTGAGCAGCCACCACCGCCCTCAGCTCAGGGCACGGAGAGGAACCAAGAAGCAAATTATTTACGCAGAAACAACCTACTCAGCGGTTGTTAGCCCGGCTCCGAGGAGCTCACTGCTCCTAATGACGTCTCCAGAGCCTTGCTGGGAGGGAATATTAAAGAGAAGAGCAAGAAAACAAGCCGGTTGTCTTTGGTGACTGACTGATGCCAACGGACTGCAACTTGCTAAGCATTTTCAGATAACATTTGCAGTTGACGACTTGACATTTGGAAACCCTGAGGACCTGGAAGTAGGTGGAGGAAATTTCCACTCGCGAAGGCTGAAGTGCATTAAACTGCTTTTGATCGGAGCTGTCTAGAAAGCTTGGGACGTATGAACAGACAAACACACGTAGTTCAGGGACGCCTTCACCTCTAAGAGCAAAAAGCAAGTTGGTGTTAACACAGGACACGGAGGCATCCAAGCTGCAGCAGGGTTAAGTGCCTATATTTTGGGTATCAGGCTAAGGGCCACATCCTGGCATTACCGAGGGCACTGTGAGGTACTGAGGAGCCCCAAATCCTGGCTGAGGATGGAGGAAGTCAGCAGATCCTCCTGCTCCACCACCCACACTTGCAGCTCCACAGATATAGCCGGGAGGAGGTGCCTGCTGCAAGGTGACCTCTGTCTCTATCTCTCCCCTGACAGTTCTGGGGCAATGAGCTGAGCACCTGAAACATCCCCACTGGCTTTTGGACATTTAGGCTCTAAATGTCTTGCTGTGGGACCTCAGTGTCCTTTGGTTGTGCAAAAGGAGAAAACCAAAAAGCTTCCCTAAGCCCTCGAAATAGAGTCTGCGAGGAGGAAATGAAACCAAATCAAAGCTTGCTTGTGAAGAGCAAGCGAATATCTCAGTTCTGCATCACAGGACACATTCTGCTCTGACACTCACCATCTTCTCCCCCTGCCTCAGTTTCTCCTTTCAGAAAAAGGGGCTCAGCATGCTCTGACAAGCGTCAGGAGGCAGCTGCTCTCAGGACCTCTGTAGGATCTACATATCCATCTTTGGGGGCCCTCTGCTGGCAGCCTCTTTTTCCAGGAGCACAGCAGAACCCTGCAGAGATGGGCAGGGGGACTTGGATCTTTCTTTCTTTTTGTAGAAGAATAATTAGATGCACGGACAGAGCTGCCGCAGGACATCACTTGTCACGAGCAGTCCTGGTCTTCACCAGGGTCATTTTAGCCATGTACACAGCCTTAGCTGTGCACTAGGAATATTTGTGTTCTTCTATTTAATTTGCATGAAAACCTGTGCAATTCCAGCAAGCTTTGCATCACTTGACCCTGCTAATCCTCCCTTGCCTTCCCTTTCAGCTCAGATATCACATCAGAGGTGCCAGGGGAATGGAGAGACCTCGTGGCTCAGGTCTCCTCAAACCCATCATCCCTCAGCAAAAGCCTCTCTTCCAACTGTTAAGAACCCATTCTCCAGGTTGCATTTTTATTTTATCACCTATTAATACTTACTTCTTCATGCCTCAGCATTGTCTTTGAGCACAGATGATTCATTTCTCTTCATCCACTGAAATATCCCCCAAATGTTACTTAACCAAAAGCCAGCCAAAGAAGAAATGCATTTTTCTTTTGTGGAGGAAACCAGTTCCCCTACCAACAAAAAAAAAATATCAAGACAAGCAGGTTCAATGTGCCTTTGTAAGTCTGGATTGGACTCAGTCCTATTTTCATCCCATTATTCTTTCCTTCACAATTTGTCTAAAGCTTTGCAGACTGTGAAAGGCCAGTCGCTGCCTGGATTGCTTTTCCTCCTCCTTTCATATGGAGTACTCTGTTTGCCATTCTTCAGTTATGTGAACCACTCCTGAATGACACATCTGTGAAAAGATTTTGCCAACAGAGATTTGTCTTTTTTTTTTTTTTTTGGCCAACTCCAGCCCCTTCAGGATCTCTTTGCAGAGACTCCCCCATTTCCTACACCAAGGTCTGCTTCAGACTTGAGTTATTCTCATACACCTGAGTACTCTTTAGCCACCCTGTGCTTCCTGCCCCTCATAGCACCATTCTTGATGTTGAAAACAGAGAAAGTTTTCAACAACCAGGACTTCTGAAGGTTTCTGGTTGTACAACTTGACATGAGCCCTGAGCACCAGGGGGGTCTCTCCCATATCGCTCCCTCCCACACAGCTCAGAGGATTTTTGACTCTGAAACACATAATCCAAAAAGGCTCAGAGCATCCTCACCCCAGGTACATCACCTTCTGTTCCTTATAAGCCTGGGTTTCCTTACCCTTTTTCCTTGAAGACCCCACTTCCAGCAGCAGCACAGAGCCCCAGCCTGGGCTTGCTCACCCTGCCCATCTCTGCTCCCGGTGGCTTTCGGGAGATGACACGACTTCAGTACCGAATACAGGGGAAAAAAATAACAAACCAAGAGACAAGAGTAACGAACACGGCAGAAAGCACTATAAAAAGACCTATGAAGAGACTAATGACACTGTTTAAACAAAGTTGTCTCCTGTGATAGTGCTAAATCCTTTTTATGACCTTTCAGCCTTTCAGAACAGTTTATAAGACAATTTTCTGTTTGCTAGGCTTACTGACAAACAGTCGGTAACTGCTTATGCTGGTACCAGGAGTCCCATTACAGAACAAATAAAGTCTATTTTACTATTTCCCCCCCCTCTTATAAAACACAGAACCATTCCCCTCCCAAGCTGGTCCACCAGAGGAGGGGAAAAGCATTTGGAGAAAAGGAAGCATTCTCCAAGAGCAGCATCACAGGAGGCAGCAAGAGTTGCTGGGGGAGATAAAGCATGCGATCACTGCATAAATGATGCTTTGATCACAAAAAGCAAAGAGCAAGAAGACAGTTTTAATGGTCTGAAAACACATGAAAAGCAAATGTAGGAAGCAGCTTTGATACACAAGACAGTGGCACAGTATTTATTTTGTGACCTTTAACAAGTACGGGCAGTGCAACAACAAGCTAATTTGGTGGAATAAAAAAATAAAATCAAAAGGAGATGGAAAAATTAACCCAAGAGCTTCATGGCAGAGGGAGGAGAGGAGCAGACAGGGCTAGAAGCACCTTTGCTGACCCCTGGCACGCTGAGGACAGAGCCCTGCAAAATGCCTTGTGTCCCCACTGGGAACAGCAGGTGCCCAGTAGCTCCCATGGACAGGGAATTTGGGAAATCACTTGGCAGAACCCCAAAATGAAAGCACACTTACAGCAAGTGTTAGAGGTTGTATCTGCACACAGCCCAAAGGGAGATTTTGTGGGGGATGCCTCAGCAGCCAGGTGGGGAGGGTGAGGGGGAGAGAATTTGAAGGGTCGGAGGGGAGCAGTGAGAATGTTGACCGGGAACAAAGTTTTCAAAACAATTTTGAATATTATTCAAGAAGGAAAAAAAAAAAAAAAGAGCAAGATGTGCACGTGAATCTTTCAAGTCTTCCCAACAAGATGTTTAAAGTCGACAAATTGAGAGCTATGGAATTAACAAGTTTCATTT
The DNA here is from genome assembly GCF_963932015.1 of Anas acuta. NCBI lineage: Eukaryota > Metazoa > Chordata > Aves > Anseriformes > Anatidae > Anas > Anas acuta. The sequence goes on from NC_088993.1 coordinate 16,157,077, forward strand.
TGCACATGCATCAGGCATTAGAGGCCCGAGAACACACACAAGCTCCTGCACTGGGGCATATGACATTAAGGTGCCTCTCTTCAGGACTCTGCCCTGGCCATTTGCACCACTGTTTCGTTCTCACAAGGATAAGGTAGAAAGTCTTTCAATCCCCAGTACCTATTTCTGCTTTAAACCTGCAGAAAGAGCACTTGCTGCATGCCATTATCTCACTGAGAGCACAAAGCACCCCATGGGAGAGAGAAAACTTCCCGCACAGACCACGAAGGCCAACCCCTACCTTAGACAAATGGTCTGAGCAAGTTGCTGGAAACTGCTGGATTTGGCCAAAATTTCTAAGCAGTGAATGTCCCACATGGAGGAAAAAAAAAAAAGGCATGATAAACAGTCACAAAAAGACAGTGCCCATCAGCTAATTTATGCCCCATGAATAATTCAGCCACGTCTATTAAAAAAGCTTCAGCTGACTGGAAACACAGAGAAGAGCTGGTCTGGAGGTAGGGAGGAGTGCCGGCCACCCCAGAGGCCTCTCCCTCTTCCTGTGGGCTCCTGAACTGCACCAGCTGGATCTGGAGGCTGAAAGACGAAGGAAAGTGGTGGAGAGGAGCCCAGGAGATAAGAGCACAAGGAGCTCCTCCACCTCTTAGCATATCCTCCAGCTGATGCCTCAGGCTTTCTGTAGAAGAGCTCAGCACTCACTCATTGACCCATTGCAGCCCAAATGGGGATTAAACCCCATGAGATGCTGGGACGTTACAAAATGCTTTGGGGCAGCAGGGACATGGCCAAGAAGCAGTGTTTAACTCCCTGCGCTCAGCCTTCAGGTTCTTCTCACACCACAGAAGCCGGAGGTGTTTCAAAAGCAAACCTATTTTCCAGCACTTTCTACCCCTATTTTTTCTCTTAAAATCATAACAAATTTCCAGAGACCCTGGGATTGAAGGGGCTCCCTCCTTCCAGCTCTCTTCAGCCACCTTCCAGGGTGCTCAGGCAGCTTTCCGTGGGATGCCAGAGTAGGACCCATGGCCACCCTGCGGGACAGTACAGAGCTGGTACCATGGCAATACGTAAATACTGCAGCAACCTCCTCCTCTGAAGTGCTTTGTGAGCAGGAAGAAGCCAGAGCCCATCTGAATCATCAGGACCTCTGGAAACTCATCACAGCCAGCAGAAGTCAAATCTCACTCTTCCTCACAATACACAAACCACGGAGGCAGTTGCCTTCTCTCATCCAAACTTTGCATTTATGTAACCTTAGAGAAAGCTCTGGGCCTTCATCTTCAAAGCTTCACTTCAGTCCACTATAAGCAAGTTTATTTTTTTTTTTTTCTCTTTTCTTTCAGAGAGCTCAGCATTTCTCAAACCAGGGTTTTCAACCTGAAATGGGGTCATAAAACCTTCTTAGTGGGGTTACCAGCCCCTGGCCACTTTGTGTTTGTTCCAGATAATCTGCAAGGCTGAGTTCACGGAAGAATTTTTGTTGTTGTGGCAGGATGGTAGAGCATAATTTGATTTAAATTTATCTTTGTTAGCCAGCAAATTTGTCTGCCTCCTCTGTTGGCCAGCATTATCGTTTTGTCAGGGCCAGTAGGAAATATCTGCAAAGCGTTGTGCTGGCAGCAACAAAAAAAAAAATCTGTTCCACAGATAAGTGTGGGATAACAGTGGGAGCAAGAGGGGGTCAAATGAGACAAAATTGGTTCGTGACCCTAAGAAATAGGGTGAGAGACCTGCAAGGCTGCCCCCCTTCTGGTACGCACTGTGCGGTGCAAGCTCACGTGTTCCAGCCAAAATTTCATTTTGTCTTAGGTAGCAAGGGCACAGGAAGGAGGAGGTGCAGCACCAGCCCCCCTGCAGTAAGACAAGGGACTGCCTGGACCAAAAGAACCCTCGTGCTGTTTGCTGGGGGCTTGGAGCTGCCCTGGCTGCTTCCCAGCCCTTTTCCTTGCATCACCTTGGCCCAAGAAACGTCCCATACAGGCGACACTGCCAAGGATGCTTTTTTCTCTGCTTTCAGGCTCCTTTCTATTGTCACTGGGGTCTAAAGCAGCGTTAGTAGGGCAGTGACAGAAGCCTCATACATATTAAGTATACTGAGGGTGAAAAGCTTAATAAACCATCACATCTGGAGCCTTCTTTCCCTCTCCACAGTCATGTCTGCCTTGACTTATTCCTGCTCTATAGAGGAAATGGCAGGATTTAATAATCTTTTATTAGTATGTCAGCTTTTTAAATGGTCAAAGCATTATTCATAGGGCAGGTTAAAAAAAAAAAAAAGGAAACGCAGCACATTTAGTTGAAATACTACTTGTTCCAGCCAATGAAAGGGTTGAGATAAATACAGCTATGTGTTCCTGGCCCCTTTCTGTCACATCTGGAGAGGAGCCGTCACACTTTCTCTCCCAAACCAGCCTCATTTTTACTTCATTTCCATGCTTCATACCCCTGTCACTCCGTGAAGCAGCTCTCTGGGAGTTTGGGATCTCATGCCCTCGAGCTGCAGGAGAGGCTCTGGTTCCACCAGCTTTAAGACAAAAGATGGTTTGCACAGATACAAGATGGAAGTCTCAAGCATTTCTGCTAAGTTCAGGTCTGCTCCACCTTTACCTATTATTGCTTTTACTCCCCATTTCTTTGTTTCACCTATGCCTGTTTTTTATTTTTTAAAGTTACCGAAAGCCTTTGTTTTCTCAGTTCTTTTGCCACCCGACATTGTGACCAGACCTGAAGAGTTGGTTTTCGGGCAGAGGGGGATATTTTCTCTCCACCCAGTGTCTTGCTTCAAACTTCTTTAATTAAAAGCACCAACAAGCTTGTGAAACAAAGCCTCATAGCAAATGCATGAAATTAAGTTGCCTGAAACAGACCTTCCAGAAAAATACATTTATATTATATAAAGATAAATGAGTAAATGTTTTTCCTCATGTTTGCTCAGAAGGATTAGAAAATATCACCCTCGTTTTTCCCCATATTTAATTTTCTGATCATCCCCACATCTTTTACTCCACCTTCCAGATTTTGGGGTTCTGCTTTCAGCTAGAAAAGCTGAAAGGCAGCATCTGCTCCCAGGTTCTTTCTGGCTCGGATGGGAAAAGCTAGAAAACCTGTTCCCATCACAGTCCCAGCCCAGACACAAGATGTTCCCTGATGCATCCATGTTTCAAGGGCTCATTAAGAACAGACCTTCTGAAACTTGGAGGCTTACCCTTCATTACTGACTACACTGTCCTGGAAGCCTATTACCTTTAATTGGCACACAGTTGCACCGAAAACACGGAGCTGGCTCCACTCTAATCCATGCAAGCACTGCCTCTAGATTTCGATGGAGGCAGCTTCTCACCCCAGAGCCTCTTAGAAGTAAATCTTATTTAGGTCAGCAGTGACATTTTCCTTTCTGAAATAGTAGGCCAAACGCCAACGAAATTGGAGCACATTAGTTGGAGCAGTCAAGGGATTTACTTTACAATACTATGTATTACACCCATGTGAACACTAAAAAAAAATGTGACCCTGCTGTATTGAACTTCCAACAACTTATTCATTGGTGCTGGGTGAACATAAGAGTTTCCATTCCGGAGGAAACCTAGGTTACTGTTAAAAGAAATCCCCTTTAGCCCCACTTGGAACAAAGACCTACACTAAGGCTTCCCATCAAAAGTCTCAATTCAGTAACAGGCATACAAGCTCTTCAGCTATCAGAATATGCCTGAGAAGACTTTATGAATGTCCAAATGGAGAGCTTAGCTGTCAAAAAGTTGTATTTCTGTAAAAATCAGCATGTTTTTATGATGTGTTTTAATGCAAATAAAAGCACCAGCTTGGATGGGGAGAAGCCCTGCCCCAGGAGGGTTTCAGCTGCCAGGACATGCTGCAGCCCTCTGCAAGGGGAGGGTGATGACACTTTAAAGTTACTGAATCCTCCCAAACCTCATTTTTTTTATAACCTGATCAACAAGATGGATGAATGATACAACTGACAATGTCTTTTTGCATTAAATTCTAGAGAAACCCCGCATCCTTCAAGCTCCTCTGATGGGAATCAGGCCATCCTGGCCTTAATAATAATCAGGAATGATTATTATTAATTCAAGAGATTCTCAACTTGGCCCAGGGACTGCACACCCAAACTACTTTCTTCCTATCCTTCAGCCCAAAGAACTGAGTAGATAAGCAGGGAGATCTAGGATCAGTTATAACTGAGGGATTCCCAGGATCTCAACACAATTCGCACCTACTGTTTCTTCTCAGCCAAGGCCTGTGCTCTTCTCTTTGCCTCTTTCTGCAGCAATGTCACCCAGAATCTACAGCAGGACCTTCAGTGACAGTGCCTGTTCTTCAGTCATTACCTGTGACAAACCCTCCTTCCAAAAGCCAGTTGACCATGCTAGCCAAGCAGAGCTAATTGGGAGTGGGAAGATGGTGATCAGACAAGAGCTGGAAGCAGTTAATGATTGCACAGTGCTGGATTTGTGCTGGGAGCCCAATATTTTAGCAACAACTTGAACAAACACCCCTTGACAGGCACAATCCTGATGATATCCCTGCACAAATTCTCACAAGGAAATGTTCCAAAACCAAGTTTGACTTGAATGACAGAAAACAAGCTCCTGCCTAAACCCAAATTACTGACAGCAATTGATCAATCCATGTAGCTTTATTAGCATAGCCTGACTGCAGGCTTCTTCCCAACAGCATCTTGAATCAATAGCTTAATTGCCTTCCTGGCTTGTTTTGCTTCTGGTTAAATTCCCTGATTAATCCTGCAGACTCACGGAGGCTGAATGAGTTAAACCTGGACAGACCAAGCAGGATGGGCCCTTGGATCTCCACCTGGGAGCAAGCAAGATCAGCAGGCAGGATACACCAGGGGAACACCACGGTGCCCGGGGCCTGTCAATGTGGCATTATTGCCTAGGAAAAGAGAGAGGTGGATTTCCACATGCATGTGCCTGAAGACACGCTGACAGGCAGCACGTCTCTCACTGGAGATGCTTCCCATGACACTATTGCTGCTTCTCGACTGTCTTTTCTTCCCTACTTAATCCTTGCACCTGGAAACAGCCTGGCACCATCCGATCTATACTTGCTCTCAAGCAATGGTCTTTAAACATTGATCACTATCACTGCTAGCCTGTTTCCTACTTTTCACCTATCTAAAGCACATGGTGCCTGCAACTCAACCGTGGCAGCTTTGAGGGGGCTTTTTAAACCGGCCACTGGATCCTTTGTTAAGGCAGCTCTTTCCAGATAAGACAACTGGCTCAGAAGCGTCATTAATCCTGTAAATAAGATGTCCCTGTTAGACAACTTCTGTCACGTCTTAGACATTTGTTAGAAAGTGGCAATGCTTTTGTGCCTCTCTGCTAAGTATTAATCTTCTAGAAAGGCTAGGGGAGCTATTTTAAGTGTGACCTGCAAAGTAAAGACAGTCATTGAGGGTTTTTATTACTTAGATCCAGAGAACAGGTAAGTAACTGGGCTGTTTGTTTTTCCTACTTGGAGCTAATGGAGGTGAGGATATTTGTGGCCCTTGAGGATACAGCCTTCGATTCCCGAAAGGCTACACAAAGGGTGAGAGATGGTAAATCTATTATAACTAGTAGACTTCTAGTTACCAAGAAATTGTAACCAATTAGTGGTCAATCATAGAAGGTTAAATTGCAAAAGAGATTTTGGCTGACTGGAGAACATTTGTAAGGTGTTAGGGAAGCAGTGAGTGAAGACACCAACTCACAAAGTTGGATGTGATAAAGCCTAACAGCCCTAACGTCTAACGTTAAAAACAAGACAAAAAAGGTGACAAACCAAAGCAATACCTCACCAATCAGCCTTTCCTCAGGTGGCTCAGCAGGGGCCGGGGTTGACAAGCAGGGACACTTTTCATTGATCACACTTCCCAACAGCTCCTAATGGCAGTGTGATCTCATCGCTCCCAATAAACCTCAGTGCATTGCGGGCACAGGTCCCAAAAGGCGACCTGAGCATCATGAACGGTCCCCCAGATGCAGATCTGCATCCACAAAGCATCACATAAAGTGTTTTATCCCTGTAATTACTCCACCACAGTCTTAGGGGAACACCTTGTGTTTGCAGCAGCCGCTGCAGTGCTGGTCAGGCTGTGAGCAGCTGGCTGCTGAGCCATGGCGAGATGAAGCCCAGGTCCCTGGTTCTATTAGCACCCAAGGACAACCAAGAAAGGACCACAGGTTGCTTTCTTTGGAAAACCATCATCAGAGAAATTTCTAGCCATGCCATTTGGGAGCAGAGGAAGGATTTTCAGAATGAAAGCAGCTTGGTTATGCATCTGAGACAAAGTTCTTCCCAGACAGGAGACATGTACTTGTCTGCGTGTCATCTAACTTGTATTTAAACCCTGTTCTGAGGGCATTTTATTTCAAGAGGGTTTAAACTTACAGGCTGCACTGGAGAGTATTTCATCCTTAAAATACTCCTCCAGACAGGAAGGTTTTCTTACCAAAGGTTACAAGAAACCGGCTTCTGACATTTAATCATGGTGATTTGCTTCAGCAGGCTGGTATAAAGTACCACTCAGCATAAATAAAGACATCAATCTGGCTGAAATTTCCCAACTGCTCCAATTTCATAGGGCTAAGGATGAGTAATGCTCCATTCTTGACTCCATTTGGAGCATCTCATGGACAATGTGGTCCCTATGGTGAATTTGGGGCCTTCCGTGCACACTGCAAGAGAAGCATCCAATTCCTCCTAAAGCCATTAAGGGGCAAGAGTCTGCTCCAGGGTGTTTGTACCACACTGTATGGGGTCACCACTTGATGCTCTTATGTGTGACAGCAGCAGTGATGGCCATGCCCAGCTAGAAGAGGGGATTTAGTTGATTTAGGGCTGCTGCTTACAGTAGGAAAGGCAGTGGGACAGGGGAAGCACAAATACAGCAAGAACACGCCGAGGAGATTCTGGACTGGCAGAGCAAAATGACACATGTAAATCTGTTTCATTGGAAGAGACCTCACTATTTGAATAAGTTTAATATTAAACCGATCCAAACATTGGAACAAACCCAATTATCAAGGCAGTTCACATGCTCAGGCACATAGGGCGTGATGCACCTTCAGCGCTGTTGCCACGGTTTGCTACCAGCTCATCGTGGCTTTGAAAATTGCTCTGAAAGTTTACAGTAAAGAAAATAAAACAGCAGGAAAGGTCACTAAAACAGCAGGCAGGAAGATGCTCGGGACACACTTGCTGGCCTCTGACCTTTGATCTATTCATGAGCAAGGTGCGCCTCTCCACTGACCCCTGCTTCAGCCACTGGAGCCTCCATCCACCCTCATGTTTAAGAATATTCACTATTTCAGAGTTTTTATTGCATAACAAACTGTGAAGATCCCAGTCAGAGAAGCAGGATTACAAAACCATTCACTGTTTGTCATTTTACTGCAAAACCCCTGGTTTTTTTAGGCCACAGCATTCACAGGCCGCTGCCCACCACCAGACACATTAGCTGAAGGTCACAGGCAATGCTGCGGAGGTCTCAGGAAGCTCTGTGGGGCTTGACTCCAGGCAGACTTCATGTCAGAGATGTGGACTTTATTTCTCTGCTGCCCCCAGATAATGGCTTACAAGCCAGAACAACCAAGGGCCCTACAATTAGGCACCTTAAACAACACCAAACAGTTACGCAAGGAGCAGGCCCAAACAATTCAGGCTTTGCCTCATTAAAACCTGAGCACTGATGTTGCATGCAAGGTTGAAGACTCTCAAAGGGCAGCTTTTGTAGGAGAATTAAGCACTGAGAGGAACATGGAGGGCCCACAGAGCCCAGGCGACATTCCAAAAAAAAAGTCTTTTGTTGCCCAGAAGACAGATGGCTCTGGCCCTACTATAGAGGAGCTCCTCATGCTGCCATCGTTCATTTCACAGGAGGAAGAAAACATCTGTGACCAGGTGGGTTTGTCTCTCAGAGAAGCACTATGTATGACACATTAGAGTAAGCCAAGAAGCAGCAGGCAGTCTCCAGAGCATGATACAAGAGGACTGCCCCCAGCCAGCTGTGCAGAGAGGACACATAACAAGGCCAGCCCCACTCCTGGGTCAGGGTGGCTGCTGCAATCACTCCTGCTCACAGACAGAACAACTGGACAACTCCTCTTGCCGAATGATTTCTGCAAGAGGCAGTGGAAGAAGCGTCAAAGCCACCACTAGCTTAGCATGGGAGGGAGAGCAGCAAGGCATAAATACAGATGTCCCAGGAGAGAGCCAGGCAGCTTTGCAGCCCAGCTCCCTGCACAGCTCCTCAGCTGCCTCATTTAGGAGGAGAGACAAAAGGTTGCATTACCCCACTCAGCCCTGGAGCAAGAGATAATTAGTAGCTCATTGTTTTAAATCCTAATAAGTGTTCCCCAAACTAACTAGCCGTGTTGGACATAATGTAAATGACTCTGAAGAAAACACGATTTGTGGAGCAGTCTAATTAGATGGCCATGAGAGCAAGGAGGCTGTGCAGCGCTCGCTGCCGAGGGAGACCTATTTGCACAAACCCCAGAAGATTCCCACATAATAACAGGAGCCAATGTCTTCATTTCCTAAACATCCACTAGCGAGCAGCCTACAGGCTCCATTTCACCATTTGTGAACACCAGTTAGCTCTCTGGATTTAATCCCTCCTCTTTGAATGAGGCAGGGGAAAGCAGTTGTTTGGGAGTTGTGGCACTGCAGCGGCTAACCAGGGAGCATCCACAAACCCTTGGCAGCCAGCTTTTAATTGATGTAACACCTCCTTCCAGATCTTACCTGGCAGATTGTGGCACTGAACGTGGATTTAGCTCACTGCTGAGGAGCTCAGGCTGCAGACCTTGCCCTCTCCTGTCCTGAAGGCGCAGGACAAGGGGAGTCTGCTTTCCTCAGTTGTCAATGCTTTAAATAAGAGTTCAAACCTATGTTCTTGAGAGCTGCAACAAGCAATTACCGCCTGATTGAAGGTTATTGGTGCCCACAGTCTTGGCACAGCTTGTTTTCTGAAGCACCAATGGGCAGCAAATAAGTGTTTTGTCACAAATCAAGGCTGTCCTAGAAAAGCCAAAGGAGGGTCTGCAGCAGCCACAGTGCCATTTGCATTAATAGCAGCAAAGTGCGAGGGGCAGCGTAGGACAGAGATGAGATACATTTCCCCCTCACTATGAAGCTGAGTAACCTCAGGCCAGAACCTAAGCTGCGTGCAGCACCACGCTTAGGGACACCTGCATTCCTGCTCAAGACTCTGCTTTCAACGCTACTGTGGTCAGGCTGTGCTCCTTGGAGGCAGGTTGCAAGCACTGCACAGCCTCTTAGATCTGCTCAAACCATGGATTAAGGATGGGGGAGATCCCACTCCATCCCTGGCTAGGTCAGCTCATCTCTGCACAAAATCCCTGAGCATTGGCCCAGCCACAGCATGACCCTTGTAACATGGGCACCTCTGCTGTGCTCTTTCTTCCAGCCACACTGGAAGTAGCCCAGAAGCATGAGATGGCAGCTAGGGGAGGCACAGCAGCATTTCCCCAGTTTGTGCCCCAGTGGCAGCATGGCCAGGACAGTGAAGGAAGACAGAAAAGCATCCTGGAAGGTGACTGAGCAGCAGAAGGACACAGTTGACTGGATTTAAACTGCTGCAGTTTCCTCGTGCTCTCCTACAAGAGGGAAATGAGCTGGAGGGATGCTGCTTTAACCCCTTACAGCAACTAATCATGGTTGTTCAGGATCAGGTGAAGCCAAGCGAGCACAGTGAGAGGTTAGGAGGATTTCCTGAGCAAGGCCAGCTTTCGTGCTTGGCCAGCCAAGCTGGACGGCAGCTCTCAAGAGGCTGCAGACCAACAGTGCTGCAAAGCCAGGGAGCTCCCAGAGCAGCCACCGAACTGAAACAGGAGTCTCCAACCCAGGCAGGAATAAAGTCACAGCAGATGAGGAGCTCAGGCCCCACTGAAGAGCAGAGCACTTTGCTACAAGAGTGCTGAACAACTTGCAGGTCTCCCTTTGGAGCCAGATTTCCCCAGGGAGCCTCGCTGCCTCCCTCCGACCTTGGACGCAGACACCGCTGACCTGAGTGCTCCCGAGAGCATCCAGGTGACTTTGCAGCACAGAGTAAATGGGGCTTATGGAAAAGTTACTCAGGCACTTCTGGGCTTATATCCATTTCTGGAACTGGAGGTACCTGGGCTTTGTGCTCACTTCTGCCTAAAATATTTATGTGCTAATAAAGGTGGAGCCAGAGGAGCCTCTGAGGTCACTTAGAGAGGTAAAATCCTCACTGCAACCGAAATAGCTGAGACAGCAAGCAAGTCAGAAGCAATCAAGAGCAATTAGAACATGCCTGTACTACATAACATTTACTTGTTATGCTACAAGGGTCCAAAAAGCAAAACAAAGGGGTTTTGCTAATTCTTTCCTACTCCATTACCCTTGCAACCAGGAAAGCATATTAAACACCTCTGCTGCGCTCTCTGCTTTCTGTGTGTTCGGTTCAGCTCTCCCTTGTCTCAATAGCTTAAAAGCCTGTTTTTCCCTTTAAAAGCCAACTTGCCTGCCAGGTAGCTTCTCTTAATCTCTCAGTCTTGGCTAGAAGCCTCTCTAGGCTGCTGAAAGAGATAGCTACTTACCCTTTGTTCTTGCGACAAGAAAAGACTCAGCTATCAAATCCTTCCAGATTCCTTTGTAGTCTGAGAGACTCTAAAATGGAAAGAATAAAAACCCATGTATCAGTCTAACAGATTAATTACTACTAAGGCTACCAGTAGGACCAGCTGATACCCGTGCCCCTCCTCTCTACAAAGCCAGCCTTTACCAGCCACGATGGCTACTAGACATGATAACAGGGTCATTCACCTCGGGCAACAAGCATCACGTGCTTCTTAATGTCAGTGGTTGGCCTGAGAAAGCAGCCAGAGATGAAGCCAGTGCTTCCAGCTGTGGCTTTCCCCCTAAGGCTGATGGAAGAGGTCCCCAGGAACAGAGCCAGCTGAGAGCTGTGGTACCCAGGCATCCTCCAGAGCAGGCTGGGCAGATGAGGACATCCCACCAGGATGGGCAGAAGTGTGCTCATACTGGTCTGAAAAGTGTCTTCATACTGGTCTAGAGCTGTTGCTTTCTTTCTCAGTGACACAAAGGCAAGGTTCCTTGCACACAGCTCGTCAATTAAAGCAAGCACATGGCTCCCATGGAGGCAGCACTCATTTACACAATCTGAGAGTTTATCCCTAAAGTTGCGGGCAAAAATAACACCCAAGCTAACAGTTACTTCAGCACACACAACAATTTTCATTATGCAGCTCTCTGTAGCTTACAGAAAGTTTTTTCAAAATGCATTTTTCAAAGTCATTTGTAGACAGCATTCAGCATGGTGAGCATGAAGAGCCCCCAGCACCCCACACGCCCTTACAATGCTGCTTTGCCCCTGGAAAGCAAACCAGCACCCAGATACTTCTGTACCAGGAGGGTCTCAGCCCCCCAGCACAGACCCCTGCACACCTCTTGTGCAGCAAGAGGAAATGGCATGGAAACCCCTCTCACATATCTAGACAGCGAGAGTCAGAGAGAGTCCCAACAGAAAAGAATAGTCAGTTCAAGTAAGCTTTTCACAGCTCAGTGTTAGATGTACTGGATCTGCATTCCTCAATAGGGCTGTGAATGACTCAAACTGCTGTCACTTCTCAGAAAAAGCCTCCCCAAGAACAATTGTTCAGGTTCAACCTCAGTTGAGAGCACACCAATCTCTGAAAGCATCATTCACTCTCCTGCTGCACCATTACTCACCATCAGGGCCCATCCCCATGCCGTTCTGCCCACAACTGCTCCTTTCCCAGTCACAGGGACTCTTCTCCTTCCACCTTAGGCAGCACCTTGCTCTTCTCCAGCAGCCTGAGCATGCTGCCTGGCCACATATATAACCGATCCTGTAACAGCTGCAAAACATTTCTTCTGATTTCTGCAGCAGAATAGCTCCAGAGAGGATTCAAGCAGGGTTAACAAAGTTCTCTCTGCTGAAGATCAAGCCTAGTTCTGGGCTAAACAGAAGGATTCCCATTTCACGTGAAAAGACAAATACTACAAGCAAGAGTCTGTTGCAACCAGTAGGGATGCAGCAGAACACAGTACAAAGGTACCAAGCTTTTGGAAGCAATTTTTCCCATCTCAGTCTTATGCAACCCATCACACCAGGTCAGTCAGAGAAGCCCAGTGGTTACACTTCATCCACTCCAGCTAGCTGAAGCAATGGGCAGATGCTAGTGTCACTGCATGCTGTAGTGAGCAACACTGGGCATCTCCACACCGAGATAACAGAGTTCTCTGGTTACCAACCTCTTTGCAATACACATCTGGACCAACAGCTAGGGAGGCTCATTCAGGCTTGGGCTCTGGAGCAGCGGGTTAAATTTCAGCATCATTCTACTCCCCAGCTTGCTGTTAGCCTCTTCTTCTGGTGCTCGGTTGAGATTAGAAGCCTTTGAAATGCATATGTGGTTGTGGTCCAGGAGAAAGTCTCCAGGGAAGCAATTTGCTGCAAATACTCAGCTACTTAAAAATATTTATATATGCTAGGAAGGGATTAGACTTCATTTACCATTTTCTCCACCTTTAAACCTCATTTAATGCAGCATTAAGCTCCAGCTGCAGTAGATTGGTTCTGAAGTTGTAAAGGAGAAAGACTCATGAAACAGTAAGATGGTTCAGCACGGAGAGAAGAGTGATGGCTCACCATTTTCTAGATGGTGTTACGGTAATCGAGAACTAAAGGATGTCCAAGATAATCAGCCTAACACTCTTTTACTTACAGGAGAGCGTTCCCAGACTAGGGAGCATCACGAGGAGACAGAATCCAAGAACAACTTTAAAAATCAAAAGATGAGAGCAGCCTGCCTAATGTATGAAGAGGTGAGGGCAGTTCCACGTTTAAGGGAAGAACACAACTTCCAACCTCTCATCAGCCCTCGAGCAACAGCTGGAGGGGCTTTCCCAGGCCACCATGGGGAGGGAAGGAGAGGAGCAGCATGCCTGCAGCTCGGCCGCTTGCAGACACGGGTGGTCACAGCCAGCTCCGAGGGAGGGTCTTGGCACAGCCACGGCGAGACAGATGGGATTGCACGAGAGGCTGGGAAAGGCATTAGAGGTGCATGAACTCCGCTCGGGAATGCTGAATCATCTGCTGCCCCCAGTCCTGCCAGCACAGCTCCAGAAAAACATCTTCGAAGAGTTTGGGAGTTCAGGGCACCGCTGTCAAGAAGAGAGCCTGATGATGGAAACCTGCTGCTGTGATGCCCACCACACGGCGCCTGCTGGAGCTGTGCCCTGCCCGGTCCCTCTGCAGGGACAGCATCTGCAGGGGATGCTGAGCAGGAGCTGCTGGAGCCAGCTAACTGAAATGTGGTGTGCAGGCAACTGGAGCTGGTCCTTGGCATTTGAAATGAGATACTCGTAGTTATGGCCAGGCAGCCCGAGTCTCTGGAGACTTCTGTTTTCCCACTTCTGCCATCAGCCTTTTCGACCATTACCGAAACACACCTCCAGAAAGCAGTTAATACACTAATAGTCCGCATGCTTTTAATAAAATTATTTTCACAGCTAAAACCCAGCATGTGTTTTCGCAGCAGTAGCCACCATCAAATATTTACTCTGCTCAAAGAGCCATCAGTGACCTGAACAAAACCATTTCTCAAATATTGAACAGAAAAATACACTTCAATCTCTTTGAGCCGGTTACATCTGGCTTCAAGTTAGCTGGCAGATGGGAGGAAAACTGGTTGCAAATGCTTAAAAATTTAAGCTTCTTGCAGTTTTGAAGTCTGCAAGCCAAGAAGATACACTCAGAGTGAGGTAAGCAGGAGCTGTTTGTAAAGGCACTCGGTTTTCAAAGGCACCGAGATAGAAACATGGCATGGAGATGTTTGCAGTATGCTGACAAACCCAAATGAGGTGAGCATCTCCTCTTCCTCATTTGGCCCAGCCACAGCCTTCAGCACTAGTCATTGAAGGGTCTTTAACACATAAGGCATGCCAAGGAGCTTTCTGAAGATGTGAATCACAAAATGGAAAATCAAGGCTCTGCCAGCTGGAGGGAGGAGTTGGGAGACCCTGGAAATAGGTTTATCGTATTTAAACAATTGTTGTTTATGAGCCCTGGGGTGTCAAGTGTGTGCCTCATTGTGGAAAATTGTTTCAACCATTCACTCGGTTCCAGGAAGTAAATTTCTGTGGTTCAGGAGAAACTAACTGTGGCAAATCCCTAATGTAAGGAAAGCCAGAAAGCTTTTTCTACTCCTAATTATGCTGTGTTTCTAAACTTTCCCCTATGGCATGCAATATTAGAGTTCTTTTAGCAGCTTTTCCCGAAGAAAACACTAACAAAGGAGGCATTGTTACAGCGCTGATGAGTGCTGAAATCACAGGCACTACCCTGGCTCAGAGCCCACCATCTACAGCAGATAGGACGGCTTCTTTCCTCGAGATGCACAGGGCCAGATTCAGCCTGGTCTGAGAAAATGAGCAGATTTAGAAGAGTTAAATATCACGTGAGGCTGTGCCAATGGACAGTAAATGCTTCGTGTCCCACAGTGCATGAAGAAAGGTTGCAACAGTGACCTTGGCACTCACCTCTACTGCTCGACCTACATGAATGACTCCATCCTGTGACAGCAATAGGTTTTTAAGTGCTTTGTAGCCTGGCAGTCTGGTTATAGGACATGAGTGGGTTACAGCCCTTCCATTGCTCCTGAGGCAGCTGTAAAGGGGGCACCCACCAGCTGAGGGCACTGGCTGTGGGGTGTCCCTGGGCTGTGGCCATGCAGCTGTATGGTCAAGGGCAAGATGGAAGGGAAAGAGCCGTGTCTGCCCCGTGAGGGGACATGCAAGGGCAAGTATAAGTGCTGGAACTAAGGACCAAAACAGTTAGCTATCCACTGTGCTGCTGAAATGCCATGATCAATTGGATGTGAATTCTGACCAAAAAAAGGGAAACATTTCAATTGAACAAGAATATATCTGGATGTGTTCTTCAGTGACAAACTCCCCCTGAAGCATTCCTCTGACCTCAGATGTTAGCACTGAGGTTGCACATCTATCCCAGTGTGTGTGTAGCATCTTCTGCGCCACAGTCCTTGGCCATCCACGGTACAGAGTCACTCCTGTATTGATTACTTTATTGATAGCGTGTAGCCCCTCCAGGCAGTTTTCTCTCATCAGAAGCAGGATAGCTCTGTTACATTGGTGGCCTGCTCATCTCCAAACAGAGAGATTGCTTCCATGTGGAAAATAAAATATTGCCCATGGGAGACATGCTCAAGAAGTTGGAACAAATTCATTCATGCACCACCAGATCCCTGCAAAACACCCTGGCTTTATTCTGCGCTGAGCAGAGGAACCAAGTGTTCCCTCTGTACTACTAATCTGTCACTCAGAACAAAATAATGTTAATGGTGTACTAGTGTAGCTTTGAAAATTTTATTAAATGCAGCCAGATATTCTGTAGATTGCATTTTCTGGGTCATGCACAAATAATAACGTTAACGCAGAGAGCCGTCCTGAAGTGTAGTCGGAGAGAAAGGGAGCGTTTCCTACCGCACGAGGGATGGGAGATGTGTGCACAGCCCAGCCAGCTGTTCCTCCTCCGGGGTATAAGGATGCTCTTTGTAGCTTTGCTCACTGAGTTCCCAACAAATTGTTTTCTTAGGGAACACGAGGAAACTGCAGGAACAGAGAATTGGGTTCGCTGGCTGACTCAGAGCCAGCAGCGTGGGGTCTCCAGACCTTGGTTTCTGCTGCTCCCTGGGAAATCTCAGCAGTCCCAGGGACGGTCAAGGGCACCTAAGCACATCCTGAATGCTGGCAGCTCCTCGATACCCTGTCTGCTAGCCAAGCTCCCACTCTCATGGCACAAGCCTGCTTTGAGAGGATTTTTGTTACTAGAAGAGCAAGGAGCAGGATTTTCAAAAGCCAGTTCCACAATCCAGGACTTCCAAAAGTCCTGGACCCATTTCAGCAGGAGCTTGGTATGCAAAACTCTCCCTTTGGAGCTGCTGCAGATCGGCTCACCCCAGGCAGCTGTCTGCAGCAGAAGAGGCAGATGGAAGGGGATGGTAGAGGAACAGCCACCAAGCTTTGTTCTGGGGTCCCTGTTCAGGCTGAAGCTGTTTTGGTGTTCACCAGAGCAGAGCATCACGCCGTGACCCCGGGTGGGTGGAAGGGCCACGGTCCTGAGCTGCACACGGGAGTGATCTGCTTTCTAAGGCTTTGCACTGTTCCCTTGCATGGTGAGCACCTGAGCCCCTAAAACTGTGGACGGAGACAAGTGGAGAGGCTAGAGCCAAACTTTCCACCATAAATTTGTGCTTAAAATACCTTAATGTCAAACAGCGTGATTCAGAGCTCAGGCACTTCCAGGGTTCAGCAGCACTTCGGTAGGGCTGAGAGATGAAAGTCCAGACTTGCTGTCCACCCCCCCGCTCAAGCCCTTTATCTGATCTAGCCGTAAGTGTTAAAAGCTTGAAAGCAGAGACCACTTTTCCACTCTTTCTCCCTCCTTTGATTCAGATTTTTGTAAATATCAGCAGGGAAGGGAAATTTGGAATGCTTTCTGAGAGGTTTATCTCCTTTTCAGGCTCATTAGAGTGGGTGAATAAGGTGTTATTGTACATATGTCTCAGGACTGTTTAAATGCATTTATTTTTTGGCAGGAGATAGGTTTGGAAATTTGTATTTAAATGATGATTTGAATGGAGTCTGGGTTGAGGAATTCACTGTTTATGAGCAATTTCTTTTTAGTGTTTGCTTATACCAGTGCTGCTATTGCTTTTGCTGGAGTTCAGAGAAGGCACGACTCTTTCTAACAGCCGTGGTGGGTGAGAGCTGGGCTGGTGGAGGAGAACTGCTGAATTCTTCAGTGCTGAACATTTGCTTTCAAGGACCTGAAAGTGGCTTGGTGTTGGTGGAAACTTCTGAATACTGAAAATTAGGAGCCCTTCATAGTGCCTCAGAGTAACCATTTCAAATTAACTATCAAGCTGTGTGAAAAAAAATAAAAAAATCCCCGACCATGCTGCCCTATCTGATCCTATCCACTCTGCTGAAATCTCCACTGGGAAATGACAAGAAAATAAGAAGAGAAAACAAACTCCGGGTCAGCCCCAGGCATTTTGTTTTAATTGAAAATATCGCAACAAGATGTTTCAGCCTTGCTCGTAACTCATTTTCGTTTCCATTTGTACCTTCATTCTCAGGTGGGATGAACAACTGTTGAAAGAGCAGAAATCCCTACTGGAAGGTGCTTCCTCCACCAGCTCCACACAGTGCTGACAGTGGTGGAAGCCCTTTCCTGGTGATTAAAATGTCCCTGAGCAGGGTGCCCTCGGTGTGAGCCCTGGGGGATGAAATGGTGCCTGGCTGGAGCTGCGGGAGGGAGATCGGCCCATCACATACCTGCACTGCTCCAGCCGAGCTATTGAAATTCCTCCCTCATACATAATTCACTTATAATTGTTTATATAAGGGAGGGGGCAGGTGGAAATGTCATTACCCTGCTTAATGACTCAACCACGGAGTCCTTCTGGGCATTTCTCTTTCTTTCTTTCTCTTTTCTTTTTTTTTTCTTTTTTAATAAACAAAAATGTGCTTGATTGTGAAATTTAAATATTTAACAACATTTATTCGCAGAGCATTTAGCAGCTGACTTTTCAACCTCCCTCTCTATTTCCATTTTAATGTTGTTTGCTGTTTCAGAGGAGCACTAATCCCTCCTCAATATCCCTTCCTGACTTCTCACCATCTCCCTCCCCTCCTGCACTCCTTGGAGAAGGCAGGAACGACACATATGTCTCTGTGTTTCCAAACTCACTTGCTTATACAAGATTCTTCACTGTAATGAAAGGATTTCCATGCACTTTGGTCAGTTAAAGTAATCACAGGCTGCCACTGTCCAACTGCATGTAGAAAATGAGAGAAAACCCATTAATGAACTGAGCGTTACCCAGCCCAAATGCAATTAACATCTGGATTTTGCAAAGCCCATATATTTTCTTTCTTATATATACTTTCTGCTACAAACCCATTAGCTGGTGCCTTTGTATGGCAGAATTTAGACTGGGGGAAGAAGAAGGACACCAGACCAGAGCCCTGCTGCCCTACAGTACCCGAGGCAGCGAGCACACGTGGTGGCCAGCGATACTGCTGCAGCTCTGGGAAGCCTCACTGGGTGCAGAGAGCTTCCCCCAGGTTTTCTGGTGTGTAACCAAGATTATTTCTGCTGCCTGTCCTAAGGAGAGAGCAGGTCCTTGGGGACGTTGCCACTCCTGGTGGGGTTTGACCCTTGACTTCCAGCCTCAGTCTCTTGGAGAGGCAGATCAAGTTGGGAAAGGTGCTGGAAAAAGGCTGAGAAACTCGGTAGTGTGTATGAACGGGCACGAGAACCATCCTTCCAACCCACTAAGATGATTTATTTCTTGCTGGATCATTTTTGACCTCTAAAAGGCATATTTTGTACTGCATGGTTCTGCTCTTGCCATGGCCAGGTTTATGCTTGTTCCTGTTTTGCTGAGATGTCCCAGAAGAAAATAAATGTCTGCTCAGCTTGCAGATCTCCTCGACTGAGTTTTACAGGGTGAGCGCTGGAAACTCAGCCACTGGGGATGTGAATACAAAATGTGTTAGAAAAGATAACAGAAAGGGAAGCAGTTGAGGGTTTATTTAATTAATACATTAACGCTTACATTTAATAACATTTTTATTAAAAAAGTATCAGTACAATTCATCCAAAGTCCTTGCCTCTTTTTAGCAGAAGGAGGAGGATGTGTAATAATGCTAGAGGACCTTGGAGGTAGCTCTTTTTTTTTTTTTTTTTTTTTTTTTAATTTAAGCAAAACAAAGAAAGAAGCAAATGAATTTTTGTGCATTATGTTCTTCTTTTCTAATCCCTCCAGTTAATTATATTCGTGGCCAGTCTGGGGGCAGAGCAGCTCTCACAGAATGGGTTTCAAGGCCACTGGAGGTGCTCAGCAGTTGTGTTCGGGAAAGGTTTGCTGCATATAAAAGCAAGGCACAACATGCCACCTCTTAAAAATGCAACCCTTTCCTTTCCCCTTGGGAAGGGAAACAAGAGAAGTAAAATTACTGTGAGTAATGGGATGGGATTGGGGAAGGAAAGAAATCATACTGAATATCAAGAATAGCTTTTTAACAATGAGATGTATCAGGCTGTGGAACAATTTCCTGGGGGAATAATAAATAATCCACTGTCATCCTAAGTGCACTTAAGCAGTGCTTTTCTACTGTGTGTCTCGGAGGGCTCTAGGAAGGGTAGAAGCACTATTTCTGTTTTACTGGTGGGGAAACTGAGGAATGGAGAGCTGCCCAAGGTCAGAGCATGAGAGGGGAACCTGAAACTGTGACAGCCTGAGGCCCTGTGACTGAAACGGCGATTGGCAGGCAAAGGAAGGGCAGTGCAAAGGGACTGGGTTGGTGCTCAGAGAGCACAACAACCGCTATTCTCTCCAGGCTGCCAAAATCCTATACTTGCATTAGTATTAGCCTGCGTCTGAGAATGCCCAGGCAGCGAAGGCTGTGAATATTAAAGGACCAGTTCAGCATCACCGAGTGCCTTGTGTCAGCATTAAAGTCTGTAAAGCAGCTGCAAAACCATCCCTCCTAGCAGTGTTTTACCTGCGCTGCTTTCTCTTGCTCTGTGTGGGTGTAAATGGCTACACAAGTCACCGGGTTACAAAAGAGGCTATGGAAAATCTGCTTGTAAAGGATTATATGTTAATTTTACATGCAGTCCTCCCACATCGCAGCAGAGGTACGGTGCTCTCCTGGCAAATGAGGGAATGCGGCTCCCGGCCTTACGGGTTTCAGTGAAAATCTTCTACATCAAAGAACTGGGGGCGAGTGAAAGGTGCTTCACCCTGCCGAGGAGGCTAACTCCTCCATGGGAGCCACAACACTCATCAGCCTGGCATCTTTATGGTTGATATTCGTACTGCAAAGGAGCCTTTTCCTACCCTGGCTCTTATCTTAGGCCAAATGCCCTCAGCTGGTGTGAATCGGGCGTGCAACGAGCTGCCTTCTCACGCCACTTGCTGTGTGTGGATTGCCACGTGGTGAGGACTCAGCCCCAAGTCCCTACAGGAACACAGCCAAAGATCAGGGCCCCTGCATAATCACATTTTTTTGTTGCAATTGCAATATGTCACTCTTTGCATTCAGAAAAGGCTCGGAGCCAGCCCGGGAAGGCAAAGCGCCGGCCCTGACATCTGCCCCAGGCGCTGGGGTGACCGTGGAGCTTCCTCAGCAGCCTTCCCAGTGACTCTGGTTTGGACGGCTTGCAAAGGCTCTTTTAAATGTTCATCGTATTTTCATTTGCAGGCTCAGGTTTGGGCTGGGATGTTTCTTTTTCTCTGTGCAATTCGATATTTGCATTGTTGCTATATTGCGAGAAACTTTATCTCCTCACCACAAGCAGGCCCTTGGGACCGGCTCCCCGGGCTGCCAGAGGTATTTTCATTCATTCCTGGCCTTTGTGCTTGTGCTTCAGCCAAGGCTCTGTTCCCCGTCTGCAGGCACTTGCAGTCCCATTGGAGGAAAGTTATTAAACACAAAAATGAATAAAAAAGAAACAACAAACAGAAAAAGAAAAAAAAAAAAAAACTTTCAGCGCTGAATCTACTGGAGTCGTCTTCCCCCTGCAGGCACTGATGGTCTCTGTCTCCAACCTGTGTAAGGGCGGACTGGCCCACGACGGCAGTGCAAAGTCCTGGTGGACTTCTGCATCCTCTTTGGTGCTTCCTTGGGCTCCTCATTGCTATTCCAATAATGTCCAAATGGGCAGCTCCATGCTTCAGCTTCACATTTTCCCATTCCCCTCCAGCTGAGGCAGCTCAAGAATTTATTTCTGATTTGTCCTGCCTGAGCTGGGGCTGCATCTTTGCGTGGAGCTGGCAAAGGTTGTGTGTGCAGTGAGAAACGCTGGCGGAAAGCTTTTTACCCACAAATTTCTATTGTTTAGGCATGTCATAGGTCCCCAGTGCTTCCTTGGGACTAAAGGAGATTTAAGACCATCTTAGCAACTGTGTCACTCAATATGTTCTTTCTAGTCCTCCAGACATAAAGGTGAAAGGTTCAGATTTAGTGACCTTTTATTTCTCATGGTAGATGTTTTAATCTGGCATCAGGACATTAGCAGCTGAAACACAATTTCAGTTGAAATCGGAAACTTCTTTTAAGGTCAAACATCCTTGAATCGATGCTCAGCGCTGACCCACATTCCTGTGCGATGGAGCAGAAGCCCCAAATGTCCCATGCCCTGTCCTACAAGCACCTACAAGGCCAGGCAGTTGGCTGTGGAAGGGCTGCCAGGTTCCTGGCAAGCTCATGAGAGACAAGATCGGAAAAGATAATAATGATGGATAGTGACACAGAAGTCTGAAAGATGAGTGGACACATTTCAGATCTGCAGAGCAATTATAGCAATAAAAAAATAAAATAAATAATTAAAAAAAATGTGGAACATTAAGCGTTTGCTCTGATATCAGCCATAAAAAAGGCATGTTCAGGTGCAACAAAGGCAGGGAGATGATTGCTCACTATGAATACATCAGAGAGGTAAACACTGAGAAAGAGCAGTGCTGTGTAAGCTAATGGACAATTTTGGCATGAGAACAAATAAGCATAAACTGTCTAGAGGCTAAATGGATGTTTTCATCCTCCACAGAAGGGAAATTCTAGCCCAGATATTCAGCAGTGGGGATGGGGACAAACAAATGATTCAGAGTGATAATGGGGGTTAATATGGGATGCAGAAGGGACTGTTGGAAGGAGTTACATCTTAAGGCCCAGGAGGTTCTTTCCAGCCCCATTCCCATATTACAAGAGCATCAGTGGTTCCTGCCTTTGTCTGCTTTGTACCTCCTTCTCTTCCCCTCGCTCTGGGCCAGCATCCACCCCACGCTCGCTCGGCAGTGAGTTGTTCCCAGGGAGACCCGTGCTCCTGGGAGCTGCATTTTCCATGATGGGGCACCCTCAGCTTCCCCTGTGCTCACGGTGCTGCCGATGGCTTGTGCCGGGTCCTGCCACTTGTGCACATAAGGCTGTGTTGCAGACAAGTTGAAGGCTGTGTTTAATTCTAGGGTTTATTTTAAGGGAGAGCTGGAGCAGGTTTCCTTTGCCTTGTGTTTAATTCCCAGGGTTTCAAGCTGTGCATAATGTTAACTCCGGTTTTATTAGGGCTTTAAAGTGCATTTTTATAACATTTTGGCTCAAACAAATTTACCAGCCATATCGCAAAGTAGATAAGGAATACTAAAGCCCCAATTCACGTGCAGTTTAAAAATTTGTTCTGTTTTATGGCTAAATCAATGGACAGCTTTTTGAAAAACAAGGTTTCCCTTGGGCAGAGATGATCTCTACTTTGTACACCTCGGTGCTGACACCAGTGTCACAACCATGGAAGTCAGATCCTTGGCTGATGCAAATTGGCACAGTCCGACTGGTTTAAATGGAGATTTAGAGATATAAAGACGACCTTTACATCAAGGAACCTCCTCAAGTTCCTTTTGTAATTAAGGGGCGAATTGCTCTTGTCTCCAGCAGAAGCTGGCTCGGGGCATTAGGTGGGAGATGGCAGTGCTGTTGCCATCTCGCTGCAATGTGGAACAAGGTGTTTGGGAACAAGGATCATTGCCTTCCCCCCAGATGTCACATTGTGTGAGCTGCCATCCCTCCTGTTGCAGGGGACGTGGGATCTGCCAACAGGGCTGCTGGCAGAACAAGGACAAGATGCCCCAGACAGCCACTTCAGGAGGTGATACCGACGCTCGCCTTGTCATCTTGGGACTTTTTGTGATTCAGATGTCATGTAGCGTCAAATCCTGAGGCTTCTGAGCGCGCTTGTAGGGAGCTCTGCTTTACACGTCCGCAGTTGACATGCGTGGGGAGCGGTGACAGAGCCTCTGCAAGCCACAGAAATGCTAACATTTCCCTTTGAGTTTCATCCAGGCGGGTTCCCCAGCGCCTAAAACTGCTCACTGAGGTTGGGGTACCACGGAGTTCTCCACAAGGCCTTGTCTAAAACCTTTTTTCCTGCATCCATCCATCAGCAAGGCCACACGTGGAAAAGCCTCGCTGCACGCCCTGCCACCCCCGCGCTTTCCTGCGGTGGGATTCCTGGGTCACCACGAACTCGTTAGTCTCCATTTCACTGGAGCGATTTGCATACATTGCCCATCTGTTCCTATTCAGCACCGCTCTCTGGCCACATGCACTAGCATAAAATTGCAATATCTCGGCTGCAAGACAAGCAGGAAAATGTTTGCTTAGGAAAAAAAACCCACACTATTTTTTTTTTTTTCTATTGTGCTTACATTTTATGGAAATGTTTATTTTTCGGGAGTTCTGTAAAAGCTTGTTTTACAAGAACCTAAATGTGGCTGAATTTGCCCTGCTTGCATTCCTGCAGTGTGTGGGGGAACCTGCCAACCTTGGCTCTGTGTCACAGACCATGTATGTTATTAAATGACGAGCTGCTAACAGCTTCCTGCCATGCAGATGGCAGCTCCCTGTCCTTATTTTGATAGCATCTTCACTCCTGAGACAGACAAGCTGAAAAGAACCTGAAAGTAATGAAGCCACTGGCAAAAATCCCAAGTGATGGGAAGGAAGAATGAGTGTATAAACTGCACGGCTATTGAAAATGCCACTAAGTAAAATTAATTAAAATCATTAAAAGAAATTTTGATTATTCATTACCTAATGATATCTGCAACTTTTAGACAATCTGGAGTTGTTTTCCATCTATTAGTCTAAGCCTACAAGGGTGTTATGAAAAAAAAAAAAAAAAAAGGAAAATAATTATTGCATATGAAAACTGCAGGAGGAAGAGCGTTACCTGCTTGGGCTCATACGGCACCTTGTGCGACAGGCTGTCTGCCTGCAATAAGGATAAGAGTGGATTATAATCTTAATAACGCTCATGCCAAATATTTGGGATGCTAAATGGCCCAGTTTAGGGAAACAAGGTCTAAAATCACATAAGCTCGTTTTTCAAGCTGTTTGGGAGGCAGAGCAGCAGTGCAGGAGCCTGCCCATGGGGTGCAGGCGGGAGAGCACCGAGGCGGCCAGGACATCACTAATGCTCCCAGCTGAGTTTGTAATTCCTCATGTTTTCCCAAGCAAACATCTCCATCAAAGGCACTTCTGCAAGGTTTTATCATCCGCCGGCCGTACGCAGAGCAGCACAAACAAACCCTCGCTCTCCGCTTTTCGCCTTCGCTCCTTTGTTGCGGGGCTGCTTTCTTGGCAGCGCCGCGCCGAGATCACAGCGTGCGTAGCCGTGCCTGCTGCCGAGCCGACGGCGTGACAAGGCTGTGATCAGGCGTGCAAATCGCTTTATTTTGACACCGCCGAGTTCAAAGCCTGCCTCTTCCCGTCGCTCTCCCGCCTGCCTGGCACCCGCGGGTGCAAATTGCATCATGCGGCCCCGCTGGGCACCCACCCGCCCCGCCGACCGCCCTCCTGCTTGGCAGAGCTGCTGCTCGAGGGAAAAACAGGCCAAAAAACTCGTGCGAGGTAGGGGGGCAGTGGTGGGTAGGCTGCTCCGTCTGCACAGAGAGGAAAGGTGGAAGAGCTCCTCATTTCTCTCAGCCTAATTTGCCCGGAGTCCTGCTAATTATCCAGGAAGCTTTCCACGGTAATGCAGATATATCTGAGGTTTCTACAGCAGTGTTTTCCTCTTACAGCGTTTGCACAGTTAGACACAGGGTGATTAAGGCATCTGGGCCCCGCAGCTTCCGATTTTGGGTGCTTGGAGGTTGGCTGAGCTGGAGCTGGGCAGGGGAGGAAAGAATTTACCTTCGCTTGAAGACCATGGGAACTGCAGAGCTCCGAAAGCCTCTGGAAATGACAGCAGTGAAAAGGGGAGACTCCTCCACACAAAGAGCCCTTGAAAAATGCATCCAACAGCTACAGGCATGGGAAGACCTGTTAGCGCTAGAAATATTATATGATAACACAAATTGTTGGAGATTTTTGCTCGCGGCTATAATTTGCTCTTAGGAAGAAAAGAAATCCTAAGTAAGCAGACTCTGCTGGAGCGGTGTGAAGTTTGGACGACCAGCAGACAGCTGAGATAAGGTGTGGGGAATCTGCAAAACCAAATGCATCCCAGCGAAAAGGAGCAGTGGGGCTGCTCCTGCTATTTCTGCCCCCACACCATGCTCCGCTCTCCTTCTGTGGCTCAAAACCCCATGCATCATGACAGCAGTTATGTGCCTTCTTCCCGTCCCAGCAGGACCAAGCCCTTGGAGGGGAGGATGCAATTAGGATCAGTGACTCGGAGGGCTTTGCCTCATTTTGGCGAACACGGAGGGATTTGTGGTGTTGTTGTTTCCCATTTGTAGGAGGAAGGAAGCCCAGGGCCCGCTGGGGATGTTGCTTAGCAACTGAGCTGGACTCGCACGCTGCTCGATACAAAAGATAAAATGCAAAAATCTCCTTTAAAATAACGCTGCAGGTTGCACCTGACGGAGACGGAGCGGGTCTGCCCGGGCGCATCTGCTGCCCTGCCAGCGAGGGGATGCCTCGCACACGGCCACGCTATGCGAGCAGGGCATCGCCCTCCTCATCAGAGCTTTGTTAACTGCTTGGCTGCCAAGAAAGTGCATCTAAAAATGCCTGCTCTCTGCTGCCTTATTTCTCACTTGGCCCCAAGAAGGGGCTGTGATGAGAGCTTGGCATGCCTTGGAGGACCGTGAGCTTCCAACACAACTGACAGCAAATCCTTTTTTCCTTAAGAAAAGTGCATGCACCTCAAAGCCAGTTTTGATGGAAAACATCAAATCAGGCACAGATTTTGGGTCAAAGCTAGCTTCTTCTAAAGATGCGGTCACCAAACACTCCCTCCCCATTAAAATCCCATCTCCTCGTGTTGTTCTCCTGCAGGGCCCTTGTTTACTCAAGGGGTTTAAGGAGTTGATCCTGTGTTAAGGTTGTTTGCTTCCCAAACCTTACAGGCACACGTGTAGCAGGTGGCGTAATGCAGAGTTTGGGATGGATGGCAGCCCCGTCAGGGCAGCACTAAAGCAGTGGGAGCTTTGCTGGTTGGCACATCTCACACCAGACAAACTGGGATCATCCCTGGGTTGCATCTGCTGAGAAAACCTGCACATCTAAATAAGCCTTTTCTATCTCTAATTTCCAGGAAGCTTTAGAAAAAGTGATGGCAATAAAAATAACAATTAAAAGAATGTGGAACAGCACGGCATCTGATGAATCTCAATTGATTTCTGTAGTTTAAATGATGCGACCTCTAATCCTGCTCTCCAGATAGATCATTGCTGATGGCTCAGAGTCAGCACGCTGAAAGTGCCTCTCTCTGCAAGAAGATGTACTCAGAGGATTATAAAATAACAATAAGGATAATCCCAGACAAACAAAAGAGGCAGTGAAGCCCCTGGGTTTTGGTGTATAGCTTCAAGCGGGCTGTTGCACTTTCTGTTCTTTTCTGCTAATTGTGATGGTGAACAATCAATTCAGGACGGGAAACGGTGACCAGCAACGAATTCTAGAGGATGCAATTTGCATCTTTCAGACCTTGACAAGTCCTGAGGGACTGAGGAGGAGCACTGGAGTTCGAGCTCCTGCAAGCATCACCTACTCGTAGGGGAGCTCCAAGACCTTGCTTTGAGCCTGGCCTCTGATTTGCCTCCTGCAAGCAGCACAAAGCTGCTCTGTGCGGGGTGGTTCTTCCTTTTCTTTTAAACGTGCTGTCCACTTGGGTTGAGGGGCCTCAACCACGAAGTGGAGCACATCTGTACAAAAAGAGTTGCTGTTGTCTTTCTGCCTTCTGGTGTGGAATAGGAGAGATTATTTTGATGACGAGAAGTCCTGGTGAGGGATGTTAATCCCTCTTTGCAAGGGAAGGAGGCGAACTCTGGAGGTGAGGTGCAGGATGACAAACTGAGGTTCTGCACGGGACAGGGCTTCTTTCTGCACATGCTGCCAAAACATGGAAACACAGAGGCACAAATAGTTGAAGGGTTTCTTTGGTGAAAATCTAGCACTGTGGAAAACTTGCACTGAAAGGAGACTTCAACACCTACTCTTTCCCCACTGAAAATGTGCAAACCCCCTGGCAGAGGAAAAGTGAATTCCCTTTCCAGTATCTTGGAGGAAAACTGACCCAGGGAGGCTGACTCCAGCTGTAGAAGGGATATTCTCTTTTCCACTATCCGTTTTCTATCCCCCTTTGCTGAGGCTGCTAACCAGAGTATGAGTTGGTGCAGTGGGAGGGAAGGATTCCCCTCACGGCCCTGCACAGATCCCGCGGGGATCTCTTTTCCACTACGCCCCTGCACAACTCCTGCATTCTATCAGCAGTGGCTCAGCCGTGACTCAAACACTATTGAAAATAAATAATTTCCTGATGGGGAAGATTTCCATACCTGTTTTCCAGGTCTCAGGCTGCAGCGATGGATGCGCTGCCACTCACCTGCCCCTTGGGGCTTCAGCTCAGCTGCCTGCACCTGAAGCCACCAGCCAAGGCTGGCCAGCAAACTGCAGTGTCAAGGCTTTGATTAGCTGCTTCGTTAACAGACCTAATTTCCTGGTGTGTGGCAGTTTCTTTTGCTGTGAAAACAGTCTGTGGAGGAGCACAGCTCAGCCTGAGCAGAATGAACATCGAAACTTGTGTTTTGTGCAGTGTGCACACCTTTCTTCAAATAAGAAATGAAGGAACAATGTTTCAAAGCCATAAACATTTTGATTTAATTAGCATTTTAAATAAAAAAGTGAATTTATTTGGGATGGTTAAGTTTAATTTGTGTCTAACTGGAATGTTATGGTATTTTAAATGGCAATTGATTATTAAAAATATATCAATTCTTTTGAGCCCTAATAAGCATGAGACTGATGAATATTTCACTGCAGAGATGCTAAAGCCTCAATAGATGTTTTTAATAATCTCAGTTGGTGTTTAACACAGAGGAATGAGCTGTCATTTTAAATCTAAAGGAGACACATCGATCTGCAAATAATTGTGGTGGTTATCGCATAATACTGAAATGCCAGCTGATTTTTTCCAGGTTTGTTCTCAACTATACCCTGACTAATTAATTAGTATTAAACCTGCATAAAGAAGCCACCTTCCCGAATCCCTATTAAATCTTAATTTCCAAGGCGGCGAGGGCTAAGCCTGCGAAGCATCAGTGCTGGAGGTGGGAGAAGCAAGCATCTCTATCGAGACTATGCTAAGAGGTGGCGTTGCTGTCATCTAGAGGGCAACACGCATTGCTGCCTCCCGGCAGAGCTGCTTCATGCGACCTTCATCCAGCGTGGTGCTGAGCGAGGCCGAGAACACTGCTGGGCTGCGGGTGGAGGGGAAGCAGCCCTCCTGCCCTTGCACTGCGGCAGCGCTTTGCTCTTTTCTCTCCTGGCCCTGGCTCGGCGAGGCTCAAGGCAGCATCTGCCTTTCTGAATTATGAATGTTTTTCCCAGCTGCACCAGGCAGTAAGGATTTTATCTGATTTTTTTGTAGGAAGTCCTAATTTGGGGAGAGTGCCGGACATATTCCTCCCATTTCCTGCTATTGCTCTCCCCTAGGACATGCTACTTTATCACTGAATTCAGTGTACAGATTAAAAAATGCTTTTAAATACCCAGTCAGCTCTTTGGGGGTTCTCTTTTTGCCTTTTTTTTTTTTTTTTTTTTTTTTTCTGAAGACATTACACATCACCTTGAAGTGGATTGTGGCGAGCTTCTTTGTCTGCTCCGCACGCGTAGGTGTGTGTATGTATCAGTGGTGGATGACATCAGGCGATTTAAAAGTTAATGACTTCTTTTCAAAGAAAATCTCCATCTGGGTAACAGAGCACGTTGTTTTCCTTAAAAATGAAACTTGAAACTTTAAATGGTGAGTTCATCTCTAAATGCTGCTAAAGTCGGTGTCTGGCCAACTGCATTTTAAAGCCTGATTCTGGAAGTCTTCCATGCAATCTGTCATTCAGTCAGCTTCCTTGTTATGCTTGGATTTGACGTCAGGTTTGTGTCTATAACACAGCTCCTGATTGACAAGAATGTTATTTTATATATGACTCTGAATTCATATTCATGTAGAACAGGATTTTAAGCCTCTTTCTGTGATTGGCAGTCTCTTTCTAGGAGATTTTTTTCTCCTTGTTAAACAATACTATATATTCTGTGAAAATGAGGCATGGAAACGATGTCAGTTTGACACGGTTTTCCCTGTCTCGTTGAGGCCAGGCATCATTCAAGGTATTTCTCATCCAGGTGGT
Source organism: Anas acuta (assembly GCF_963932015.1). NCBI lineage: Eukaryota > Metazoa > Chordata > Aves > Anseriformes > Anatidae > Anas > Anas acuta. The sequence goes on from NC_088993.1 coordinate 16,186,353, forward strand.
GGCCAGGACTCACTGCTCCGGGAGAAATGTTCCCTGGGGAAAGCCCAGAGCCCGTTCCCCAGCTCTGCACAGCACATTTGGCACCAGCTCCACGCCCAGCTCCCAGTTCCTGTGATTATCCAAAACATTGGAGTATCCTGCATCTGCACAGTGATGTCAGGAATCTCATCTGGCAGGATTTCCTCCCAGCTTCCCCCTTCTGAAAGGGATTTCTGCTTCTGCCATCCTCCAGCAGAGCCAACACCTGTCTGCTCCTTCCCTGCTCAGAGCTTTGCTTAAGGCATTCCATGGCCCAGGGCAGATCCTCAGCTGCCCTGACATGCTTTGGGTGGAATAAAGGTGGTTTAGTGACTTCTCACCCAACAATTTCACCAAATTTCATCAAAACTGACCCTCTTTGGAAGGCTTGGCTTGCTTGGTTTTGAGTTTGAGAACACTTTTCTCTCTGATTTGCTCCATTTTACATTTCTTTTCCAGTTTGTGGGTTCATCAGAAAATGCTCCAGTGACTCTGGGCTCACTGGGAGGATTGGACCTGTTGGGGGAAGCCATCCTTGAGTGATTTCTGCAATGACAATAGAAGGTCCATTGCTGTCAAGGCAGTGTCCACAGCTCTGTCCCCCTGATGTCTCTGTGTCTCTGTGACTGAAGAGATCTACCAAGAATCAGCAGGAAAAACTGCTGTTGGCCCTTGCAAAACAAGTGCTTTCTAGTTGCCAGATGTCCTCAGGGTTTGGGTTTTTCTCAGCCCCAGACCTCCAGTTCTGGTGTGATGCACGTCCTCCTGCCAGCCCAGCGCGCTCCCTGTGCTGCCACCCAGGGACGCAGAAGGAAATGGGTCAATGGGTTTGCCAATTAAAATTTCAGGAAACTTCATCCTCCCCGATGCCAGCTGATGAGAAGCAATTAAAAATTAAAGGTACCGATGCTTTCACATTCCCATGGTTGAACCTCGCCTGCCTTCCCCGAGCATCCCATTATTGCATTAATCTGCGCACTGAGGTGGAAGGGAAATGGCTCCATGTGACCAGAGGCAGCAGGTTGGTGTCCCCTGCTGCGAAGTGGCCCCAGGGATCCCTGTGAAGCTTCCCAGAGCACAATCAGCTGCCAACCTCCACGAGGTGCTCATAGCAGGAGAGGTGCAGGGAGCAGTGCCGGGCGGTAATCCCCTAATCACCTGCAGGAGATGACTCTCTGATAAGCAGATACAGCGGCTGAGCAAGCAAGCCGAGCTGATAATCATAACCGTGCTCTGATGCGCTTACAAACAAGCACTTGAGCGATCCAAGATGTGCAGAGGAGGAGGTGAAGCAGCCCAGAGAGAAGGCTCTGCTCGGTCTGAGGGCTGCCACGGCAGGATGCCCAGCCTGCTCCCACTGCCAGCCCCGGACGGCGCTGCCCAGCCATCCTCCTGCAGATAATGCCCTTCCATTTAATTTTATGTTACAGACATCACAGCATCAATCAGGCGGCTGTAAACTGGTAGAGCTGCTATTCATTTTGTCTGTAAATCAGGAGTGTGTGGCACGACTGAAGTTACGCTTTTCATGTATGCATAAAATTAAACTCGGAGCCATTGGCAGTCTCGTTAATATGCTGTGTTAAAGACAGATGTCTGGATTGACTAAACTCCGAACATAAATGAATAAACATTGTAATAAGGTTTCAGCTCTGACACTCCACTGAAGCCAGTGCAGGTAGAATAATTTATACCTGTTAGAGGTTTTTCAAGAGCAGAGGAGCACACTGGCTATATTATCAAGTGCCTGCTGTTTATTTGCCAGTCTGCCCAAGAGACCCCTTGGAATGACCTTCTCCTCCTTGGTACCACGCTGGCTTGTAGCCTGATTGCGTTGTGATTGTCTACGTATGGACATCACCTAGACCTTGATATGAGAAGTGTTCCCTGTTTGCCTTCGGAAAGGCAGTTACAGTGAAATACAGAGCCAGGTAGGTGCCTTCAGCTGACTTCTGCCACCACAAGACTTGACTCACGTGCCCGAGGTTGTAGAGTCTGAGATGCGAGGTAGCAAATTCAGAACAGGCAAAGTGGCAGCTTTCCAGGCAGGCTGGAGCAACGAGGCCATAAGCAGATTGCTTTCATATGTTTGTGATGCCCTTGACTGTTCTTGTTCATGGAAAGGGCTGACCCATCTCCACCCTTCCCGTGCAATTCATTAGAGGGAAGCTCCGGGTGTCTGCTCAGTGCATCGGTGTTGGCGGAGATTAATGGTGGTTGTGACAGAGCAGGGAGAGCGAGCGGGATTGATATAGATGAGTCTGGTATGAGCTTCTGTAACTGTCAGGGCAGAAGGCAAAACCTGCAAATTTTGCTGAGAAATTCCCTTTTCTCTTTCTGAACTGTGTGATTCTCAACCACGTGTTTCCACTGCCCTGTCAGTGGGGAGAGTGAAACTGAAGGCCCCAACCTGAGCAGCGTCTCTGGCCCTGGCTGCACCCGGCAAGAACTTCACAAACTGAGCATTGTGTGGTGCTGATAGCATCGAGAAAAATCAGGTTTAAATGAGAGTTGACTTTGGACTCGGGATGGAGCAGGAATCTCAGGTGGGTGATCTGGCTGAACGGCTGTAGCCAGAAATGTGACCAGGATCAATGCCAGGAACTGAACAGAGTCTGCAAAGAAGCTGGGGGCAGCTTCAGGATCCTGTGCCCTGTTGGCAGAGACCTTGGATAGGCTGAAGGAAAAGTGATGATCAGGGTGAGGGCCTTTCACAAGGTTTGTGGGGTCTAGGCTCAGTCAGAATAAAAGCTGTAACCCTATCGGTGCATGTAGGTGCAGGTGGTTGTTCAGTGATCCACCCGCTCACCTGAGGCCACGCTTTGCCAACCATCAGTATTTGTGAGAGTGGCACAGACTGTGAGTCCTCTGGGTGCTGCTGCCTGCTGGCTGCAAGCTCCAGCCACCATCTGTACCTGGCAGAAACTTTGGTGTGCTGCTGGAAAAAGCCTGAAGATGGACCAGCGAGCCTCGGTGCCCTGGTGGAAGGGTGTCACCATCTGTGGGAGATGACTGGAGACACTGGGATCCTGCATCAGACTGGTAGGCCCTCTCCAAATAAAAGCTACTCCTTCCCTGCAGGTTTCTGAAATGCCTTCCCTGGGCCAGCCCACGCAGAAAGAAGAAATAGAGAGGTAGGATGGCAAACGCATCCTCAGATGTCCACAAGGTAGGCATCTACATCTGAGCTCATCCTTGAAACTCCCTTGCTGGTTTGTAGGAGAAAAAGGCATTTTTAGAGCGTGATTCATTGACCTATTTTAGACAGCTCCATAAGGACAAGATGAATCACCCTCATGGGTGCCTGTTTCTCTCCATTCACGGAGGTTTTGGATGGCTGGCGCAGATTAAGGCATTTACACTGTAAACCACGAAAGGGAGGTGTGATGAGCATCGTGAGGGGGGTCCTGTGGGGTCCCCTAGGAAGGGGAGGTTGGAGTGGCCCCAAACCTGTGTCACAGTCTCACCTCATCTGCAGATGGGGGACAAATAGTGTCCCCTCTGCTGTTTGTCTGTCTTAATCCTCAGCCCAGGGGTGAATTGGGATCTTGCTGTTGGCACTGCTGCTGGCATGGGGCCTGCGGCTTGTTTCAGTCTCCGTGTGCCCCCTCCGCTGTCCGTCTGTCCCTACTCCCTCTTGGTGTGAGCTGAGCACCTGACATGGCCAGGCTGCTCCTTGAATTGTGGTTCTGCCACAGGGATTCGCAAAACCAGGCTGGAAATTAAATGCAGACAGCATTTCTGGTGAGTTCCTCCTGCTCGGTGCATCTGGGCAGGTTGGAGAGGTCTTAAAAACATTTTTCCTTGGGCATTTTGGTGCTTCCAGCCCCTGCCAGTGCACAGAATGAAAGAGGATGAGGTATTTATGGATAGAGCCGCCCTCCCTCCTCCGAGGTTGGGTTCAAGTCCTGCCTGAATGTTCATATTAATCAAGCGCTAGCTGCACACATAACACCTACCACCTTCCACAGGAGAAACACGAATTCATTAGTAGGAAATGTTAACAACTGAGGGAGTATTGTTTTTGTACTGAACAGCAACCAAAACAGAAAATAACGGAGATGTTATAATTTAGCCTTGGCAACGGGGATTATAGTTTTGGCCCTCCTCGTGCCCATGAAGCCATTCCAGCCCAGCCCCATCATCCAGCCCTTTGCCCAGCAGGGTTCCTTTTACTTTTACATTTAAATAATAACCTTTGCTATATCTCCCCAGTTTGGCAGGTCAAGAAAGGGTTCTTTTACAACAGCTTTCTTACTGCTACAGCCTTGGCACAAGGAAAAGACAGGAAATTGGTTTTAGAGGCTGGTTTTGATGGACGTGTCCTGGACAGGGATTTTTTTTTTTTTTTTTTGTGCAGTTGGTTGCTGGAGCTGAGCCGTGTTTCTGTCACTGCTGTTTCATACAATATTTTGTCAATCTGAGGAAATAAAAGCAGCACTTCTGCGTGCAGCACTGCTGCCCAGCAGACCCAGTGCCCCTGCAGAAAGCCTGGGGCTGTTCAGACCCATTTGCAATAAAGTTATGGGGCTTCTTCCAGCAAATCATTGGGTTTTATTCTCAATGGCAAAGTTGTGAAGAAGCCAGCAGATCAAGAAAGCACCAAGCAAGGCCAACCCAACCCCAGCTAGAGGTCTCCAGCCATTGCGGAGGTGAATCTGGCTTCAGAGCAGTGTGTCGAGGACCAGCCTGTGCCCAGGCTCTCTGCCAGCAATTACAGAGTATAAGGCCATTCCCCAGGCTTAATCAAGGCAAGATTTTAAAAGCTGGTCTAATTGGAGGTACAGAGCCAGCTTGTCTGAGCCAGTTCCACCTCTCGCCCTCCTGCACCCACCCCAGCCCTCACATTTCCTCCAAGTCCTGAAACCAGTGGAAACCCTGGGTAAGCAGCCCAAGAGCAGAACAGAACACAGTGAAAACTGCCTCCTGCCTTTGATGTGACTATAAAGCAAATATTGCACCCACGAAGGAAACGGAAGCGACAAGGCCTTTTGCTGCACGATTTGGAGAAGTAACACTTAATACAGCGCTGCCAACTGATGTGCTGGCTGAGGCTGCTCACAGGTGTGAATTTGGAAAGCTGGGCACATTAGTTCAGTCGTATTTCATTACGTGGGTTTTGCCAAGACAGGGCTTTTCCCTCTGTCTTTCACCAGCAGGTCCCTGTGCAGTGTGGCAGGAGGTGAGTGGGAAGAGCTCTGAGCAGGATGGGGCTGCCTTGGTCGCACGTGCCCAGGGATGCCCCACAAAGACATGGCAGAGGCAAGAGAAAATGAGGGAAAATTGGGCATTTCTGGGCAAAGCAAAGCACACCAAACTTGCTGCCCTTCTGCTTTTTATTGTTCCTATAATATTTTTATGGAGAACAATGAAAAGTGAAAAAGTTGTGTTATCCAGTTGTATCTTATTCATGCTGAGATATTTTGATTGAAAACCTTTATTCTTTGTCTTGTGTACAGCTTTTTTTCTTTCACTCGTTTCCTCTGTTTAGCTGATGACATTTTGAAAATGTTTCCTTCTCTCAAACCTATTTCCTTTGGCTGGTCACCCAAACCTCTCCTCCTCTTCACCTTTGCCAAAAAATCAGCTGGAAATATTAATTTTTCATTCTTTAGAGGTTTTCACGTTACAGACTTGAGAAAAAGCAAGGAAAAAAAAAGATTTTTTCCACCCTTCCTACTATGCCCTTCACAGTATCTCAGATGGCGAATACTCTCATTAAATCCCACAGGATAATTAACCTGGCTAACATGAGAGAAAGTGGTCAAGTCCATAAAGGATGGACCTGCCTCATGGCTGGTGCCCACAATTCTGAAACAAACCTTATTCCACTCTTGGAGCAAATTACAACAGATTACCTGTGCTAACAGTTGATTACCAAGAAAAGGATTCCACAATTTGGAATATTGCAGGTAGTTGCATTAGTAAAGAGCTGTGTATGTCTGATATTTTTCACTTATTCCAGTAAAACTCTGCCCAAATATACTTCAATAAGACATTGATTTTATTTTTTTTTAAATATATATTTGCTTTTTAACTAGCAATGAAAGTTACAGTCCATTAGGATGATTGTTGTGTGAGTTCAGTATCTCAAGGGCTATTAATGCTGAAGCACAGTATGGGCAAGGGTGTAAACAATCATTGGTGGTATTTTTCTGGCAGAAATCCCAAGAAGCTTATAATAAAAACAAGATTTTAAAAAGCTTTTGAGTAAATCAATTTTCATTCTTTTTCAGCATTCCTTACTTAAGTGAAATTAAGCCTAATTTGGGCCAAATCTGTGATGCTAGGCTTGAAACATGCTTTGCAGCTGGGGTCACTGCACCCTGCTCTGCACTTCCTCTGGGTGAACATCAAAGCCTGGGGCTGAAGAGCAGGGGCTGAAGCCAGCTGCTGAGATCAGACCAAGACAAGGCTGTGCCTGCACAGGGAGGGGATGTCTCACTGCCCAGCCCCTGCAAACAGCTCTCCAGGCACCAGAGGGTTTCTGCTCCATGAAAGCTTGCCCCTCACTTTAAAAGTGCTTCATGTGATAGCAGTGGCTAGATGAAAGGCACTGGTATTTCTACAGCAGAATCCAGGCAATTATCTTTATAAGTGTATATGCTCATATAAATGTATTTTCTCTACTCAGATACACAGCTAGGGTGTTCATCAGAGACCTTCCTGTAATCAAAAGACTCCTTACAGCTTTGACAGGAGGAGCTGAAGATGCTCCCACAGTGGGTCTGGCATTCAGGCCTCCTCACCAGCACGCTGAGCTGCCCTGTCCACCCCTATGAAAATCTTCTCATTAAAGCAAGGGGCAGCTAATAATAAGCTGATTTAGCAATTAGCATAATGTGAAGGGAGATGTGGGTGTCCTTATTCCAGAACAACTTTAAGCAAGGGAAAAAATCCCAGCTTTAATTCCAATAAGATTAATTTTGCATTTTAATTAGAAAGATGAAGGGGGAAAAAAAATGGAGCGAGCATGGATTTCATCAGTAGCTTATAAAGCATTGTAGAAATTTGGCTTATAATGGATTTCTTCCTTCTTGTTGGCAACTGCTATGGGGGAAGCATTCAAAAGGAAAGAGTTCAGCATCTTCTCGAGAGACTCATGCATGCTGCACTTCCAGCTGCCCACAGACACATTTTTAAACTGAAAAATTCACCCTAGTAGAGATCAGCCCAAGGAACCTCAGAGCAAGTCCAGGCAGGTGTTTTCCCTGCTCCTCTGAGGCCTATAAAGCCCATTTTGCAAACAGATGGGAAAAGAAACCTCTGGAAATCACGCAACTATACCTTTGACAGCAAATACTTCGTGAGTAAACTCAGACCCTTTGGCTTGTGTTGGGCAGCATCTCCTCCCCCCCTCTCCCCCCGGCCTCTGCTCAAGGACAAGCACTTGCAGGCTGTAGAGCAGAAATGATAAAACTCAGCAAGTAAAGGCTTTTTCACTGTCTTGAATTAATTACTACCTTAACTGCTGGCCAAAAGCCTTGCCAGGGATCTCCAAAGGCTCCTTCTCCCCTTTCCCACTGGTCCTGCATTCCCCCACCCCTTTACTGAATTCTGCTCACTTCCCTCTTGAAGGAAGTCTGGCTCCTTTCTCATTTTCCTTCCCCTTGCTGCTGCTGATTCCTTTTCCTTTCACCTTCAGGACATCAGTAAGAGGAGCATGGGCAGCAGGGCAGGTCTCGGTGTTGGCTTTCTGCTGCCTGGGTCCATCCCGCAAGCCCCTGGCTGCCTGCAGCCTTCCAGCAGGGCTCACTGCAGAGATGATCCTCAGGGATTTCTGTGCAGTGTTCCAGCGAGTCTTTACTGAGTGTATGAAAACAGCAATTTTTCTGGAGACTATAGCTTGGTGAAATATGAGATGATTTTCCCAGGGACAGCACAAAGCACATCCATGACATAAGTGTCATCCCTTGCCAGATTCCAATAAAGAGACTGTAGCTTGCTTTATAGATCTGTCAGAATTTGGTCATCTTCTGAGGATGAACTCGAGTGGAAGAACACATTAATTTCTAAAATATAATGTATTTATTGTAAAGAGATTTATTTGAAGGGATAAGAACCTGATCAAGACTAACTGTTGGAAAGTATTGTTAATAACTCCCTCCTGTAGATTATCACAGTTTAAGTTATGTAGATTAAAAGATTATTATTTGAGTTTAAGTATCAATTATGCCCCTATTGGAATTAATCTGCTGAATTACAATTTCTACTCATTCTGCTGCATTTTAGAAAAACAATTCTCATTCTTCTCATACAAAGAAAGTCATTTATGATTTGCAATTGCTAAAGCTTGGTATTTTAGTCATTTTTCCCCCCACCTTCTGAAGGCAAAGCTCAGCTCGGTTCTTTAATTTTAACTGCTGCTGCCTTCTCATCAAGGTGGTTAGTTAATGGGTAGGGAATCCCTGATCCACTCAGGGAGTCCTGCAATTAATGTTGCCATGTCGAAAGGAGGTTGCCTATGGCAACCTTTTCATTTGCTTGAGTGCTTTTATGTGGGTTAATGATGAAGTATTGTCAAGGTGTATGTAGGATGCAAGAGCACTATCTGTTATAATGCAGCATAATTAAAAGTCATTTCTTCTCTCAAAAATGGCTAGTAATATTGCGTCTGAAGAAGATAGTGATGAAGCTGCCTGGCAGATCCCTGACCTCCTCTTCCTTTATTCATGTCAGTGCCTCGCAGTGGGATCCTCTGTACCAGGTGCTGTGCCAGCACTGACAAGTCTGAAGGAAAAACTATTGCTGATTAAAAACCTGTCTGAATGGAAACCCTGGAAAATAACCCATGGAGTACAACTGTGATCAGTTCCCACATGTGCTCTCTTCTCTGAAATATTTACATTGATCTCCTCACCTCGTTGACATAAAGGAAAATTAAAGGTCACAAGCTCTTCTCCATGCAGAGCCAAGAAGGTGCCCAGGAGCTGGGCAGTCCCGAGGTTTCTGCAGTGCTCTGGTCAGCATGGATTGCAGACCACGTCCTCATGCTGGAGCATTTGGTTTGCACAGCAGGGAGCTGTGTGTGGGGATGCTTCTCTGGCTCAACGTGCATCTTGCTGTGATGCAGGTGATGGAAGCTGAGACATTTGGTCCCTTCTTTGGTCCCCTCAGCCAAAGTCACTGCTGAGCATCCAGGTAAGGGAGAGGGGCTTGGGCAAATCCCACCTGACTCTGTGGTTTTGCAGGAACTCTGACATTGAGCACAGTGTTAGTCAAGGCTTCAGGCAGTGACAGGTGTTTCCAATAGGCAACCTCCCTTTACATCAGAGACAACAACACTGAAGGGTGAATCCAGAAAAAAAGCATTATTGGCAGAAAAAACATCCCAGCATTCTGATGTGGAAAAAAAAACCACAGAAATGATGCAGGTGTGACTGCTTCCCCTGCCTACAGGGAACATAAGGTAACATTTCCTTTAATTAAAATATACCTGCTTCGCAAAGCTAATCTTCTTTTAATAAACAAAACTCAGCGCCCTCTCCAGCAACCTCTGCATGCAGTATTAATTAAACATGGCATCCCTTTGACAATGCATCAAGCTGGCAGCAGGAGGCAAAGCATGTCTTGGCAGTACTTGAAAAGGCCAACAGCGAGCCCAGTTTCCCAGTTGCCACCATGTCCAGCATCTTCCCTTTATTTTTCTTCCAGTCATTTTGAAGTTCTGCTGCAATGTCCTTTACAAAACATTCAGAGAAAACTAACCTGTGGCTGCTACTTAATTTTCTAGTGATGTGGACAAGACAGCAGTGATCGGTTAGCCCTATTGCTTTCCCACCAAGAAAATACCCTTCATCTCTGTGGCTTTCCAGGAAAGGAAGAAATTATTCTTTCTCCTCCAGCTCCCTGTCTCCCCTGAGAAGATCGTTCATCTCCCAGCTTAGAGGAAACCTCCTCCAAAACGCTACTTGCATCAAAATTGTGGAGTTTATTGTCTCTCTAAAGGCTTTAGCTAAAACTGGCTGAAACCAATGGAAAACTCCCTTGATGCTAACATCTGAACTCTGAACAGGAGGCTGAATAAACAAAGATTTAGCACAGGCTGGCTCTCTCATAGTATCTTAGTATACAGACAGCAAATCACTAACATCCTTCAGCAAAAGTATGCAGAAACAAAGGACAAACTTTAGAAATTGATATCAATCAAATATTCATTCCTTTAATAGGTATAAATAAATGTGTCGCTAGCCAGTGTTGGGATTTAATAATATAATGCAACGTACTGAAACTGAACAGCTGCCAAGCCCCATGGCATATCTGAGCATTGTACCTACAGCACCTCTTGCACTGGGATCACCATGAGTCTCCAGAGTACTTTTTTTAGAAAAATACCATGTTGTTACACAGAATTTTGGTACATTCAGATTGGGAATTTGAAACTCCACATGCTATTCAAATGTACTTTTCACTATAGTAAAAAAAAAAAAAAATAAAAAGGTATCTCACAGCCTTCCCCACAGTGACTTTTGTTTGCAGCAGAACATCAGCAGGTGCTGGGAAAGCAGCCTTGCAACACGCAGCCACTAGACAAACCCTTGGGTTGACTTCCATTATTTTTTTTTTTCTTTCCTTGCCACTGCAGAAAGGCAGCAAAGGACCCAGTGAAGCGGAGCCACCTGTGACACCGCAGGGTTTCATCTCACCCAGTCATGGTCTCATGAAAAGGCCACGCTCTGATGGATGCAAAGCCATGGCTGGTGATCTCAAGTACACTTGGAAAGCAGCACACACACACCAAGTCCTCTTTGTTGACACACTCAAATCTTTCCCCCCCCCCCCCAGTAATATTAAAAACTCTAAAATCCTCAGCTTTATGGAAACCAAAATTAAATTGTTTTCATAATCATTATAGACATCAGCCAAACATAAAGATGAAAAAGAACCCATTGAAGCTAGAGGCTGTCAAATAAATACACTGAACCTTTTACAGTACAGAGGCTCTTTGAGTCAGCAAACCTTTAAACACCAGTTGCCACGCAACACCAGTAACATCAGATGATGAACAGCTCAGCAATGCGCACTGAATGTGGTAAATACTGGGTTTCAGTATTTATGTATCACTATTTATTAGGGTATTTCTTTATGCTGTTGACAGTCCCTGATAAAACAAGGACAGGGATGCTATTAAAATCAGGTCTGTTCCTGCAAGGGAAGATTGATTGGGGCTGCTCAGACATAGCATAATCTATATGGTACGGCATATGGTCCCTATAGGTCTTAAGGTTGCCAGAAAATGAGAAATTGTCCCAGCCAGCAGCCATCTGCCTGGAGTAAAATGTGTTTTCACAGGGTGAATAATTAAGCCAAGATACATCTTCCACATCACAAAACAGAGGGCAGATCCGCATAATTTTACATAAAACTGACAAAAATCCTTGGCTGGGGGTGGGAAAAACATCAGGTTCCTTATCAGCAGGCAGGTAAGTGGATTTGGGGTGGGTGGTGCTTATTTCACTTCAAACTTGCTTTTCCAGCAGTGAAGCTGTTCTGGTTTCAGTGAGGTTACCTGGGGGCAGAAATAGGGCCCTTTCCATCTTTTAAAGGCATCCCTGAAGACAGCAGTTGCAGAAATGATGATTAGAGCACAGTAAGGCAACAGCTTTTTCTGCCAAATTTACTTTCCCCTGTAGTCCCTGTTTTAGAAACTGATTTTCAGAAACTCAGCTTTTTTGGGGGAAATTCTCATTAACCTGTGGTAGATCTGTCAAAAACGTCATAAATCAGTAAAGGCAGGAAGCTCCCTGGCTATGACACAGTGAGGGCTCTGAGGCATTCAAATCCTCACACTGAGGAAGCCATACCCCAAAACTGCAGTGTTTTTGGGGTGCATTGTCTGGAATTTTATGTAATGGAAAATAAATCCATCCTAATTATGGGAGGAGGAAAATGAAGAGAAGCTTTTAAAGATTTTCTTTGATTAGGAAAGAAATAGCGGAAGGGACCGAAAGAGTTATAGTACAAAGCAAGTATATCTGCATTTGTAGAAAATCTGCACATACGGAGATAACAGCCCAATTTTACATTTGAGAGGCAACAGCATTCTATAAATATTGAAATATGATGATGTTGAGCAACTTGTGCCTGGCAAGTCCTGGTTTCTTCTCCCGTTTGGCTTTCTGCTTGTGCTGGATCATCTCCCCTGCCTGCCAAGGGACGCAGAGCAGTCCCAGCCCAGAGCCTCCTGCACCGGGGTCCTCTGGCTCCTAACCCAAGGGCATCCCTTGTGCCTCCCTTCTCATCAGTGAAGAGGTTATTTGGTAGAAGGTCAGTTTGGTTTCATGAAATCAAGTGGCATTTGCTTAGAGGAGGAAGAAAATCTATCACCTTTAAATAAGCTGTGAGGCTCAATGCTGCAGGACCAAAACACTAAGAACAGTGATAAAACCCACACCAGGCTGGGCAGAGAAGAATGGGAGGACTAATAACTAAGCTCTTTGGGGGATGCCCTCACAGGGGCTCAGGCTGCACAGGGAAAGCCAGCTTCATCCACCCTTTCTTGCTGCATCTAGTCCTGCAGGTTGGCTGCCTTTTTCCATTGGGCCTACTGTGGAGATAAATTTTCAGAACAGCTCTTTCTGATCACAGAAGATTGTCCTCTGTGAAGTACAAGCACAGATTTCAGATCTTGAGTTCTGAGCTACCCAGGGATTTTTACAAAAGCAAAAAAATGCTGGGTGGTGTGATGCAGCCTAATGGACTATTTATGCAAACATTTATTTTTTTGACTATCTACCCTGTTATGCTCAATGGTGTTCTGCACAGGGATTCCAGCAGGTCTGAAATGCAAGGGAAAACTGGCACTAGGCTGGCATATTTTGACACAGCACAGTTGGTGGAATAGGGGCAAAACATATTTGGCTGTTTCTGCCTATTAGTGCTTGTGGCTGGCCTGTGGCATACTGATGAGAGTATTTCCAAGAGCTTTCATATGCACAGATGTGATAAGATGTTAATTTTTCAGAATTTCCACAGCTGGGTTTGCTGCACAGAGGAACAAGGAAAACAAATCTTTTTTGAAAACAAAAGCCCAGGGACCTTCAGGTGACATAGTTGGGGCCAAGCTCTGCAGCAGCTGAGCAGGAGGGCAGCAGCTGGGCTCGGATACTTAAAGCCCCCTTAAAAGTCAATTCAGGGACCCTGCTTTTCTACTCTGGGGTTTATGGGGGCTTTGAGAGTGTCATCACAGCTTGCAGCTGAAAGCCAGGACAAAGGAGATGCTCTGTGTGCCTATTCCTCAATAAAAGGACTCCTGCATAGAAAGCCTTTTATTTATGGCTTAGTTATTATGAAGTCGGTTTTTCTCCATTTCAGTTTGCTGGTGCCCACAGAGCCACACAGCATGATCCTCACTGTGCGACCAGGAGCAAGACAGCTTTATTACACCAGGCACACACAGCCCCTACTACAGCAGGGCATGATAAGGCAGCCCTAAATCACAGCAGAGGAAGTAACTTTATTTCCAGTTCACCACTTGATCATTAAGAGCTGCTTCCCCAATTTGTTTACTTTCCATCTCATGGCTGAGGTATTTAAACTCTACTGTTTTGACCCCATTTCTGTCCTTTCTCACAAAGCCAGCTCTTTTTATGCCCTCTTAAATCATCTTTCAGTTTGAAACACCCTTGCTGTTCATCTGAGCCAGGATCTTAGACAAGATTATTTTCTAAAGCATATATCGCCAATATATTGCCTAGATACACATCCACTCTGTGGGGTGAGTCACATCCCTGTAAGATTCCCCTTCATCCCTTCCATTTCACTTTGTTCTTTTACCTGTACATGAGGCCACATATACTTTTTTTTCCCCCAATCCCTTTTTACTATTTTATTCTCTCACAGGAATAATAACTCTTAGCACAATTAAGACAAAGTCTGGTGTACCAATCAGTCCACACTAACTGTCCCTTCTGGTTGGCTTCATCACACAGAGTGCTTCTTGATCTGAAAGGTCATTTGAATACCTCCTGGCAGTTACTCAGTTGAATATTGATCTCAGCATCATTCTGCACTTATGAGCCTCTCCAATGCTGTGTGCTAGCTTCATGTTAGTACATAGCACTGAGAAACAGCAAACAGCTTTCAGTAGTGTTTCCTTAACTAGAATGAGGAAATTGGAAAAGACCTTCTTAGATCTTACCTCCTTGCTGCCTTCTAACATAATCTGTCTGGAAGCAGATATCACAGCCCAAATCTTCCTGCTGCTACCCTAGAGGACAAGAGGATGCTAATTACTGTTCACACAGACCAAAGAACAATACCCTCCTAAGCCTCTTCTTTTATACAAGAGAGACCTGAAGACACTCCAAGCTACTAACCAGGGGCACCTGGCAGGGCAGGAATGTCCTGGGTCTGGTTACAGGTGTGTGGGTTGGGTGAGAAATGGGACAGTCTTGGCTAATTGGGTCAATTAGTTCAAGAATGTGACTTACAGTGCAAAAAAAGCAACAAGATAACCCTGGAGATGGGACTGAGAGCTGTTAGCCAGTTTGGGGGGATACAGGAGCGTATGGATGTTCTGGAGAAAAATGCCATTTTGCATTTGTGAATACATGTATATCTGATTTGTTTCATCTGCTTCACCTGATGGAGGAAAATACCCAGGCAGGCCCCATGCCTGGCTGAGTACATGAGTGACAGCAATTCTGTCAGTCAGTTTGAAAGGGGGATGCTGCCCTTTGCTTTGCCCTCTGCAATGATCTTTGGCTAAATAAGTCAGTCTAAAAGAAGCAGCTGAACAGTTTGGAGTGTGAAGGAGGCATCTGGCGAAAGGCAATAATAAAGAGTGACATGGGTCCTGGAAACTGCTGGCCTCTGAGCCGCAGGTTTGGCTGTGCCCCTTGTGCAGAGGACAGGCAGCTCCATGTCCTGCTTCATCCTGGGGCCTCGCCTCATTTCCAGTGAGAGATGGGCAGAAGGAAGCAGCCTCCTGTGCACAAAGGCTGGTGAGACTGAGACTTTTGCTCAGTGGGGCAAAACCAGTGCTGCATGCGGGGGACCAGCATGCCCGGTCACAGGACCATGGGGGAAGATAAGTGAAAGGTGCTTGGAGAAGGGGAGATGCTGTGCTGGGTCACACCAGGAGCAGAAGTGTTCTGATTTCTGCAGATGCTCCTCGCCAATTAAGAGGCAGCTCACTTGCAAAATGTGCAGATTTTACACTTGCAAGTCAAACACAGTCGAGGGGATTCTCTTTTTATTGCGCATATAGCGCACGTACGGGAATCCTCCGGTGGAATATTTAAATGGTAATCCATCCCCAAGCATTGTAAGGGAGTAGCTTTCCTTCAGCATCGAGTAAATGGCAAAGCACTGTCAGAGGAGGAAAGGAAATAAAAAATCACTCCTGCAGCAGCGACGGTATTTTTCTGCACGCGGCAGCCTTGTGAGAGCCCTTTGTGCTAGGGTTTCCCCTCCATCCTCAGACACCCAGGGGCACAGAGGGAGCCGAGGGTGACAGAGGGGATGGGGGGTAAGCAGTGAGAGGAGGGGAGGTTGGATCTGGAGCCGTGAGACAGAGACAGCAACGTGACTGAGAGTGGGCGAGACGCCACCGAGGGAGATGCTGATGAGGTCAGCCTGGGAATCCTCGGCTGTAGCCGGCCGGTTTCTATAGAAACACAGAGCCGGGGTTTAACGCATTAAATGGACAAGTTTTAATGTCGGCGCTTAATAAAAAAAATAAAAAAAATAAAAACAATAGAAATACAGTGAGGGAATCCTTATCACATGTGCACCCCACGGTTTCCCTCTACTGTGTCAGCAGTCTGCTCCAGCACGCTTGCAGGAAAATTATAGAAAATAAAAATCTTCAGCAATGACTCAAAACAGTGACTATGTCTTCTCACTAGGCAGTGGGCTTATTCTTAAAAAGTCAGATCATATTTTTTCTGTATAGTTTCATCACAGCATTCTTTTCTAGTCCTGGCAGTACGTGCCCTGGTCAGGGAGCCATCAGTGGCAGCCCCATTTGCACGTCAGGACCGAACCCGCTTCTGAGCTGATGAAATCTGAGCAGGTGGCACCAGCCCTGAGCTGGCCATGGGGATCAGGCACCTCTGCAGGGAGCCTGGTCAGAAAAAAGTCCTTTCATCCACCAACTCTGAACCCAGGAAGAGTTGTGCTTTTTCAGCAGGTGGCACCAGGTAGTTGGAGGTACCCAGGTAGGAACTAACTCAACAGGCGATGCTGTTGCAGACCCCATTTGGGGGCATATATCAGAACTGCAGGATGGAGGAGCCTGAAAATCTGCCCCTTGACTGCTTGTAATGTCTCTATTTCTGCTGACACAGATGGCAAGCCTTCTAAGAGGTCAGCCAAGCACACTTTGCAAGCACTAAAATGACTTAAAAGAAATACAGGGGGTTTGGTTTTGTTTTTCTTTAAACCCCGGTGAGACAGCAGCTGCTCTGATGTAACTGGCCCTATCATCTTCCGCAACGAAGTGAAAATTAGAGATGGAAAGGTATGAAATGCAATTGTCTTGCCTTAGCAATAGGAGGCTGCTTCAGCAGAAGGGAGCAGGTGCCCTCCTTAAGCGTGTCAGTGATGTGAGTGCTGCCAGAGCCTCACAGCGGGGGCCCAGCTTGGTGTGGCTCCTGGGGACCACTCCTCAGTGCCACCCATCTACCCTCTTTTTTCTCCATCATTCTGGGCCAGCATGGGAGGTTGCAGCCCCAAAATGCTGCTTCCCAGAGGGGGAGAGGAGATGGGACCAGCCAAAGTAGCCATCATCACGACCAAACTCAGCATGCTCCCATCCCACCCCCAAAATAAGGGGCTTGTGCACGCATTTACTGTGATTCATCTTGGTGATCAATCCCCTTTGGCCCAGGGTATGTATTCTACCGTGTTTGCAGAATGCTGAATTTTCCCTGGGCAGCGTTTGCTTTTGGGTAATCCTCACAAAAGTGTGCCATGACCCAGGCTTTCAAACACAGCACCAGCAAAGGGATCTGGGCTCACAGTCGGTGTCACCAAGGTGCTGGGCACTGAGGTCCCCTCCCAGCACTGCACAAGTGTGGGTTGGGAAGTCTGAACTCCACCATTAAATCTGTTTCCCATCCACGGAGGGAATAAAAATGGGGCTAAATGGCTTTAAAGCAAGAAATCTCTGCTAAATTACAGCATCTCTGCGATTCTCCAGGAAACAATCGAGGCATGTAACGAGCTGTTGCCAGACAGCAAATCCCATCACCTGGGACTTTGTGGATATTACGAAAATCAAGCCTGGGCGAGTGCCTTTCATAGAGGTGTCCGTGCTGGGGAGGAGGAAGAGGAGGAGGAGGAGCTGGCTCCTGGGGCTGGGGGGCACCCTCACCACCCTCAGCTCTAGCTGCAGTTGGGTGCTCACCTCACCTGCCTGTGCCCTCATAGGGGATGCAAAACCATGGGGGCTTAAAAAAAAACAAAACCAATAACAAAGTAAAAACATAGGATTTTTAACCATAGTAAGAGAAAAAGGTGGAGAGTCAAAAATGAAAGTATCCTCAGGAATCAGTTACACAGCCAAACCCCCCAAATACACAGTGGCAGGTAAACACAGGAGCATGAAAGCTGGTTGAAGGAGGCCTCTTTTATTGTACAGATGATAATAAGAGCAAAATAAATCATCTTTCTTTTACCATAAAAGTGTTTTACACCATTCAATTAAAGCCTCTGAGATAAAATCATTTCTCCTGGGTGTTTTCCTTTGCTCTTCTCTTTCTGTCGGAAGTAATTTCAATATTTTACTATCTTAGTAATAAAAAATACATAATGGTTTGCCAGGCAGTGTTATTGCAGCAGCTTGCCTACTATATGAAGGAATTCAGAGCAGCCTTTTGCCTCGCTTTGCACCGCAGATAAATGTCTGCCCAGGTGCCAAGGGGCTGCGATGGGAGCAGGGCATTTACTGGGGGCTACACAAAGGCTCTGGGTAACCAGGAGAAGCCCAGCCAGGTGTCCGTCCCTGGGGGCTGTGGGTAAGGCAGAGCATTTCCACGCTCCCGTTTCTTCCCCCAAGTACAAAGAGAAAAGAGGAGGTGAGTCAATGCTTCTCTAAATATTAATAAGACAGTGCTGCCCAACTGTATCCTTTAAAACACTCTGTGCCTTAAGTGGTCCCAAGTGGAACAGTGTATCCTTCCCCTCGTGTTGTTTAAGAAGAGCAATAAATCTGCAATTGCTTTATTACTCAATCCTACTAAAAAATGCATTAAGCCCTTCTGGCAAATTCTAGTTTTGTAAAACAATTACTCGATTCCGATGTTCGAAAGAGACAAAGTCAAACAAGACATTGCTGGATACTTTTCAGACCTCATGTGGTTCATTTTGGAACGGATTCTCCATCATTGAACTCTGATGTCACTAGAAAGGAATTCCAGAAGTTAAAAAGAGGAAGGTATATTCAGAGTAAATATCAGGAAAAAGGACTTCCAGGGAACTCTAGGTGCATGCAAGGAAGAATACCCTATGTCTCAGGAATGTGTATTTATACACATCTATATCTGTATATCTGGGTATAAAACTATGTAAAAAGACTTTTTTTTTTTTTTTTCTTCCCTCCACACCTTTAAAAAAAACTCTCTTCTGTTAGATTTAATGGTATTTTTCCTTCTTGTGCAAGAACAAAGGGATAAAAAGCCCCTTAGGAAAGAAACATCCCGTTATGTCTTGCAAAGGCCCCATTAATAAAGGATGAGTGAAGAGGAGGGCAGAAGATGCAGGAAACAGAAGCCGAGCTCTGAGCCTAATTAGACCGTTCTCCAAAATTTCTCAGGAGGCGCTTGCGGAGGCTGAGGAGGTAAATATTTTATAAGGGGAGCTCCCTTTCTCTTCACGCTTCTCCTTGTGCCCTCTCTTGAACTAATTACTTGCTTTGTAGAGGGAAACACTGCTAATTTTAGCATTTAAAAGGGGCTAAAAGGGGCCCTGCGTGGAAAGCAAGGGATGTTCCCTGGATGGTAAAGGCATTTTGTCCGAGAGCGGGGCTGCTGGTGGCTGCAAGAGGGGTCTGTGGGGTGACCTCCTGAGGAGGGGCTCTCCTGGGGGTGGGGGAGAATTGGCATTGTTTAGAGGGCAGCCAAAGAATAGGAGGGAAAGAGAAGAAATACCCCAGCCTGTCAAATTATTGGAAATCCTCCTGCTCTGATCCTGAAAGCAAGGTTAAGAAGTCCAGCAGGTACTCGCAGCTCTAACAGAGAGCACCTGGAGCGGGCAGGATGCAGGACAGCGTCTGTACATGAGATCACTGAGGGCTTGGGCATCTCCATCCCTGACCTGCTCACTGCCAGTGAGAGGAAGAGAAGGGGCTTACAAGCATCCGGCACAAAAAGCTGGCCGTAACTCAGCATTTTGGCATCTTCCCTGGTGCCTCAGCATTCAGCTGCAGCTTCAAGGCCAAGGCCAGGCACGTGTGGGCTCCTGCACGTGGCTGGGAAAAGCCTTTGTTTCCCTGAAAGTAGCTGCCTACGGGGCCCACACTGCTGGCTCTGGGGTCAGGAACTTCTCCATCGTCCCAGGGGGCTGAAGGTGTTGAAGCAGGGCTCCGACAACAGCAGAGCAGCTCCCCCCTTCTCAGCCTGACCAGCCCAGCCTGACCATGATTGCCCTTCCTTCCTTCCTTCCTTTCTTCCTTCCTCCCTCCCATAAAGACTTCTTCATCCCTGACTGCATGCCCATGTGCTTGTCTCAATTCAACAGACTGGGGCTCATCTTCTTCCTGTCTATACTGTACTTAATCCATCGCTTTTTAGGCTTTTCAGATATTTTAGGTTCCTTTGCTGCCTCTCTATTCCAGCACACAAAATCCCAGCCCTGGGGATCCCAAGTGGCAGGCGGTCCCTTCTCACCAGGTTTTTGTCCCTTTGCCAGGGCAGGTGCTTCCCCCCGTTAGCAACACGGCACTGCAATATAACTGCAAGCAACGTAAAAAGCAGCAATTGCAAGGAGCATACAATTTCAGTCCATTAAAAAGGGTTTTTTCCCTTCTCTTAGAAAAGTAAAGAAAAGATGAAACTGGGCCAATGAATCAACCGGTGTGTGCCCTCCTTGCCTTTTGTTTGAGATTTTTGCTGTGGCCCTGTTCTGAAGCCTGACCGATCCAAAGCACTCTCCGTCTGAGATGTAACATTTCCCTCGACTCAGAAAATCCGCACTGATCTTTTAACAGGATTTCCCATGGACTGGCTATAATGTGGATTAAATAAAATAAAAAAAATAAAATAAAAAAAAAAAATCCACCCTGCTTTTCCCTTTCAGCTACAGGCACTTGCTCAGCACAGTGTGCTTTTATGCTAGGGAGGAGATTTGGAAGCTGTGAGGTTGCAAAGCAGAGAAATGTTTTGATCTGTGAACACATGCTGAATCCTGGTAAACTCGTGTAAGTTTATGGTGCAGCTTTCTGCGCCTGACTGAGGGGCTGCCAGTGGAGGAGAAGACATTGCCCCCGACTGCAAAACACTTCCCTGATACACATATGCACAGATTAGGAAGAGACAGCATCTTAGCAAGCTCTTCATGCTCCTAGCATCTCCTCTTTCCTGATTGTGAATAACAACTCAGTGCTACTAGGGGGTGCATTTTCCTCTCCATCCTCGTCCCTTGGGTCTCCCCAGGATTTCATCCCCAGATGCTCGAGGACCCCAGGGCTCTCTGCAGCCCCCGCTGTGATGGGGGATGTGGGCAGGACAGGATGAGGACAGTGGGGCCCTTTCCCAGAGCCCTGAGCTGTCACCCACAACAGCATCGGAGACAGCGTAGCACTGGGACCAAACGCAGCAGCAGAAGTGAGCCTGACACCTGGGGGTTCAAAATCCTCCCCCTCCTGCCCCCCAAACCTTTGCTTTGCCTGCTTTCCCCCAAAGCACAGCACGACAAACTTTTGCCTTTACCCCCATGCATCAGTAGCGACAAAAAAAAACCCGACAGCGACAGCCAAACCTCTCCCCGAAGCGCTAATCCATGCATTACAATTACACTTCAGGCCAGATGAAAAATTCATCACTGTAACGCAGCCGTTCTCATTATTCCCCCCTCCCCACAAAAAGAAAAAAAGCTTTTCTTTTCTCTGCCCCCTCTTCCCCACCTCTCCTCTCCCCTCCCTCTGTGTGTGTGTGTAAGAGAGAGAACAAGGAGGGTGAGGGCTTCTCCAGTCGCGTTTGCTTCCTTCCCTGCTCGAGACAACTAATGAGATCTGCGTGGGCGAATGTCTCCTGCACCGTGTCAGAGGAACCCTCACATGGATTGAGGCATGTGAGCGAGCACCGGGCTGCGCGTGTGTACGTGTGTGTGCACACGTCTGTGTGCTGGGCACGCTCAGGCCCGAGCATCCCCTCCCATAAAGGTTAAATCGATCCATTATCCTTTTTATTAGGGTTTTGCACGCTGGATGGCTGTGCAGAGGGGGAGTGGGTTTGCTGTCCCCCTTCCTTGAGCTGTCAGAGGAGTGAACTTGAGAGGATTCAGGCTTTAACCCTCTTTGTTCCCCCACCCCAGATCTCTACCGACACATTGCTAGCCCCCCATCCTCCCCCCCTAATAAAATAAGCAGCAGTGAGAAGCTCGTGCAATGCCTGAGCTCACAGAAATCTGTGCCTGACGTCGAATTAAGCCAGATGCTGTTTCTTGCTGCTTCTCAGCCCTCCCCAAGCTCCAAGCCAAGTGGAAGGAGCTGGGCAGCTCAAAGACCTTCCCAGCCCAGAGGGAACAGACACCCACGTTTCTGAACAGGGGAACTCCGAGAGGATGTGTTGGCACGCTAACGATGCTGAATTTATCACATCAGGATAGCTTTCTCCTACTGAACCTGGCAGCTTTAACCCATGGAATTCAGGGGCTCCTGGTTCCCCAGAAGGGAAGGAAAGGTTGAGCCCCCCGGCTGTTCATTTCTACCCACGCTTAAATCAATCACGGGCCCAGATTGATGGAGACAAGAGGAGCCGCTTAGGGCTGAGTGGGGTTTTTCTGTCAATGTGATTTTGTTGTGGTTTTGGGGCTGAAAATTCAGCCTCTGCAGAACACAAAATTTCTGTAGAATATTTCTACTTTTCTGGCACTTTTTAAAGTTCTCACCAGAAAAAAAAAAGATATATATATATATATATATATATATATATATATATATATAAATAAAAAGATATATATATATAAATAAAAAGATGGTTTCCACAGGGTCAAGTTAAAACTGAATCAAAGCCCTTGTTATCTTGTTATTCAGTTTAGCCCAACACTCATTTGCTGTTTGTTGTCTCACAGACATCCTAATGCACCAGTCTCAAGGACTGTTCATGCATCCCTCCCAGCCTTGGGTATTAGCTGGGAATGAAATTTTCTGGATCCAGTCAGTAACTATTTCCTCAAACTCAGTTTTAGATTAAAAGCAAGAGTTAAAATTTTATACTCAATTACCTAAGAAACAGGACACCCAGCAAAAAATCCATTTACACAAACCTCCAGCGAATGCATCAGCTAAAAATAAGCTCATTTCCTGCAGTTAAATCTCATACCTGCTGCCGGAAACCTGAATCATGCTGCCAGCAAGATATCAATCTCACAACACAAACAGCACCTTTGACTTTTGAAAACTATTTGGGGATCAGTGGGTGGATCCTAATGGATTACATAGACTATCTTGGACAGGCTGCAAATGAAAACCTAGGCAGCAAATCCAACCCGGCTGGATTATCCATCTGGGGTAAATCGGCAGGAATCCATGGGCTCCATGGAGCAGTGTTGATCTGTAACAGCTGACTGATGTTTTCCCCAAGGAAGCCTTGAATTTCAGACAGTGTGAAAACAGCAGGCAGGTGTTTGCTGAGATGTGTGGTGCTAAGGGCTCTGCCCGCACCAAGAGCTTGCTGGAGGTGGGATGCTTCTTTCCACCTAGATTTTTGGTCCGTTCAGTTCAAGGAGAAATTAATCACTGAGAAGTCCTGTTGAACTTTTTAAGACACCATTTCTGCTTTCAGTTTTCTTCATTGCCCTGCCACTTCTCCAGTCGCTTGCTTCCTTCTGGGCTGGTAGCACGTAAGGACTTCAGGAGGAGACGGCTGCTCTCCCCTCTCCCCTCAGCAATGTCTGGTTTGCTGCAGGTTTCCTTTCCCTCCATCACCATCCTGGCTGCAGCCAGCCTTGAGTTTGGATGACTGACATCAGGAGGACATTTGTGAGCCAATTAAACCAATACCTTAGGGTGTGCAGAGTCCACAGTGCTTTATTTGCCCTTCCAGAGAACTTACCAGGTCTTCCCCTCTTCCTTGCAAGAGTTATTTTACAGATTTCTTCCCACTTAGGCCCTGCTTTTGAAATCTTGATAATTTCCTCCCATCTCTCACATGGCCAAAGGCAAAGGCTTTTTGGGACTGAAACACAGCAGCAAAATACTGCGACTGTTGGACGTGATGGCTTTGCATCACGTCCTGCAGCTCACAGACCTTGGTCACAAAAGCAGCAAGCTCCATCACAAACCTAGGTGGACATCTCACCCTCCTCATGGCCGTGGGAGGGCCACCCATGAGCCTTCCTCTTCCCACAGCTGACAAATTCATCTCATCTCCAGTCTAAACCACGAGAGTAGATTATTAAACACCATTGCTCTCTATGAAGTTCTTCTCCCTTCCCGAGGGTGTTTATCCTCGGTGTCTTCTGTTACAGCAATTACTCCTCCTGAGAGCTCACTCAGGTAGGAAAAAGTCTCCTCCTGGCCCCCGCTGCCCCCCGTGCTGCTTCAGCCTGCGGTCCCATCCAGGACTGACACAATTTCCTGCCAAGGTCCCCCGCTCCCTTGTACAATGAAGCAACACCGCAGATATGAAACATTTGAGGAACACTTTTGCCTTTTATTTATCTCAGCTTGTTTATAAGCTGTCCTTTGCTTTGATCTCGGGTAGCGATTTCTATCGTCCTTTTCTGAGGAAGATGAATTTAAACAGGATCTGTGTGTGTGTGTATGTGTGCGTGTAGCACCGAGATAGCCAAATAAATGATGAAAGGAAAATAAAGAGGCCAGAGCACAGCGTTTGAAGGATTCCCTCCGAGGCAGCTTCACCTCATCACTTGGCAGGCAGCTAGTCATTTTCTTTTTTTTCTCGGTGGGACTAATTACACGGCAGGCGGAATTCAAGGAGTGCGGTGTCACAACTTTTACCTGCAGCACGGCTCATCCAGGCCAACAAAACCTAGCTGAACATCCGTGCGTGTTGCTCAGTGCCTTGCAGCATGCTCCCCAAGCAAGCATCACCCCGAGCATCACCCCGTGTTCACGTTATGCAGCCAGCAGGGGCACCGTGATGGAGCAGAGGCGCAGGTGGAGGTTTGCTCCTCTTTTATTGCTCCGTGTTCCCAGTATGCAGGTTGCAGGAGGCTGGATAGAGGGGGTCTGCCCACCCTGCAGCCCTTTCCAGCACTGTGTTCCTGGCATCCCAGAGGCACTGGGTCATGTTTATGAGGTTCCCTGTGGGAATTACCCGGGTGCCACGCACAGGGTCAGCAACAGCTACACAAACACAGGGAGCACCCGCAGGTCGCCTGCTTGGCCCCTCGCTACGCAGGGCACTCGCTGTTACCCACAGTTTACTTTCACACATAATTGCCCGCTGGTGAACTTCTCCTCGCCGTGGCAGACTGACTTACGCTGCTATGTGAAGCATTAATTAACAGCAATTTTGCCGTCACTCTAGCTCAAAGAGAGCAGCTCACGAAGCGTTCACACATTCATGCGCCGCTTTTGCAGCCTGCGGAGAGGTGCCTGCCCGCTCCCCGTCTGAAGCTGCAGCCTACTTGCGCTGACCTTGCTAGCTCCGGGGACTTCGCTGGTGGCTTTTCTCACGTTCCCCGACTGGAAGGGCTGTTGGTCTGTTTTCACGTCTTTCAGTATGTTTCTGCGCTAGTGCTATTTTATTTTTTTTTTTCTTCGCTTGGTTTCCCAAGGAAACAAGGCTTACGTGATTATCCTGTGTTTGTGTGTGTGTGCCTGAAAGAGAAAGAGGTTTATTCCCTTCTGATAATTTTTAAACCTGTTGGGTAATTGCACCCACATTAGGCAGCAAGGTTACAGACAGTATCTTCTGGAGATATTATTTGCATGCAAGCAGCTGCACAGAGAGTAAAAAGTTAGCGTTTGGTTCCCTGCTGAGAGAAAGCCTCAACCAGGGAGAGCTCAGCCCCACTGTAGACATCAGAGAATCCACATAAAATGACCCAGCTACACAAGGGAGGAGACTAATTGTCCTCTTGGCATCGTGTAAAAGGAAATGAAGTGTGTTAAGCATTTATACAGCAACCATGTGCATAAATTATACATAAGAGGGACAGAGCTAGGGAGAGAGCCACGCCGGGAGTCACGCAGTGCAGGGATCTGACCCAGAGTGCCAGACAGGGTCTGCATATCGAAAAATCAGTCAGGAACCCAGGCTTTGAATCCCTAATTCCACTGAAAGTCCTTTGATAAACACAAAAAATATGCCCTAGGGCTCCTGCAATTTGAAAATGAAAGCCTTCCCAAAGAATTCGTCTTTGTTGCACTCCTGATGCTGCCTCAGTGGCTCTGGGGAGCATCCTCAGGCAGTCACACAGGGCTGCAATGCATTTTTTGAGGAGCTTCCAGGAAATCTGTAAGTCAAGGGATCTTCCCAGTCTGCTGCCTGCTCCTTCTCACGCGGGTCCTGGCTTTGATGTTTGTGCAGGCAGGTTGCTGGGATGTGGGGGCAGCAGGCAGCACAGTTTGCTTGCCTGTGTAAAAGGAAAGGAAGAAAGCTCCAAAGCAAGACAAAAAAAGAGGTTTTCCTGCTCTGAGTTGGGAAGCCTCAGCAGACAGCACACAGCACAAGGAGACTTATTTCCTTGCTGATTTATTCTTGTGTTCTTAGGGCGTTTTATATAGGTTATTTTTCAATATGCACTGGGCATGCATCACACCGATTTCCCACCCCTGTGTTTATGAGATGGCGAAGGATCAGGGTGCGACTGGCCTGTGCAGAGAGCAGTGGCTCTGCCAAGCACTTTGCGCACCCGACACACCCCCACCGAGTCCAACAAATTCCCTCCAAGGCTGTGCTAATGCTCTCTGCCTAAGAGGGGATTAGGATGTTCTGTCTTGAACTTGACAGCCCCCTCCAGCCCTGCTCTCTCCTCCCTGGGCCCTGGCATTTGCAGCAAGGTATAAAATCACTGCCAGGTTTGTCCCTTCTGGCTGTTCTTTTGCGGTAGCAGTGGCTTCTGTTGTTTAGCCATTATGGCCAAAAAGTTTATTTCCAACTATGCTCCTGGAGCTCCAGCAAACCCAGCCCTTAGGTTTGCTGTGTCTCGACACAAATTCAGGGAATATCGACTTCTAAATACACGCAGCTCTGAGCAGCCCCAGCTTTTAGCCTTAGATGCAGGCAGGGAGAGCTGGGGGTGCTCAGCAGGCAGGCACAGGCTGAGTTCAGGCTTTTGGAGCTGTCTCATCTGCCTGGCTCTCCACCACTGATTTTCCTGTTTTCTCCCTCTGTTTCATGTTCCCACTTGTTAAGACAGATTCTTCTTTAACTTTTTTATTGTACCAGGAGGGAGTATTAATTCTACATCGACCAGCAGGGCAGTGATAACTAGCTAGACGCCTCTGTTCAAAGAAGCTTTGTGACTTTATTCCTGCCCTCCTCAGATGATCTCCATGTACCAGCACCCTTTACTCTTACATTGTTTAACAGATAAACGTCTTGTAACCTCAGAGCAGTTAGTCTCAACCCTTGTTCAGCTTGGCAGATGGTTGCTTTTAGACTAACAAAACCTTTGTGTGGCCAAAAGCTTGTCCCACTTGCCACCATGCAAGCATGTACATGGCCTAACAAATTATACTGCCTCTCTCTACAAACCCTGCTGCATTTTATCTTCATACATCCAACAATACTGTTTTTGCTGAGCTGGTGTTATCTTTTTTTTTTTTTTTTTTTTTTAGCTCAGATGGCAGGAGTTTGCAATGCTTTGAATTTACCTGCCAGGTGGCTGCTGTGATGGATGGATTTCCACAGAGGTAAAGGCTGAGCCAAGAGGAGGGAGAGGAAAGCCCTGTGCAGCCTTCCCCAGCACACACAGGGATACTGAGCTGTCTCTGCCATTAATCAGAAAGCTGTCAGTACCAACAGCAACTGCTCCGGAGAGCCACTTCTATTACAGAGGGGAATAACAGTGCTGGGGAAGAGTGAGGCACAGATAGGAAAGGCAGCTGCGAGGAACTCTGCAAATGCAGATGCTCCTCAGTTCTCATGAAAGTTAGGGGCTGGCTTCATTTTGTAATGAATAAAGAGGTGATTATAAAGGGACAGTTGCACTGGATTGTGCCGCTAAGGTGCCCTGCACAGGCATGAAGATTTAACTCCAGTTGCAACCCATCCTATTGTCTTAAGCGCTGAATTCCTGGGGGGAAAAAATGGAAAACCGGAACTTCAGTGCCCACCTTTCTCAAGGTGACGGTAACAACTTCATGTGACCTGTACACAAAAAGAGCTTCCCTGTGTCAGAATTCAGCCCTGGTGCTCACTGGGCTGCAGCAGGAGATGGTGTAAGAGAGCTCTGCACAGACAGCTGAATGTCTTTATTATGTTGGTAACACATCAGGATAAATTCTCCTCTAAGCTATACTAGCCTACCAGTCTGGCAGCAATAAAGTATTTATGCTTGCAAAATGCATAATTTACCCATGCGGAGCATTTACAAGCCACACTGATTTCTCAGGAGTATATGCATATGTTCATCTAGGTACCCATGCCTATATATTTAGCTGCATTAAAAACGATGTACTTTGATTGCATCTGATTTGCTGAGTGATCGAGCTCACTCGTATCTATGGCTCATCCTCATTATGTGCCACTCTCCCAATCTGAGTCATCTGCATTCTTTATTAGCAATGATTTTAGCTTTCCTTCCAGGTCATTGATACCAGTATTGACAGGGCTCTGAGACGCGAAGGCATCCCTGCAGCCAGCATTGGGCACACCCTCACTTCGTGCTGCCTCTCTGTCGGTGATAATATCCAGAGATCTATCTGCATCTGCTAACGAGGAGCTGCAGATGTTTTGCCAAAGATTTCTGGGGAGGTAAAACTCAGACCCATGTGAGTTGTCACAATCGGTTCCATAAATTGGATTGCGTTGAGCTTTCTCTCAACTGCCAAGATTTTGCACTGGAAGTAAGGCAGAGCAGAAGGAAAGATTTCATCTAGTTTCATGGGAAATTTACTTCTTTCAGTGGGGTCTTTGCTCTGCAGATGCAGTGGAAGAAATGCTTGTGTATAAGGAATGTAGTTCAAGCAATGGGCCTTTGCCCCTCAGCACTCTCCCAGCTAAGAGCGTTACTCGTGTTATTGCCTGGAACATCTATAACCCGATGAGCAGAAAAGTCTTTCCAGATATCATGGAAAATGCATCAAACCATATTTTATATTGTACAGAGGAATAATTAATACAAGAATCAATTTGGCCTTGCATGTGCTTTGTCTTAGTAAATCATAGAGCCATTAACCTCGAGAAGGTCAATGCACTGTACCTTATTGAATTGAAGTGAAGCAACACTTGAAGTAATATTTAGAAGCTCCGTTTATTCACATAGTATTAATACAGTATTGGCTCCTGGACCATAATGCCAAATTAGCTTTTTTCTTTCCCTTGCCACCTGCCCAGCATCACCATCCTCCTTTTCTCAGGGACCGTCAGGAACCTGGAAATGAGGTACGATAAGTGAAAAAGTAGATAGGTTCTTTTATCTAGAGAAAGCCTGAGTGCTGCAGGTAATTGGGGGGCAGATGTACTGTCATAGTCCAGCTCAGAGACAGACACATTTTGGTGGAAAGTACATTTTTTCATCAAGGCTTACAAGCCTTATTGAAATCAATAAATTTTTGGATTAGGCACTCAACATAGGTTAGCATTATTAAGACATAAATTGATGGTCCTTGTTCCCAAGTGATTTCAGTATCAGAAAAATCTTCTCATCTGGTTCACTTTAATCAGCCAGCAGCCCGAGCTAACTCCAAGCTATGCTGAAAGAAAGCACCTCCTGTAACTGGTGCGATGGCCAGCACCGAATCTTCCAACTACATTTTATTATTCCCTGTACTAAGGACCTGTGCCTGCATGTCTTCTGTTCCCTGAAAAGGGGAATCAAGAGCAGCTTTTCATTGCCCTTCCCAGATTCGGATGCAGCCATTTCGAGATGCCATGTCCACCTCCAAGGCATCTCATCCTGCCTCCTCTTCAGGACCGTGGTGGAACCATTGGTCTCATGGCTTGGGGAGGTGTTGTGGAGAGCTGACAGCAGCACGGTCCAAACTGCTGCAAAAACTTGGTCATTTTGTATGCACGGGCAAAGTCTCACGAGCTGAGGCTGTAGTTTGGGTTCTCCTACAAAGTAATTGCAGTCGCAGGACAGGAGGGAGACCTGCAGCTGCCTGCTCGCATTGGTGTGGCCTCTCCTGGAGGCTGTCTCACCCACCGAGGCTTCGGTCCCTGCACCCCTGAGGGATTTCTCCCATTTCTGATGGGAAGAGCTGAGTCTGCAAACTGTAAAGCTCTGAATGCCAGAGGGGAAGAAATTACTTTAGTGACATGAGGAGCTTTCCAAACTGCACCCCTTAAAAAACATCCCCTTCCAATTCTGACAAATACCCAAACTAGTGGTTTTTCATGGTCTGAGAATAAAATAAAATGTTAAGTAAATAGTTTGGGGCTATAAAACCATTGTGTCTGAGTGATGTTAAAATGGGGTTCATTTTGATTTAGATGTTCTTGTCATATCATTTTTTTGTCCTACTTATTTTCAACTTATTTTGACCCCTAAATGAAAACATTTTTTGCTTTAAAAATATAGATGTGCTTGTTTCAACAATTTCAATGCTTCCCCCTGAAGGAAATGGTTTTGAACTGAGAAATTTGTCAAATCAGCTCCCATCAACAATTTTGGCTTAAATAAATTGCACTCTCCTAAAGGGAAGGAAACCGCAGCAGCTAACATTTCATGAAAAATAAAAAATAATAATAATAAAAAATCCTGACCAGTTCTTGAACTGGGGAACTTGAACTATTTTGGGGCATGAAAATGAAGGTTTAAGAGTGACCTGGCCAAGGGTTTCACAAAATGCAGTGAAAAGACTAGGTAAAATTAATATAAAGAGGGATCTGGATGAAGACACTCAAGTTCAGTGGTCTCCCCATGGAGGGCTATAACTCCTAGCAGAGCTGGGCCCAGCTGGGACAGAGTATGTGGAAGACAGAGAATCCTCTGCAGGGGATGCTGTTCATGGGACAGAGCTCACAGATGTCCATCAGCTCCCAGGTGGTGGAATACTTCGCTCTAACTCAAAGCTGAGATTTGAGCCTGGGAATTTTACATGCCTCCATGTGCCCCAGCTGCTGGGTTGGAGGCAGAGGGAGTCTTGAAGGGTTTCTTTTTCTCCAGAAAATCCCGAGCTCTCATTTCACTCCAAGCAGAATGAAATCAGTTTGAAAGTCCTGATTTCTTCAGCAATAAATGAGTTGTTCTGTGGCCAGCCCTGCTTCTTACCCCATTTATATTCCACCAGTTGTGTAGAAAACAAATAAATATTCCAAGGCTGTGAGTCCCAGTGCCTGGCTTGCCCCGTAGGGCATGGAGCATCGCCATCCTGCCCTGTCCCAGGGAGCTGCAGAGGAGCTGCCTGCACAGCCCTGGGCTTTGCATCATAAATACTCTGCTGAAGTGAGTCCACCCTTGACAAAGACATGAAAATGTTTTTACTAAGGAAAATCCAACTTGTGTTTGCTGTCACAGAGGAAAACTGCAAGCTAAGACAAGATGTCACTGCTTTGTTGTCAGGGCAAAGAGGTGAAGCTGGCAGCAGCCTGTGTAGGGCTGGTCCCTGAGGACCCCCAGGACAAAATCCCTGTGCCTCTCCTTGAGGAGGGGAAGGGACAGATCTTCTCTGCTTGTCACCCAGCCACAGACTGAGGAATGATGGATCTGGTGTGAGGATTATTTAGGCCAAAATGTGGGAATTATGGCTGTCAAGGGGGAAGGTGAGGTGTGACGGAAGGTGCCCCAGGCACTGTGGGGTCACCGCAGGGCTCTTTGTATCATGCTGCTCCTCCCTGGGGATGGCTAATCCTGCCCTGGGGCCATCTAGAGATATCTCAGTGTCCCTCCCAGCCTCTTTTCTCTACATCTCTAAAAGGCATCTGCTACAAACAGGGCTATAAAGTCTCTCATTTGCCTGTTCAGTCCACAGAAAGACTCCAAGAGGGAGCACAAGACACCTTCAGCCAGTGTCAGGCAGCTCAGTGATTAAGGACAGGGAGAACTTGTGGGTGGTGAGATTGGCACCGCAGACATTTCCACACTTTGTCACCGCACTGCTTTAACTCTTGCACAGCCTGTTCTGCATCCCCACCACCCAGCTGCATAATTGCTTAATATTTTGCAGAGGAGAGGAATGGAGACATACAAAAAGATTAGGATATTGCAAAGGACAGACTCCTCACAGAACCTATTGACAAACTTGTTTTTGTTTGTAGCTCATGACCAGAAGGGACCCTGCTTGTAAGAATCAGAGGGCACTCACCACTGAAGGTGAGACATAATTACTTTAAAAGTGCAAAGTAACTAACTAAGATTAAGAAGCAAAACATGGTGCAGCCTTGACAGAAGTCTAGATACACGTTGCCTTTCATAGAGTTACATGGATGACCTCCACAGCTGCAAATGGAGTGACAAATAGCAAATGACTCAAGAACATACAAAGGAAAAATAACAGTGAAATGTCATTAAACCTGAAGTAAATAGTCGATGAAGCAACTCAAGCAACCACTTCCTCATCAGAATGCCACAGTCCTGACCTTGGCAAGAACTCAAGTGGACCCATCCAGAATAATATCCCTGCTTCACATGCAGCATAATTTGGAAGCTACGAAGTAGTCACGTCCTTTAGTGCCCTTGCTGCATTTCCATTTATTAAGTGTAGTATTCAGTATTGTTCTCTCCTTTTCATGCCACTACTTCTTGTTAAAATACAGAGGTGGAATAGAAGAAAAGAGCTCCATGTAAAATCCTGGCCAAAAGATCACGACCTCAAGAACAAATATCCATCAGCAGAGGAGCCACACAGACTGGCCTCAGAGATGGAAAAGTGCCGTGGTAAGGCTGGAAGAGTGCTACAAAAATAAAGGTGGCACATTTAATAGCCTGCTTATTAAGAGTACTTCCCCTCCACCTCATTTGAGGCACTGACTTACTCAGTCTTTTGTAGAGGTAAGAAACGCAGGAGTTGGCCGTGGAGGTGGGCACGCAGCAGGCAGTGTCCGCCCCGGCTCTGCTCCAGGCTGGTTCTTTTCTGACCACAGAGAAGACATTCACATCTTCTGCAAGTGAATTCCTTCGGAGAGACTGCCAAGCTTTTGTTCCATTTGCACGGTATCACTCGTCTCCTAATTTTCTACTGCTCCTCTAATGAGCAGGGTTATCGGTATTTCAATACTGTGAATTAACAGAATCAGAAAATTAAATGATTCAATATCCACAAATGTTTTTGCAGGTCCATGGTATTCTTGTTCATTCAAGTAAAGCCATTCCTTGAACATATTTGGGCAGTGGCATTACTGCTGTAGCAGAATAATTACAGTAATTGTCACAAATTGTTAACTGCGAGGGCGACACGGTGAAGCACAGTTCACTCCAAACGAAGTAGATGAACCAGGCAGCCCTGGAAAACAATACCCTCCTCCAAATAAATGTCACAGGAAGGTTTACATTTCATCCTGCTCTTAGTGACTTGGGATGCTTTCAATTTATACAGTTTGGCATACAATTAGCAAGAAAGCCACCTGCCTGGGCAGTCAGCCACCCTGTCTGCTCCCCTCTGCCGAGATCTGTGCTGGAGCTACTTTCGCTTATGTGCTTTTACTCTACCTGTACCTGGGCTCATTTAAGTACAGGAGCTGCAGAAAATGTCACTCAGGCTTTGCTGTGATCGCTGTCCTCGCCGGTGATGTCTTGATAAGGCCGATAACCTTCCTTCCCCCGCTTTGTGTGCGCCTGCAGCTATATAATGGGGGACACCAGCACAGCTGTCGCTACCTGGATTTCTCATTTGGCCAAATCATCGTACACACTTCCCATTTGGTAAAGTCATTTGGTAAAATTAAACGAGGAGAAATCTGGAAACAAAATCTCTGCATCCAAAAACCTTTATTTTATGGAAGGTCAACCCTGAGCCTAAGCAGATTAAGCCCTTTTTTTAGCTAACACTTCTGGGTAGCAAACAGATAAGGGTAACAGTATTTAACTGATTTTACATCTCTGTGCATGTACCTAACAGTGAGCAAAGGATTTCCTGCAAACTCCTTCCTCAGGCAGCAGCTACGGAGGGTTGAAATTTGTCAAGGTGATTTTCCAATTTTAAATGTTATTTCTTTTTCCTCCTAAAGTAAGACATTTCCATTCTGATGGATATTTTCTCATTTTCTGATTTGTTTTTTAGATATTGCCTTTCCCTGCTTCTGGTCTTTTCTGTCTTCACTGTTTCCAGAGGACCAGGGGACTTACAACAAATGAATATTTGTTTTATCTTGCAATTTACAAAAGGAAAACAATTCTAGCTAAGATTCCCACCCACCCTGAAAAAACACCACACACCTACCTCCCCGCTAAACACAAAGAAAACACCTTTCACCTCTAAAATTTTACCAGCTTTAACTACTTTCATATGGCAAGGAGATCTGCAGAACAAATGTGATGTGTAATGTGATTCACATGGGTAACTGAAGATCACCTTTCCCTGCTTTTTCTCTTATGATGTCTCTAGAGCTGCGGCTCTTTAGCTGCCAGGGGGATTGCATGGGCATCATCTGAGACATGGGTTTAAATGCCTGGTGAGTCTGGTAAGCCTTCTGCAGGGTGCTGGAGCCAGCAGCTGGTCAGAAAAGGGCTGGAGGGAAGGCAGTGTAGGAGGTAGCTGTAAGGCAGGGGAAATTCCTTGTCATGTTGTACTCGTTGTTTATAGCTTTGCTGGAAATAAAGTGGTGTTCTTCCTCCAACAGCAGTCTGCTTGTAAGAAGCCAGACCCATCAGAGCTAATCCCGTGCGAGTGCACATGACAGTGTAAAGGCCAAATTTTCATTCCTCTCATGCTGGGGTAAGACGGTGGCATGCCACAGCCAGGCACTAATGAGATGGAGCTTGGGGTTTGGGGCTGGCTTCAGGCGTCACCACGTTTCCCATAAGATTCCTACAGACACTCTCTCCGATAATTGTGGGGATGATGTTTTACAGTAATGATGAAATATTGCTTTCGAGAGTGGTGCTTTCACAAATAACAGCAATTGTGTTCAAAAGAGCAATTCGGAGGCCGGCTGTGCAGGTAAATTACCCAGAATACCTGTAAAGACAGTCAGATAAAATAACTGGAACAACACTAGGGCTAGTATGATGCTCTGGAGGCAGCTAAAACACTTTTTCCTATAAATCTTTTGAGTAAGTCCAACCTAATAACTTCCTCAGGGAGCTGACAGCCCTCCCCACAAGGACTTTTTCTTTAAATTTCTTAATGTGCAAAAGTAAGCACTTGATTTCATTTGACAACAGCAAGACAGATGTTTTGCTTAGGGATGGGAATGAGTCAGGTTCTTCTCTGCCTTCTTTGCAACCTGTTCTTGGCTTCTTATTACAGAAGTAATGATCTCTGGAAGTATACACTCGGAGGTCAGCCTGGGGTTGGGGATAAAATGACTGTGACCAAAGCCTATTTGGGCAGCTCTCCGCTTGGTTAGATCCAGGCATCTTAGTTTATGAAAAGGAATCAACACAGTTTGTCTAAAAGAGAAGGACGAACTGTATTTAAACCGCTGAGAGCTGGTCCTTTTTCTATTGCTTGGAGCTCCATTGTGACTGGCTCTAAGCCTCCAGAGTGGCCCGGCCACCAGAAAATGAGTAAGACTCCATTCAGAAAAATCAGTCAGACTGGAACATTTGCTTCCAGTGCTTCAAAGGCGCTACTGCATGGCCAGGGAGTATGGATGGCCTGTTTTTCAAAAGAAGAAGAAAGGCACTGGAAATGTCAAGAAAAGGGAAAGGTTAGGCAGAGTATAACTGTTCCCTGTGCCATGGTGAATGCATGGTGAATCTTGTGTAAGAGGACTTAAAAGACAATGTTCGCATAAGATCCAGCAGGTACAGACTTAGTCTGTAAATTAGAAGGTTTTTAACCATCAGAGGAGTGGACCTTTGGAGAGCCTCTTCAGGGAAGTAATGAGCGCAGGCTGTCAGATGCATTTATGGATAGATTTACGTAACACAGCTGCTTGAACAGCTGGGGCTGGTCACCACAACCCAGGAGGACTCCTTTCGACTTACTGCTTACTGTGCTGGTGGGGGCAGCCCAGAGAGACGGGTTAAATATGGTCCCTGGGCTCTCCGTGGTGATTTGCTTGGGGAGCAGGCTGACAGTTGCCTCTTTCATCCATGCTTCTGAGGACAGAACAAATCACCAATGTTGTAATAAGGACAGTAAAACAAAGGCAAAACAGCAAGGTAGTAAGCCTTATCAGTCACATTTATTGTCTGTGCACTCTACCTCTTGCTCTGTGTTTTTGAGCCTACTTGAGCTGACACTCAGGACAAGGAGAGGTAACAGTCGCTGCTGTGCTCATGCTCTACTCCTTTATTTCTGACTTCGGTTCTTTTGTATACAGGAGCAGAAGGAATTTGTGCTCTCTGCACTTTTTTTTGGGATCTAAATGCATTGTACACTTCATTCAAGCTGCAACAACCCTCAAATATTGAGGCACCCCCAAATCAGTGCTATTTATTCTGGGAGAGAGTCCATTTTGGTTTGGACTTTGCTTTTGTTTCTCTTGGAGCTGCATGACATTGCACAGCTTTTCTAAGGATAAGATCACAGAGTACGCACCGTGAAGATTAAGGGGACTTGTTCATGGGGATACTGTGGTTTTGTTAATGGACAAAAAAGGAGATTTTTGTGAGCTCAACTTACATACAAAATGAATGTACATTACTGCGTTCTAATTGCAAATAGCTTGGCTGGGGCTTTAAAAGCCTTTCATTCCAAGTCCACTGTTTGTCAAATGTCTTTTAAAACTAACCATGGTTATAAAGAGCGCATTATTATTGTTAATACTTACAGGAGCCTTTTCAGCAATTACCCTGCTCCCGCCCAGTCCAGTACAAACACTCCCTAACATGGAGGACTGGAAACAACATGAATTAAAAGGGGCCCACATAAGAGGAAAATATCCATTTTCATAAAGACTGCGAACCCTGAAAGAACTCTTAAAAGGCTGAAGCCCCAGAGCTGCCTGTTCTGAGAGTAGAGATCTCCTCCAGCCCCTGTGCCAGCAGTGCCTAGCTTGCAAAATTTCACCCAAAGTTGGGCCTTTCGGTGCTGTGAGGGAAGTTCTGCCTCTCTCATCCTGGCCACGGGCAAGCAGGAGACCCTGGATGAGCATCTCACAGATAGACTTTCCTGCCCACTGCCAGCACAGCTGTGAAGTGGAGAACTGCTCCTAGCTTTACTTGACAAGCCCCCACATGACTTGGACAGAGAGATCCCTATGTCCAGAGATGAAGACAGAAATCTGTATGACAGCATTTAAATTCCCATTGCAATTGGCTTAGTCTGTGAAGGAATAGAGTTTAGGATAACGAATCCACTGATTTCCAATGACACTCCAGTGAACTCTCAGGCACTGACATCACTTTTGAAAGTACTCCCAAATTGCTGCAGGATTTTATAGTTCAAGTGACTTGACCAAGGCCATAAAGGAAAGCCTGTAGCACAGCTAGGCATTAACTCAGGTCCTCTAAATCTCTGTGTAGCCCTTTTGGTCCCAAAGAACTTGGTTAATGCCATGCCTCATGTAATTTTACAACTCCTTTCCTTAAGACCAGGTTAAGCCTCAGCACACTAAGTCCATCCCTTTAAGAAGCATTTTACAGAAACCAAACAGCAATATGTAGAAAAAGATTAAATCCCCTCGTTGTTGTTATGTGGTTTAATTAGCTGTGAAACCGTTGAGTAAGAAGCCTCATTTAGACAAAGAACATTGATTAACAAATATTTACCTGGAGATAGCTGTGAGGACACAAGAGGCACAGGGGAGCTGGGGAGACACAGACAGAGGCAAAGGATGAACTAGAAGCTATTCAGCACAATACAAACATAGCAGACCACAGCCCTGTTTGGTCATGTAACTCCACCACAGCAAAATTAGAAACGGAGTTGAAATTAAATATAAATCACATGTAATGTTATTCAGTAAGTGAGATACAATGCAGTGTAATAGCCGGATATTGTATATTAGCCCTGGGAATTAGCAATTAAATTGCCCACACTGACAAGCCAACAAATAGCTGGTCTGTAGGGTTGAGAGAAGGAACATTTTTGCTATGCAGAGTCATAATCTGATCTTTCTGTGAGAGACTTTGGCGATAAACAGTCCAGGAGAAAATGTCAGTTCTATTTATGTACATTAAGTGCAATTTACATAAATTATCATCCTGTAAAGGATCAATATAAGATCTTGTTCATGACTCATATGTCATCTCCTGTCACCCTAGAAGTGAAGTTGGGGGTGATCTGGGTGTCAGTGCATGGCCTTGTCTGACCAGGCAGATGCCAGCCACCAGCTCTGCCCCTGCTGAGGACACTTTGAATGTGCACTAATTGGCCAGGCTCCAATCTAGCTTTTTCTCTGGGCATTTAACATCATCTTCTAACCAAATTAAAAAGTATAAATTTCTGCTTACACTACACGCCGACACTGTCCGAAATCACTGCAGCTGACAATGTCAGCCATGACCTCTTTCCTCAGCTGCACAAGGTCAGCGAGGGCAGACTGAATTTTTAAGCTGTTTGGTTTGAGTTAACAAAAAAACAATTGTCTGGGAAATGTGAGATGTTGCAAGAGACTGTGTGATAAGATTATGAATGTCAAAAACTGTTTACATGTAGTGTTCACAAGAAAATCTATTTTATTGTTTCTCAGTCTGAGAACTCCTCCTAATTGGCCATAGCCTCACCCAAGCTTGTCCAAACTCTAACGAGAAGCAATGAATCCAACAGGAGCAGGGGGAAATCTCCTCGCTTGCAAGTCCAATTCTCTCCCTTTACAGTAGCCTCATTCATAAACGTACTAAACTTTACCTTAAAACATGTGAGGTTGCGGGTCCAGAGGGACTTCAGACTTCCTTCTAGTCCTTAAAATGGACAGCCTCATTTGTCTGAATATTTCTTGGCCTCTAGGGAGATGAATAAAACAGTAACCCCAGATCTGCAGTTCCTGGGCTGTCTACCACTGTGCTTCTGCTGTAGCAGCCATTGGGGAGATTGTGTCTAGCTGTGCCAGAACCAACCCACCTTTCAGAGATTTCCCCTCCTTTTTACAAAAGGCTTAAAACCTCTCCTGAAAACCTGGACTCCCCTGGCAAAGTATTTCAGTGCAGGCTTCCCCTTTTCACTTTCTTGACTGCTGGTCTAGAAACACAGACCTCTTGTTTTACCCTGGATCTCTCGACCTCCAGCCCCTTAAAAAAATGCAACCCCCTCTGCCTCCTGCTCCTCAAACCCTCAAAAAAAAAAAAAAAAAAAAAAAAACAGATGGCACAGAAATGCCACTGCTAGTTTAATGGTAAATGTGACAAGTAAAACAGAAGAGGGAAAAGCAAAGAAATTTGTAAGCAGTCCTCCTTCATCCAAAGCAACCCAGGGAAGCAGGTTCTCCAGAGATGTAGTTCTCTTGGAATTGAACATATGGCAAATAGATTTTCTAATTTAAATTCACAAGTGAATGTTGGAACTTTGCAGCCAAAACCAATATATGATTTTTTTCTTTCCACTCAGTAGTAGTTAGGGGTTCCTACTATGTTTTGCTCCAATAACCAAAAGGGCCAGAAGTAAAAACTGTGGCCTCATTGAAACCAATGTCAAAAATCCTTCGAGTTTAACAGAGGCAGGATTTCAGCCCAACCCTGGCAGACTTTCACACGCAGGGTAGCTGCTCAGCCTCAACGTAATGGAAGTGGCAGAATCCCCTATAAGCTCCTGATGACAGTCTGACCACACTCCACAATCCCATGCGCTCTGCTGGCAAACAAGAAGTGAGAAGAGCTTATTTTAATTTTGGAATAAGTGTGCTGAATGGACAGTCTTGGGCTTTGAGAACAGAATCTTCACACTTCTGGCAAACGTACCTCTCCCGAGGCAGCCTGGGGGCCCTGAGCTTTGCATGGCACAGCAGGGGCGTGCTCCCGTGTCACCTCCCGCGTGCTGCCTCTGTGCAGACATCTCCTCCGCCAGGTAACTGGCGGGATCCCCACCTGAGGCAGGTTCCTCGCTGCTAATTTAACACACTGCTAATTTGCCCGAGGAGCTGAGAGCCAGCAAAGCACGGGGCTCTGCCTGCATCCCAGGAGCCAGTGGGCCCTGCCCGCTCCTTTCACACGAGGCTTTTCCTTCTGTCAGCCTTTTCCTGAGGCAGCTTCCACTGGCACCAAGCTGCCGTGCTCCAGCCATGTGCAACTCCAGCCTAGGGAGAAGGCAGCAGCCTCTGCCGGCTCGAATCTGGCAGATTTCTTGTTAAAGTGTGATCAACCCACCTGCCCGCAGGATTGGGCCGGCAGTTATACCCCATTCCTGGGTCATTAGAAAGGAAAGGTACTTTATTTAAATGTTGGATGGTGATATGAGTGATGAGGAAGGCGTTACAGTGTACAAATTTAGGCTGCTAGAGACGTCTACCTTCTGCTTCGTACTGACGGTGACATCCTTAGGTGTCTCTGCACCTACCTACAAAGAACATCATTTCATTACTAAATTGGAATATCTCAGACTCTCCTAATTATTATTTCTTAGAACTTATTCAATTTAACTTGGATGTTTAAAATTTGCATGGTAAAACCCACAGCCGGGACCCCTACCAGCTCCCTCCCTGCAGCCAGGACCTGGTGGGGCCAGAGGAGCTCAGCTTGAGGCACAGCTTGTATGTGTGATCGGATCGTTTCTGCAGCTCCCCATTGGTCAGAACAGAGGCAACTGCTACGAGTTGATTGGTCAGCAGGGAATAGACAGTGCTGATTGGACGAGAGCAGGCAGGACTGGAGGCACTGTTAGCCACATGCTGAAGGGTTGGGTTCCATGTGGGGACAGGCTCTGGGTGAGGCCGGGCGCCATTTTGTGACCAGCTCCATGTGGGGCTGGGCGCCATTTTGTGACAGGCTCCATGGGGGGGGTGGCCGCCATTTTGTGACAGGCTCCCTGTTAGTCTGGGCTGGGCTGAGGGGACAGGGTGCTGAGTCTGCTCTGCAGCCTCTCAGCCAGCAGCAGTGAGGTGATTTCAGTGATTTTTTTCAAAGGGGTGAAAAATAGTGAGTTTGCAGGTGTTTCCAGAAGTTCAGAGACTGGCCTGACCCCATCTAGGATCACCGTCAGCTTTTGACCAACCAGCAAAGTGACAGGTCCAAACTGTGCCAAAGGAGGAGGAGGTTCCTAATAATTTGTGTTTTCTGCAGAATTAAAAATGAGCTGGTGGAGTGAGAGACGGCATTATGTTCCTTTATAAGGTTACGGACGTACAGCACAGGGTTCATTGTTAATGGGGTTAATCCTTCAATTGGGGGGAAAAATCAGATGGTAGCACCTTTAAATTGGCTCTTGGCAAGTACTCAATTATTGCAAGAGACCAATTAAATCAAGTCAGGGTCAGAGTGTCTCAGAACGGGGAGAAACAGTTCTCATGCTCATCAGCTGATGGGGGTTAGGAGTCTACAGGGAATGAAGTTCAAGTCAATAAACTCCCTGTAATTGGATTTATTCTAGTGCTTTGTTTTCCTTAAAATACATATAATTAAATGGAAAAAAAAAAACGTGAAGAGAAAAGGGAAGCGTGAAAGTAGAGATGGGGCGGGGAGGAAGCATGGTACTGTGCCTGGTACCGCGGGGCTCTGGCCTCACTGGTGCTGCTGCTCTCCGCGAGGGCAGGGCTCACCATGGCAGAGCCAGCACCTCAATTACCTGGGGATGAAGTTGAAGCTCTGTCCAAAGCCTTCTCCACCACCTGAGAACCACTTAAAGCCTTGTGTTAGGGCTTTACAAATGCTTTAAACAGTATGGTGATCTTTGGATTTGCTCTCTGTACTGGGGAATGCAATTGAGTCTTCCCTATGAGACCCATTCAAAGGCTGCCTGTTATTAAAGACTCACTAAAACCCTTAAACACTTGAGATAAAATGATACCTAAGTGGGATTCTCATTACATGAGAAACACGAGTAACTCCCTAGTTGTCGTCAGAGGAATTTAACTGTGGCTCATGGAAGTCTGCACCTGGGTCACTGGACGGGGGTGACTTGCTGTGACCACCCTGTCGGTGACTCTTGCTCCAGAGGAGGCCAAGGATGGACCTTTGGCCTGTGACCGCAGGGCTCTGTGCATTAACATGCTCAGGACCCATCTCATACTTTAAACGCTTGGTTCCATACACTCCGAGTCAGTCTTGTCTTCCTGACTGCTCTCAGGGAGCTGAAACTACAGGTCACCAATTGACTTGGATTTTATTCTCTAATAGCTCAGAAAGATTTCTCGTGCATTGACTTGACAAGAGCCTCTTCATCATGCCAGTTGGATCAATTGAATCCTGCTGGTAATTCTGCAGACTTTGTTCTCTCTTCTATTCTTTATATCTTCATGTAAAGAAAATGTGCAATAGGATTCTCTCATGGTATTGGGGAAAAATAAGACATCCAGTATTAATACGCTTAGACTTTATCACAGCATCCTGGTGGGGATTGTCTCCCCCTGATTCTTCATTTAGTACTTTAATACTTTTCCACATCAAGTTAAATAATTAAATAAATCCTCTGTGTTAGAGAATTTGACTGTGCTAAAGAACATCACATAAAACTCTTCCATTAAAAAAAAAAAAAAGGTCCTCAACAAAAACATCACTCTTCAGTGGAAAAGTGCTACTCACATTAACTCGTGCAGGATTGTTAAATATCTGTTGCCTTTCCAAGGTAGTTAAAATCATTAATGGTGTCTATGCAGTCTAAAAGTGTATGGCAAAAGCAAGTAACAACAGACTCTCAATTTTCAGAACACACAGCATATACCTGAATGTTAAACCAAGAAGGTAAGGTAAAAACTCTATGGCTAGGGAAGGCATCAGGCTAGCAGAAGGAAGGCATCAGGCTAGCAGTTTTGGGATAGGAAGGCCCCCATATATTATCAGGATAAGTTAATCAGTAAAGGCAATAGCAGGATTCCATAACAAAGTCAATGTTATTGATGGCAATTGGATGAAACCGAGGCTCAGTTATGCAGAAAGCCAGTGACTGACGTCACATGAGTGACAGCTGAATATTTTTGCTCTCCAGGCAAATATTAGATCCTTTATGTTTTTCTCCATCGTGTAGGGACTACTGTTTGGATGGGGGAGGTTTTGTTTCATGCATATTTTCATACACTCAGTCAGACTGTTGTTAATAATAAATCTGTGAGAAAGATACCTTCCTCCTCACACAGAGGGAGATCTTTGGTGCTTTGTCTTGGGTCTGCCCTGCAGTCACCAACATGACCAAAGGTGACTTGGGATGGGTTTGAATCCATAACTGCCTTATGGGGCTTTGCAGCACCTGAGCATCTATAACATCATTAACTGCATCTGGCAACTTTACTGAAAGACACTGTAAAGCTCTTCTTTCCCTCCATCCTTCACCTACACAATGTTTGTTACTTGCTCTCAAAATCTTTAACTTTTATTTTTGTTTTGGCCATCTGCTTTGGTAGTGTTGTATCTATGGATAGCACATACAAGGTTAAAATGATGAGAACTCTTAAAACAAATAGATAAATATTTGCAAATCATCGTGGATTACACAGCACCAGTGTTATAAATAGTTTATAATATATTATAATATATTAATCAGAGGTGAAGTGGTGTTTTAATAAATAGTTAGTCAGTGATGGCTATCTGTATACATTTATAAAGTTGCATCACTCTATTGCTTTTCACTTTTCTGATGTTTACTGCATCTTTCAGGGTGGTTTGTGGTCTTCAGGACTAAGAAGAAATATGTTTTTGTTGTTGTTTTGTTTTTAATTTATAAAATGTATTTACCATTTATTAAAATACCACTTCCTCCTTATTTACAGTTTATAAAAACTCAGGTATGAGATGAGATCTTCTTTGTTTTCTTGCTCCTGCTCTCTGGAACAGAACTAAAGATGCATGTTGCCTTCTTGTTTCACTTGCCACTTGCAACAAAAATCAGTGGCTTCTGCTTGTGCTTGTGTATCCCCACCTTTCTAAAATGGTCCGCTGTGTTAGCAACGCTTGAAATGAACCGGCAACTTTTTGCCAAAGATTGATTGGCACCAGCACACAGTTAATTGGTGAGACAGTAGTCACTCAGCTGATCAATTGCAGCTTGGGCTGCATGCCCTTTTTTGAGATAATGGGTTCTTTCGTATACCCAAGGCAGGATGGCTCATCTGTGCATGCTGTACCGAACTCCTGCCGTAATGAGCCACATTTTGAGGCAGTGCCAGAACAGCATAGTGAGGTTACAGCCATGCCCAGTTTTTGAGTATTTGCCTAGTGTGATTATAATCTCAAAAATTAACTTCAGAGCCAGCATGCTGCAATGAT
Source organism: Anas acuta (assembly GCF_963932015.1). Lineage (NCBI taxonomy): Eukaryota > Metazoa > Chordata > Aves > Anseriformes > Anatidae > Anas > Anas acuta. The sequence goes on from NC_088993.1 coordinate 16,230,012, forward strand.
CGTTTAGCGGACTTGCTGGCCTTTCTGGCCTTTGGAACCAGATACGAAGAGACAATTACTCTTGGCACCAGGTCACCCCGCTGATGGCTGCGATCTTCAGCCTCCCAGATGTACTTGGAGTAACTGAATGGGATTATGATGAAGTTAAATTGGCAAAGACTTGTCCTCTACTTTATTTCATCTGAAGATGAGAATGAAAATAGCCCAGCCTGGTATTGCACTCCACAATAACCTGAATCTTTCACTAGTTTTCCACTCCTACAGCTTGGAAATGTTTGTTTTGCTCAGACAGAATACCCTGGAAAGCTATCGATGGTGACACTTGACAAACCCAACATGTTTTCTGGTATTATTCCCTGCAGGTAGTGCTTTCACATGTTATCTGTTGTCTGCAGATTTCAGGAGCTATTCTGAGTCTCACAGCTCTTGGGCACAGACACCATGTCTCATGAGCTCTATGGGACATCTTTTTGGGGTGGAACATGCCAGCATCTCACCACTGCAGCCACACCTTCCAGTCCCATCAAGGAGGAAGTGTTGATCTGTTTCAATCTCTTCATCCCCATTATCTCCCCCACATTTATTTTTTTTTTTAAACATGCAAAGCTGTTTCATTTCAGAACCAGAACAATCGGGCATGCTGTAGCTGAGAGCTTTCTTTTTACCTTGGAAAATGCATGTAGCTCTTCTTGGTATCAGTGGGAGGTTTGAATACATATTTAATATCAAAGGCTTACATTAAAAAAAAAAAAAAAAAGGCTGATGATTCTTGCTGCCCAGCTTTGAGGCATACGAAAGGAACCAGATTTTGAAGCCACGCTGTGCTCTGATGATCAGGCCAGGCAGTTATACATACAAAACACTCGTTTCTTTTTATAATCCCAGCTGAAAAATGGCAAAAAGATTTTAGGGAAGCAAGTACACAAACTACTTATTATCTATGTAATGTTTGTAATGGCAGTCCTCTGCTTTCCTTAATTTCTTCACAATTTACATATAAACGAGACATCGTATCACTGGGTAGTTTTATTTCTCCAAAACACTGTCAAGTATGTTGACAAAGTTTTAAGAGACTTAAATTAAATATTTGCCTTAGACCCAAAATTTATCATTCAGTTTAAGAAGGAACTGATTTCAAGACAAGGTGAGTGCTCTGAGAGCCGGCAGCCCTGCAGAGCTGAAGTCCAGGAGATTCCCACTCTGGCTACTGTCCTGCCTGAGAAAGCAGCAGTCACTTTTCTCCATAGCGTCCCTAAATATGACACGGGGACAGCAGAGCCACCCCCGTGATCCAGTAATCTGTACAGAAGTGCTGCTGAACGAACCGTAAAACTATTGTAGAGTTACTCAAAGTTTAAAGGGAAGCCCACCCCAGGGCCCAGTTCTGCCCACATCTGATAAAACTTGCAGCAGAGATCACATTCAGCAAATGAGAGGTCCACAAGAAGGCAACTTTGTCAGCTGCAGTAATAGTGCAGGCTAATTTAAAGCCATTTAACATCTCTTGCTTAGTGTTAGCAATAAATTCTGCCATTTAGGTGCTCCTTAATTAACATGGGAAAAATAAAACAACCCATTGCTGTGTCTAAAGGAAATCTTTGAGGTAACTTAAGTAGACTGAAAGAACTTTTCTAGGACAAAAGATTTTTTAACAGCTACAGATCTAATTAATCCTTTTGTATTATCCTTCTCATTTACTTGTTGCTTGTTGCTAGGGGATTGGGCAGGGAAAAGGCTGGCAAGGGGCTGTGCGTTCATGCTGCTAATGGCCTGGTGTGTCTGTATTGGCTGTGTCCTGCTCAGCGTTACTGCTGGAATCGATCCCCTGCAGCTGACAGAGGTTATTGCTGGTCCTCTCCTCTCTTCCTGAGGTCTCCCTGGGTCTGCCTGGGAGAGGAATACCAGCTCCAGGGACAGTCCTTTTCCATGCAAGACAGAACAGATGGAGACCACATGAAAGAATTACAATCTGCCTAGGACCCAGCACGTCCTTACACAGACGAGTACAATAAATCCCTGTGTAGTGCCTACATGCACAAGAAAGACTGTCAGATCATGTTTACGCTTTGAAGAGATCCTAAAACCAGCAACCAGCAGAATTTGCATTTTAGGCTTTGCTTTGATGCAGAAAATGTGCATCCAAGCATCTGGTTAGTCACCAAACCTTTCTGCAAGCTCCACAGGATGAAGGAGGGAAAAAGAAGCACGGGATCCATTAAAAGCAAATGATGGGAGAAAAGCAGTCAGTTGCGGTATTAATAAAGCATTGCTTGCCATCAAAGCTGGATTATTTCAACATCTAATCAGCTTCATAGCATAAAGAGACTCTGGAGCAAGCATGATTGATGACTCAGATTCTGCTAGAGCTGTTGTAATGAGAGGAGAAATGTGTAATCCTTTCTGTGGCATTACCCTAAACCTCAGAGGCACTGGAACAGGATTGGGCATAGAACAAGTGTAAGTCTGAGCAACAACTTTCTCTGCAGACCTAGGGATCCAGTGCCTGTGATGTTCAGAAATCCTGCCCACAAGCCTACCATAATGTCACCTGGCAGTTATCCTGCCTCACTTCAGACAGCTGTGGCTTAAGCATCTCATCTAAGCCAGCTCTCTAGCAGCCTTCCCCAGCAGCTAATAAAGATCAAAGTCCCCTGGAGGTGACCCAGACCACCAGCCATGGACACCATCTCAGGAGTCAGGGACTTGCAGATCCACACTGCACAGCCCCTGATTTTACTGCACAGGAGTTGGAGCCTGGAGGCAGAGGATAGGGAAAAAAATGTAACGGGGAAAGGGAGGGATCAAAAAGTTGGAGTAAAAGCTGTTTCCAAACTTTGGTCCCTCTAAATCATTGCATATCCTAATATATCTTGGTTGACTGTATCTTCTTTGCAGCCTTTAATGCCCATTTCTTTCTACTTATGAGTTTTTTGTCATATTTGCATTTGAGTCACTTAAATGCTTCCTTTTATCTATTGTGTATAAATTTCCTTATGGATGTCACAGAACGGTAGCTATACTTAAAGTAGAAGGACACAAAGAAAAGTATCAGAAGGCACAGATAAAGCCACTAGCTGATGTATTCAAGCTGATTTATTACCCATTGTCAGATTTAGAGGTTCAAAATTATGTTAAAACAATTTACAGTGACACTTAGAGCTGCAAAAGAGAAATCAGGGATGCTCTGCCAAATCTGTGTGCCATCGTCTATCATTTATCAGTCTGATCCAGTCAATCATCTAACTTAATTCACCATCTTTGTAAAGGCAACTATTATCTTAAGGTCTAAATGCCACATCTGTATAGACTCGAAACCCATATTTCAACGTTTGTCTGGCATGGATAAGTAGTTGCACGCTAGGAGGACTGGCTTCTCCACTGGTTTTACCGGGAGTTTATCATTTTCCATCAGCTTTTCATCTGAACTAACTGTAAATAAATTAGATCAGTATACATAATATTTAGAGAGTGAGTGTGAGGCTGGAAGGCACTGCAAATTAAGCAAAATACATACCAAGCTAGAAAGTGCTTTTATAGGCAGCCTAGCGGGAGATAATGCATACACATATTAATTAATTGTGACTGTAGGCACCGAGCAATAACACAAGTGCTGGAATAGCTCAAGGCATTCACAGCTACGCTTCCTGGGGCACAGAGATTCCACTCCTCACTGAAGTTTTGACAGGGAGGAAAGGGGAAGCATCTAATTTTATACAAACGGGGGCTCTGAAGTATTTCAATGGTGTTTGTTGTTTCATTACCGTGGATATATAGCAAAGCATTGTCAAATCCAGGCCTCTTAAAATCGAGATTTAAACCGGTCTTCTTTCTTGCACGGTTATGGTTCCTGGGAACCTCATCAAAAAGCAGGACCCTTGTGCTCAGTGCTGGCCAAGCCCTAGCGGTTTGTTGCAGACACAATATCAGATCTCACTGAGATATTAGATTTGATGCACAGATTTCCTGAAGAGATCCAGGTGAGTGCTAGGAATTGAATACATACATGGCAAAGCAATCCTTTCCCTGTCTAAATTGAGAAGAGAAAGAAGGAAACATAGAAAACATGTCCCAAAGGGACAGTGAATTAGCAGAATCAGAACCAAACCAAACCTAAACAAGCCTACATTCAAAATACACCTGCCCCTTAAAGCATGCCTCTTCCATTCCCTCACATATGTCTCCATCCATAGCGACAAGGCAAGCCTATTTTACCTGACATTTGTAAGAAGTATTTTCTTACATATTTTTGCCAAATGCTAGATCTGCTTATAGAGATAAAAATGCCAACTGTTTTCAAAGGACTGGATTTGCTCTTCCCATCCAAAAGCCGAAAAAGCCACGGTGAAAACAAGTATTACCTGGATTTCTTGGCAACTCTGAAGGCAGAATATGACATTCTTAATGAGACTCCTTATGCTCTGCCATCCCACCAAGCCCAAAATGAGGGCTTGTGTTTATTCCTTGGGTGTTTGCTGCAAAGGCTCCATTCCAGCTCCTATTACAATCTCAGGAAGGACGAGGCATGCAGAAGGGAATTGTACCAGGTCTTGCAAGAGTAATGCTGCCATTGTACTCCTGCAGAAGGAGAAAATACACAATAGTTCACCAGTGTCTTCCACCTGTTCATTTTATCTTGACTAGCTTTGAGATCCTGCCAGGTATGCATTAACCAACTAGAGGAGGCTACCTTGCAATAGTGTCTTTACATCTCTTTGGATGTTAGAGGAAATAGCTAGAGATGTTGGAGCAAATAGCATGAATTAAGTCAAATCTATTTTGCAACAGGCTCTGGCAAGAGCTTTGGGGCACCAAAGGAAAGCTGAGCTCATACACTAACTAATATTTGTAAAGTGTGCATCTATGACTTTTGCACATGTCCTATACAGATATACAGCATTCATTTTAAAAGGATTCAGATTTTCTGGAAGATTTCCAAAAATTGCGTGTCAGCCAAGTAGGTGTTTCATTGAAGTTAAAGCACAGTCTTGGTAGGTGCATTTTTTTCCCTCCCTCATTGCCCAGAGTGGCCTTGTCTAGTATTTCACCATCCCTGAATGCAAAGACTGGGATGGACTGACTGTGGGATCTTTCAGGAAAAAAGGATGAGGAGCAAGAATTTACACTTTAAGATTTCTGGAAAAATCCCTATACAACAGGGCTATATTACTTAATGTCCAGGAATTAAAAAAAAAAAAAAAAAAAAAAAAGCAAAAGAAGAGACCTACCTAAGTAACCAGTTCATCCCCTTTTTGTCCCAAGATAGAAAAGGGACCAACATTTGCAGCCTCTAACCTTTGGTTCCTCAGACACAATCCTGTGAACGCCTTTCTATCGTGATGCTTTAAAAATATGGTAATTACTGAGTAATACCTTGCCTATTATTTCCATACATTGTTATTGTCTGTGCATTAATTAGCATAATTCCACTAGAGCAATTCTCAAATGTCCAAAAGCCAGCAAAGCTATTATTAAATTTAATGCAAATTAAAACAATTCTGTATAATAATAATAATATTTTTTATTTACTGAAAATCCTGCATAGCACAGCTGATGTCCAGGTTTTACATCAAACAACTCCCCTCCATCCTGCTGTAACTGTTAGCATTGCTGAGTATCTGGCAACCATCTTCTTCCGTAGCATCCACTCTTTTGTGTTGTTACTTATTGAATTAGACATCCTGAAGTGAGACTGCTGTGTCAGATGCACCCAGGACACCGGATGAGTGCTGGGATGGATGTCATACTCACTAAGATGACTAAATTACCTTGTCGGGGAACATTATGGATAAGGTTGAAGTCACTTCTTAGGGAATGCAGGATGCTTTGTAATGCACTTCTGCAGGGCTAAAATTCCTTGTGTGCAAGTCTTCGTGTTCTCAGTTTGCACTTTCCTACAACCCAAAAGCCCTCTGGACAGGCGGATTGCGAGGTGATGGCAAAGCCAGCTGCAAGCTGGAGGCACAGCAAGGCTGTGTGTTTGCACAGGTGGTTAAACCCCAGAACCGAGACAGAAGGACTCAGTGTGATCTTGTGGTTGAGCTGAGCTAATACCTCATTGCTGCCACTGGAAGCTCTCATCTTCCTCCTGTGTCTGCCCTGGTGCTCATGAGCCTGTTCATCAAGGTGGTTTAGCTCACTGACCTGGCAGAAAACTTGACTGGTGTTTCCACTGAAGCCTCTGAGTTGTAGGGGAGGCACTGGGGAAGGGGAATGGGGGCAGTGGGGGCAGCAGGATCACCCCATTCAACAACGGGGAGTCCTGAGACCACTTTGATAGTATAGCTCAGCCAAACCCCAGTTTCTTGGCTGAAGAAACTAGCTCAATGATCTGGAAGCCTTTAAATGCATGTCAGAAACCATGTGAAATAGCTGAGTGTACTTGTCACTGAGTCACATCTGTGCACTTACATATGCAGGAGGGTTTCCCCCCTAATAACGCAGGGAGCTCTTTTGCATATGCTGCTGGTTATGTCTCTAAAATATAATGAGGGTAAGAAAAGCAAAAGTCCTGCCTGGAATTTTAAGTGAATAGTTATGTGTCTCTCCTGTAACCTGCATAAGCTTTCCTCATTTGGGCAGGATTAAATCTACACCACTTAAGGAATCTCTGAAGGTAAATGGATCCGAAAGTAATAGTAATAGCCATTTATTTCCCAGCAGCTGATAGTTCTCCCCCCCCCAGCAGTGACAGCCGGTGATTTGTGGTAGAGATCACACCCTGCTCCCTGCAAGTGGTGGCGAACAACATGATGTTGTGTTACTGCCCTCCTGCAATAATGCAAGGACATGTCTAAATTGATCTCTGCTCGCTCCCATTTGGGAAAGTGCTTGAGCCAGTCCCGCGGCAGCCAGCGAGGCTGTCTGACTGTGGACTGACATGTTCCCAGTAAAAGAATTTATGCTGTAGACATGAATGCATTTTGCTAATGGAGATTATCCTTGGGCATGGGTAAAAATCGCAGCAGATCTGAGCGTGGGTCAGCTTGTACAGCCGTCACTGACTGAGCTGTTTGGGGGAATTCACTCATCGTGTGCCTCTTCAGAGCACTTTACCTGGTTACCTCTGTTAGCAGTGGTCTATAGCACTTAATTCGTGAGCAGAATTAGATTTATGAGAGGTGTGCCAGAGACAAATTGGAGACTGTGCTGTCTGGCCAGGCATCGGCGTCCAGCCGGTGTCAGACAGCAAAATAGTTGAGAGTGTCTGGAGGACGAAAACAGCCTCCCGAAATCCAGCTCGGCAGTCTCGCAGGCAGAGGAGGGGATGCCCTCGGTGCCGTTCCTCCCCAGGGTTCCTCTGGCTGCCCTGTGACCCCCCCAGCACTGCTGCAGCCCAGGGCCCAGCTCCAGTCCCCAGCCAGCCGAGCAATTTTTTGTTTTGTTTTGTTTTTATGCGTGTGTGTGCCCTCAGTTACTGCAACATGTGGGTTCTGGGCTTCAGTTGGATAAACAAAAATGTGTTTTAGTTTTAGCAGCTGGCAGTGGATAACACTGGCAGGATCAGAAAAAGAGGAGCACGTAACGACCCAAAGTGCTGCCTCTCCTCTGAGCATGAAGCCTGGGACCAGCACAATGTGTGTGAACTGGCCACAACACAGCTGGATTTCATAGGTTTCACGAAATTTCTGTGCCAAGGGTCAGACAGCGGTAAATTAGACCCAGGCACTGATGTAGTGACATGCAGCAAAATCCAAGGTAGCTTACTGGGGGATCAAAAGAAAGAAAACAAAAGCCAAACTTTGTTTCCTTTCCTACCCATCCCAAGAAACAAGAAAAAAGGACTTTATGTGTCATAAAATTAATCGTTTTCAAAATAATAAATTGAGGAACTATTTATGTTTAATTATCCATCTTGGAGGATAGAAAAGATCTGACAGGTTCTTAATGCTTCCACTACATGCTTTGGTAGACAGCGGGTGCTTTGGGGTGTACAGGGAGCATCTCTGTGCTTGTTTTGCAATGAGCCTCCCTTCTTGCGTCTGTCCCATCTTGCCAGCATTTCATTCTGCACTTCTCACGGCAGGGGACCTGCTGATTACTCTCCTCTAATTGAGTTTGGGTAATGAAAGTCACTGAAAATGTCTTTCATGTTGTATGTTGTCATATATCTCATTAAACCATTAGATTTGTTCTAGACCCCTTTAAAAAGAGGCCGGAGGGGAAAAAAGAGCAATTTGCTAATATTTTTCACATGTTTCCAGAGAAACTGCACAGCATAATTACAGCTGCTTTTGCATTATTTAACCTGCCTACACACCCTTGGGCTTTGAAGAGAGAAAGTCAGACAAGATACCGAAGAGCTGTTTTGTCACATACAGTTGTGTGAGGGATGAGGTTACTGAGGGGGACAGAGATTTTAGGAATATTCACAAATGCAAGTTTTCTTGGGTTAGTTGAAGATTGTCTGGGTACAGGAGAGGGCAAAATGTGTTAATGCCAAGATCAGACCAGACTGGGACCTCTCCAAAGGAATGCTGTATCTAGCTCTCCCTTAGCACTTCACTGCTTGCTTTCACGAGCTCACCTTTTCGTGCACAATTTACATCTTTCTGTGCTTGTATTTCATTTGTAACAATGCTATCTGCTAGAAAAGCTGCTACAGCTGCTGAAAGCACTCCCTGATTTTTAAGGAGAAGACACTACAGCTCCCTACTGTCCGCAGCCCAGCACAGCCAGCCCTCTGAGGTATTCCCTGCCGCTTGGCACTGCCTTTCCCTCGCTGGGGAATGGCTCAGCAGGTGTCTGTCCCTAGCTGGTGAACTGCTTTAGGTGCTGGTGCTCAGCTCCAGCGCTGGGCTCAGCACACCTCACACATCCAGCACCACTGCAGAATTATTTGCAGCTGAGATCGTGCCTGAGACCTGCATCCTGAATCCCTTCTGAGCCTGGCTTTGCTAGCTGCAAAGTAGCCGAGTGATTCATCGCCAGCCAGAAAAGGTTTTCACAAGCTGACGGCCGAGGCTGGCCCTTTGCTTTGGAAAAATCCCATCGACGGGGGTGTTGTGGTGCCCTGCTCCAACAAACCCCAGAGACACGGTGTGAATGCACAGCGGTGCTCCCGGCACCCAGAACCCCAGCAGGTAGAAGCAGGAGCTCGAGTATGTGGAATTTAACTTTCCCTAATATCACCCCATTTGCTTTATGTCAGACTGTGTTTATCTTCCACTGCTCACATTTAAATGTCAGAGTATCGGCATGTCTAAATTCCTCTTCTCACAGATGGAAACTGTCGATTTTTAAACACAAAAGGCACCGGGGAATGTGATATACATATTACCCTGGCACAGAGTTTAACCTTTAAAGCCTGTTCTTTAAGAACCTGCTTTAGGATAAAGCCAATCACTTCAATAAAATGATAATTTGCTCCTATATAGCTCCTGGATCTTAAAGAAACTGTAAGTACTTTGCAAAAGATAAAAGCAGCATAAAGCAGGATCTTAATAATATTAATTAATGTGCAAGATAATGGAGGAATAAAAGTTTATGCTTCCTTTGTGCTTTGGGGTCTTCCTGGCAGTGGCACTGCAAGGCAATAAACTGGAGGAGGGCTCAGGCAGCACCTGGGCAGGTGACCCTTGGCACTCCTGATTTTCTCAAAATATGAAAAATATATATACATATAAAATAAAAATCAAAAATAACCGTGAACCCACTTGCTGGAATTTGAGCATCTCACTCTGACTCTCTGGCTTGCCGTCCCTTGCATCTGCCGTGCACTTGGAGTCTCTCAGGCTGGAAGAACCACCCGAAGTTCCAGGTCAGACTCCAACCAATGCAAGAACTGAACTTGACCACTTATTTTCAGGGTATTTCTATTTATTTATTTATTTATTTAACCCCAGCCGGGCGCACCATAACTGAAAAATAAAATAAGGCTTAGTAAATGAGCAGATACTTTAGAAAAATCCGTTTGCTTTGGGCTTTTTGTGAAAGATGAAAGCAATTTTGCCATGTTTGTCTCCCAAAAGCTCGTGTGCCTTTTGGGTGATTCTGGCTGGTTCCTAAAGCAAGTCAATCTGAGTGACTGGGGGGACAAGGGAGCAGAGGGACAGTATTTTAAAAGACAAAATGCATTTAGCTGGATATTCTTTGCTTATTTGGCTCATCACTTTACAGGGTGTGGGACATAAAACAGTGCTTGCCACTTCAGTGTGTCCTGGGGCAAAGCTAGGTAAGGTGTAAGCAGGATAGCTGGGATGGGGAAATTGTTCCCATGTATTTTTGACCCTTGCTACACATCCGTCCTTGCCAAGAAACAAATACCAGGGATGTTTTACTACCACAATCTCAGGGCCATTAAAAGCCACCACTCAAAGGAACAAGATTTCACTGGCTTGGACATCAGGTAGAAATCTATATGGATTCCTTTAATTTGGGTAATACCTCTCTCTCTTCTTTAGAGAAATATGCTTCTATTTCGTGGTGGGAAAATCTCTCTCTTGCTTTCACTGATGGAGCCCAAGAGATATCTCCACCAATTACCATGTTATTAGCTCTTTTAAAGGACAAAAACAAATGGGCAATTGAGGTTTGATTGCATTACAGAACGGTCTTTTTTTCCTCTGTTTATTTTTGTCAGCTGGGTCTAGGTAATATATTCCAGGAAATGAGACAGTGGTGCTGTCTGGGGGCAAGTTTAGCTCAGATGGGTCTGCACTGGCTTTTTGTCTCAGCTCTGCTGAGACCCTCCAGAGTTTCATCCTCAGCCCTGCCGTGGCTGCCTGACTCGCCCTCGCTTTCATCTCTGCCAACTTCGTCATGAAGCTCTATTGAGAAAATGCAATTTCTCAAGGTATGGGAAAAGGGTTGCTCACATGCAGGACTGGAAACAAGGTCTGGGATCAGTCCCAAGCTCCCTGCATTATGATGGGCAAGCAGCTTCAGAGACTCTCTGAGCACTGTGGCTCAAATGCTGGCTGGTCCTGTGCACCTGGGGACCCCAAGCAGCCCTGTGCTGCTCCTCTAGGGGGCTCTGAGTTTTTACGTAAATTGGAGGGAGGCAGATTCTGCCAAGGCTCATGCAGACCAGCAGGTATTAAAGGCAGGACCGACACTGTTCATCCCTTGCAGAGTTGGGTGTGAATTCAATGTGCTGCCTTTCCCACTGATCCCTGAAAAGCATTCCTGTAACTGCTCGCTGGTGTCTGAGTGGCACAAGTAACCGCTCAATTAAAGCACAATGAAATGCTTGTTTGATACCCTTCATTAGAACAAAGCTATTTGGCAGGAAAAGGTGAAGAATGGGTAAAATAGTCTACTAATTGCATTATATTTCATCCTCCAGCACTGTAGCCTCCTCCTTTATAATTAGAGTAACTCCGAGGTAGAGATTTCCTGAGACGAGCGGGACGAGTAGTGGCGTGCGGTGCTGCTGAGGAGGCAGGAAGTTTTTGTGCTGGTGCTAGTAGCAGAAGGGCTGGGTGGGACAAACGCCCAGGGTGGCACGGCGTGGCTGAAATGCGGCTGTCAGCACAAGTGCAGAGCTCTGCCGGCACACAGCTGCGGCGGCCAGATGCTATGTAAGCTGATTTGCTGGGTAATTTTATGGATCGTCTCTAAAATATGGCTGTTGGGCAGTGATAAGCCTGCGACTTTATCTGCAAAACAGGGTTGTTATTTATCTAGATTGATTGGATTAGAAAGTCAAGACCTTTAATTAAAGAGTCCCGTAATCCAAAATCAAAATAATACAAGTTGCTGCCCAGCACAGGGACTGGGTCTTCCTTAAAGCAGCTGGGCCCTGTCTGCCCCCGTGGGCCCGTTCATGCTTTTAATGCTTTCTGTCCAACTCCACGCACGGACTGGATTTTTAATAAAATCTCTGATATTGAATTCACCAGCTCACAACAGAGTACGCTCTGCAGACGGCTTTCTGAAGAGGTGATCGCAGCTATTGCACGATTTCCAAGCATCCAGGTGGAAATCACCCCCAAAAATGGATCCCCCCTGCCAAGTGCTTTAATGTACAGTGCGGTGGGGGCTGCATCTGCTCGTGTCCCAGCAGTGGCTGCTCTGAAGGGTGCAAGGTAACGGAGCAAAATGGACCTGTGCCTGCAAAGATTGCTCCAGCCCCTCGCGGAGCCGTCTGCCAGCACCTCCCTCTCTTCCCCAGCACAGGCAAATTCCACAGGGGAAAAGAGCAAAAAAAAGAGCAAATCCTTGACCCCCTTAGAGCTAACACCGGGATTAGAAATCTGTCCTGTTAGCGTTCGCATCAAAGCACGCCACTGCCTTGCTTTTAAAATGAGGATGGTGATGATTTTTTTTACCCTCTCTTCCCTTTCTTTGAGCAGCTGGAATATTTTAGCCTGTCCCTTTATATATATATATATATATATTCGAGTGTTTTGGAGGAAATTTCAAGCTGATTACTTAGAGTCTGGTAAAGCAATAAAGTGGCTGAGAACAAAGTATGAGAGCAGAATTCCCAGCCCGGCGGCGGCTGTGTGGCTGCTGAAGCGCTCTGAGGTCCCCAGCCGGGCCAGAGCTCGCAGTGCCCTTGGCTGAGCTGGCAGGAAAAGGTCAGGGACTTCGCTGCGGAGGCGGGTTGCAATTCAGGCTGAGGTCACTGCAAGAAGCTTTAGCTTCCCCTGAGCACTGAGCAACGCAAAAAGCCAGCAGTGAGTGCCCACAAAGCCCAGCTGATCCTGGCAGAAGAAATAAAGCCCCAAACCTCTTTTGCAAGACGAAAGCATGATGCAGCCAGGGACTGCAGATGAGCTGCTGCTTTCACTATCTGCAATCCTTCCCTCTCCCCCCATTCTTCTTCGGTTTCAGCCCTCCCCTCCTCAGCCCTGAGATTTGTTTGTTTTTCCTTCTCTTCACTTTTTCGTGGGTCCAGGCCTAGGCGGAGGGTGTGCTGGCTTCCAGATGCGAACACAGATTACTGGATTAACTCCTCCACTGGCTCTTGGGCCTCGCAGAGGCTGGAGGTCAGGGACGTTATTAATTCACAGCCTTCTCCATTTGCTCACCGTGAAGGGGCTGGAGCTATTGACTTCGAAGATTCAGCGGGATCTTGCAGCCATATTACAGCGCGCCGTGCTGTAGGCAATAAATCAATATACATCTTTTGATGTCTCTTGTTATCAAACGAAAAAGAAGCATATGCCACACTTACAGATATGTACACGCGCCAAGGGGAAAAATGCAGCGTGTGTGAGATGCTCCAGCCTTTCCAGCAGCAGCGTGCCAGCTCTGGGACTCCTGCCCATGGGCCAGGTGAGCACGGTGTCGGCAGCGATGGAGATCAGCCCTTGGCCATGTGGGACACCCTGCTCCCTGAAGGGGATGAGGCCCCAAACCAGGCCCGGGAAGCTCAAATACCAGGGAACACTTTGGATCACACAAGGTGATGGTAGTTTGATTATAACCTAGTGCTGGCAAAGCAAGCAAGCTGTGTGGTTTTACACCGCGTTGCCTCCTCTAGAGGAGAGAGAAAGGATACCCTCTCAAATGTGTCTTTGTGCATTCTCCAGCATTTCTAACTGACAGTACTTATGCCATTGCTAGGAAACACTAACAAATAACTACCTTTTCATAGCCCCACGTAGACATATTCTAGTGGAAGGCAGATCCTTTTGAAGATGAAATACTTTCAGATGTAGTCTTTTGGCTTTCAAGTGATGGGATGGACAATATCTCCTGGAGACGATAGAAAGAGTTTCTGTGCATCTGGAATTTGGCTGTAACATGAACTTATTGTTGTACAATCCAGAGCAGAAGAGCTGATCTCTATTCTGACAAGAATATGAATAAAAAAGGCTGCACCAGCGACAACGTCTGTCCTCTCAAAGTCAAAGCACTCAGCAGATAAAGGCCCAGATGCCTTTGGATGAAATCAGTGGTTTTCTGATTTCTACTCATACTACAAAGAACAGTGACATGATGGAAATTGGGTGCCTTGCAGCTGTGAGTGCAGGTGACTGTGCTGACCAGGACATGGCTTGGTTTCATAAAGTAACATCTATATAGGCTGCTCGGCTGCTCTTAAAATGTAAATTCTTATGAACAAAATATGCCATCATATGCTTAGTTAACAATAAGAATATGCATTTTCTACTTGTTCTCTGTCCTCAGTCTAGACAGATTGTTAAATATCATTTTTTATTTTTGTATTTCTAGTATACTTATGTGGCAACATGAATCAACTGGCTATAAATAAGTTAAGATGGAAATCAGAAATGTAATTCTAGCAATCAAAGGCGCAAGGTTCAGGAACAGCTTCTCAGTGTGATTAATGAAGCAAAAATCTAACTAGTTTGAACAGGGAAGTTGATAAATACCAAAGCGCTATGTGACACACTTGCATATGGAGTATCCTGGGAGTTTCCTTTTGAGACGGTGCTGCTTTGTAATCAATAAATACAGAAATTGTGTTATATGTTCAGGGAAGCCATTTGTTACAGCTCCTTTTAAGGGAATTCTACACAAAAGCATAAAAAAATATGCAGTGGAGAGCAACGCTTGTTCTGGCCCAGGGATCTGGCAAAACAAATGAGCTTGAGGAGTCAACCAAATGGGTTCGGGGCAACTGGTCATCCCCTGGAAAATGACTGATGCATTTTGTGGGGGTGTTTGTGCTGCACTGCTTCTTCCTCACCCTCCTACAACCGAGACATCTCATGAAAATTACTGCTTTAAGTTCTGGCCAAGAATGGACAAAGTCTGGGTAATATGAGCTGGCTTGGGCACCCCTTGGAAAACCTTGTCTATCAGCAATCCTCACGTAACAGGTTTTGGCCAGCGAGCTAATCCCTAATAAGGATTTAAGTTGCAAATTGAGTTGGTGCATCCCTACAGGACTGGTCTCTTCTTGGTGCTGCTTGTCAGCACAGAGCTTTTTTCCTCAAAGGCACCAAAGGTGTAGAAGGATCTAATAACATTTTGGATTCACTATCCAATTTTGCAAAGCTGTACTTTGTCCATGAACATCCATAAACTACGGACCGATTGCAGCCAGGAGCACAACACATGAAAACTCCAGACTTCTTGCCAACCGTGGGGTTGTTGCAGGAGAAGCATCCTCCGCGGAGCTGTTGGCAGTGGCAGCAGCAGCAGGAGGAGAAAACAGCTTGTCAGCAGTCCGGCAGAATTGAGAGAGTCCGTGCAAGCCCCTCTGTGTGCCAAAGCAGAGACAGACAAAGAACCAGGGAATGCCCGGGTCCCAGATGCTGGCGGAGGCAGCAGGCAGCTTTTGGTTTGCATCTTCAGGTCTAAAGGAATGGTGCTGAGCACCCAATGAAAATGATAAATTGGGTGTCTAAAGAGTTAAAAAAATGTCTTTTTCACATGCACCTGACAAATAGAATAAAATTTCCAACTCAGAGATGATCCAAGACCATTTTCCAATAAGAAGTAAACCCAGGGCTTAGAAAATGCACACACACAAAGCAGATGAAACTTAAAAGCATTTTCCCAGCACAGTAGTTAAAAAAAATAAAAGGTGACCTTTAAAGAAAGACAGTGAGAGTTCATTTGCAGTAAAAAATAAATAAAATAAAAAATCTGCCGGGTTAATGCAAAAAGCCCTACCTCACAGACACTCTGGTTTAGTTCTGTCTTTAATAGGTGTTTCAGCATTAGGATTTAATACATATATATATATATATTTTGTAAGTGGTGGAATAAATGTCAGTCAAGGGGTAAAACATCCTCTCCCTTTCTATTCTCCCCTCCCAATGAAGCGTAGCCGGAGGTTGCAGCCGCTCTCTGTCCTTTCCTTGCCACCACTTTCACCCAGATGAAGTTTAAGCTCTCATCGGCTTTAAGGTGGTACCAGGGAAGCGGTGGAACATCTCCCTCTCTTCACTCCTCCAAAGGTCAGCTCTGGAGAGGAGAAAAGGGACTAAAACTCCCGTGCACTGCCTGCTGGCATGTCTGCTGGTAAGGCCTGACAAAGGAACCTGGAATAATCCTGGTGTGGCCCAGGGAATGACTGCAGGGAAACCCAGTACCACGAGACAAGGGAGAGCATGTGCTCTGAGCACCACCGGCCACCGCAGCCTGCACATGCTTTAAATGTGATCACCCTTGGTGTCTGTTAGAAGTTTTATTAATTTTAAAAGCCTTCTGATCTCTCCCAGTTAAGCTTTAATTACTGTTCATCATTTCTAGCCCATAGAAAGATCAAACCCAGTTTAGAGGCTTTTTATTCCTTACCAACCCTGCCCCCTGTCTTCGCCGGGGATTACGTTTCTTCACTCTGCACACCCGTGAGATCATTGAGCATGAAGTGGCAGTCAGCTAGCAGCATTGATGGACCCAAGCTCCCAGTGCCCGTGGCAGGGTGCCAAACTCAGGAAATATGACCGCAGGGTTGTGCAGTTGGTCCTGCGAGCTTTCGAGTTCCTAATGGTAGGGAAGGAAAAAAAAAAAAAAAAAAAAAAAAGAGGGAGAGACCAGCTGGTTCAATTACTCTTGTTTTAAATTGCCAGTTGTGCAACAGGCAGGTACATGGGTACACTTCTGACCCGTCCCGATTGGTGTGAAGGCCACTGCCACCTTGGGCTCACAACAGCAAGAAATGGCAAAAGGATGGCACAGGTTGGGGAGCTCACGGGTTGCTTCGTTTGAAATGCAGAATTGCTTTTAAGAGCCAGGTTTCTCCCACCGGTGCCCAGTGGCTCTGACACTTTATCACTGCACCTCCTTATAACCATGTGTGCGTTCAGCAGCCCCCCAGAAGCTCTGGAGGTGGGCTGATACCTGGTTTTCTGACCCAACCTGCCAAGCTCAGCTTCAGTTCTGGCCACAGTGGTTAAAGCCAGGGGCTTAAGTACTAAACCTAAAACCTGCCAGCTTCCTTCACAGGCCAATTGCTGACCGAGGGACTGGGGAACTGAGGTGCTGCCACCCTTCTGCAGCACTGGTTCTGAAGGGACTGGCCCACCAGCTCTCCCAGTACTCACCAGTGACTTGCCCACCTCTACCAAAGGGCAACAGTTCCAACTATCTGCATATATAAATCTGGGAAATAGGATTTATAAGTGTAAGAGGCTCAATTTACACTGATTTCCATGAGAGTGAGGTACCTAGCTACTTTTAAGTCAGGTTCGTGCTGCCCTTATTGGGAACTAACTGGTGGTGTCTGTAATGGGATATAGTCAGGGATGCTGGGGGCTCTTACATCGGGTTTCAGACATGAATAGGCCCCTGCTGGAGGACCAGTGGATCTCCATCACTCCTCCTCCTTCCTCACAGAGGTTAGAAAGTAAAATATGCATGGCAAGAGCTGCTGCTCACAAGTGTGATTTCTACAGCGACTTGTCTGGGATGCAGAAATCTTCTGCTCTGTTCTTCAGCTGCCAGAAGATATCTTGACATGGAGTCACAGCTCTCTCTTCGAGCTTTCACCTCCGTCCAACAACAACTGCAATAAGGGGAAAAACAAATAAGCTGAGAAGTGTGCTGAGCAGCCAGAGAGCGAATGTGGGGGAAATATTTTTTACAGAAAGCCTAAGCAGTTTTGCAGAGCTCTTTTCAAGTGCATTTACTGAAATTTCCCCAGAGCCTTCCTAATGTAAGTACCGTTGGAAAGATCCTAACTAAGAGAAACAGCTCCTGCTGAGTGATAGTCCGTAGCTTTATTAGTGGAGATCAAAGAGAATAAAACAATTACTGTAATTTCCAAGGAACTGTTTTTCCAGGGGCACAGGAGATGAAGGCTATGAAAATGGGTCCTTGTGTGCTTAAGTAATGGGTAGGCATTTCGGCCTGTTATATTTTTACTGGCAGAGGGAGTCACCTCCATCATAAAATTCACTGGTCCAATTTGGGGATGTACTAATGAAAATGTGAGGTAACATTTGGGGCTTTTGTGGAGTGCCCCAGGTTTCCGAGCTGTGTGCATGGGAGCACCGGGTGACCCTGTGGCTCTTATGATGGACCAGAGGATGCGGGACACAGCATCCACAGCCTGGCAGCAGCACTCATGTACCTTACAGCTCCGTGGGGACAGGGCACCTGACATGTCCCTGGATCAGGTCTGCTTCAGTCCTGTGCTCATTTGTGGGGTCCTCGGAGACAAATCCTGGGGAATCAAACGCTGCCACTGGTCAATTTGCTGTGTGAGAGCTGTGGCTGACACTATAGCAGGTCTGTGCATAGAAGTTTCTCTCCAGCAAAACAATTGTCCTTTATCCTATTATATCGTAACATGTGATTTAGAGATGATTCATCCCTTTTATTTGAGCCTGGACTTTGCTATTATCTCGTGTTTCAGCCAAATATTATTAGGAATGTTGATGTGCCTGCACAGGGACATTTTCTGCAAAATTAATCTAAGAACTTTTAAAATGAATGAGCATACATAAAATATTTCTTTGGAACAAAAATGGCCTTAATTTGGTTTATCTTAATGCATTTTGGAGGCAAATCACAACAAACCAAATAAAGGTTTCTGTAATTCTGTCCACATAGAGGCCGAATGCAGCTGAATGAAACCACTTTAAATTCAAGCCTTTGGTTAGGCCAGGGTAATTTTTTCCAATTTTCCATGTAAACAAGCAATAAATTAAAAAATTGAAAAAGGAGAAACAGCCCCCAGCTCAGTTAGGGCAGTACGACTGGCAGCTCTGAAACGTGCAGAGTGTGGAGGCTGCGTCCCGTGCAGAGATGTTTGGGTTGTTGCTCATGGTGCTGGGCATGTCCAAGGAGCAGGGAGTGCTCCCAGGCATGGCCAGGCTCTCACTTCCACTTCACCCACTTCAGAGCAGCTCAAAATCAAGAGCAGTGGCAAAGCTGGCAGGTCTGTCACATGGAAATCTTCCTGAGGCTCCAGGTGTTGGAAGACGCAAGTATTAAAATGAAATTGGAGAAGGGGCACAGCCTGGAGATGTTAACTGCGTGATGCAACGGTGACATGCACCAGGAGTGAAGCAGGAAACCCCCTTCCCTTCTGGGAGCAAGAGGAGAAAGATGAAACCAATCTGACAGCAGCACCGACTAACAGCAACAGCAAATTAACTACCAGTGTTAATGAGGGGAAAAAAATGCCAAAGATTCTAGCTATGAAATGGGTCCCCATGTATAGCCGTGGCCACAGGAAAAGTGTTAATTTGGCACATGTCCACTCAATTGAGAAAATCTTGTAATGAAATTCTAGCTAGCGGTCATGGGTGCCACTTAGAGAAGCTCAGCACTGCTGGAACAGGGAAGGCACCTCGGAAAGCTGCTGCCGGCCAGCACAAGGGTGAGTGGATTCAAGGATGCTCCTGACTGGTATGTGTCATCCAGAGAAGCAGCCGTGGTGTCTTCACTCACTAAGCAAAGGATAAAGGATCTCCAAACATGTCAGTCTTCTGTTGCAGAAGGGAAAAATCTCATGGAAAGCACTGGCTGTCCCTCAGATGTCACTTGTTATAGGAGAATCAAGATACAAAGGAAGAATTTGTCTTATGGTAAGCAAAGAAACACTGGTGTTGCCAGTAACTAAGACCTTAAAATCACACTGTGCAGCATTTTTTAAAGGATTATAATTTACTTGTTTACTTTGTTTGCAACTAATTTCCATTACATTTTAACTTCCCTTGTATTGCCATTTACTGAACCATTCTTGTGCAGTTTGCTGTAGGAGTAGGAGTCTCCTTCAGCCATTTCCAGGAAGAACATTCATTATTTGGCTGAATGAACTGAAAAACCAAGACGCCACACCATGGCCATGGCCACGAGGCAGGGCAGGAACCCAGCCGGGAGCAGATCCAAGCTGCGGTCCCGGCGTCTGATCCCGCCGCAGGGACAGGATCTTCCCTTGAAAGCAAAAGGGGAAATGAAAGTGATTGTAGGACACTCTCCAGGGCACAATCACAGGATAAATAGGCTTTGTTTATGTAGACGGCTTTCTAAAAGTCAAACCATTGATAATGGGGGATCTTAATATCACGCTGTTGTCTGGGATAACCACAGCCGACTCGCTGGGGACTGTTCTTGGAGGGCGTACAGCATGCTGTATTTACACGGATACTCCAGCAGTCAAGATCTGAAGCAGTTTTGGACTCAGTCCTAGGAAAGGAGCCAGGTATGATAAATAAGATATATTCTGGGGAATATGTAGGGCCAGTGAATTACAGTGGCAGGCTTGCTATCAGGGCTGTCTTGCACTGGGAGCACAGCCTGGTGTCTGCACATCCCGCAGGAGCACACTGGCCTCTCCAGAGCATCCAAGGCTCGGGTCCCTTTTCTCTGCCACCTAAAGCAGCTTTCTAGGTGGGTGAGCCAACTCGAGACAGAGCTGTGTGTCGTTAGCAGAGGGATAGCAAATAGCATCCTTCTGGGTTAGGTCATGTATGCATGACTTGCTGTTTGAAAAAGGAGACCTTGAGCTTTGCTGAACCCAATGTACTTGTCTTTAATTTTCACTTTCCCAGCAGAGATACACCCACATTTCTCTGAAGAATTATAGCTAGTTTGGTCCAGGCATTTGATGAATAACCTCACTTCTCACTGCCTTTGCTTTAGAGCGTCTGAGAGAATAAGCCGATCTGGAAACATACCACTTTTTGTTTGCTCTTTCCTAAGGGAACATTATATTATTAATTTTTTGTCATAAGCATTTGGAAGTTACAGAAAATGTTCACTATCTTCTGCATTCAGGGCTTCTAGAACCAATGTTTTATCACCCCAAACAATGTGCCAGAAAGTCAACTGCTGAGCTGGTGTCCGCCAGGGAATAGGAAGCAGAGACAGTGATGACAATTTAGGGGACTGATCAGGCATCAAGAATAATAATAGGAAGATATTATGAACAACGATTAATGCGAAAAGAAATAAGCTGAACTGTCCTGATGTTGTTAAATAAATATTTACCAACGACTAATAGCTTTGCAGATCTTTTAATGTCACACTTGCTAACAGTAAGAACAGGGTAATGTATACCGTGCATATTATTCAAATGTACAAATTTGACTACATTCCCTCCTAAGACAAGGATATTAATTTTCCATTTTTCCTCGCAGTTTATGAAGATTTACTCAATGACTGAGATGGGAAGCTTCTTAGAACAGAACAGAACCACACTCTAGAAATTTTAAGCTGTTGTCAAGCCCAAACACACCTCAGCTTCAGCTGTATGTAGTATGCGCTCACCTTCCTCACCTCCCAGACAGTGGTCTGCTGGAGCTGGAGCCTGGCCAGCCAAATATAATTAGCCACCCACTAAAGACAGGAAAAAAAAATACTGCTGATCACTCAAAAACCTGACATAAATGTCATTTTCATTAAAGCTCTTCCACTTAGTGACTATGAAAGCCCAGCCATATCCCTGTGAATTTCCATACTAAATACCTCCTAGCAAGGGAAGTGCACCCCAAAGTAACAGAGAGCAGTAATTCTCAGCTCCCTAAAAGGAAATCTTGTTTGAGGGTTTTTCTATGTATTAAAGAAAATCACGTTCAGCTTCCCCTTTGTATTCACATTCTGGCTTTTAATTTCTAATTCCCCATCACTCTTCTCTCTGCCTGGGCCTAGCTTTCCAGAGAACATCTGAGGGTTTAATTCCCCATACTTGTAAATGTTATGGTTTTTTTTTTTTTTTTTTTCTTTTCAAAAATGGAGAGAAACAGTTAAGAACTCACAAGGCTGAATCATGTAGGGCAGCTGTTTTGGTTAGCCTGAGTCCTGAATTCTGGAAAAAGCACTGGCCATATCCTACTGAGCCTGTCTGTACAACCCACTGGTTCCCAGTACATCCCCACCGTGGTGCCCTGAGCCATGCTCCCGGGTGACCCCAAAGACTTCCCTGCAGGTGCCCAGCTCAGCTCCCCCTGCTCACAGCTCCCTGTCCATGCAGGATCTGAGTGCTGAACACTTCTGATAGGAAATAATGCCCCAGCAAGGTGCAGCCACGCAGCAAAAGCCATTTGTAGGTGACTCACTGCAGGGCCGCAGGAGGCGAGAACTCGCGCGGTGCGGATTATCGCCCTGCTCCCCGCTGCCTAATTCGCTGGTATGATGAGAAATTCTCAGACCACGTTGCGCTTTTGATTAGCACTGCCTGAGCTGTGCAAAGCAGCAACATGTCCAGGCTCTGGTGGGAGACAGCAAAGGCACAAAGCTACAGAAATAATATGCAGCGAGAGTGGTCCTGCCTCCAGTAACAAAATTCATCTTGGGCTTGTCCATCCTTGCTCAGCCACAGCCTTAGCCCTGTCCCAGCAAGGACACTCTCTCTTTGCGACATTTTCCCCAAAACATATTTGTGTCCAAACTGAAGCTCTCACTCCTCCTGCAGGTGACCTTCCATGGCTTTGCACAGGGGCTCAGGAAGCCCAGAACACGGGCTGGCTTGCCCAGGTGGGAGACTGCTTTAGGATGCTTTTGAGGAGAATGGAATGGAAAAGACCTTCCAAACTGCTGTGTGCTGAAATTCCTACACCAGCCCAAGTCACTGCTTTTGAAGAGTTTTGCTCTTTGTTCCCCCAAACAGAAAACAACGTGAACAGCATGGAGTGCAACCTCAGCTCAAGTTCAAAACAGAAACATTTTTCTACTTACAGTTGCAAAGATCTAGAATCTAGATCTGTCTAGATCAAGACAGAATCCCGAACAGGCCTGAGCTTGCTCAGACAAAATTCCTGCTTTCTGTTTTGCCTACAGACGTACTTTTCGGCTGCGGAAAGAGAAGGAAGCTGAAGAGGAGACTTTGTTTTCAACTACAGAGTTGGAAAAAGCTGGGAAAATGAAGCTGACTCAAACTGATGGCCTACCATTCCAAACCACAGCAAACCTCCAGGCTCCATACAGGGAAAGCAGCCCCTTGGTGATAAATTGATTGTTTTCCTGTTAGCTGTGGAATTTCTTAGTGCTGTAAAACTGCTGTCCATGCTGAGGACTCCTCCTGTTATTCTCTTGAACCAAGAGTACAGCAAAAGGCTTCGCTGGGAATTCTGTACATCTCCATTTTAAACAGATGGCTGCTGAACTCTGTAAGTTCAGCGCTATGTGGTCTGATTATCACCACGTGTCTCCTTTAAGCAGAATAAATTAGAAAAAGGAAAAACAAAACCAAAGACAAACCACCCAAAAGACAGCGCAGAATTTGCTTTCTGCAGAAGTGCTTGGATTTTAATCACACACGGATTTCAATTTTGAAGAATTGCAGGACAGACTTCTTGCACTTCCTGGACTGATAGCAGTGGTTGGAAAGCAAAATAATGCATCTGAGTTGCTGTTTTTTTTTCAGGTTTAGGGCACGGAGCACCATATCCCTGATGGAGGATGACTGGGGGACGCCAGGGGGACATGTGGGTGGGACAAATTCTGCTTACCCTTTTAATCAAGCTTTCTGCAGAAGTGCTCTGCATTTGAAATCATTCAAATGATTTGTCTAATGCTGCCCTATCAAGATGGATTTCAGAAAGAAGAAAGTGCAAACTCCCAGAGCTGGTGGAAAATGCAAATAAAAACAGCATTGTTCTGGTGTGGATGGCTGTCACTGAGCCTCTAATCAAACATAGGCTGCCTAAAACATAGAAGGCAGGGAAATGAAACTTTAAATGGCGTTTTCATCCATATTGGAATGGCTCAATTTGTGCTTTTTTTTTTTTTTTTTTTTTTTTTTTTTTGATGTGTGTGTGTGAAATAACTGCATTTTATAAAGAAATGCTAATACTGCTACAAATAATTAATGTTATCTGAAATTATCATATTCTAGGAGAGGGTGATTAGATTCAAAACAGCAGAGACAATTCTAATCTCAGCGATAAGAGATGATATAAAACCAATGCCTATGTTCTTAGATAACCTTTGGTCTCAGCCTTTTGGTGAACATCAGTGCTCCTGAGGCTAGTGCATGTTTATTTCTTAAGCTGAAATGTAACATTTTGCCCATATGTTGATATTAAAACAAAAAATTCACTTCTGAACTCTTTAATCTTTTTATTCATGTGTTCTGTTGCTCTCAGGCAGGGATTGTGAGTACCAGACACTGCCTTATGTAAAATAATTGACTATATTTTCTCTCCTCTGAACTAATTCACCACATTTTCTCCCTATCTATCATCTAAATGAATGTACAGTGTTTTCTATCCATCACCCTGCTAAGGTACTCATCACTGGGGGATGCAGCCAGTAGATAAAAAGTATAATGATGCTATATTAAATAAAGAAAATCGATGTTCCACTCACATTCAAACTGAGTCAAATTGTGACAAGTGGGTTGCCACGAGGAGAATTTGGCCCTCTGTCTCAAGCAGAGGGCTCTTCTGAAGCAGTTCTTGCAGCCCATGCTATTTATAGGCCCTGCCTTGCTATGCTGGGAAAGCTTCTCCCATCCTCCCTCTGCCACAGCCCTCCTCGCTGGTGCCCAGAACTTCTTGTCCTGGTCAGTGTGGACACAGAGAAGCAGGTGCCCGAGATGACTCAAGAAACTGGAGCATTCAAACAGCAGAAAATGTGACAAGACTAAGTAAATTGAAGAGGTTTTGTGAATGTCTGCCTGATTCACACAGGTAAGAAAAGCAAGCATGAGACTGTCCCTTGTGAACAAAAAAAGGGAGGCCAATTTTTAAAGCAAGTCTGGCCTGGGCAGCTCAGGCCAATGCCCCTCTAATGTACCATATAAACTTTAATGTACTACCAGTCCACTTCAGCTATGCTTTTTTTTTTTTTTTTTTCTTTCCCTCATTGCAAAATGCTGAATTACAGTTAAATGCTAGACGGTATTTCCTGGCTGTGTGGCTGATTGCTTGCCTTTGTGCATGGCTGGTTATTTGTTAGCACTGAGTGCTTCAAAGCCGACCAGTCTGTCCATCCTCCCAGGGAAGCAGCTCAGCTCTCTTTGCCCACCCGATTACATTAGCTGAGAGGGAGGAAACGTCTTCTGGCACTTCACAACAGAGATACAAAAGTGACGGAACTGCTTTTGATGCAGAGGCACCACATCTCCTTGCCAGCCTGCACATCCAGGTTTTCTCTCCATGGAAATTGGGACAGAGCTGGGAGGGGATCCACAACTCCCCCATGGAGCAAGGCACTGACTCAGCTGGTGCATGCAGTTGGCCTGGGTGCTGTGAACAGAGAGTCCATCCCCAAGACAAAGGATGCACTCGCAGGCAGCACAGTGCCTCTGCTGCCTCCCCAAAGCCTCCAAATGAAGGCTCTGCAACCCAAAAGCAGCACACACGGCTTTGCAGCAACTCAGGTTTTGGTTCCACATCTCCCAGCAAATTATGATTATGCCATGCGAACAGTCTGTAACTTATTTGCAGTAGACCTCTTTATACCTGGCAACCTAAAGGTTTGGGATGTACACTCCACGTTAGCGAGACTTCCCTACATTAGACATGAGAACAAAGCTCCTTGTTCCGAGAAAATATACTTCAAGCACTTTGCTGTGGAGAAGAAATGGTCCTCTCTGCTACCGGGATGTGAGAGGAAACCTTTCCCTTCTCCAAGCACAACATCTATTCTCCATTTATGCTAATTTAAAAAATCAAAAATCAAAAATCAAACAGAAAACAGGGAAAAGAAACAGCAGCAATGAAAAAAACCATAGGCACCTGACATAAACAGGAGCATTTGATATGGGAAAGGGAACTAGTTTCTGTAAAAAGGATTCCAGCCAAGAGAAATCTTAATCTATTGCATGTCAAAAGATTTGAGCTGGAAAACATTTGTGTTCTTTTCTTCCAGTATGTTTTGTCATCGTGTACTCTGGAAACATCTTGGATGGCTGTTAATAATTTATGTGGTACAGTGGCATACTAAATCACTTGGCTGTTGGAAGAGCTTTGAAACACAGGGTCCCTGGGTCTGCCCTGGATAATGAAGGGAACTCCTGAATCTGCCAGGTGCCAATGGGTTTTGCTTTTATTTCTTGCAGCAATGTGACATACAGCCTGTTAAGACAAGATGCATCTGTTAACACTTGAAAGCAGACTTGGACTGACAAAAACAAAGCAAAACAAAACAAAAAACAGCCTGATGACAAAACTCTCCAAAATCTGTTCCTTGGAAGCAATGTCCAGTTGGGATAACAACCATAAAGCTGCTCATTGAAGTAACACTTGCATTGGTTCAGGAAGAATTTACAAATTTTTCGTGCAGTGTTTCCCTCTTGGAGAAGACTATAATTTATTAGTCACATTTAGGACCAGCGACTCAGCCCAGCCTGCTGCTATGTTTGCAACCTCAGACACATCCCATCGTGGCCCTAAAGGACCTTTCTGCAAAACTGCCTGGGTGATACTGACTGGGCTGTGATAAGATGCCACTAATAAGGGCTCTTTGGAACCCCCCAAGAGAAAATGCTATTTAATAGCAAATCTTTGCTGCTCTTATTTTCAAAAATGTATTTTCCATACTAAGAACTTTCAGTATCTCAGCAGGGCTTCTCCTGTAGACTTACTGTACTTTAAAAATGCAACATTTGCATAGATCACCATGCTGAGAAGGCTACTAGCAGAGGGAAGATGCAGGCTGAGGGCAACTTAAGGAAAGGAACAGATGGGACAGTTAGAGGAAAGACGCTTGAAAAAAAGAGAGAGAAACAGAAGTAAGTCCAAAGGGAAAGCAAAGGGCACAGTGACTTCAACAGTGCAAAGAGCTCATCCAGTGGTGCTGTTTAATTAAAGGGCCAGTTATATCACAGTGTTTGCAAAAGGAAAGAGGCAGGATTTCTCGTCTCTGCTGGGATTCAGCCTCCTTTTTCATCATTGCCCCTGTGGAAGGGAAGTTTTGCTGGGGCCGTGCTGCCAGCCGCGGCACAGTGCATCTTTCGATTGCAAGTGCTCTGTCAGCAGCAACCTCTTGATCTCTCCAAGGAGTGCAAAGCCCTGTAGGACCGTTGACTTTCTGTGGGTTTAGAGCGAACTGATCTAAACCAACGAATTTTAAGCAGCAATTTGGGTGGCACCTCCCAGCAGACAGGGTGCACACCTGGACACTGTTCCCCTCGGCACATAAGGAGCCCCTTAGCCTGCATGTTACCGGGCGGGCGGCAGAGCACGTGGCTTCTTCTTCCTATTTTCTACTCAAAAAGGACTTTGAAGAGAGACTGCCGCAGCGCAAGGACGACAGTGCCCTCTGTTGTCCCCGTGCTTGCAGCACCCACCGCTGCGCTCCAGGCCTCGCCTTCCAACCCAGCACTGGCAACCCCCAAAAATAACCATAAAGCCCAGCCCACGCTGTCGGTGTCCCCCAGGGGCCAACAAAGGGGTCGCGGCCCCAGCCGGCTGCCACAGGCACACGCAGCGGCCGGGGGGTCGACATTCGGGACGGGCCCTGTCAGGATCCTCCCCGTTCCCAGACAATGAAGGGCAAGTGCGATGGCGGGGGGGAAAGGGAAGACGCTGAGCACAAGGAAGAGGCAAAACACAGTAAGAATTATCTCTTTATTCCTTTGTTCCCACCCGCGCACTCGCACGGGGGAGTCACAACGGTTACAGCGCGAGGAAAACCCTCCCTGCGCCGCCATGACAGAAACCGCCATGACACCGCCACGGCGCCGCCATGACACCGCCAACCCGCCACAGCCCGCGCTCCCTCCCCATTGGCTCTCCCCGTTGCCACGGCAACAGCGACCCCACCTCGGGGCGTGCCGGCGCTCTGATTGGTGGCTGCCGTTGCCGCTTTCTCTGCTCCTCGCGGAAGGTTGCGGCTGCTGATTGGCTGCTGCCGTTGCCTAGGCGACGGCAGGACGCGGCGAGGCCTAGCGCAGCCATGGCGGGGCCCGAGGCGCCCGCCCGGCCCCTGCTGACCGCCGAGCCCCCGCCGCCGCCGGTGCCCATCTCCGCGCTGCCCCCCAAGGTGTACGAGGCGGCGCTGAAAACCGGGCCCGACTCCTCCAGCGGCCTGGCCACGGCCGGCTTCCGCAGCGCCAAGTACCTGCCCCCCGAGTGGCACCAGAGCAACTACTGCCAGTACCACCGGGCCTTCGCCAGCTGCCAGGAGGCCGAGCGCAACCGGGATGAGGCCAAGGAGCTGTGCGAGCGCACTGCTGCCGCTGCTCAGCGTGCCCAGCAGGATTCCACAGCCGCCCTGGGCCAGCGGCTGCAGGACATTCACTTCTGGAAGAGTGAGCTCCAGAAGGAGATCGAGGACCTGGATGCGGAGACCGGGCTGCTGGCAGCCCAGAAGCTGCGGCTGGAAAGGGCGCTCGATGCCACCGAGGTGCCCTACAGCATCGCCACCGATAATCTGCAGTGTCGGGAGCGCAGGCAGCCCCCGGACCTGGTCTGTGATGAGGTGGAGAGGGAGCTGCTGAAGGTGAGAGGGGCGGTAGGATGGGCAGGGCTGTTGGCAGCCCACGCAGAGTGCTACCCCGTCTCCAAAATGCTGAGCAGGTTGGTCAGCAGGTGATAACTGCAGCGTGAAGGTACCTTCTGGCAGGACGCAGAGGTTTGTTTGCCCTTCCTGGCAGCCTGGACTCTGTCTGTCGATCCTAAATGCAGGAGGGATTATTTAAAATCCTTCCTTTGTTTAAAAAATGTTTAAAATCACATGAGTACAATCAGAGGAGACCAGATCCGTATGAAATCAAAGCAGAGGTTTCCTGTACCAAGCTGAGCATCACACTCTGGCATTAAACTCTTTCCAGACTCTGATTGGATTAAAGTCCCCTCATCTCTGCAGGTTACACTTTAAAAATGCAGTACCCCATGAGCAGACTGTGTAGAGGGACTGAACCTACAGTTAGCAACTATTCAGGACATGTGAAACGTTGCCTGTTTCCATGTCTCTGCCTTTTACTACCAGTTCTGATGCTGTAGTCTTGCCAAGGTTCTCAACAAGGTAATCTAACACGGCACTGTTGTGTCTCAGCCCAAGCCATCATTTTAATTGTACGGCAGGACAGCAGCATGGCTCTATCCAATCAGTGCAATGTAGCCGTGTGACACCTGCGGGAGATGACAGCTCCAGACACACGGGGGGCCCAGACAGATGGTATTTCTGACAGTGTGACTTCAACAAACCTGATGCTCTCCTGAAATCTGCTCGATCATTTTCCTCCCAAAGAGGACTCTACTCTAGCTGACACTTTGTTATCTGTCACTGCGATCCAGCACAGCATGTAGATTGCCTTCAAAGCTGATGCAATTATTGTGGTTGCATTATGATACAGAGAACAGATTCTGGGTCATCTTTCATTCTCGAATGATGCATATCCTACTGTCCCACAGATAAATTAATGAACATTGGCCTGCAGCTTCCAATATAATGGAAAGTTGATTCATGATGAGTTACTGATTAACCCAGATGATTAATATTTGTTGTTAGCAAAATACTTAAGAGAATTACAGAGTTTATGGAGTGCTAGTATTTAGCAATATTTTTAATAGGAGTAGTGCTCAATTGTAATCATTACCTAAGAAGCTGCTCTAGTGAAAAACGCAAAAATGGGAGGATTAGTGTATAGAGTATTTCAGTGGTGTGCCAGACTGATTTTTGAATCGTTATAAAATACACAGTACAGAAACTATCTTCATCAGCTGCTGCTGTTTTAGAGAAAGATGTGAAATACAAGATCTACCCCTCAAAAAAAATCAATTTTCTGGCATTTCTCTCCTCCTGATCTCTGTTCCAAAGGATAGTTTGTTCATTGCTAAGAAGTCCGTCTGCTGCTGCTAATTCTTCACCTGAAATTGTGATTCTTTGCGTGTGACGACAGACCATCAACAGCCAAGTGGGATGTCATCAAAAAAGAATGATGTGAGTTCAGCTGAGGCGTGTATACCAGCAGCAGATGGACTCCTGAGAAATGAAGATTTTGTTGCCATGCCAATGACCTTTGCAGTACAGAAGGAAGAGGAGTATATAATATGAGAGAAAACCCTTCCCATTTTCACAGAGGGATAGATTTTATGGCATGAATGTTTGCAAATAGATACTTATAATGTGCCCTCTGTGGCTCTGCCGGCTTTTTAAGCTGCAGCTATACTCTGTACCTCTTTTGCTGCAAGAAATCAAACAGAACCTTGTATTTCTTACTCTCTCCAAAAGTGAGTAATAATTCTTCACACTTAGAGTTGCTCTTCCATGAATTCTGACTGTTCATTGCACAGATTTCAGAGTTAATGGCCCAGTTCCCTGATGGCTGTGTGTTCATTTGCTTACTTGGAGGAGCTATGCACATTTTATTACTAAAGTACTGACATACTTTTTATGAATGTTGCATACTTGTCCAGTCACTTTCTAATCTCAACTCTCCTAAGAAATGGTAACGCAAGGGAGATCAGGAGTAATTTATTCTCCTCAAAAATCTTCATCTCTTCTGCAAAAACTGAGAAATAGAAGAAATATTTTTCCAAAAGTCGGCGGTGTGAGGAAAGGGACATTCTTTTCTTTGCACAAGTAGTTTTAACTGTATATGCATAGAACTGCATAGCTAATTTATGTTCTGGGAATAAGGGATTAAGGTATTTAAGTGAAAGCTCCTCACACGCATAGTAAAATCAGCTGTTACACAGAACTTCATAGGCTCCACTTAGCAGCATATTAATCTTTTCTTAATGCAGTTGTTAAAAAAAAAAAAAGCTAAAGAACACAATTATTTTCCCTATGAAAATGATCTTTGATGACTAAAAAGATAGTTCTTAAACAGAATCATTTTATTTGTTTGGGCTGCTGCACTGTAAACACCTAAATTCAGAAAAAGCAGTGCATGCATCTATCTTCTATGAGTTTTCTTGTTACTTTCATAGCACATATGAAATCTCCTCTGAATCCACCTTGTATCTGTTTAATGACAGTTTAGTATGTTTATGTGCTAGCATTTAATATTGAAGATGTAATCACTAGTACAGGACTTGCCACATAGCAGTATACTGTCAGTTAATCACGTTTCACCTGCGTATATTCTGCATTTCAAGGTTATTTCTGCATATCCAGTATCCAGATTCATTAACTGAGTGCCAGATCGACTGTGTTCTAAGCAGATGTATTTACATTTAAGTCATTTTTTTTACCCAAGAACTGTATTTGACTCAGAGTGTTGACTTGTTGTGCATTTGCTTCAACAATGATGTCAGCCCCAGTATTCCCTGATGCTGGAGACAAAGGCATTAGCCAAGATCCTGTCACCAGTATAAAATTAAAAAAGTGGAGAGGGGATACAGTTGTGTGTATTCCTGCCAAATGCAATAATGGGGAGAGGAATCCAGCAGAAAACCCTTTCCAAACACTGATCTGTAGCTTCGCCAAGTGAACCAGTGCACAATAGGACAGTCCTGTACACAGACAACTCTGTTAAAAGCATAGCACCTAGTTCAACATCTTCAGACCATGGATTTTGAAGCGACTCGAGGAGAGCAGATATTTATGCAGCATTGATCTATGGCCCTTCTCCCGCTGCGATCCCATGAGCGAGCCACAGCTCCGCTTTGTCAGCGGCTGGATCGCACTGCGATGTCTGACAGTGTGGTCAGGACTGTGTGACCTAGATCAGAGGATCTTCATCTTCAGCATGGTGCCACAGCTCCTCCCAGGCACGCACTCTGACTTCTGAACTGTTTTAAAAGCTAGGAGAAATCATTTATTAGATAATTATTGAAAATTCATTGCCATATACATCTGCCTATTCACTCTAAGTAGCCTTAGATTACCATTAATTAGGAGAACTCTTATCTTCAGTTTTAAATGTTGTATTTGAATGCCTATCTCCTCAAAAGGGAAACTAGTATTTAATTTTATTTTAGGTCATTCAACAAGGGAGTCCTTCATTTTTGCACTAGTTCACTTTTTCCACTTGTGACACTTTATTTGCTGAAGGAAGGCTTGTCTCATTTAGGATTGTGCACATTACTCACATGAAAATGATTGCCTCTCTTTTTACATGGAGACTGACTACCCAGCACAAAATAATAACAATTACTATAAAAGTAATTTCAAGTACTGTCTCTTTTTAACACTAAAATTATTTTAATTTTTTGACAACTCAGCCGTTGCAGTATTTCCTTTTTGCAGAAAGTGAATCCTAGTGTTTTCATAGTTTGTAAAATGATACCTTCAGCTATGTATTTATTTTAATTGTGCTCATTTTAAGCCTTAAAAATAATATTTTCTTTCCAGTCAAGATTGTCCTTTTCCATTTAGAATAAAATGATCTTTTTTACACTCCCTGATGGTTTCTTATAATTGAGAAACTGACACCGCAGGGATGTATGCGCTCATTTATTTGTCAAGAACAGTTCAAGGATCAGTGAGTGCCAGCAACGTTCTGAGTATGAAGTCTATTAGTAAGAATATACTCCCTTAGTTGTCATTGGATGACTGTCATTGATGCACAACAGCAAAATTAATTAGAAGCTTTGCGTTTAAAAAGCTCTTTTCAAAATCTGAGCCTCAAATATTAAATTCCTTTAAATAATAAAAAAGAAAATGCATGTTGGGTTGGCCTTTATATAACAGCTTATAATCACCAGGCCAGTAAATCACGGCATAGAGCGTGGATAGTTAATCCCTAAAGCAACCTTATTACAGACAAAAATGAACACCAGGTACTTTTTGTTCAGTAAGAGTCTTTTAGAAAGTATGGTCATTTTTGTTTTGATCACATTTGTGCTGAAATGGATGTTCCTGCTAAAAACAGATGGAACTGAAACTTCAGACACTGGATCTGTTATCAAGGTGAGGCAAAGCTTTGTGACTGTGAGCAGTCGCATCTTGCAGCCAAGAGGAAATTAACCTCTCAAACAACACTGCATATCTGAGATAATTCTGAAGTCCTTGGTACTAACCATCACCAGAGGCAAAACAAGTTCTGGAACAAATGGGTCTGATAAAAGTAAAGCTACAAGTGTCGTCAGGTTTATCTTGGGATGGCTGTCCTATACCTGCTGAAGCAGACAGTGACTGTTTAAATCGTAGAGCAGTAACTTCTATTTTTAGTTAATATAGAGCATTCAAAGGAAGCAGGCCAACCAGAAGTGTGATACTCCTTTATGTTAAGTAGCTCCTTATCACCATACTTCAGACAAACTTTATTTTTGGAGATCTGCAGGAATCTGCTGGCAGCCTTTGCCTTGCATGCAGTTAAAACACTTGTTACAGAGCAAGGCAGCATGCTCTGAAGGTGTCTGCAAGGACTCAGCAGATTCTGACTGCCAGTGTCTTGCCAGAGAAGCTGATCTGCTGCATCACATCCTGGTGCAAGGCAGCAGCCCCTGACATCTGCATTCGTGCTTGCAGAGGAGAAAGAATCCTGCCCAGCTTTGTGCAAGGCAGCGACTCCGGTCTCCTGCTGAGGACGGTGCTGTTGCCTTGTTTTTTCTCTACTTCAAAGCTGTGCAAGTAATTCAGGTATTCTGTTTAATCTGGCAGAACACACGCTTTTTCATAGAATACACATGCAATATGAAAGTAATGAATCCCCAGGCTTTAGAAGTATTTATGTATTGCTGCCTTCATAGACTTATAGCTGAGTTACCTCAGTATTTGCTAACTCCAGAGAAGATCTTGTCTTGTAATAATAAGGTAAGAGTGGGTAATAAGTGGAAGATTTGAGTGTATATCCACAGCGATTGAAATCAAATTGCTCTGCAGGATGGGATGTACTGCACTGAATATCATAGAAGTCTCAATGTTTTTATCTAGGAAGCTGAACTTATAAGAAATATCCAGGAGCTTTTGAAAAGAACTTTGATGCAAGCTAGTAACCAGATGCGGTAAGGTGTTTTTCTCAATACCTCAGTGTTTAATTTATATATAGGCAAATAATTCCTGGCACACTGGGGTACAACACCCAGTGGATATAGTTCATACCAATGCATTTATGAGCTGAGTGAATTCCATTTAAGCCTGTAAAGATGTACTCACTGATGAGACTTTAGGATTAGCAAGTAAGGTAAGGCAAGGTGGGAGCCATGCCCTTTCATAATTTCCAGTATATTGCTTTATATTTTCAGTCCTAATTTCTAGTATATGTATTCAGTTGTCCAATTTTCCAACGCTAAACCAGAATTTAATAAAATATTATCTGGATATTACTCTCTCTTTTTGCACCTTGTGATATATTGAAACTGTAAATCTTTTACAATAATTTGTCTGATCAAAGGACCTTTTTGAGATGAGTTTTTTGCCGCCAGATGTCACTATGAACTTACAATGTGGAGTTTAACTCAACCTTCCATATCAGTTCATTGCACTTCAAAGGGAATATTTGTTTTTAATTTATATCAAACCCTTTCAAAAGAAGATGTTAGCCAAATCCTCAGGTGCGTCAATATGATGGGGTTAACGCTGGAAATGCTGGTATTTTACGTTAAATTTATTTTTTCATCTGGTTCAATTTTCGCTATTCTACCAGATAAAATGAAATTTTATTTTTAAAAATAATGTTTGTAAAGGTAGAATAATTTACAGTAGTTCTATTATATCAGTTATGGTATCAAAGTAATCTGCTGAGTTTAGGCTTCTCTTTTTATAAATGTTTTAAGATCATTTTAGGATCAGCAGCATCACTGGGCAGCAGAATCTTTTTAATTCCTTAGGTAAGAGTGACATCTGGTGTTAACAGTTGATAAAGACTCGCTGTCTTTTGTAATCTGAAGTCATTCTAATTAACTGGGTGATGTTTGACTCATTTAAATGACAACAAAGCAGCAGTTTCAACTCTTAACAAAAAGGAAAGTTTACCTTCTCAATTTTCTGTGACAAAGACTCAGAGCCTATCTTCTTAAACATCTATAGTTACGTTGAATTTTATTGTTTTCTATTAACCATGTGTGATAATAATGATGGCCTTTTCAGATTAAATCGAGACCACAAAGAGATTTGTGAGATGGACTGGTCGGACAAAGTTGAAACGTACAACATTGATGATAAATGTGGAAGATACAGTAACCAGAGCACCAACATCCAGTTCCATCCTAGCTCAGTGAAGTTTGAAGAGAGGTGAGCAGTTCTCATCATTATCCTCCACAACAACCCTGGTAAGATATGATACATCCTTTGCATCAGTGAAAGCTGTAATGCTGCTCTGAATTAAAGGTGTTATTGCTGCTTTGCACATGTGATGACATTGCTTTAAAACAGCTACAGTGGTAGTGCTACCATTTCAGCATGCCACACCACTTATGACAAAGTAGATTCCTTATATGCAGACTGGTTTTGTTGAAGTTTTTCTTTGAACAGCTGGCTTTACCCTGTTTTATTTTTCTTCTTCCAGTGCATCAACACCAGAGACATGGGCCAAGTTCAGTCACGACAACATCTATAAGGCAGAACGAGAAAAACAAGCTTCAATTAATCTTCGTGCTTTAATTGATAATATTCTTCATGACGTATCTGAGGACCTGAGGATGCAGTGTGCTGCTGTTAACGAGGCTTTTGCCAAACATCTTGAGGAGCTAGATGATACAAAACATAAACTAGAGCATCATTTGAAAAAAGTAAGTGTTATTTTTGAAATGCTGGTTACAGGCATGATAGCATCGTTTGAGAAGATCACGGTAAAATTATCCTCTAGAAAAAAAAATCTAAACCACTATTTTGTGTCAGTTTAGTATCTGATAAGAGTCTTCAGTGCTGGATTATGGCTCCAATTCAGCTTGTTCTGCTGTCTGCTGTGCTGCTTCCGTAGCAGCAGCAGTTCCTGGCAAATTATAAGAGGTGTCTTCAGACTCTGCTCCTTCTCCAGTGTTGAAAAACTCCTATTTCTGTGTTAGGCTATTGGGAGGTATGGAAAAAACAAGTCATTCCTTAGCACCTGTGCAGTAATGACAGCTGGGCAGACTCTATTTTCTTCATGTGTGTCAGTGGTTATGAAAGAAAAGGAATTCAGAATTTCCTGTCTTTTTCTTCACTAATGCTAGAAAACCATACAATTCCAAGCTGACCAGCAGTTCGTAATCCTATTCAAAATAACTTGAGCTTTTCTTGGATAATTTACAGTTAAAGATTTACAATTAAAAGCAATTCATGGAAGTGGGATGTGTTGTGAGGAGATGTGAAGAGATTTTAAACAGGTTACAGCATATTTTCCGCTGCTTTTCAACACAGAGATCAGGTTCTCAGTGTAGGAGTAGAAATAAAGATGTCAAAAACACTTTTGCACTTCTATTTCTTTTATATTCTGGCCAAATAGGAGGTCAAAACTGTAAGTGACTCATTGGGACCATGATGAAATGTATAGCATGCACAGAGACAACAAGTTTTTCTGAACAGTTCTTTTTCTTGGGTATCCTTCTCAGACCCTCAAGGAGATTGGAGATCAAGAAGCTAACATTGCTGCTCTCAAGCAAGCTATCAAAGACAAAGAAGCCCCAATGAAAGTTGCCCAAACGAGGCTGTATGACAGATCTTTTAGGCCCAATGTTGAGCTCTGCAGAGATGCAGCACAATTCAGGTAAACACTATTAAACAAGTCCTCCAAGATGTCCATTCTATCCAGAGGTGATGTTAGATAGCGTTTGCAGTTTTTAGTGGCAACACAGGACCTTTAGTTTTTATCGTGAGGTTTGATCTGATATATAAGAAATAATTCAATTGACTAAAATCACTGCAAAGAAAACATTATTTTAACCTAATATATTGACAAACAGAAAATGTATAGACACCACTCTGATGTTTGCTTCTATGCTTTTTTCTTTGAACTGTGTAGTTTCTTTTTGATTTAAATGATCCAAAAAATCTGGCTACGTGTGGATAATTTGCCATTCTTTAGCTGTTAGCAAAAGTTCACCACAAGGTGGACCATGTGCTGAAAGAATTATGTTTGAAGTATTGAGAATGTAAATGGGCTGCGCATATCCACAGTCTGAGACATGTCCTTAGTACTCCAAAGAATTGGGCTGGTGGCATTTGATTTTCAGTAATAATCCGTTTTAAAACTAGAGGTCAATAAATCCTTTCAAATTAAAGGTCTGAACGTCACATTTGTCACTTTTGATCTCATTATAAGCCTTGTAATTGATTCTCATCCTTCACATTTTCCTGCCCTTAGGAAAGTGGGGGATCAGCTTTTGTAGGCTTACAATTTACTTGTAGCAAAGATGTCTTCCATTCAAAGCCAATATGCTGTTCTTTACACAACAAGGAAGAAGTTATAGTTAATCCAAATGCTTTATGCCACTGCAGTCACACTCATTTAGGTCCTGATTCAGCAAATCATTCTTGTGCAAGCTTTACAGTATGTATGTTTTCTTTAATGGGATCTAAGGACATATTCAAGTCCTTTGCTGAATGGGCATGTGTTTAATTGCCATGCTTATTCTGTTTGTATTTACTCAGTTCCCATAGCATACAGGATTTTTGTTTTCCCAGGAAGTAAATATGTGCAGACAGAGATTACAGTAAAGCACCTAACCTACACTGACTTCCAGCTGAAGTGATGTGCTTTTTAAAAATTGTATTTCTTTTTTTTTTTTTTTTTTTTTTTTTCTGATGCCTGGTACAAATATCATCTTTAATACTTGAGTTTTATACCAGTGGATAGATATCAAAAACCGGGCTTAAAGAAATGCAGATACAGTGAAACTGGGTAACTCACTGAACAATTTCTGTTTTAAAATTATTAGTACAAGTGTCCTGCACAGTGGGAGAAGGTAAAGATGAATAGTTCCACTGTTCTTAGTGGCAAAAGGCATGCTTAATGCTATCTAAATCATGGGAGATTTCAGTAAAAAACTGTGAAAGTGAACTGGTTTTCGCTAGGTATGTAGGATCTCAGAGAGGTCCTACAGGTCTAAGTCCTGTATCCCAAAGTCTCAGGTACCCTTTGATGCATTAGGATCAATCCCTGAAGTCTTTGTTAATGAGTGTTATGCTTCTGCAGCTGTTGATCTTTATTCCTGTTACAGTTCATATGTCCTTGGGAACACAGACTAGATTCTGCTCATTTTTATATTACTGATGTAATTCTGTTCAGGTTGATCAATGAAGTTGAAGAACTAACGGAGTCCATTGAATCTCTGAAGAAAAAACTGCTAGAAGCTGAACAGTCTCTGAGGAACCTGGAAGACACACGGATGAATTTAGAAAAAGAAATAGCTGTGAAAACAAATAGTATTTTTATTGATAGGCAAAAGTGCCTGGCTCATCGCACACGCTACCCTTCTACTCTTAAATTAGCAGGTTACCAGTAGTAATCTCTGTACTAACTATGCAAAGTCTGGAAAACAAGTATAATTTAGAGTCTTTCATAGGAAACACACGGGTAATATTATACACAGAAGTACTGTTATTTTCCTTATTTGTATTAAAATGCACTAGTACAACATGTCTGGCTTTGAGTCCTGCCTTTAAAAAATTGGTCTGAGTGCAAATCTGTATAATCAGTTTAAAATACAGTTTAAAGGCAATTCACTGTATCTAGAAATTATCTATACCCTATTTGCATAACTTGCACAGTATGTACTATTTCGGGTTTTCACCCTAATAAATGAATATGTTGGGTGAGTATTTAATAATGTACACAGGTGTAGACATACAAAGTTTATAGCTTTCTAGCATTTTCAGGCAGACTGAAATGAGAGCAATAAAACTGCTTGCCTGACAGAAGATCACATGAGCAGCAAGGAAATAGAGGATAGACTTTTAAGCTGTTCAAACATTATTAGTAAAAAAAAGTTTGCACAGGTTAGATGACAATATGACTATTGGCAAAAACACTCCCAGTCTGTGACACCTGCTTATCTAATCTGAAAATGAGTTCAAGGATTTTTAACTTTCAAGTCCATTCAATCTGGCTTTTTTTTTCAGGAAAAAAAAAAAAAAAAAGAAAGAACTAAACAGCTTGTGAATAGCAATCGTGCCTTTCAACTTAACCACTTGGATGTTGAATTGAGCTCTTGATCTGTTCCGCCTTTTCCCTGGAAGCAAGGCATGTGTTTGAACTATTATCCATAATGGAGAACGCATCAGATTCATCTACTCTAGTAGAGCAATGTAACAAATGTCATTCATCCATTAGCTTAGTAGGCCACTTGGTTGAAAATGTGACATGTGTCAAAAAAGGGAAATGATGACACAGAACAGAATTCCATTATGGTTTCCTGTATTACAGGTTTTTACTTTTAAAAAGCAGCTGACCAAAGAGAAAAAAAAAAAACTTCCCTTCCCCCCCACAGCACACACATAAACCTAGCCAATGTACATCTCTGAATAGCCCTGCTCTGTTAACCAGAGCAGGAGAGGCCATTAGCCTATCTGTTTTGCTCACAGACAGCTATTTGTATTATCTTAACTCAGGATGTGCAGAGCAGTATTCAGCAATTGCCCTCCTGCTAAAAGCTACTACCATTTATTTCTTTGAAAACCAGCTGCATCAGTGAGGGTGTTTGACCCAAGCCTCTGTTTTGCAGGTTTTGTGTTCCAAGAGTTTTGTTTTGCATTTTTAAATAATTTCCTCTTTGTGATTATATTTTCATAGTCCAGACGCTGAATCCTTGTTAGACAGAAATGGCATGTGGATTAAAAAGAAGTCAAAAGTCACTCTGCTATGCATTTCTGGGTTATTCACAGAAACCTTTCAGAAAGTACAGAAAGGAGCAACATTTTCAAATTGACCTTTCTCACCCACTAAAGAAAAATCAAATTTGCTGGAGTTCCTTTCTTCCCACTAAGATTCTGACTCCTGACGCCTCAGCTTTCCTCTTTTCCCCCAACACACCCTTTCTCCCCAACTCCTTACATCTCCAAGTCAGTACAATTTATCTGATGGTTTGCTTTCAGCTGGCAGCACTGGAGCAGAGGTAATCTGAGGTGTAGGCCAAATGGCAGAACGGTCAATCTCCATTTCCCTTATTTATGATGACCAGATTATCTCAAAAATCTCAATCTTGGAGAAAAATACTGTAGGTGGGAACCATTTCCATTTCTTCAGTCCAACATCTATTACAGCAGAAGAAAAGTGATCTAAATCTCAGGTAGTAGAAAACTGAAGCAGTTGGGGTCAGAGTGGAATTTGGGTTACAGTTATGGCAGATGGGACCATGGGACTATGCAAGGCCCCAGAACTATTATTTTGATTCAAGAGTTTTGTATTAGAGAGAAGAAAAGAAGAGTGCTGTCATCTTCTCTGAGACTGTGTTGAGTACAAATAACCTTTTGCCCCATATAGGTTTGTAAAAGGATCTTTCCCTAATTAAAGCCTATCAGTTTAATTTACCTTTGTGAACTAAATTACTCTGCCCTTGCTTTAGGCCAATCAAGGAAAATTTTGCTCTGGTAAACCTAATAAATTGGCAGGGTGTAATCATTGCCCTATTCACATGGTAATAGATGAATACAAGCAAGTTGTAAGGTTTTGAATCGGATGCAGGAGCTTCAAGTTTCTGTAATTCTTTTTTATTTAATTGCTGATTTTTAAAAATTCATAATTGAAGCCACCACTGTAGCATGTAAACAAGTTTTTATATTATTATTATTTTTTTTTTCACAATGCATTTTAAGCTGAGGATTTACCAGGAAGGATTAAAAAGATGTTTTAGCTGGTTCTCACATGAGTTAGTGTCATGGGTGAGCTATAGCTTCCCCATGTATGAAAAGTATGAACATTTTGAACTTCATTAGGATTATATATATATTTTTATATATTGTTATTGTTATTGTTTGTTATCCTGAAAGATTTCTGGTCATGAAGACGAGGTCTAGTTTCTGGAAAGTCTTGGAGTTTCTGCTTACAGGTGGAGGAAGAAATTACTGGTGTGATAAATGATACTTCCACAATGCTTGGTACAGGACCCTTAGAAAACAAAAACAAAAACAGAAAACAGGAATGAAGACCCACTAAACATATATTTGTTACTTACAAAGAGATGACTGCGAGGAGAGGAAAGGTTACAAACAGGAGATAATACTTGCATAGTATTTTTTATCACAGATAGTTGATTTTCTCTAAGACTGAAGCTTAGAACAACTGTTTCATAATTTCAGCCTCGTACCATTTCACAGGTCACTAAAAATTTAATACCAAAGAGGCAGACACCAGCACTGAGATGTTCAGGTAGGATTCTTCAGAAGTATCTTTCTTCTCTTTGGGCCCCTGACACTCGACACAAACAGAGCCTACTTAAAATACTGATTTTTAAGAGTCTGTGTAGTAAAAAGCCACAAGGACAGCCAGTAACACCAGACGCGTCCTAAAGAAATGATCTGAACACAATAAGTTTTCTTCTATTGTCCTCCAAGATTCTGTTTGAGGCAATTTGTGGTGTAATTGCAAAGATAACCTGCAGGGAAGAGGAAATTATTTTAAAATCTGTTCCTGAGCACTTTTTTCCAGTAATTTCTAAGTAGTCTCTTAGATCTGCTGGCTACTCTAAGCAAATTGCATCCCAACATCAGTCTTGGCAGTAATAAAAGTCACGGTAACGACTTTATGACCACGCACGGCGCTCATTAATGCCCTGCATTGCGCATGGGATGTAGCTGGTAGCCAGCCCGCACTCTGGCTCCACGGGCTCCTTGCTACCTGCCGTGACAGTCTGTGATGCTCTTCTCAGCTGCTGAGCTCTCATGAGGAGGACAAGAAGGACATGGTGGGCCCTGGGCATGGCGGGCTGGGCAGTGGTCCCGGAGGGGAGCCCACAGAGTCCTTCCCCCGGCCTGGCACAAGCCTTGGCAGGCTCTGGAACACAGCACTCAGCCCACCCCAGGCCCTATTTCCATCTGTTACACCCCATTTTCCATGTCCAAAGTGGCAGCAGGGTCTTTGTATCGTTGAGAAACAAATCCCAGGTGAACGAGCAGGAGGAGATTTGTCTGAATAGGGAAAGGTCAGTGCAGCTAATAAGTCCGTGAACAAACAGCTTGAGCTGGGCTTGACATTAATAGCATCGTTGGATATTATTTATTAACTAACTAACATTCAGTGAACTTAATCATCTTGAAATTTTCTTACCATATATTTGGAAAATAGCCACCCTCTATTTGTCATTTGTTCTTCTCCTGTTCATAATCAACATTCATGAAGTTAATGGATGGAAAATACTTCATGTGCCCAGGTACCTATCTAGATTGTGAACAAACTGTGCTGTGATGCGTTGTCATTCAAGCTATTAAATCAACACTCGAGACCACAATTAAACAGAGGGGAGCAGCGAGGAAGGCTGCCTTCAGCACACAGCCCTGCAGCGTCTGCTTGCTCCATGCTCTGTTAGTACAGGCTTTGTGCTCTCCCTTCCCTGGGAACACTCTCCTCACCACACAGATGACTATTACAGTTTATCTCATTGAATGATTTTTGTGTTGGTTC
This sequence comes from Anas acuta, assembly GCF_963932015.1. Lineage (NCBI taxonomy): Eukaryota > Metazoa > Chordata > Aves > Anseriformes > Anatidae > Anas > Anas acuta. The sequence goes on from NC_088993.1 coordinate 16,272,142, forward strand.
CTTCGAAGAAAGATTTCCTGAAGAAAGGCTGCCCTGGGCCTACCACGCTTGGCCTGCTCAGAGGAGCGGGCATTGTGCCTTGTAATGTCTTCACTGAGACCAAAACACTCACAGTGCATGGGAAAAAGAGCTCATCCTCTGAGATGCTGAGTGCCTTTAGTTCCCAAAAGTGCCATTTGTCTCAAAAGGAGTGGCAGGCCCCTCAGGTTTGCATCCTTCCTGCCTCCATCCCTGAACGGGGACCCCCAGCCTGGTTTTACTGCTCTCTGGTGATGAATGCAGTTGTTTCTATGACAACCTCACTACAGCATCCTTGTTTCAAAAAGTCGTGGGTACTGGGGGTGTTCTGCTTTGTACCACATGCCAGGCACATGCACCTCGGTCCTACAAGTCCCTCTTCCGCTTTCTTAGAAGGAAAAAAAAAAAGGAGAATTGGAAGATAGAGCGGGTAGGTACCTCTTGAGAATTTAGGAGGCCTGGACAGTAAAAAAATCCTGTCTGAAGCAAGCCCAAGTTGACAAGTGTATTGGTACACCTGGTTCCTAGGTCAATATTTGAATCCCATGGGTTTTGATTGGAATTAGGAAACTTATACTTTTTCATGATCCAAGACATTAATGTTACGTTGTGAGCAAAATCAACTGCTGCAGTAATGCCCTGTTGCAGAGGTGGATTTTACCCCAAATGCTTAGGAGGATGACAGCTCCAAACTGGGGTATGGATGGGGGCAATTTGCTGCAGTGTCAACTGCTTTTTGACTGCAGTGTCACCAAGACTGGGCACTCCAAGCATGCAACAGCAGCAGGAGAGGATGAAATCCTCAGGAAAAATGCCATTGAGGGTAAAGAAATCGTTTCTCTTTAAAAGCAATAGGAAGATTAAGTATTTTATTACTGCTTCTTGGAGGATTTATATAAAAATAATGACAGAGGAGAAAAAGTGAATGACCTTTTCACATAGTCATGCAGTTAATCAGGAAAACTGAAATGTTTGTCATGGAGTAATTCAGGAGATTTGTAAAAAAAATCTAGAAAGGAAATAACTCTGAAGATGGGTAGAAATTCCAGACTTATTTCTTAGAAACCTACATTGTTTTATCCTTTAAAAATTCAAAATTCTGCCAGTGACCTTCCACGCTATGGGACAGAGATCTCTTTCAAATCAAGGGGTTTTATTTTGTTTAAACCAAAGCAGCACCAAGACAACTGAGATATGTCCAGAAAGAGACAGGATGTGGGCTCTCCTCAGCCAGTTCCTGGCATTTTGTGACACCAGCTTTATCCCAAGGATAAAATCAAGCTGCAAAACTGAGGGAGGAATCAGAAAGCTTTGTAGCTCCCCTCCACATGAATCAGGCACAGGCTATAGCCGTGAAAATGCTCTCAGGCTTCTGTTTTTGTATTTCAAGAGCTGTAAACAAAATGCATTGTGCCAGCAAAACAACCCCGATCTGCAAATCATGCATTGCTCTTGGCTTCATTGCCAAAGGATGGGTTGATGGAGCAGAGAGCAGCAAAGAGGTGGAAAATTGTTACCCTTCGGCTTCCTGGGTGGAAGCCAGGCCCCCCAGAGGACGGAAAGTTGTCAGTGCCTCTGGCATAAAGTCCCCATTTGCCGGTCTGGGCTTTTTTAGGGGAGATCAGACAGGCAGGGTGGCAGAGCCACGGAGCAGCCCCAAGCGTTGAGAGCAGCTTGTAAAGGGGTTGATGAACGTCCCATTGTTTGTTCTGAGTGTTCAGGATGGTTGAAGATGTCTCCACAAAGCCGGGGGTGCCTCCAGGAGGAGAGTGGCTGCTCCTCTCTGTCTGCCTGCCAGGATGAGGCTTCCCGGCAGCCCAGGGAAAACAACGCAGTCCCTGGCAGTCATGGGGCTGTAATCAGCTCTTACTTAGCTGTAGCTGTGCGGATGTGGGCTGGAGCTTTCCTTCTTGTGTAGACATTTCCCCAAACCCTCCTGGACTTGCAGAGAGCATGGTGCAACCACACGGGGCACTTGAGTCAGCAGGACGCTGGTGGAGCTCAGTGCTGGCTGCCGGTTGTGGCAGCAATGTCTGGACCATGAATTGCTGCCCAAGTGATTCATGTCATGTCCATTTCAGAGAGAAAATGGAAAAGAGGGATAACAGGGTGGTTCTTCTTCAAAATAGCGTGCAGATTGTTTAAACCATGTTCAGAGATTGAGCAAAAAACAATGGGGTTTGTCCCAGACATGGAATGGCAGAAGGTGACAAAATCGTGGAGACTGAATTTAAGAGCTTCTCTTTATTTTTAAATGTTTGTAGTTTTTCCTCCCTTAACCAGCTCCTTTTGAGAGCCTGTTAACTGGTGAATCATTGCTAGAGGGAATTGACCCAGCCAGCGCTGAGTCAAGGCTGCTCAGCGGCCGGGGGGGAGGCAGGATGGGCAGAGCAGCAGGGCGAGGCTGCACATTGCATCCTAGCTGCCTTCCCTGAAGGAGAAGGCTGGGCAGAGGCTTCAGTAAGCGACGCAGGACTCTGGAGGGTTTGTGTTTTGGGACTGTTTCATTTGCTAGGCAAGAAAACGATCTGCAGCAGCATGAGCCCACCAGCACACCGAGCTGCCCGCTGCAGCCTCCAGCACGCCCAGGTGGCAGCGTCCACGGGGCTGAGAACTGCAGAGCAGGATCACACAGCGGATAAATTGAAATCCACCCAAGTCCTTGGCTGTATTTCCATTTCATACACTTAGCCCGTAATGATGGAGTGCCTTGTTCAGATACGGGCTCATGATTAAGCATTGCCTTTGGGCCTTGCAAATAGAAGATCATTTTTATGATTGCTGCAGTGTATGAGCTCTTCATAGGAGAGGCTTTTAAAATCCGAATGGGTTCAAGCGTGCAAGAGATTAATGTGGGGCTGCATGCATCTATCTCAGTCTGCAAAGTCCAATTTATTTTTGCGAAGGCCATTTGGGTTGTAAAACGGCGCTGTGCTTTCTGCGAAAGTCTGGGAGACTTTTTCTGCATGGTGGTCACTTGTCTGGAAACCTGGCAGTGGGTGACCATTAAAAGCTGATCCAAGTCTTTTGCCAAAAAACAGAGAGTCGGCAGGTCTGCTGCAGCGCTCACACAGCAAGCAGCTTTTTTACACTTCCAGCAGAGGATGCTTTGCTCGCTGCCTCTGGCACGGGGAGCAGTGCTGGCCCGGTGGAGGTGCAGGGCTGTGGGCTTCACATCAAGTGCTGGACCGAGGCACCAGTTGCTGAGAATATTCTCAGCACAACTTAATGAGTGCTTCATAGAAAAACCTATAAAGCCTTGTGTAAGCCTCTACTGGCTTCCATAAACCAGGAAGGAAGAGCTTTGCCTTCGTAGCCCAGCTTACGCTGAGTGATGGTAAAGCTGAGCGAGCGAGCTCATATGTTTAATTAATTTCAGATTATTGCTTCCTGCCTCGTGAGTCTAGAATGGAAACTTCTCCAGGATCTGTGCTCCCTCCCCTAAAACCTGTGCTGGGAAGGATTAAACCCCTCCATCCTCCCACACTCCTTGCTCTGCACCCCTCTGAGGTGGCTGTGCCAACACGATCTGGTCACTGGAGCTGTTACACGCTCAGTTTGCTTTACAGGCAAGAATGGCTTTTACAAGGTCTCCGTGTCTCCAGAGCTGATGATGCAAGCCCGTACGCAGCTGTCTCCTTCAATAAAATAAAGACTTAAAGTAGGCAAATCTGATGCTTTCCCCAGCCGATGACTGTGGCAGAGCTGGCAGGCACCCAGCCAACGCAGCGCAAATCCACGCCACTGATGCTGCACCCTGACCTCCCCGAACCTTGTCCTGGCCAGCCCCGGCACCCAGCACCCCCAGCCCTGGCACCCAGTGCCCCCAGCCCCGGCAGCATCCCCAAATCAGCACTGACACCGTGAGAGCTGGTCTGCCTTGTGTGAGCTCAGTCCTGAAGCATGAGGAGCCAGACTCCTTTCGGTTTGCAATCCTGCTAATGTGAGTAAATCTGTGGCATTATGTGGCCTTATTGCCCGTGTACTTCAAATATGGGCTCATTTCTCCCCAAGTCCCACCAAAATCCCTGGGAAGTGAGTACCTGAATGCTGGATCCAGCACCAGTTGGCACAGGAAGGTGCAGCCCCAGTGAAGCAATACGGGATTATTTCAGTGTCTTTCTTCTAGTGCTGTTCCTGCAATGTGACAACGGTGGCAATAACCCACATGCACCAAGAAAGTAGAAACACTTGGGAGTAACTTCATTTGGCAATGAAATTACATTTCCCAAGATTTTTTTTTATTATTATTATTATTTTTAAAGAAGTGGCCAGACAGAACGGCCTGATGAGCACAGCCCGGGATGCACAGACACATCTGTGAGGCAGAAAATGAGAGGATATTTGTTCTAAATTCACTGGTGTGTCACAACTGTCACCTCCTCCTGATTCCCTAGCGCTGCCCTGTGGCAGTACGTGGGTGCTGAAGGAGGGGAAAGCGTTGCAGTGCGTGTGAGGGAGCATCCTGCAGGAACACGAGCATCAAGCCTTTGTGATTATACACGCAGCCTCCTAATTCCCAGTTTGTGTCACAGCACAAGATGTGTGTATGCACTCGGAGGTAAATACATTCCATAGCTTTTCCCCTAAACCAGCATTTAAATTAAAAAAAAATAGGCCTCCCACCACTAAACAGCCTATGTTTAAATGCTTTGCATCTGCTCCAAAATTCCAGCTGACAGTTTAATCAAAGCTCTTACAAATATATTTCCCGCTGCTGGTTGCCAGCTCTGATTACTGTCATGTTCTTCTTGTAGCTTGTCACACGCTGCAACGAGCTGAAAGTTTGGTGGGAAACATCTGCTTTGGTCCCTGTTCGCTGCCCTGTGATGCTCAGCCTGATGCAGACCCCCTGTGACAGTAAGGGAAGCCGGGCTAATGACGGGAGGGCTCTGGAGCTCGGTATGGAATGAGGCGATAGAGCAAACAAACAGACCACTCATGCTAATGGCCTCATTAGGTGTCTCTTTGGAATAGAAAGATGCTAGGTGTAAAAATGTTTAAGAATGCTTTTTTTCTTTTCTTTCTTTTTTTTCTTTTTTTCTGAAATGTGTGAAAAATCAAGCCAAAAAATGCCAAAAGGACCGTCTCTTGAATATTGTTCGCATTGCCATAGAACTGCAAACGTGTCCTGAAGGTCAGGTACAATAAAAGGGTGTTTTACAGCAAAGAAACTGGCTGGCAACCAGGGACTGAGTGCAGGCTGCAATTATTTTAGGTGACCTTGTCTGACCAGCTGCTGTGAGACTGATTGAGCATCTTCCAGCCACGGAGGAAGAAATAAACTGAGGGGGAACCAAAAAAAATTAAGGAGAAACATGAAAACACCTGAAAACCTGTGAGGACCATGCTGCCTCCTGCTTGCAGCCCTTTCTGCTCGTTGTACACCCCTCTGACCTTCTGCAGGTGCTGGCTGGGGCTGGAGGCACTGCTCGTCCTGAGCTCCTGCAATGCCCAGTGCTGCCCTTGCATCAGCTTCAGCCTTGGGGTGCAGAAATCCCACCTGGAGGGACTTGGCTCCATCATTAATGCTTTGCCCTTTAAAATGGTACTCTAAAATATATATATTTAAAAATTATTTTTAAATTTTGTATTTTTATTTTATTTAAATATATATATATATATATTTAATGATCAGCTCTTGCCACTGTGCGAGACCCTGCCCTGGGGGGGCTGCAGAAGATGGGGAGTCTCATGAGGGATCACCCTGGTGTCCCCCATCTTCTGCAAAAACCCAGGGAAGTGTAATTTACAGTGTAAAAAAGCCATAATCAATAAGCGTGAGACCTTAGCCACGGCAGTGAAGGAAGATCTATTGAGCTGTTGGAGGCTAAAACCTTTTTCTTCTGCCATACATTGTATTTAGGAGATCAAAATGCTCAGTGCGTTGAAAGCAGATTAAGGAAATTAATGAAAAGGGAAAAGCAGCCCAAACCAATCTTTCCCTTTTCAGAGAAAGCAGATAGTCACGGTGCTGCTTTCATTAACATTAATGTCAGTTAATGCTTTTAATTGTTCTCTTCTGACATTTCAATTATATGTTTTACGTAAATAAATGTCAGCTTTGGGATTGTCCAGGATAGGATTTTTGCAGAGGCTGTCTGCAAATCCCCATTAGTTGCCGTGCTGATGTAGCAGCTCCCTTTCCATCTCTGTGCCCTGAGAGTTGGGTTTTACCGGAGGGAGGGAGGCCGTTGTTTCCTTCAAGGTTCAAAACACTCCATTTGAAAGGAAAAAGAAGCCTTTTTTTAAAAATCAAAACCACACTTTTCATAGATTGACATGGTAAGTGCATGAAAGCTAAGAATCTTCGTGCTGATGCAAGTGTGTTTTAAATAAACAATGTTTTTCCTTGGAAAATGGCTTCATGGGAAACAAAGAAAGCTGGAGCTGGACTGTTACCCCAAGTCTGAACCAAATAATTCTTGCGGCTCTGGGAAATTTAAACTCTAAAATGGGAGCAGTGCTTCCCGAGGTGTTTGACCCTTGCTCCCTGCTCCCTAACGGCTGGCTGAAATGAGGGATTCAGAAATTACTTTTTATGGTGATGAATGCTCAGCTCCATTTATGCCTAAAATAATCACTGTCCCAACTTGGGGAGACGCAGCAGCAGAGATGTGACTTCTCCCCTGTCACTTGGCCTGCTCTTTGGACACCTTTCAGGGCTGGTACCACTCAAGGGTGGTACAAATCTTCCTCTCCAGAGGAAGATTTCTGGGCATTTTGCTAAGATTTGAGGCCACCTGGGTGTCTGCTGGGGCACCGCCAGCCCCAGCTGATGCTCCTGTGCAGGCAAGAATTTAACAGAAGCTCACCAAAAGCTCAGAAGCTCCCCATTACTTGCACTCCTGGGATGAGATTGGCCAAAACTGGGAGTGAGACACCTGCTGCACAAGGCTGTTCACTCACGTTTCAACCATTCTGCATTGGCATCTCCCCGCTTGTCCTGAGGGGCCGGGTTGGATGAGGGACGCATCCTGCTCTCAGCCCTGCTCACAGCCCAGCTGGCACACAGGAGGAGCTTTGCTGTGGTCACCCTCACAGAAAGCTCTGCTGAAGTAAAATATCCATCTGCAAACATAAACCTGTGCACAGTCGAGCCCCAGGGGTGTCCCGGCCCTCTGGTACTCCCCGAGGGATGCTGAAGAGCTGCAATGTGAGTGCGTTCACCCTGCCCGGGACAAAGCTGCTCCTGGATTAGCCCTCCTTAAACACACCCTGTTTAGCAATAGTTGTTCAGGAGCAGAGAAACCAGCATCCACCGACATGTCCTGTGGCAACGGCTCCAGTTTTCTACTTTAATCCCTGAATTGCCACACTGAAATCCACTCAACTCATCCACAGTGCTTGGGTTAAGGAAAAAAAAAACACACTAAACTTGATGAAGGGGAAAGAAAAGCCCACAAGCTGTTTTAATGCAGGAAAAGGAATATGATCTGTCAGAAAGATTATTTTTACAAATTGTTTGTCTGGTTATGACGCTGAACAAGAGTTACATTTTTCTCCCTGACAGCTCATCACGCAGCGAGCGCTGAGCCGAGGAGCTCCTCACCGGCACAGAGCAGCTGCGATGCCGTTATCCTGCTTTACCCACTCGTGTTGCACACAGTCCTGCTGGATGAAGAGGTGTTAAGTTGAAGGAAAAACAAACCCAAGAACCACTTGCAAGTCCAGCTATGTTTTTTCTTCCTGTGCATTTTTTATACATAAAGAAAAGAGCAACCTTACAGCTTGAAAAGATCCCAGGATATTTTTTTTTTAATTATTTTTGTTATCTTTTTTTCAACGAGCACTCTCCAATATTTTTCTGGGTTGAAACAGGGAAAACATCATACAAAATTTTGCCCCACCTGTTCTGGGATATGCAAAGCTCCAGCCCTGTCCCATGTCTCCTGCTGCCAGCAGAGGGATGGTGGGACCGCGGAGTGGGAAATTGGGTCCTTTAATTAATGATGAGGAGAGAGAGGAGGAAAAATGGGAAGGGGAAAAAGCCATCCAAGCACATTTATCATCCCTTGCTGTTATGAGACTTTTTTTATGGTGTATTTGCCTAAATGAAATGAAAGTCTGGGGAGGAAATATATTGCTTTACAAGTCAAGCGAGACATACTGTGGGGCCTGCGCTGAAACGCTCAGCTTTGTTTACTGATCCTGATCCTTTCTGACCCCCCTACTTAAAAAATAATGCCTGGTAATTTTCAAGATGGAAATATTTCCTCTGGAAAAAGTCAGACCAAGACCTCCAGACTTCCCTCAGTGTTTCCTCTGCACTCGCTCACAGCTCTCTGCTTGCCTGGGGAGCTGCAGCCCTCTTCAATTTAGCAGAAATTACCCAACCTCCCTATCTCGGCTCCCCAGATCATCCTTTGGTTCAAGAAACAGGTGGATTTTCTTATCACTGGTTAAAAAGGCCCCTGGGTGCATTAGCAGAGGAATAGCACTGGAAATGTCTCCGTTTTTTTTTCCCCCTGGCTTTTTTACAGGTCTGGCAGTGGCCCTGGAGTGGATCAAATGAAGTCTCCCCCTGGATGTTGATGGGGACTGACGTGATCGCAACTTCCAGAGCTGGATTGGGCCCTCAGGACTCAGGCTCTCAGGGGCGTTTAGCAGCAGTGAGTGAAATGATGATGGGTGCTGGCTCCCCACTAGCCCCCAGCACCCAGGTTCATGCCCCAGGGCCAGCAGCAGCCCCAAAGCCCTGCAGCCCCTGCTCCCATGGGAGTTGGCTTCGACCCCAAGCTCAGAAGTAAGGATTTATCTAAATGTGTTTTTTCTTTTTTTTTTTTTTAAAAAAAAAAAAAGAATAAAGAAAAAGAAAAAGACATAGGCTTGCAAACATCTCTGAATGGCATAATGGCATGTAATTTGCCAGAGTTTTCAAAGCAGTGTTACAATGCCTATCTTAATTGTGAAAAATTACTTCAAAATGAGTGGGTGTGAAAGGAATTGATTGAAACAGCACAGCATTGCCACTTTCCAAATCTCTTTAAATCAGGGACTTTTTCTCTAAAGTTTTGGGTCTTGTGAGGTTTTCCCTCCACAGACTGTCCCCTGGAGTTTCTTTCCTCTTCTGTTCCCATTCACAGGTGAGCAGCCACTCACAGGGCATGGGTTCCTCTGCACACTCCTGGGCTCAGCCCTCCTACTTGGGGCAAAAATCCCCAGAACTACACAGTTCCCCAGGTGATGAAGCCGCCTGCCACCCAATTTGCCATCCCACAGTGTTTTTACTGATTTTAGTTGAAGATCATTCCAATCTGTCCCTAAAACCTGAGCCTCTCCTAGCATTCTGCAGCATTTTGAGATGAAACGAAGCGCATCAAAGCACTGACGCCTGCTACCAGCAAACCTCGTGGAGCATCTCCCGAGGGCTGTGGGCCAGCAGAGTGTGGCCGGGTTGATCAGGACATCTGATCTGCTCTGGGCAGGTGGCCGAGCAAAGACTGCATCCTGCCCAGCCAAATCTGGCCACGGGAGCTTCCAGGAGACAGGGCAGAGGGGCAGCATCCTTCAAACTGAAAGAGCCAGATCCAGTAGGCACCATCTGTAATAAGGTTTTGTACTAAAAAATTTTTTTTGCACTAAATGCAGCTATCAGGCCACAGCACTTTGCTTTCTGGAGTAAAGTGGAGAATTGATTTTTCTTAACTGCCCAGGTGCCGATTTTCACTGAACTTAAGACTTTCCAACTGTGTTTTATGGAATGATTAGGAAGCCAAACCACACACAGGCTTGCAGGCTGTGCTCTCAGAGCCAGTACCAGCATGATGCCTTTGGGACTTGCAGCCCCTGCAGGTGATGGGCACTGCAGCGACTTCCCCGTCCCAAGGTTCCTCCCAGCCCTGTTTGCAATCTGCCAGCCACGTATACATAAATATTCTGACTTCTGGAGCCTTGCAATATGCTGGCATTTCTGCAAGCCCGTCAGTGGCAAGAGGTTAACTCCCCGGCTGGAAAGATGCTCATAACAAGGCAGTGATGATCCGAAGGAGCCTGAGGAGCATCACAGTGTCGGTGTGTGGCCCAAAGGGAGGTGTTTGCCTCTTTTCAGCTTTTCTCACCAAACTGTTTCTGTTCCCTCCCTGTCGGAGGTGACAGTTGCTTTCCCAGCCATCCACCCGGGGAGCTGCGGTGTCAAACCCTCTGATTGAATTAGCGTGGGTAATTTATATGGAGGTAAAATGGAATGAAAAGTAAAGTAACCAGAAATGAGATTATTTTTCAAGGTACATTTAACTTACTGTGACATTTGAGAGCATGAACCTTTAACAGAAACAAGCAAGGCCCATTTGTCTGAGAGTTTAAATATTTAATTCCCAGGAAGACAGGCGCAATTTTTCAGATTGTAATAATTATTTTAGACTTGATCAGCAAGAGAGAGAGGCTTTGAGCTGGCATAATAAAAAAGTCTAACAGGACAAGTAATGACAAATTGGCCGTGTGCTGGAAAGCCCTGCACAACCACAGGGCAAGCAGCTCCAGGGGGTGGCCGGGATAGGGCTCTGGGGACCGGGGCTCTCCTGCTCCTTCTGCTGATCACCAGTTTCGCAGCCACAGGCAAATCAGGCCATCTGGTTGCTTCCCTTTCCTGCTTTCCTTTCATTCAGGGCATGAATTCTTTGCAGCAAAGTCTGCAAAGCCTGCAGGAGCCCTTTCCCATGCATCAGAGCCATCTTTGAGCCTTTCATTCAGCCTCTGGTTTCCCAGTGTAGCAAAGCCAGGCACCCAGGGGCAAAGCATTTAATCAAATTGATTTTAATTGCCCTGTACTGGCCAGCTTAAGTCTGAAGTGGGTGCATGCAGACTTCCCCTTCTAATCCCTAACCCTTTGATGATGCTGCCACAGTGCAACCCAAGGGTGTTCAGCACAGCTCTGTCTTCCTCTTTGTCACCCCCCACGCTTCTTCAAGGGAGATTTATATAGATAATATTACTTTGAGTAATTAGGAATAGGAATTAAGTTTGAATAAATGAACTGTCTGCAGTTATTCTCCCTGCTCTCACACCGAGCCTGAATGCTAATCTGAACATGGTTTTTCTTCCTCATAATGAAAAGAAAAAATGTTTTCTTATTGCAATGCCTTAATCCAGATTTCTGGGCCTGCACATCGCTGAGCAGAGCTTGTTGCACAGGGTCCGCTGACATGCAGCTTTGTGTCTGAGCATCACAGGGAACAGATCCGAAGTACACAGCAGACACCCAACTGGAGAAAAAGAGAAGGGAAGGAGACAGCAGAACAGAGGAATTTTAGAGCTTCTGAGGAAAGAGAAAGTGCATTAATAAATTAAGGTTAAACACCATGAATGAATGAGTGTGTTTTCTTTGGATAAAAACAGTCATTTTATCTCTACATCTATCACATAGAATCAATTGTTCCTTCCACACTAAATGTGATCCTACTCAACTTCACTTTGTCCTTTGATCAGTTAAACCCAAGAGCTAAATTAAACCACTGAATTGCACAAGGGAAATTTTAGGACTCATTTGAAAAATAATCAGTGTGAGTTTAACTGTGGTCACTACTCCTTCTGGCTTCCCTGGTGTGCTCCTGTGTGAGCACAACTTCAAAATGAGTTGCTCCCTCATATCAGCACCCAACTATGGGGAACACAGAGACAACCCAACAGATCTGCCTGTGGGGTTTTGCACTACAATGTGGAAAACCCAAAGGGGCTGGGGTGGGAGAATCAGCACCACAGGTTGCTGCTGCCCCAGGAAAATATTTTTACCAACCCCCTGGGTTTGTAAAAAGATCTGAACCAAATGGTATTGTCAGGGACCTAAGCCGGACAGCCCTTTGAGACAGTAATAATTATTATGACCTGCTTAAATAGGGCCATCTCTTACGCATATAGAACAGGACACCTGCAGCAGTTGGAAAGTAATTGTAGCTTTTTTCCTTGACAGGCAGCTAGAATTAATTCCGCTGCAACAGCAACGACAGCAATCTGAATATGTATACAAAATAATCCATTCCATCAGACAAATGATTAGAGCAAAGGCCACCATGTTTTTCACTTTCTAAAATGTTAATAAAACTCACTTAGCAGGAAGATCATCTTTATGTTTTATTAATTGCCACCTCTTAATTATTTTACTTCTAATTTCTTTCTCGAATAGTCCAGAGAAGTGTTATTTAACGCGCTGAGTTTATTTGTGGTTTCTTTGTGAACATTTCCAGGCAGCTGCTGAAAAACAAGTACACTGAATAGAGTGAGCAAAAGGGTCAGTCAAATATAAAGAACAATAGAACAGAGAAGTGAAGAGAATCAAAAATCCAGGGAAATTTTAGTCCGTATGCAATAATGAGGGTTTCTGTTTTAACATGATAAAACAACTCTTTTTGGGGTTAACATTGGGAATTCAGGACAAAAATCATACATCCAGCAGTAGCTAGCAAGAGCTCTGTATTGGGAAAGGACAGTTAAAACCAAAACACAGAAGTTTCTGTTGGGAAACATCAGCAGCCCTTGTCAGCAAGGGGATCCCAGCAGATCTGTCCCAGGGCTGAGCTGTTGGTGCTTTGGGCTCAGCCCCCTCAGATACAGGGCACAGACAGGGGTCACGATGCAGAAATAGGGGTGGAAAACCCCAGGAGCTTTCTTTCTGGTGCACAAATCTGGCATCTTCCAGCCCCGTACCCCCCAGATCAGACAGCTCAGGTATGGGCTGTGCAGGATACACTGGAAACTGGAAGGGAGACAGAAAATTCATTTCTTGGGCTTTTCTAGGAGTGGAGACAAGCGGTGTCTTTATGACACCCACATGCTTATTGGTACTGCACATCTCCAGCCCCATCACTCCACCACGTACCAGCTATCTGTTACAAGATCACTCAGTTATTCGCATCCTATTTGATTTACGACCCACTGAAGTCAAGGGAAAGACCTGCCTTCGATTTTAGTGATTTTAGGATAAGCTCCTAATTTCACGCTTTGTCCGAGAAGCAGATAAAATAGATTTGAGAAAGGCTTTTTCCTTTGAAAATTAATCTTCTTTAAACTACTTCAAGACGCAGAATTATTTCTAAAATGTCCCATAATAGAAATAACTGGTATACTTGAAATAAATAGATTTTACAGTAATCAAATTCTTTAGCCTGGCTTTTTATCCTGTTTATTGCCCTGTGAACTCCTCCATCATAAACAGCAGCTCTTACAAATACAGAAATAAGTCACTGTCAGCGAGCTCAGAGGAGCTGAAAGATTTGCTGTAATCATACAACCAGTGCTTAGCGTCCCCTGAATATCACTGTATCTTCCATGTATTTATCTGATTCAATTACAAGGTGCACCGAGGAATTGAAAATATCTTCCAAACACATTTGTGTGAGAGTGCCAAAATGCTCAGTAGTCCCCAGTTCTCCTGAAAGGCCGGGGTACAGAGACACCATGGAGGTGGGGTGAGTTCCACATCTGCCAGGTATCCTGTGGCGTTTGAACGGGTTTATTTAAAAAAAAAAAAAAAAAAAAAAAAAAAAAGGTAATAATAATTAATAGTTGTCATCACATGCAATTTGCCAAGAGAAAATGCGTGGTGGGAAGAAGCAGTGTCCAGACATCCCATCTTGAAAAACTCCCAAGAGAGAAAATGTGACTGACCTGCCAAGCAGCCAGCCTAGTACCTGGGGAAAGAGGCTCCTTGGGTTGTATGTTTTTCTTGCTGAATTCAATTTCCAATGTGAAATAGAAGTAATTTTCTGGGGAAATAAAAATAAAAGTCAATATCAACACAGCTTGTAAGCCAAACCAAAACTAGAAAGTTTGGTGATTCAATTTCATAAAAACTTAGGATAATTCATGTTTATCTTCTCTCAGGTGTCAGGTAGGAAATCACCTGGAAATACTAAAAGGTCCTTGGGGAAATAGGAAATCTACTTTCCTTTCTCTGGTAGCTACAAGCTTTACACTCTGGTTGAGTTTTACTTAGTGAAGATAACAGTGCAGGATGAAGTAGGCTCACAGAATTGTTATAGCCTCGACTAGCTGCAGCGTGGTCTCTTTCCCCATTTTTTGACTCATCCTGATGCAGGATTATGGCTCTGAGCTGTGCTTTGCTGCTGCCTTGCCAGTGCCCCACTGCTCTGCCTTTGCACAGGAAGCCACTGCCCTCCTCAGTGCAAAGTCCATCTGGTTTTCACGTTTTCCACCTGAAAATGTCAATGACACTTTACTTTTCTCCACCCACTTTTTTTTTGTTGTTTTAATTTACTTTTTATTTAATGTATCTATTTTATTACACCCATTCAGGAAACAGAAGTAATATCGCATGATAGGTGTGCTAATGAAAAACTGGAATTCATTAAGTGGACGGCAATACATTCAGCAAACATGTTTGTGAACAACCCAGAGATTGAAGTGTGTTTGCCAAAAAGATCTATCGAACACTTATGGACAAACAAATGAGTAAAAATCTAAAACCAGATCTCGCATGTTAATGATAGAAGGAAACGCTGTAATCCCATCAATAAGCCATTAGCCACAGTGATGTGCAGTTGTGCCCAGTGTCTCAGCTCTTTTTTTTTTTTTTTTTTCCTCTGCTGCTCACGTTGTTGCCCCGGGCCAGCCTGTATGCTGGATGGTTTGGGGTCCCCAGGGGATCCCAAAGCCTCGGTGGCCACCAAACTCCTTGTGCTGCCAGGCACTGGGATGCCTTCCCCTGGCATTGCCCTGTGGAGAAGATGAGGAAACCACCCCACACTGAAACGTCCACATCTCACCCTCCCAGGGGGGAATCAATTCATTTATTTATTTGTGATTTTTTTTAGATGAAATGGTCTTGTTTTATGCACCTATATTTTATGAAACGTGAAGTTCACATAAAGCTTTGCATTTGAGCCCCAGGATTTCTTTCTGTGTAGTACCTTTCTGCTTCAGAATGAAAAGGAAATGGGGGAAACCTTTCTGTGTGGGCAAATCCAACTCCTGGCCAAGTCCAAAGTGTGCAGACAGATACAATGTGATTCGGAGAGGCTTTGACACTCTCATAACGAGAGCTGTATTAATCCCTAAAAATGATTGATTTCAGGAAAAGATTCAAGATATTCACTGGTGTGAATCCATCATCTGTAATGGAGATTTTCTTCAGTTAATAATGTGACCCAAAATGGCACCAGTCTCTCTACTCAGTGTCCTGAAAAACACAGATATAATAAAATCCTGTCCTGGAGTTAGTAAAAGACTAGCTGCACTAATGAGGTAAAGTTCTGTACTCTCTAGGGCAACAGAGAAATTGCATTTAATTACAAGAAAAGAGCATCTCTACTCATTGAATACAGTGCATCGCAGATGAGAATGATTCACTTTGCTCGACTGCCCTGAATTCTGAGCAGAGCCACCCCGGTTGTTATCCCAAGGCACAGGAGAGAAATGCTCACTCATCCCAAGGCAGGTGCCAGTTGCATGCCTCATCCACACACAAAATAGTTTGCGAAAAGATCTGAATACAAAAGGATGTGGAAGGGGTCTTAAATCTCTTTCCAGGAAACCCAGTCATGCCCATGGGCTGAGACGAAAATTCATGAGATGATAGGCTTAAAATAACTTCTGGTTTTCAGTCTTTTACCAGTGGTTCTCCGAGACTGGTTTTCAGTCTTTTACCAGTGGTTCTCCGAGATGCAGCTCAGAAATGTCTCAGAGACTTCTCAGAAGACACAGCAGAGAGTGATGCTCAATTTGCCCGGTGCTCAGATGGGTGCACCCCCACCCCTAAGCCAAATGAAGGAGTTTTTATCCCAGCCCTGCCAGGAACCACATCGCCCTGGGCACATCCTGCATCTGCATTCGCTGTGCTCTGACTTCTTGCTCTGAATAAATAAATACACCCCTACCTGTGGTACGGGGGAGGCTCGGCCCCACTAACAAATCCTCAGTGCCCATTCATCAGTGGTGCACGGGGAGGACGTCGTGCTGGGAGTATTAAGCTGCTGAATTGCATGCCTGTGTCATGGAAGGGGAAGAAAACAGAACTGACAGCAGCTCTGCTCTCAGAGAGGCAATGAGGCTACCCTAATTAGAGCTAATTGTAGCTTTCCATCACATTAAATTGCAATGCAGAATGGGTCTGTTTAGTCCATGGGTGAGTTGCACTGGCTGTCTCCAATCTCCCTCCCTAAAACCTTCTATGGCACATTTATTTTTCTTCCTGTACAATACTCAGAAAGCACTGCTCACAGGTAGCAGCACGGATGGGACACCCTGAGGTCTGAAATGGGCAGCAGCTCATCGTGAGCCCATTGCAGGTGGTGAACAGCCCCATTAGTGCTGAGCCAGGGCTTCTCCTCCTGTGCAGTGCAGAACAGAAAGGAAGACTCATTCCCCTGCTATCCACCAAAACCTTCCCAGGAAGAGCTGAGGACACCCTACTGCTGGACACACCAAGAGGTTTTCTACCCACAGCCCATCTCCAGCTGGTTCTAACACCTACGTGCTTCATGGTGGGACCTGAATATGCAGGGCCACAGAGCATCAAAGCGCTGCTATTTATAAGACAGTATCTTTTTCAGGCATGCAGGCAATGTAATTTAAGACCAGACAAACATCTGTTTGTTGGCAATTGCTGCTCAGGCCAGCAGGTCTGCTCTGGCTCAGCCTGTGCTGCGTGCTATGCTGCTGGCAGACACTTTGTCCTCTTTGTGCTTCCCCATCAGTGCTCGCTGCCCTGAGACATGAACCCAGCCTACTGCCACTAAGATCAGTTGTAGGATTTGCTTCCTGGCAGGATGGCCAGACGAATGGACAGCTCTGTCTTTGTCCTATGCATTTGGTCTGTGGCCAAAAGTGAAATGTCAAAACAGGGAGAGATGATTTTTACTTAACAAAGGAAGATGTAGGCTCAGCACAAAAGCATCTTGCCTTAATTGCCCATTTGATCCATGGTGGCTGTGCAGGAATAGGATTTTAAAATGCACCATCAGTCCTTGGGAGGCCTTTGACTGCAATAACATTGGTGACCGTTGCCAGAAGCTTTGCTCTTATGTTACTGACAAGGAGAAAATGAAATCAACCCCAATGATTGCCACATTGACCCCATTCGAACCAGCCTGGGTGTCATTAACCTGACGGATCCCGAATGGGGGTCCTGGTCACTCCCAAAAACATTTCATGGGACTGATTTCCCACCAAAGGCCAACTTCTCAATGTCAAGATGTCCAAATAAAACCCTTCGCTTTCCTTCTTCTCAGTTCCCCAGCTATTAATAGCCTCCGTCAGAGGCCACTGGGAACAGACGAGCTCCAGCTCAGTGCCCTCTGCCAAAAACTTGACAGATTCTGCATTTTGTTCAGACCTCTCTGCAGCATTTCCCTGCCTGCCCCATGGGGATGAAAACCTAGGGCTGCTTCTAGGGTTGCTCCATGGGTGTAAATGCAGTGGGGGCTGTTGAGCTCAGGCAGCTTTGCACCCTGGCACTGGGAGGCACTGAAGCCCTCTGCCCATTCTGATCCACAGGGATGTGCTGAGGCTGCGTTAGCCCAACAGATCTGGACTCTGATGGCCCCAATTCAGTCAAACTTGACCTCTGAGCATTTGTGCCTTGGAGACTTGAAGTGCTGCTTAAATGAGTCTTTTCCCAGAAAAAAAAGTGGTGTAGGTTCTGCTCAGCAATGAGAAGAGGTTCAGATTTGGTACACATGTGTCTCTTGTCTCTTTGAAGTGTCACCTCTTACCTTGGACTGCTCTGAAATTGCTGCTACTGTGCACAGAGGTTATTCCCAGTCTCAGACTACGGTGTCTTTTGGAAGTACAGTGCTGAGAGGCATCTGATGATGGATGAGAGCAACACTGGACAAGCTGGGAAGGGCACTGGGAATGCCACTGCCACCAAGATGATGCATTGCCTGCCTTCCTTGCAAAAGTGTCTCCATTCAACCTCCTAAAGAGCAGCAGAAGTGGCAGCAAGCCCTTGAACCAGTGCCGGCCTGCTGTCAGCCTCTGAGGAAGCGGTGGGAGGTGGGGGAGATCCTGAGATTTATTCCCAGATCCTCTGCAGTCGTGCTGCGCAGACGGGAAGAAATCATTTAACCTTTCTGTGCCTTCACTCTGCCGTCATAAAACGATTACCCGCAGACTGATGTTGCAGGAGTGGTTTCGGGTGTCACGATGTGGCCAAGAAAAAGTGCGCTCGGATGCTAAAAATACTCCTGATATATGTCAATGTCAAGCACTCCCGCTGATCACTGCTACATGCTGCTCTTCCCCCTCTTTTTGTCTGGATGCTGGAGGAAAAATGATGCTTTTGGCCACTGCTAGTTGTGGATAGAGGGTGCTGTGCTGAGTTCCTTGGTCTGGCAGCCAGCAGGCAAAGCACATCTGTGTGGTTGTCCCTAGGGCTGGCCTACCTGAGCAGACTGCTCTTGCTCTTCCAGAGCTCTTCTTCGAGGTCTTACCCTACTGACAACATTGCATCTGCTTAAAAATGAGACCCAAAACAACAGGCAAAAGAGTAATCTCCAAGATTATACCAGACCAACCAAAACCACCGCTCCCTGCTGCCAAAATCATGTGCATCGCTGTCTGATGCATTCATGCATTCATTCATGAGTGGTGGGGCTGTGGAGGCGGACAGGCTGTCAGGGTGATCCCTCCTGCCTTGGCAAGGAGGAAGGATCATCAGCAATAACCAAAATGCCAGGGAGAGAGATTCAAACCTGTGTACTTTGCAAATGATGTGAGCCAGGAGCATGCAGACATCAGTGCAGTACTGGCTGGTGTCTGAGCAGGATGCGTGTGGGGACACCTCGAGCTCTGCCTGGCCTGTCCCAGCTTTCTGTGCCCATCTTTGCCACTGCCTGCCTGCAGACTTCCCTTTCTCTGCTTCCTTCGTTTACAAGGTTCTCAAAGAAAAAACTTTCTTCTTGGGATTTGTGGCAAACCAGGAGTAGTGACACGAGGGCTGAGAAAGTTTTGGCCTCAAAGCTGTTTACAAAGTCTATTTTGTATTTTTTTTAAATTTATTTATCAACCTGCCTCATTGCTGCTTTCCACACACATGTGAGTGATTCCTGCTCCCACTTTTAAATCACAGATCCTTGTTCTTGGAAAAATCCCCCAAAATACCCAGGCTGCGTATTTAAATGTTAAGAGCAGACAGAACCAGCAGATGCCCTACCGTGCATGGGGAGAGGCAGCGTGGTGTCCCACAGCCCAGCAAGCCAACCAGCAAATACCACTTTAAAGGTGAAAACTAGTGACTCCAAAACAAAGCTGGGAAGAAAAACACCGTCCATCATTTCTACTCCGTTGTCCACAGCCTGTCTCTCCCTCAGGAGTTTTAACTTTTTAAAGATTATTCTGCGAACATGCACGCGGGCTCTGTGGAAAATAGCAATTATTATGTGCTACGGGGCTCTACCCATCATTACTTCTGTATAAGTAGGCATGGTAAAGCTATTTCATTCAGCCTAGCAAATTAAATGAGCCCAGTTGCTGGAACGCAGAGCAGCAGCGTGATGAATGACATACCAGGTGAACCCTACCAAGGGATTAAAGCAAACTTCCAAGTCATTTACAAAAAGGTAGAGCACCATTTATTTGCTCGGCACCATATAATTACAAGTAATCTAAAAACGGGGAAAGAAATTAAAGTGAAAAATCAAAAGTCTCTTTTGTTCTGGAAACAAAACAACAAAGAGAAATATTTTCCTTCTCAGCTCGTTTTGCTTTCTGAACAAATACAGTCAGTGTGACGAACCTATCTGAGCACTGAACACTGGTGCTACGTCAAGGACTCCCTTCTGGGCTCAGCTATTTGGATTTGGGTCTGTCACCGGCTCAGGTTTTTAAGTAACACGTCTCTGAGTGTACTCCTAATTTCCTCATCCAGTTTCCAGAACTGCCTAGGAAACGTGGATAATGGAGCAGCCATTTCGTCTCATCAATGTCAACTACAAAAAAATCTGTCATTTATAGCCTGACACTTGACCACCCATGCACTTGTGTCAGAGCCTGTCTCAGGCAGCTGGGGAAGGAGATTTGAGCTTCGTGGACACGCGCTGCTGCTGGCGAGGCTGGGCACCGGGTGTATTCCAGCCCTCCATTCGGTGGCCAGCAGGTCAGCAGCTAGCCAGACACTCTGGACTTCCAAGGAGATGTTAGCCAGTAACAACCAGTCAGCCTCTTTAAAAACATTCTGTAATGGGAGTAAATATTTTTTCCCCTGCTGCCCATGACCACCTGGCCAGAGACAGCCTGGGCAAGGTCTAGGCTCCTGCTTGCAGCTGCTTCCAGTGCAGGAGGCATGGCTTGGTGTTTGAGGCTTGTCCCCTTCCAGCATGGTTTGTGCCCAGGAGCCGAAGGAAATGATTGTACTTCTTGAGTGCAGGTAAAGAGCAGGCGTAGGTGAAGGCCTTGCTGATAATAGTTCGTGGTGGTGCTGGTGGGTGCTGTTCTGCCCACAGTGATATTCCCCCTGCCTCCCCACACAACGCCCAGCAGACATGGATGGAGGTTAAGGACAGGCGTGCAACCTGAGTGGAAGCTGCAGGGTCTGAATAGTAGGATTAGGGCTCATTACTCTAAATAATCAGCTTTTAGAGAAATTTCACAGAACAAGGAAAGCCACCTTTTATGTTCCATGTGGAACTTCCATGGTGTGTGCCACAGACCTGAGCAAACACACTTCCCACCATCAGCCAGAAGCTATGAGAGCAGTCCCCAAACCTGTGCTGCTGTCCTCAAAGGTAAAGCCCATGCAGGGGTTGGGCAGCATTCGTAGCACGTACCTAAAGCCCTGTAAGATTAGCTAATGCTAATCACACTAACACCATGGTTTAAAATGAATCTATGCCCTAAGTCCTGTCTAAGAGGTTATTCAGCCAAACTAAGCTGCTTTTTATGCAAAAGAAAGATGGATGCAAGGGGAGATGGATGTGCTATTTATGACCACTGCGAAGTCCCATTTCTGTTTAACAAAGGCTTGCCTCAAAATTGAGATTCAAACCTTTCAAGCTTTCCAAAGTCGGATTTCAGGCCTGAAATGTCTACAGCTTGACAGCTTGCAGATGAGCTTTAATGATGAATCAATGTCGCAGCTCAGAGCAGCTGTGGTGAATTTTAAGAACATCACTTGGTTATTCAGCAGGTTCCCGGCAAGGCTGACCCGGTTCATCGTGATCAGGCCTCATTATGTCGTGCCTCGTTAGTCCTGGCGGCGGGACAGCTCGTCCCTCCTCATCACCCTGCTGCAAACCTGCTCGCCGACCTCTCCGTGCCAGCCTGCGTTAGCATCACGTTTGTTTTTTAATTAAAAGGCTACAACCGGTGTTTTTCCAAAGTCTGTGTACCTGCACTGAGTAAACTTGCAATATAGGCAGGCGATGAGGTCTGGGGGCTCTCTTCCCCACCAGTCCTGCCTGATCAGCCTTGGCCGCACTGCCCTCCGTTAGCTCTTCATTAGAGACTGTCATCAGTCCTGTTCCTTTGACAGGTTCACCTGAAGGCTAATTAACCTGCAGTTCTCCAGGTCATCTTGTTTCCCCTTGGCAAATCCTGCTCTGCGTGAGCAGCTCCAGCAGCCTGGGGCAAGCCACCCACTTCTCCCCGGCACCTATTGTGTTCAGCATTTCTTCCCAGCCAGAAAGCTTTTTGTTCCCCTCAGAAGCAGGCTTTAACTGTAAATATTTTCTTGCTCTGTTGTGAAATCATAGCTTTCATGTTATTTAGCAAATTATTCTTAAGCAGTTCCCAATTATCATTCGCATGCTGCCGTTTAAATTCCAATTTGCTCGTAATTATTTTTGGCTTTGTACAATTGGCCGCTTGAAAGCCCCGCACATCCACGCACGCACATATATGTACTTTATTCTATTAAATCATGTTATTGGTTGGGGACTGCTATATTAGAGGCCTTGAAAACTCTTCCCTGGCTGACACGGCAGGGCACAGAGACCTGCTCTTTACTTTTTCCGCTTCAGTTTCGGAGTTAGCCCAGTCGAGGCATTAATCCCACCTCTGCATGCAGCCTGCTGCCTCCCTCTGTGCTTGTCACTGGCACTGGGGAGCGCCGTTTTGTGAGGGCCAGGGCACTGCTGGGCTCCAGCATCACACCCCAGCAGAAAGCCAGAAGGAAACGTAGTTTAATATTTAATGTTTCCATAGGAATCAGCTGTGTGTGTCCGCCACGTGATGCAGATGTTGTCATGGCACAGAGCCCCAGCCTCGGGCGGGAGGAGAGAGCACACGGCCGTCCCTCTCACCGAGTTCAGTGCTATGGAAAAATCCATATAAAACATGCCTTTTTGTTTAAGGAGCTGGTTACAAGTCAAGAACTTGAGCCATTCTATAGTGTGCGTTGGAAAGGTCTCAAAAAAAAAAGAAGCTGTGCCTTCACTTGGAGAACAGTGAGCGGGTCCCCAGTGCCCTCCGGGCTGCTGTTATGTGGGCAGAGCAGCCGAGGCCTGGCAGGTAGGATGGTGTTTGTAGGGCTCGTGGTGGGTTCAGCAAAGGGTCAGGACCATCAGCTACCTGGAGTGAAGGTTGTTTGTGCATGTGCCAGAGCTGCATCCTCTCCCAGCCACTCAGTACAGTGCATTTGCTGGGGTGTGCCCGGAATAAATGGACGACCATGACCCCCAGAGCCACTGAAACACCACAAAACCCAGGGGTCCCGCAGGACCTTTATGAGCTTCCCTGGTGCTCCAACCCTTCCCAGCAGTGTAAAGAGCATTGGCAACATCACTGGGAAGGGAGAAAGGGAGCACCTCAAGCACAGGCAGAGCTCCTGCAGCACAATGCCAGAACCCTCACCGAAACCTCGGCACTTTGTGGGCTAAGCGACTAGAAACATCCACTTCCCCATACACCAGACCTATTTTAACATGCTGAGGCTGCAAAGAAAACCAAGGCTTTGCCAGCCGATGCTTTGAGGCCCTTAAATTCACCGTAGGCACATGCATTTCCATGCGGAGCGTTGTTTCATCTCCTCCTGCACCCCTCACGGCAGGTCCTGTGCTCGCTAGCAGGGAGCAGGAGCTGTGCCCGCTGCGCCCTGACCTCGCTGCTGCATCGCACGCCGACTTTTCTTATTAATTTGCAGCAAACTGGCTGGCTGGCTTTTTTCCCTTGCTCCCTGCATGCACAAAAGCCAAGCTTTATAAATCAAGTGTGTAAACAGAAATATCCTTCTTCCTTGAATGCGATTACTATTTAGAAAAAGGAGGCTGTTGGTTTAAGAGCAGAAAACCTGTTTAATCTGGAGAGACTGGCTCTGATGCCAGACGCCGGTTACCATAACAGTTTTCTTCTGTCCAAAGTTTCAGAGTAAAAATTAAAGTATCTCATATAAACTGGTTTTGTACAGTTTTTCCCCAGCTAAAATCGTTTTCAGAGCCCCAGACACCCTTTCTATCGAGTGACATCTATAAACTATTTTATAGCCACGCAAATAAGCTCAGAGGCTGCCTCACACCCCCCTGTGAAAGCAGAGCTCTGCCCAGTTGCACTCCAGTTATACATTTTTTATTTTTATTTTTTTTTTGTCCTGAAGAAACCTAAAAACAGGAACGAAGCCTGGGAGGCGAGACGTGGCATCTTGGGGCCACGGGACCTTCCCAGCACCCTGCAGCAGCAGAGCCAGGAGCCAGGACAACCACCTGCAGGGCTCCGTCCCTCTGCCTGGAGCACCTCGGTGTGGTCTTTTGCACTTCTCTTTGCACTGGTTCTGGTTGCAATGCTATACCTGATGCAAAGCCACTCCCAAGTTGCAGCAGGGCTAATAGATATTATTTATTAATTATGTACTATTCATAAATACTTGCCAGATGACAAATGAAAGAAAGACGGGGAGAAAACTCGCTGCAGCACGTTTCTGGGAGGCAGATAGACCCAAAGCCTGATGAGGCAGCAGTATCAGCCACGTGGTGCGTCTACACTGACATTGATGGCGAATATTTGCTTCTGGACTCTGTGTGATTCTGTGGGACTAAGCAAGAGGGGAGAGGTCAGCAACCACCCCTAGGTGTGGGGCTGTGGGGTGTCGCATCGAGGTGCAGGCACAGAAAGCAGACCCACTAACACAGCCCAATGGAGCTGTAAGCTCCCTCCTGGGATAATTTCAGAGTCAGTTCCTAAAAGGAAAATAAGGAAAATGAACCTCTGTGCTACAGTTACCAATCTGCCAAATAAAATAAAATAAAAAAATAAATAAATAAAATTAAAAAAAAATAAAAGTAAGCTCTTGGTTGGTGTTTGTGAGGCAAAGTCATTTATTTTCTTAGAAGCTGTTTAAGGTCCCTCCAAAAAAAAAGGGTGAGTAAGAATTTTCTTTTCCTGGCTGCTTTTGAAAGGCTGCAGCCACGTGCACGCCTCCGTGTGCCCGTTTCCCATCGGCTTGTGCCCGGCACTGCCTGCTCCTGCCCTGTGTGCAGGGCTGGGCTGGGAAATGCTGCGGGTGGGAGGGGATGGGGATGGGGACAGGGACAGGGATGGGGATGGGGATGGACAGGAGGAGGGGGTGCTCCGGGAAGCCTGGGCTGGAGGAGCCCAGCTCTGCAGGGTGACTCATGGAGAGCTGGATGCTGCTCAGGGTCACGCTGGGACAGCAGCGAACCTCCGCTAGCAGAGCCTCTGAGCACGGTGCCAGCGGCATGTGTAAATCTTCCCCTTGGTACAGGGGCAGCCCTCGTTCCCCGATAGCCCCTGGCCCTCCCTCGTCAACCCTCTGGCTGCAGATTTTTGAATTACCAAAGAAATCATGCTGCGGTCTGCTTCAATCACCTGTTCGCTTTATTTAACACCACCAATATGAAAACATTCCCAACATATGTCATCTGCAAGCAATTTGCGTTCTCCATTATATAACCCAGGTCCACCTACAGATTTAAAGGTTACTGTCTTTTTTTTTTTTTTTTTTTTTTTTTTTTTTTTTTTAATTCTGCAAAGCTGTGCAGAAGCCCTTTTCCACCACGATGTCTTTCTCCCTGCCTCTGACCAAGGCTCTGAGCTATCGGGGACAGGTGATGTACCAAAAAAAAAAGGCACAAATTGGCCAGCACATGGGGTAATGCCCTCGTGGACCATGTGAGGTCTGAGTGCTGTACTCTGGTGCAGGACAGAGCCAGAGGACTGCAGGGGAGGGATATTTAAAGCACTGAGTTGTGACCCGAAGTAGGGAAGCGCACTGCGAGAGGACAAAACACACCTCTCCCCTCCTGATGTTTGCAGGACAATCAAAGGCATTGCTTTCCTTTTTGAGCTTTGCTGCAGGAGTGATGCTGGAGCTTGCACTACATAGCACATGGCATACTCACTTTTTTTTTTTTTTTATTTTTCTCTTTTACAATTGATGGGATGCAGTTGAAAAAAAAAAAATGAGGGAAAAAAAAGAAATAAGAAACCAAGAAGAAGGAAAAACAAACTATGAGGCCAGACCTGACTTTAAATAAAGCCACCGATGTATTTTTTTCCAAGGGCTGGATACGGCCAAGTTTGCAATTTCTGCTAAGAAAGTGCAGGTGCTGAAATCAGAGCTCGACAGTGCACTGTGGGGCTGGGGGATGCCTGATGCTCAGTGCACACTGAACCCCTGTGTCTGCTCCTGCTGTCCCCTGTGCTGCTTTGTCTCAGAAGTCCCTTGGACATAGCAGCCTGTGCCACATCCTCAGTGTCCTCCTGCCCCAGGGCCATGCTGTGCTCTGCTCTGCAGCCTCCTTGCTGCTGTCAGCATGGGAGCCAAGGCTGGCAGCCCCCCCAAGGGACTTGCATGTTGCATAAGGCACTGTGTGCTGCTCTGCAGCTGCACCAGCATGGACAGGACAGGGCTGGCAGCTTCTCTGGGCTCTCCACAGCTCAGCCTCCTTTGGAGATGGCCCCAAAATCTCCCCTGAGCCCTCCCCTGAGTGTGCAACTTTCCCCTCCATTGCCGTTTGTAGGATGCTGATGCTCAGCGCACCCCACCACAGGGGGTTTGGCATGAGATAAGATTTAGGAAGATACTGCAGCTGCACATCACCTTCCTGAGATTAGCCCTAAATCTGCTCCTATAGAAGCAAAGAGCCATGTTTTTGTTTTTCAGCAGGGAGGTGCAAGGGACAACAGGGTGACACCGTCCCTGGGCACTGACCTGCCCCCATGGCCAGTACCTGCACCTACCCCCAAAATCACCACAGAGGCAGTTTCCACTGCTGCACCCCTTCTACAGGTTTTTGCTAGTTCGACAACTCATCAACTCATAAACAAAAGCCAGAGCTTTGATTTTTTTTTCCTCTCTTTTCTCCTGCCCAAGAAGATGCTGAAATCTCCCAAAGAAAAATTATTTCCATGTGATCCCAGCACTTTCTCTCTTGGCTCAAACACTGAATGTGGTTTTGGGTCTGTGGTTTTTGATTTTTTCTTTTCTTTTCTTTTTTTTTTTTTTTTTTTCCTTTTCGGTTATTCACAAAATTTTTTGGGTTTCATTTCCACCATTGTGAGAGGCACCGTGCAACGAGACAGACTGGTTGCAAGTCCTAGGGAAACGATAGCAGGACAAAAGCAGAGAAACCCAGCACAAGTTGATGCAAGCAAAGAAACAAGAAAAAAAAAAACAGCTTTTGCAAACAACCTAGCTGCTGGGTTTCATAAAGAGACGGACTGACTTTCGGTGTTTCATTTGGACTCCAGCTAGGAAGCTGCAGCAGCTGCCGAGGACTAAAACTCCTGAATGAACAGCAGCTTTCATATTATGCATCCTGCTAAGCAACAGCAAGGGAAGTAAGAGACGGGGTTCTGAGTCACAAGGTAAGTTAAATGGGTCTGAATAAGTTGTGAAGAAAAAAAAAAATACTATTGCTATAGGGAACAACGTGTTCCCACCCTGCAGAAGCAGGTTGTTGGGTGAGTCATACAGAGGTGGTCTCTCGCCCTCGCTGCTTCGTCTGGCTTTTTCTGCTTCGCTGCAGCAGGCAAATAAGTGCAAGGCCAGGTTATTGCTGAACGAGCTTCAGTTTGTTCCTGCTAAGGCTGCTCGTTTCCGTACCCACCCACTAACGCTGCTGCTCGGTCTGGTTGTGCTCGGGATGGGGATGGTGCCGCAGCTGGGGCAGGATGGAGCAGGGAGGTGTGGGGACACCGCAGTGCTCCAGCATGCGGACAGCCCAGTTCCTGGGGCAGCTGAGTTCCCAAGGGACGAGTCCCGGACCCACTGCCTTTTGGCTGGAAATGGCAAGGGAACCTTGGTGCTTCCACCTCACCAGAGCCATTTACTCCATCCAGAAGCTGCCCTGTGAGTGATTTTTAAGCGGGCCGGCACAGCGGCAGCATGGAGCTGAATCACCGCCTGGGCTTGCCACGGGACGGGCGCACAGTCAGGGACCCGCCTAGCCCCAGCAGGGCCATTCCAGGAGCTGCCTGGTCTCAGTCGAGCAGGCAGGGGAGAGGAGAAAGAGAAATGGAGAGCTGTTTGCTCAGGAGCCAGCAAAACCCCTTTGCTCTGTGTTTGTACCAAGATGAGTATGGTAACTGCCCATGGCAGACCAGGAAAGTGGACATCACAGCAAATGCAGCTCCTCCTGGGCAGAAGGACTGGGGACTTCAGCCAGGCTGAATTCCCACAGGCACGTGCTAAGAAATCACTCCAAAATTAAAAAAAATACCCAGAAATATTGCAAACTACCCCAATGTCCCCATTTGCCATTACGAACTAGATGCAGATAACACCCCTGGACCTCCCTGTGGCCAGACCCTGTCCCTGCCTCTGTTCCCAGGCTGCTCACAACCCACAGGGCTCAAACTGTCCCCAGCAGTGCTCCCGACCCCTCTTCTGCTTCTGCTTTGGCTCATTGTATAAACACTGCAGACAAGAGGGCGTTAACGGAGGTCATCTGCAAACCACTACTGACAGTGGAAATTTTTAAACCATGTTGCATTTTGGGATCCAAATATTCTTGTCTGCGAGCCCTCAAGTCACTCCGTGGCTGCAGAAGGGCTCCTGATGCTCAGCTCGAGCTGAGCATCTCTGCAGCATTGTGTCGGAGCGGAGCAGCCCCGTGGGCAGCGCTGACACCGTGGGCAGAGGAACTGCCAAGTGGTCACAGTGCTGCCTTGGAAAACGTGCAGGCTCCTTCAGTGGTTTGGGCTTTTCTACCATAAATTGCTCATGAAGAACTTTTAAATCCTTCTGGAGAGAAAAAAATAATAAAGAAATAGAAAATATCCAACAAGTTGTTTCCAAGAGGAAGTCCAGTGTCCAGACAAAAGTGGCTCCAGTGCTGCTTCGTTTCCTGCTGCAGGCGATATGAGGCAGTCTGGGGCGACAAGGAGCTCAGGGCGTGCAAGGAGACAAAAGGTAAAAAAGCAGAAGCAGAATAATTTCCGTCTCTGGAACGATGCCGAGGTCCGACGCTGACGCATCCATGTGTTTTCCATCTCGGCGGCACAAGAAAGGTTTTAGTCTTAACTGCCCTCCTGGGTTTTCAGTCCAGATTTATCACTAATTAAAATGGGCAGCGGCTGGCGCTGTCCTGTGCGCCGTGAATTTAGAGCGAAGATAGTCATAGATTGCTTTTCCAAGTGAAGCCATAGCAATAACAGGAAGGAAAACGTTAGCAGAAATTTAAAGTGCAGCTCGGAGATCCAAGAACAATTTCTGCTTCATGAACTCTTGCTATCGCAGCGTGTGAGCTCAGCACTGCTGTGGCTGGGATTTCATCTCCGAGCATCCCCGCGAGGTAAGGACACACTTGTACCCGCACACGTACCCCGTGAGAACATGGGCCGGGGTGGATTAATGTAGGTATGCCTTAAGACAAAACATATACATCCCCGAGGGGCTGTCTGCAGTGCTTGAGGTGACCTGCCACAGTTTGGTTAGGATTAGAGCTCAGCCTGCTAACCAACCCTACACTGGGGGGGGGGGTGGAAAACCCTTTGGTCCAGCTCCCAGGCTAATTTGCTTCCTTTTGCTTTCTCGGTGTGCAGAGCAAGTAAATTATGATATTTTATATTGTTCCTGTTGCCCAGATATGTTGGTTTATACAGAAATGTTAAAATTCTTCAGGTACACGGTATCATTAAAAAGCTTTGCAAGCGCAAAAGCGCCTCATACATAAGCTGCCACTTTGAGCTACGAGATTAAACTCAATCATGAACCAAAAAAAAAAATCAATCAAGGTGCTCTCTCTAGCTGTAATAGTGTCAAGAAAATATATTTAAACAGAATAAGTTGCACACAGGAAGAAAGCATCACATCATTTAACTCCCTGGACTGAAACTAATGGTTTCTGCCCTTCCTTAGCCCAGGTTTGTGGTATCTCCAAAGCCCTGCATGGAAGGAATTTGCCTTTTTTAGCTGGAAGACACCAGGAGGGCCAGGTGTCACTGGAAAGCCATCACTTTCAGCACAGGCTGTCCATAGCACGTAAAAGAAGTGTAAATGAAATGCCTGTTGGATTGCATTTGAGTTGGGGTGCTTCCAAGGTCAGTGCAGAGCATAAATGCATCATTTAATCTGTTCAGGCTTGCACTAAGCATGGCAATAGCCAGAGAGCAGCATCTTTGGCTTGGGCAGAGCATCCTCATGATCCCTGGAAGTCTTTAAAAGACGTTTAGATGTAGAGCTTAGGGATATGGTTTAGTGGGGACTGTTAGTGTTAGGTCAGAGGTTGGACTCGATGATCTTGAGGTCTCTTCCAACCTAGAAATTCTGTGATTCTGTGTGATTCTGTGTAGTGCCCAGGAGCTGCCCTCAAGGGTTTGCATTGGCAGTGCCATCAGGAGGGACAAATCCAGCCTTTCAGGAGGGGCTGAGCAACAGTCGTGCCTGACTTTAATGCAAGGAGGCTGGCATCTCCACTTACTTTTCCTTCTGGCTTTGGGCTAGGTGGAAATACCTGTACACGGCCCCTTTAGTAGGATTTTAACCTTGTCTTCTGGGAAGAGCAAGTGATTTATCTTGGCATTGCACATCGCACTGAAGCGGCCGGACGCCCGGCCCCGCAGCAAGCTTCCTGCTCCTCGAGCACTTTGCAGGAAGCATCAGAAACATCAAAACATCTTACAGTTTTCTGCATGCCGCCGCAAGCTTTTCAACAGAAATGCTTCAAACTCATCAATTGTCCATCAACTGTTTCAAGATGAACCCAAGCTCAAAAGCCAAAGAAGCTGAACTGAAAAAGTGGTTTGGGGAGAGGGAGGGCTGAGAACCTCTTCTTGTTCTCAGGTGAAACATTTATGGACTCCAAAGTTTCCAAAGCCAGCAGACCAGCTTCCCCCTAGCCATTAGGATGCCTGTGTGTCTGTCATCTGTTTTTTTTTTTTTTTATCCTGATGGGAAAAACAAGATTGCTGAACCGAAACTGGTTGTGATTCGCAGGTTCCCAGTGCGGAAGGCGAAGCCAATACTTTACACTTGTAGTTTTAATCTGTTGCTTCCAGGATGCTCCTGTCTGTCTCAGGAGAGGAGCCGTGAAGGATGGCCACGGAGGAGCACGCTCAGCTTTGCAGTCGTGGGTTGCTCGCTGCGGTACTAATGCATCATTTCAGGCACTAACGAGCGTGTGGGATGGCGAGGGCAGGAGGATGGATGTCCCTCCAGCACGGGGACCTGCGTGATGCGCAGCAGAGAGCCTCACGGACCTGCACGCCGGTGAGTCACGGCCGCATCGGAGCAAAGCCGAGTCCGGTGCTTGCTGTCTTGTGAAGATAAAGCTGCTCCACTGAAGTCAAATCCATCATCATCACGTTTGACAAAATAAGGTCGCAATAATTATCTTTAGGGGAAAAAAAAAAAGTCTAAAACCAACTGCTCACTTTACCTCGCAGACCTTAAATTCTGAGCTCCAGATTACTTCTTATAACTTTTTTTTTTTTTTTTTTTAAGGTATCAAAGACTTCCCTACCACGAGAGTTATATTTGCTTCCCCTCTGAAATTTGCCTTAAATCATTTTTTTCTCCAGATTGGCATAGTCTTGTTACTTTCCTGTTGCATGCTTGATTCCTCTGTTTTGAACTTCTTCACGTGCTCTCTGCTTTTATGCTGGATGCCTTTCAGACTGAACTCCATACTGCTGGATTCTTTGTTCTTTCAGCCTTCTCAGTTTCCTCTCTCTCCACTTTCCCTCTTTTACTTCTTTTGTCCTTTCTGGGCTGTTGTGAGCAAGCTGTAAATCTGAATCTGTTTATTTGCATATATCATTGAAATTTCAGCTAACCAGAGCTTTTGCAACCGCATAAGTGTTTCTGCTGCCTTACTAAAATTTATTCAACAGGGAGGACAACGACAGATCCACGAACACAAACAAAACTTTGGTTGGTCTCAAATTCACAGGTCTGACACCACTTCTAGAAGATTGTGCTGCTCAGGAATGTAAAACCATGAAGGAAAATGTGGTGTAAGGGGGTGTGTGTGTCAGTTCTAGGCTGCCCTGAGTTGCCTGGATTCGTGCCTGGCTGGCCTCATTTTTCCAAATGCAATTTCTAGCCAAGACCTTGAGTGATTGTTCTTCATGAATCATGCAAGCGGCCATGATTTCCTCAATGGGAGCTTGGATTGCAGCAATGCGAAACGTGCACAACCTGAGCACTGATTTCTCACCCAGACTTTTCTTCCTTAAGTCACTTCTAAAAATAGGAAAGTCATTCATCTTAAAGGGAATAATGGCCTATAAAAATGTCGAATTAATTTCTTCATAGTTATGAAGCCTTTGTCTTCCGCCCATTATGAATACCCCTCTTAATGAATGCTTTTTCTCCTTCATGAAGGTATTATGAGCAATTACGTTCTCCAGTTTTAATGTGCAGATAATGTAATCAAATGCCTTATACTTTATCCCCAGGTTATTGACTACCCACCCCCTCAAGGACTAAATAGCTTTTACTCCCATGTAGGATATATTGGCCCCAAGTGCCTGGGACTCCGAGTGAACACATGGTCTTCCTTAGACCATTATGGATATGTACAAGCTTTAATCACTGCAAAGGAGACCCCAGAAACATTACTTGGACCCCAAAAGCTCTCTGCAGTGCAAACTTTCTGTTCTGGTCACGTACAGGCTGGTTATTTATGACCTGCTGTCCATTTAGACTCGCATTGCATTTTTGGTCCTGGTTGGCAGCACAAAGATAGCTTAAAGACTGAATGAAAATTAAAAAGGACTTAATGAAAATTAGAATTCAGGCCCTGAACACTGATATAAAGGAGTATTAATCCCTCCTCAGACTTGTACCTAGAATAAGGTACAATTATGAATAGAAAGATCATTTCAAGTTATGACAGATTTGATGAAAGAACTTTCACTGCTGTCAGAAGGAAAGTTATTATATCTCTGCTAATAAGTATTCATCAGGTTTCCAGGGAGCTGGATTACACCAAGTAATAAAAGGTGTGAATGACAGCTCTTTTGGGGCAAGCAAGAACTAGAAGAAAACATCTCCCAAGAATGCCTGTACAATCCAAGTACCTTGCCCCATACTGATACTTTTTTCCATATTTTCTTGACTGGTCCATTTTGTGCCCTGTGAAGCCTTTGTATAGCTGCAGAGTAGGATCCTCTCCCTCTGCAAAATGCAGATGGGACCTGTGTTCATTGTGCCATTTCTGAAAGCCAGGATATCCAGGTACTACCATCCCTACCTATTCCAGGAATTAATGCTGGTAGAGGCGGAACTGTGAGAGCTGTTCCCAGCCTGAGGTCAACAAGAGTCCATCTCACTAATTGGACTATGGATAAGGTCCAAAAAGGCATCATTCCAAAATCTGTCTTGTATGAAACACCACTGCAATCAGCAGAATGACACTAATTATGCATGGTATGAGGCAGCATTCACCTGCCTCCAGCTCCACTCCCTCCCTAGGAAGGAGGGTGATGGGGAGCTAGAAGAAAACTCACAGTTTACCACCAGAAACATTTTCTGCCTGTTCATTTCATCCAGTATTTAGGGCCTTTGGAGCTTTCCAGTAGCTCTTGAAAATGCAGTAGACGATCTCAAAAACTAGCAGTTTTGTGCAGAGCAAGCCCCAGTTTGGTCTGTGCTTGTTGCATCTATTTGGCTCTCCATTATATACAATGGAAAATTAAAATAGGAAACGGAGGAATTCTGCTAGAAAAAGCAAATGGATATGGTCAAAGCCACAAACCACTTGGCATGATCTTTGTGAAAGAGATTACCAGCAAGAGGCTGAGAGATCATCTAAATGGAGAAATGCTTTTATTCTTTAGTTTATTTTTCCACCAGATTTTTCATGGAAAAAAAAAAAAGAAAAAAGGTTTGGTTTCATCTCTATTTAGTTTTATTTTCTTCATCTAATTCTTCAGGACAGCAAAGCAATAAACTGTTGAGTAAAACTTTTTTTTTTTTTATCCAGTGCCTTTTGCAAGGACAGTTCTGACAACAGCCAGACAGCAAGCGCACCTTGAGCAGAGCTTGCTACAACATCTTTAAGCACCTCACCCGTAGTTCCTAATCTCGGCAGGCTTTTTTCCTGTGTTTACCTGGTGTCTCTTGACAGATATTTCAACTGTAGGTAATGTGAGATGAGGATAGTCTTTTCCGTTGCTTGTAAACAGTACACAGTGGGGAACCCTTCCTACCTGGAGTCTCCTGGTGCCACTACAAGATAAGCTAATAATTAATCAGAAATGCACCTTGCGGCAAGATTAACAGATGGCCCATCAGCGGCTCTGACCTGAATTGCCACGTTAATCATTTGTTTCTTTGCTCGGTCCAGCTGGCTCAGCTGAAGATGAGTGCTGTGTTTCTCCTGCTCCTGGTGGCCACCAGCAGCGTCGGTGCTACATTGGAGAAGGGTTTGCCACGACGGGAAGCGCGGCGCCTCTCGTGCGTGCGGTGCTGCGGGCCTTCCGAGCAGCCCGTCTCCATCATCTCCTCGCGGTACACGAGGATGAGCAGCGACCCTGCTTTTTCGGTACCCAAAGTCCAGCCCACCATCGATATCACCATCCTCAAAGGTGAGTGGAGGTGACTGCTGCGATAAACATCCTTTTTACATCTTACACGCCTTCATTTTGCAGGCTGTGCTGCTCCTCCTCCCTGCATCAAGAAACTCATCCAATTCATTTACCTGAGAGGTCACAAGGTGACATGGCACGGGCTTTAAGTGGGCACAAGTGGGAAGTAGCAAAAGGCTTCAATCTATCAGAAATCTGTTCCACTGGAAGCTTGAGTTAGATCACACTAGAACACAGATGCAAATGTTATCACAGAATTACTAAACTAGCATAAGGAATAAAGAACTAATAAAGATGCTCACCCACTTTTTGCATTTCACATGTTATTTGCTTACCTTGCTAAGACAATAGAGTTAAGCATATAATACAGGAGATGTGCCAGGAGTCCTGTGAGAATAGACAAGCCGAACAGCCTCTCCCAGGCCCAAATCAGGCTTCAGAGAAATCTGAAATTTTTCTTACCCTAACCTCTGCACAGAGGGGCTGTGCATTTAGCTGGATTTGTGTAAATGGCCTGATTAGGTGATGGAGTTTTACTACCAGAATTATTTTGTGCATCAGCACCATGAACTAAGTGTGGCCAAGTTTCCACTTGGCATTTTTATCCTCTTGAGAATGAGGAGGGTGCTGGTGTCTGACCGGCACTTCTAGATATTAGTGCTGTGAAAAGGTTTTAGCAAGTGCTTTGGTGGCAGCCTCCAGCAGGATGACTGCAGCTTGGACTTCACATGCTTGTGTTTGACAAGGTTTTCCTTTACACTTACAGGTGAGAAGGGTGAAATGGGAGAAAAAGGGTACCCTGGAGCAGTTGGGAAGGAAGGAGAGAGGGGGCTACGTGGCTTTAATGGACGGAAGGGCCAGAAAGGCCAGCCTGGCCCACAGGGCCATTCCTGCAAGCAGCTCTACGCTGCTTTCTCCGTGGGTCGGAGAAAGCCCCTTCATAGCTCAGACTACTTCCAGCAAGTCATTTTTGACACTGAGTTTGTGAACCTCTACAAGCACTTCAACATGTTCTCAGGGAAGTTCTTCTGCTACGTGCCAGGGATCTACTACTTCAGCCTCAACATCCACACCTGGAACTTCAAGGAGACCTACCTGCACCTGATGAAGAACGAGAAGGAGGTGGCCATCCTCTACGCCCAGCCGAGTGACCGCAGCATCATGCAGAGCCAGAGCCTGATGCTGGACCTGCAGGAAGGAGAGGAGGTCTGGGTGCGGATGTTCAAGCGGGAGCGAGAAAACGCCATCTACAGCGAGGAGTCTGATGTTTACATCATCTTCAATGGCCATTTAATCAAGCCAGCTGTAGAGTAGCTGTTCTTCAGCTTTAGGCTCAAAGCTTTGGCAGGGCATTAGTGTCTTCCCTCGTAGAAATGCACGTCTAGCTCCACTTGGAAGGACTGCAGCAGGCAGCCCCTGGCCTGCTGATGGGGATGGAGCTGTCTGTCCATACCGAGGACACCTGTGTGGATGCAGGTGGTGGTGTTTCAAGGTGATGAAAGCTATGAGAAGGTTTAGCCCTTAACATGTCCTGGAGATAAAGCACAGAAGGCCTCAGTTGTACAGCCCTGTATAGATCCCCAGGATAATCCCTGAAGTCTGCCAAGTTGGAAGCAAAAAATAGTGTCTGCTCTGCTTTGGAAAAGCCATTTTAAATTGGATGTAATGGTCATCTTCAGACATCTGTAATCTGGGGGCTAGTTAAGGAATGTATCTACTCCTAAAACAGTGCTTATATCTTTGCAGTGTGTACTATTGCTAATAAGAGCACCTACACCAGGTCAGCTCCATTCAGGTGGGCAAGAACACACCAGTGTTAAGAACAATATTTTGCACAGTACATTTACCCTAAATTACATTTTTTTGTTCCATTTCATGTAATATTACATTCTGAGAGCATAATGCTAGAATTACATAAATAACAGCATGTTGATCTGACAATACTTTGAGGCATAGTTTTAAGTACAACTGCAGCCACATGCCATAACTTTGCTAGGCTGCTGTGTTGCTAGCAAAACTTTTTGCACAGGAACATCCAGCACAGGTGGGAGCACACATTTCCATTTTTAAGGAAAACAACAGGCTCTACCCTGGGATCTGATTTGTGAGTACTCATGGCCAAGCTGGAGCCTGAGGACATCCTGGTGTCTGGAAACTACCATCTTACAGCACTCTCATCTCTGGCTGCTGGAGGAGGAAACTGGGAAGAAAAATGGTGCTTTTCTACCAGCAACAATATTTCAGGGGATTTGGTTTCCTTTCTTCACCCCAAAAGGTATTGATATAACAGTGGAAAGGTGCATGCAACAGCAAGAAGCCTTGTTTCCCTCAGTTCCTCCATCCCCATTTCCCCAGTCTCCTGTCTGCATCCCAAGCCATTTGTATGAAGGATACATGAAAAGCTCTTGCTAGGCAAACTGCTTCACTGCTGTGCCTCACCTACCCACAGCTATTCAGAAAAGTAGCTGAAATAAACATATTGCTTTGAATACACTGCCTTTGTTTATCTTACTTCCATGCGCTTTTCACAGTACAGGGCTAAAAGCACTAAGCTGAACACCCAGCCCCACGTTATTATGTCAGGTGGCAATTTTACTTCAACACCAAAGGGTTCCAGAAACTGAACTCCAGACTGAAACCTTCAATTCCTCTCCTTTGCAGGTCAGTAAACAGCCATCGCTGAGTATCAGGATAGGGAGGCAGAGAAGTTGATGACCCCTTGCTGTAAAATAAATACCAAATCTTTCTAAGCTCTCACAGTCTTAGTGAAGATAGGAATTTTTAAGTAGCCTATCTACAAAGTAAATGCATTATGACAAGGGGTCTACCAGCCTTGAAATATCGTGTCTGCTCCTACTTTCATTACAGCCTGCTGCAGCCCTCAGAAGAGAAATTGGGAAACTTGCAGAGCTCTAAAATCCCAAGGGCACTTCATGCAGATCCTTCACTGACCTGCTGTCAGATATCCCAGCTGCTTAGATCAGGCCACACTGCACAGCAGCATTTCCTTTTTTTTTTTTTTTTTCTGGCTCTTCTAAAAAAGCCTCCTAATCAGCAGTTTCCATTAGGGTGATGGTAAAAGCCCTAATGGCTGCATTGCTTATTTGCAGCTCGCCACTTAGTGCTGAGAGCACTAGCAGGGAGGTGCCAGCCCTGAGCAAACAGGCACCAGCAGCAGCCTTCCCACTGCACTCTCTGAAGGCATTCGCAGACTGTTTTTCCCCAGCCTTTTCCCTACCTCTAAACCACTCACTCCCCAAGCAGACCCAGATTTTGCAGCTGCGGAGAGCCGTGCCCCACGAGCTGCCTGTGGTGGAGCAGTGATTATTCGCCAGGGCTGCCCAACATTCCTCGCATATCGAGAGGCTCCGCACAGCTTCAGCTCACCCCATCCACAGCTCGCTGCACTGACTATAATTAAAAAGAAAAAAAAAAGATCCAGCCCTCTTAAAATGTCATGCCCAGCTGGAGTTATTGACAGTGCCTAATCCAGCTCTGGAAAAAAAAACACCCAGCGCATGTTTATGTTCAACCCACACTGATTTTGGAAAAGTTACTTTCTACCAGGAAGCAAGCAAAAATCCATATTTCTATATCTCTATACCTGTGCATCTCCATAACACCTGCAGACACGGTTAGGGAGACTCTGATAGGACACGTTCAAAATGCTCTTGACTGATATGCCAGGGTTATAAGCAGGTAAATCGTTAAAGCCACATTGGTTTCTGGAGCAGAATAACCTTTCAAATAATAAAAAAGGTTATTGGTTTGCACACATTACTCAAATCAGTCACTTATTATCAAAGAACTAGAAGTCTCAGCCTGCTGATTTCTCTGGAGAAAAAAAAATGAAATATCTAAAAAAGCGTGATGTACAAAAACATCCCTACTGCCACCTTTTGAATGAATCCATCATATTTTTTTCCCAACTTGAAGGGCTGGGACAAGCATCCCTATTTAGAGAAGCTTAATGAGCCAAATCTAAAGCACAAATATTTTAGAACTGCTCATCAACATACAGGCAGCTTGCCAGAGCCTCTTTTATAGGAAGAATTTAAATCTTTTCTTTTTTTCCCCAGCAACATGTAACATGGAGTACCAAACTTTGAAAAAAGCATTTTCAAGTTTTTTTTTTTTGAAGAAAAATGCAAGGGAGTTTAGTGCTTAAATCTAAATGAAAAGGAAATAAAACAGTATTTATATTTCTTTTTCTAATAATTTTCCTTAAATAGGTACATTTCACTTTGAAATAAATATTAGGGACCTATCAAAAAAATATATATTTTTTTCAAATCCTTCAAAGAATAGCAATGCATAGAAATGACAAAACTGCCGCAGCTACCATAAATCCCAGGTGCATTTTACTAATAGGCATTAGTTCTCATACAGGTGTCTTTTACCCCTGAACTCTTGCAGAAGAGTCCCCATGGTACAAGGCACCAATAAATCAAGCTGCCAAAATAATCTTCCTTGCCCCTGGGACAGGACCAGAAATCAGGGAAGCAGAGGAGTCTGTTGCGAGCCTGGGCAAGGAGCTGTAAAGGCAGAAACAGTTTCTGTAACTGCAGAAATAACAGATTAGGGAAAACATCAAGTGAGAAGCAGCTACTCCCCAAAATTTCCTTTGCTTGGCATAAGAAGATTAAAACAGAGTTTAAGTCAATTTACCTTTCATTTTCTGACCTCAGATCTGTCCTACATTTGCACTTATAAGCCTAAGCCTTGGCAACAGGGAGGAGACAAACTCATCTAGCACCCTCTCCTTCATGTCTGTGGCATCAGAGCCCTAGAGCAGCACCTCACACGGAAGATCGTGCTGGGTCAGCGCCTGTCCTTGTAGTGAAAAGGTGATGAATGGGGAGAGCAAGCAAGTGACCTGCCCACATCCACTGAGGATGGAGCAAGATTTATGTTCAGCATTAGGAAAAAACGCTTCAACTAGGAGAGGTGGACCCTGCAGGTGGCTGTAGCAGGAAAGACTAATGCTCCATCCCAGGAAGCCTTCAAAGGCATCCTAGGATCTGCCAGGAACAATGCAGGCAGCTCTGGCTTAAGGCAGAGAAGCAAACCTGAGAACTGCATCATCCCTTTAGCTTCTTTTCCTGTAGATTTAAGTTTCAGTGTTTTATCCTGATGAAATTCCAAAAAGCCACAAGAAATACTTCTTACTAAAACCCCGTATGAAGGATCTCTAGCTGTAATTTCAAATATCGCAACCCCCCCACAAAAGAAGCCCTGCAGCACAGCTCAGTAATTACTAGGGATCTATCTGCACCATTGAGTCCCATGTTTGAGTTTATCTTATGACTTCCAAATGTGCTCATTCGTTATCCTTCCTTACATGATTGCACCAAATGAAGCTTCACATTACAATTTGTAGGACTTCTGCAGAGCCCTTACTTAGCTGTGCAATTGCTCTATGACTTGCTTTTCTTCATTTCCTCAGTACCTACCCCCCGTAGGTGTAAGACCAGAGAAAATCCTCACACTTATAGACTTCACAAAAAAAATCTTTTAACTTGAGCACAGAATCATCTGAATTCTGCCAGAACCTAGCCCTTTTTTCTTCATGAGCTGAAAATAGTACAGCCCTTCCTTGAAGCCTTCTTCCCTTCAATACTCTTTTTTTCCTCCTAGAAGCAGCATTGGGGTGGGGTGCTTGAGCTCCCCTTTATATAGAGACACAGCAAATTATTCACAGCACTCCCAAGTCCGCTGTAACAAGCTGAGGGACTATATAAGGCAGTGATAAAGGCTAGGGAGCTGTTTGGTTTTGCTAGGAGAGGTGAACTCTGTGTGGGTTAAATGAGTGAGGTGCTATGAGGGAACTCCAGATAAGAGCTTTGCTTTAGTACTTAGTATGTCCAACACTGCTTCATTTCATTGCTTGTTGTGCCAAGCTCTTTGTGCATTTATCTCTTCTCTGCCCCCCTTGCCTGTGATGAGCTGCAGCAGTGCTGAGCATGAGGGTGTTACAAGGACCCTTCCTGGGTCCTACAGCTGGCCCTGCAGCTTCTCTGCTGACCTACAGAAACTCTTGCTCTTTAAGGAATTCAGTGCCTTCTTGTGCAGTCTTTAAATAATGCTGTAGCCACTCAGAAATACTCTCTAGAAAGAGCTTATAAAGGGTTTATAGACCTGGCTGTGACAAACAACTGCTGTATGGGTTAATAGCTCTTACAGTGCTATTAGAGCTCATTATACCTGGCAGAGCTGGTGACTGGGCTGGTACTTAGTGCTCTTGATGCCAAATGGCAGCAAGGAAACTAAAACCTCTGTGTTCCCTGCTTCCTCTCCTAATTATTCATTTTTTGCATGCTTGCTTCTGGCTAGACCCCAGTGCTCTGTACCATCAGGCTCGTCTAAGTTGATTAAACTTCTAGGCCAGTTCATTGACTCCCTGGACTACTTTAGTGAGCTGCAAAGCAAAAATCATCTCCTTCAAGTTACCACTTCCTACAGCACTTTCTCATTCTCAACAAATAGAGCAGCAGGTGAGGAGTAGGTCTTCCCCTTGCTGGAGGTTTAGCAGGGAGTCTAAAGCACAGCTAATTGCCTTGCTTGCACCCCTGGGATGGTAAATAGTAAAAACCAGGTGAGAAAAGGGCCTGGGAGGCCTGATTCAGTACCCTGAGATCACCACTGAAGCAGTTTAGCTCCTGCCAAGCCCCCGCATGGGCCAGGCTTATTTCTGGTGTTCTCACTGTGTGCTCGTGCTGTCCTGCAGAGAGGATGCGCTGGTCCTGCTGTTGCTCCCTGCTTTACAGCAATTCTCCGAGCTGGAGTCACAGCACCCGAAATCCTGCTCTGTGCTGAAGCCTTTCAACCGTTCTCTTCAAAAGTAACCCCGTTCCTTGATTTGATTTCAGCCTGCAGCAATAAGCCATCCCCTAGTAACTGCTGTGATCACAGTTCTCTGCTGGCTGATCGGGAGCTCAGGGAAGGCTGTGAGCTGCTGTGAATCGGGCTTTTTTCCAGCCAAAGGAGGCTGGTAAAATCCCTGTTCTGCCAACTCCCTCCAGATGCTAAGTTCCTCTGAACTCCAGCTCTCTGTATGCTTTTTCTGCCTGAAAGCGTTCAGGATGGGACCTGACAAGAAGTGTGCTTCTCCCTGGCAGCAGCTCAGCATTGCACCCCTGTGGGTGTGCTGCGCTGGGCTTGACGAGGCACAAAGCATTGCTCTTGGAGAACAGTGCATACTTTTAGAAGCCTCTTTACCCTCCTGCATCCCATCTTCAGGTATCAGAGTCTTACAACGAGTGCTCATGCTGAAACTAAAACCTGAACACTTCTTTTTGGGCAAGTCTGGGGAGGTGTGAGCACATCTGCGGAGCAGGTGGGAGCTGCAGGTGTGCAGCACCTTTGGCACCCAGGGCTTAGCTATCAGCAGACCAAGTAACCTTGCAGGCACGTAGTGAATATTGCAGACACGGAGTGCGCCCTGCCTGCTCTGCTCACCTCCCTGTCACTGCAGTGCTCCCATCTGCTGCAGCAGGGGGCTCCCAGCGAGCCTGCCTCTGACTTTGCTCTTTTCCCAACCTAGTTTTGGGTGCAGAGAGTGTTTTTGGTGAGTTTACCTCCCTCTTCGCTTTCTGGAAGGATCCTTCCCCGTGTGTCAGGGTAAGAAAAGGAAGCTCTGCCTCCGGCAAACTGGTTTCTTCCTCTCCATAACTTTTGTTTTACAACAGGAATAGCCAGATAACATCAATGCAGATAAGGCAACCAGGCAACAAATAAAGCTAATGGCTTGTGTTTAGATGAGTTGAATGGAACTTAATGATTCTACTAAGAACCTATTCACTTACAAAGATTTAAAGTACTAGATAAAATGCAGCAGGTAAAAGATGAAAGTGTTAGAACAAATAGAAACCACTTACAAGCCAGGCAGCAGCAGGCTGGAGCCTTGGGCTTGCAGATACTGCATCTGCAGCCACTTTGCCCTTCGGTGGGGTGAGCAGGAGGCTTGGAAGGGCAAGGCATTGCCTGAGCCCTTGGGGTGCAGCTTCAGAGCACACCAAGGAGTGCCCCAGGATGGGCTGAGAGCCCTCAGTCTCTTCCCTTGGGGTCCGCAGGGTCAAAGCACATGGCAGGGGGGGTTCCCCAGTGTCCATCTGGGCCACAAACTGGCTATCTCTGCCAAAGCCTGGTAATTCGTCTTCCCCTCCAGCACAATCATTTCCCACAGTGGTTTTAGCTTTCAGCTGCAAAGCTTTAAGCAGCAGCACCTGGAGGCTGCAAAGCTGTGCGCTCCCTGGGGCGGCCCCTGCAGCCTGCCTTCCTGGTGCCCCTTTGCTCATTTTTGTGAGGCTTTATATGCTTCCTCCCTAACCAGATCTTCAGTTAGAAGTTCCCTGATAAGAGTTCTTTCTTAAAATTCACCCCATGTGACCATTACAGGGCAGGAGCTGTTGTTTTGTGGGGAGGCCTTGAAGGCAGTTGTGTCCTTGTAGCACTGGACCTGGCCACAGCATAAGCCTGGGCAGAGCCTGCTGGTGCTGCTGGAGTGGTTCTTCCCCTCTCCAGAACAGGAGGAAGCTTTCTCACCAAACGCTGCCCTTCACACGCCAGCCAAAAGCTGCTGCAGACGATCTGGGCACCCCGACGATTGCTGCTATACATCAGGCACGACAAGCTAATGCTATTTGCAACTCCGTTCTTCCAGGGCAAATTGCATTAAAGCCAACTTGCACAAATTGCTTTGGTTTTGGTTCTTTTTTTTTTTTTTTTTTTTTTCTTTTTTTTCTT
This sequence comes from Anas acuta, assembly GCF_963932015.1. Lineage (NCBI taxonomy): Eukaryota > Metazoa > Chordata > Aves > Anseriformes > Anatidae > Anas > Anas acuta. Next base: position 16,314,784 of record NC_088993.1, read on the forward strand.
GGTAGTGCAAAATCCCAGTACTGTTGGAGCGGCTGCTGTGGTTATCCAGGGGAGTGCACCACCCTGTTTCCAAGCAGGGAAGAATGCAAGTCAACTACCCGACAAAGTCATTCTCCCCTTGGGTTTTCTGTCTCTGCTTTTCCTCCCTTTTCAAGGCAGAATTCTGGCTTTCCCATTGATTGAGAAGACAGCCCTGCAGTGAAGTGTAAATTGTACCCTGCAGGGTAGGTCTTGGACCTCAGGTCCAGGGAAGCACTAGCACCCAGGGAAGAGAGCAGTGCCTGGTTTCTGGGGGGCCTGCCACTGTTTTTTGTGGTCCCTTCGTCGTGCTGATGAGAATTTCTCTGTCAAGGCTGAAGTGGCCTGGCCAGGAGTGGACATCACTTCTGCTTTCAGCCCTGCCTAAAAGCAGGGAGGGGAGAGCTTGGGGAAGGAAAATGTCAGGACTTCCAAACCCCAGTAAAAAGCCCTGAAAAGGCAGAACAGTGAACAGACACAGGACCTGGCCCTGAAACCTGCTTCTCCCTGCAGAAACGCTCCCTCAGACCACACGCTAGCGTTAGCCATTCACCAGGGAGGAGACACAAGCTGGCAGCAGCGTAATGCCGCCACGGTGATGCCCGCTGCGTGCAAGGCTTGCTGTCGGCTGCTTTCAAGATCCAAGAAAATACAAAAGGAACTGCTGGAGTAGGTGATGTGGATGCCAGGTCCTCCTTGCTTCTTCCTGCCATGCAGATGTCTGCAGATTTCTGTGCCAATTTGGCAACAAAGCTGCATGCCTGGGCTTTATTAGACGTTGCAGAGAGCCTTACGGCTCTCCTGGGAATGGAAATACATGGCTGGGAGGAGTATGTAATGCAGGAAACATGGAAAAAGCCCTGCCAGGCACACTTAGTTTGGGATGCTAGAATAGCCATGTTGAGTCACAGAGGTTCCTCACACAACCTTAGCTCTAACAGTGGATGTTTCTTCAATTGTTCCTTTTGTGCTGAAGCAGGAACACTTAAAATAGACCCGAGCAGCTAATGCACTCAGATACCTCATTAAGAAATGGCAGAGTTTAGTGCTAAGACCCAAAGTGGCAGTGGATTGGAGCTAGGAAAAGGCATTTGTGCATCCAGGATATTGGCAATGACTCCTGGCCAGCCCTGCTCCTGCTTTTGTGAAGGCTGGAGGAATGGCTCGTGCTGGGTATACAGCCGAAATATTTGGAGAAGTTGTGGCTCCATCAGATACAATCCCCACTTGTTCCCCTAGCTACAGCCCTGGGACCAGCATGAAGAAAAATCAAGGAAGCAGGAGGAACCTGGGCTGAATTTAGCAGCTCCATGGGTGTAGAGCCAGTGCTGCCTGTACTGAGTCAGGCCTGGTCTGTTACTGGGGATGATTCACATTCCTGTGTCCTGGGGATTTCAGGCACTTGGAGACAGGTCTCCTAAGGGTTTGAGCATTAGCAAATGCGTGGTCATCAGAGCCTCTGGTGTGGCTGCATTTTGAATGCTGCGCTCAGCATCTCCCAGCGCTGGGGTGTTTCACTTCAGATGGTTCTGAAGTGGAGCAAGTAGCATTTATTTGGTATATTAACCTCATCTAATTGAGTCTCTCTGCTCATTAAGAATAGCAGTTATAATTTATCAGCCATAAAACTGCTAACCACGTTTGCTTAATTACTGGCAACGTCATTTGTTAGGGGCTTTGGGGAAGAAAGCAGCGGGTGCTCAGAGCTGGCAGACACCGTGAGCTCTGCAAAGCCAAAAAGCTCCTTCCCGACCGAGGCTTTGGGCAGAGCACTTGGCCAGCATCACACAGCCTGCAACACTTTTCTGCCTACACGAAGAGCTTCAGGCTCTCGACTCCCCCTGATGTCATCGAGCACCAAATAGCTGAAAGACTCTGGAGCATCTCAGGACAACGGGATGGATGAATAATAACTAGGCAGCCTGTCCCCAAAATCTGCAAGCCTGGGTGTCCCTCCTGTTTGCTGTTCACCCACAGCTGGAGCTTGTTGGGTTGTTGCTGAAGAAGTGACGGTGCCACAGGCTGAGCCAGCAGTGCTGAAACAGTCTCTGGTTCGCTGCACTGACTCGTGGCCTCTCTCTCTGCCAAACCCATGTAAAGGAAGGCACCAAAAGCTTTTATTATTAGGCAGCATTTGTCAGAAAGCAGAATGGTTTGTGAGTCAAGTATTAGGTCTTTAAAATGCGAGAAGAGCCATGGCACTCAATATAAAATTCCCCAAATGCTTTCAGTTTCACACTGAACAATACCCTCTGGCACTAGATAAAATATTGTTCCCAAGTGATTTATGAGTTGAATATGATCCTGCTATTATTGAAGTTAATTACAGATTTTTCTCTCTGTGCCAGGGACGTATTTTAGGTCCTGGGGAAGTGTCTGCAATATCTTATCCCCAGCTCCTGGGCTGCAGCCTCGGTCAGTTGCTGAGTAAAGGGACTTTGTTTGTGTGCTGGCATTTGTAACTAAATTAAATATAATGCCACTTTCTGTGCGAAGTGCCTCATGCACAGTAAGTCCTGATGCAAGGAACTACTTGAAACAGGCACTTGGAGAATTGCAGGTGTGATAGCACAGCACAAGCTGCAGAGCGAAGCGGTGCTTTCCGAGCCTTGGACTCTGGTAAGAGTTTCTTTCAGGCTTCTTGAACTTGCTGTGATCATTACTCGCTGCAAATGACACTTGCCAAGTTGTCAAGTGCCACAAATCTGTGTTTTCATTTCCCCGTGAAATTCAGTTTGACTGGAAAAGTATCAGTGGAAGGCTGCATATGCAGCCTCCTTTGTGCTCCTCGCCCTGATGCCCATGCTCACAAGAACCAAGCAATAACAGGTCAGACTTTATCACTATTAACAGGCTCAGCCCTGTGGTGCAGCAAACCTGGAGAAATTATCCCATGTGAAATGATGGCTTTGACTCAAAAGAAGCTAACAGTGAATATACTAGAAATAATGTCCAAACCTGAACATCCACAGGGCAATCCATTCCCCCCTCCCAATTAACTAGGCCCAGTTGAACATGGAGCAGGTCATTTCGTGATGCTGATCTGAGTCCAGGCGAGAAGTACAGGGCCATGCTGAGCTGCCCCGTGCAGCATCAAGAAACAAGTTCAGACGAATTCTTATCTACATTTTGCAGAATGTGCATCTTTCCTTTCCATTTGCAACTTTAAAAAGTAATTTGGCTAAGATGTGTCCTGTGAAATACAGATTTTCTGCCCTCCTGCCATGCTCTGAAAGCTCTTGGTTTCTCTGGTCACCATCAGCAGCTTCACAAACCCACCCACAGGACACAATTCTGTCTACAATATGCACTTTGGTCAGTGCTTCTCTGCTCCATCCATAGCGTGCACTCACAGAAACGCCTGCTCTGCCCCACGCAGCCCAGTGTCACTGCCTCCTTCCCCTGGCTGCGATGCTGAGCTGCAAAGCAAAGGGACTGCCCTTGGCCTGGCCTGGTGACACGGAGACACCCCAAGCCACCAGCCAGGGTCAACTGCGTGCTGTGCTCTGTCCCAGTCAGACTGAATTTAATCATCTCAGCTACATATCGTATGCACCTTGATTTCTTCTTATGACTTTTCATGATCTTTGCAGTCTCAGAGTGCTAGTGATGCCTGGTCAAAAATCTTGAGAATATTGTTTTCTTCTTTTTTTCATCTAGATGTGCAGAATGCATTGTGCTTGTGAAGTTTTTCTGCATTTTAATTAGATGATTAAGAGCAGGCTCAGCTTTCAGGTTGCTGCATTTAAAAGTTGTGAAAGGGGGATGGTTCGAAAGGGGGAAGAAAGGAAGAGAAGCAATGTGGTGTATGGGCTTTTCATACAGTTCCATTTTCCACACTCTCTTTCTGTGCTGTCTGGAAATTGCAAATGCTTTTTGCTAAGTGCATCTCAGACAATGCTGGCTCCTGCTCACTGAACAATATGGAGGTGTTTTAATATCCTATTGGAAAATTTCTCGAGGGATTCACAAAGGGTGAAATCCACCCCCGTGCAGCCAGCCAGCACCAGGTCCCTCATTGTGAGACTTAAGTGGTTCATAGACTTCACTCCGGCCTTTGGCACAGCAGTGAATTTCACCTAAATGAACTGCCTGAAATGATTTGAGGCTAAATTCATGCTGGTGTTTTAGCTGGTGTCTGTCGTGCTGGCTACTGGCTTTGCAGAACCTGGTGGAGGATCCCAGACTGGAGAAGCTGGGGAAGGGCAGGGCTGATGATAAATGTGCCTGTTGCAGGGGTTCAGAGTCACACCTTCACATTGCATGGCCTGGCCCGTATGGCTCAACTCAGCTCCACGTCCTTGTCCCAGCTCCATCAGGTCAGAAATACAATGCAATCAAAAAACTCCCTGACATAGCTTTTACGGGTGTTGGAGGCATCCAAACACAATTTGGTGACATGAATTTATTCTATGTAAATGACAGATCCCTGTCTGGAGCAGGCAGGCACATGCATGCCAGAAAATATTTGCCAGGCTGAGATGTGAGGCCCATCAGACCTCTGTCTGTCACCTGGCATATGGGACTGGATTCACACATGTGGCTGCAGAAAGCGAGCGCAGCCTGTGGTGTGAGGCTTCATAGCGGTGCAAACAGCAAAGCAGAACGATCGCATTAATTCTGGAAGCTGCACAATTAATTCCCCCTGCCCATGGGAGCGGCTGTCATCACGTCTCGTCAGCGGCGGCATTTCTCCTGGTGACATGACACCGCTCTGGCTGGCGTTTTGCTGCCTGCCTTTGTTCTGCTTGCTCGAAGCAGCAGTTCTGCAGAGCAGCAGTCGGTGTGTGAGATGCAAAACCCCTCCCGTTGTGCCGAGCTGCTCCGGCCCCGAGTGTTAGCGATGGCCATGACTCACCCGTCTCAATCTGCGGCCGGCAGGAAGAGCCGCGTGGTGCATCGTGCTGTTAACACAAGCAGAACTCTTTCCTCTGATCCCTCTTCTTATTTTGTGGTGCCAATGGGTTCGTGGGGTAGGCAGCATGGCCAAGCACAGACCGTGCTTGGTGCTGCCTGCAGGAGAGGTGGCAAATTCTAATGATGGTCCTGGACTCTGAAAACCTCGGACCGTCTATATGGGGTTTCTGAGAGCCCTTCAACTCCACCCGGGTTTGTTCGTGCTCTCTGGGCATGCTGTTAACTCCCAGCACAGAGAGGCGAGATGCCCAGAGCCACATTTTGCTCCTGAGGCTGCCTGGCAGAGGGGCAACCTAATTGTGTAAAGGTAAAGCAAAATGCTTATCCCTGGTGCTGGGTCTGGGGTACAGTGCTGCAGTACAGCTGCAGCACTGGGGCTGTGGAGGGAAATTCAGGTACAAACTTACCTAGTGGCCTCGCGTCACCTAACCTCACATCACCGCAGGACAGGACTGTACATCCCTTGCAGCACCGACTTATTTTAAGGCCTATTGCTTTTCCATTTCCTGTGTTGGAAAAAAAACAACAAAGCACTACAGCAACTTCGAAGGTTCACTCTAGTAAACGGAGAGTAGGCTAAGGGAACAGGACACATCTGATGTTTGGGATGCCTCATTGCTCAAGGTCAGAAACCTGGATCAAAGGCTTAAGGGCTCAAGATATAGATGGTAAGAGAGCTGGTAAGAGAGCAAGTAGAGAAAGGTTTCACCTTCAGTGACTTTTCAGGGAAAGATGAAGAGATACAGAGGATTAAGTGTTACGAGATTACAGCAGGAAAGAGGGAGAGAACACAGAAACCCCAGAGCATCATCCATCTCATAGCAACAGGGCTGGATTTAGATGAAGTTATTCAAAAAATAATAATAAAACAAAAAGTCCAGGAGTAAATGCAACGTGAAAACAAAGTGCAGGTTGAGGTGACCAGCTGAGACATTTCAGGTAACTGAGCTGGGGAACTGGATGAGCTGTGCTGGGAGCAAGCCACAGCGGGCCGAAATGAGCAACTTTTGCCTTCCTCCTTGTTGCAGAAGAGAACGGGCAGCTGGGAGGAGCTGGGAGAGGCACGGTGTGCACATGCAGGTGATGGTCTCCCAGTTTTTAAGTTTTTAAGGATGATGCTGCATGCCTCAAGGATGCCAGGCCTGTGGGTCACAGGAAACACCGAGCCAATGTCGAGACTGCCTGCAGCTCAGCACTCGTGGCCTGCCCTCTGTTTTGGTCCAGTAAGCCAGCAAAAGTTATTTACTTGTTCCCTTGAGCACCGGTGTTTGCAGGTTTTCCTAGAGCAGGCTGTCCACCCAGTGAAGGCCACATTCATTGTACAGCATTGTACAACGCAGTCCTGGGGCTGTCTTGGGGAAAGCCTCAGGAAATGGAAGAAAAAATGGTATATTTAAAAAAGGTGCTCCTTTACCCTACCTATGTGTGTTTTCCTTTTGCACACACACTCCAGCAAAAGTCTTTAGTACCCAGCAGTTGAAAATGTGCTCACTGAGTGGTCTGCATGACTGCCAATGAATATTCATAACTAGCAACTTAAACAGAGATGGCAACAAGCAAATAGCTTGTGCAATGTTGTGAAGGTTAAAAGGGCACAGAGCAAGGCCTCCTTGACCTTCACATGCACATGGGTGTTTGTTTTGAGCAGTGCAGCAGGAGAGCTAACATTTGTTATACTTTGATGGATCAAAGGGCTGTCCAAGAAGGGAGTATTTAAAGCTGAATAGGAAGCTTTAATTTGACAAATTCTCGTCTGAGGTATTCAAAATGTCAGTCAGTCCCTCAGGCTTAGTGACTGGATTTGTAGTGTGTAAAAAAAAAATAATAAAAAAAATAAATTAAAAATGCATTTGGGAGCATCACTTCTGTCTCTTGCTTTCTGGGAATGGCTGGCTGGGAGGACAGATTTTCATCCGAGTTTGTCAGTCTTTGTCAAAGAATGGCATGTTTTGATGAAATGCATTCAGAGATGCTCTCAGCTTGCCTGAAATCCACCGCCAAGCTGCTGGGGAAGCCTCTGTCTCTCCAACAGCAGCATATAGATAGGACTCGGAGAAAGGGTGAGTGGAGCTTTTGAAAATACAGCTCGAGTCTGAGAAAGGTCTTCTTGGGGTGAGGAGAGGATCCCATGGGGCAGCTGCTGCACAGCACTGGGGGGATGGTTGACAAGAGCTGTGGAGGAGACCTGCGAGGAGAAGAGCAGCTCCTGGAAAGCAAAACTTACACTGGGCTTTATCCTGGCCATGCAGCGGAGACGATGCCTTAGAGATCCACAGGGCTCAATCAGGGCTGGATCCTCCCCAGGGTGGGAAGCAGACCCTACGTGTGCTTTTGGCTGCAGCTGTATATCGTATTTCCTCCTTGAACCCCAGCTGGGAACAGGCATTTGTTACAAAACCAAATTCCCCAGACAGTTGTTTGTTGGAAAGGTCATTTGGCTGTCTTATCTGAAAATTGATGCATTGAAAGCTTTCCTAAATTTGCTCATTAAATATGATGCATTGCAACATTATCAACGAAAATGTTGGCAGGCAGGCTTCTTGCTGGAACATCCATTTTCCAGCAATCGTGGCCCCAGCACTGACCCAGGGGTGGCAGGAGCAGAGGAGGGGTTGGTCTGGCCCCCATTCAAAACCATGACCCAAAATGATGCCTTTTCAGACCAATCTTCTTTGCAAATCCTTGTAGCACGTGATGTGACCCTGTGACTGCAGTTGGTGCTGGGACGATGCTCCTTACGTGGCTGGGCTCAGGCCTACAGATGCCCCCAAATGAAGAACAGACACAGCAGGAGTGAGCTGGGGTGAGACAGACCCGAGGACAAGAAGACCAAAACCCCTGGCAAGGCTCCTGCCTGCCATGGTGATGCCTTCCAGAGCCTGGAGACCCCATCCTGCAGACCACAGTGGGGATGAGAAGAGCCCTGCAGTCTGAGCACGGTGCCTGGCAGTCTCGCCTTTCCATTTTCAGAGACATTTAGTGGCTACTTGAGGCTATACAAGTCCACCAGGCACTGCCATGGAGGGCATTTTAGATACCACCATCCTCCCTGGAGGGGAGATGTGTTTCGGGCAGACTTCCCAGCCCTTCCCAGCAGCTCCCCGCCGGGATGCAGCAGCGGCCGCCCAGCCAAGCGGCAGCGCTGCCGTCGGTGCCCCCGTCCCTCTCCCCTCCGCCTGCCTCTCGCAGCAATTTGTCAAGCAGCGTGCGAGGCAGAAGCAGCGCTGAAACGCTCTGCGCTGAGATTTTCAATTAGGGAACACAAAAGCCTGTTTAATAAACTCTTAGAGGCTTGTTAGCTGAGACATAATTAAGATTAATGTTGACTTGGGACCAGAGGAAACAGGGCTGAAAGTGAATCAAAGGCAGGCAGGCAGCTTCCAGCGGCAGGATAATGCAAGAGCAAGTTTCCTCCCTGCGATGTCGGCTGGTGTCAGGTGAAGAACTGACCCGGGGAACATCGTGTGGGTTCTGACTCCCCATCCTCTGAGAAAGCAAGCGCTAAGAGGGGCAATAAGTGATTTTGTTCCTCTTGTTCCCCAAGAAGCGCTTACAGGCAGGGGAGAGATGGGCTGTTTTCGCAGCAGCTTTGCACGCTCCGAGCGCAGGCAGCAGCAGGTTTGGAATAAAGCTCGACACTCCGGGTTGGCAGCAAGCCGGCTGTTTGGCTGATTGATTTCTGATGCTTCCCTGGGGCTGTGATTGCCCGTGGGAGGAGGGATGGCACAAGGCGGAGCCCTGCACACAAGCACAGCTGCTGCCAGTTTTGCCGGGCAGGTCTCAGCCCTGTCTCGGGCAGCAGCTGGGCAGGGATGCGGCCCCATGCCAGGGTCAGGCAGACAGACCTGCATCTGTGCCCATGCAAGGGCACAGGCAGCCACGGCTTCTGCGCTCCCTGCTCTGCTGTCAGCTTTATCAGCCTATTTTCTAGGTTCCTCTCTATTCCTTTCTGATAAAACTTTTCTTGGCTAATTCCAAATATGATCAGATTCTACAGAGGAGAGACAAAATCTTTGCTCTCCTAATGCGATGTCAGGTTTTAATTCTTTCCCATACATCTTCATTTATTAAAGTCCCTTTCCCTTCTGAGGCAGAAGATGTTCCTGGCTGAATTCATAAATCAAGCCAGGAGAAGTGGGCGGTAAAATCTACAAGCAGTTACACACCGGTGCCAGCGAAACAGCCCCATCGCTCCCTCTGGGCTGTGTGTCCAGGCAACATCTGGCCAGCATTTACACATTTACAGGCATTTATTTCTTCAGTTTAATGTTCTACCATGTTACCTTCTCCAGAAGAGGATGCAGGGAATCCTTAGCAGAACCCTTCAATTTTTCTGAAGGGCAAAATTCCACTTTTAGTCTTGCCAATGGTTAAACTGAAGAGGAAACCCATCTGTGCCACTGTGCGTTGGCTTCAGCTGCCCACTGGGACTCAGTTGCCCAAATTGCATGTTTGGAGCTTTTCTAGATGTCCCTGTGCCTGTGGGTACAGCCCAGCTCTGTGCAGCCAAGGTGACTCCCATGGATGCTGAGCTCTCTGCAGCCTCATTGCTGTGTATATACACCAAAAAATGTCCCAAAACTCAGGGGTTTGCCAATTTGACTTGCAAGCATCTAGAACCACACAGCACTGTGCTCACCGTGGCAGCACCAGCATGGATTGCCTTCCCTGCTCCAAATCTGGTGCCCAGATGCAGCAAATAATACCCTGTCCTGCCAGGGATCAGAGGAAGGCATCACAGAGAACAGGAAGGATGGGCTGCTGGGGTGAGAGCAGTGCAGAGGAGGTGTAGCACAGCTGTGGACCAGATGAAAGTAGCAACAGGGTCTGGGAAAAAATTCAGCAGGAGCACCTATTCCCCCTACAGAGCAGCAAAATCTGGAATCATGAGAGAGAGTGTAGGAAAGAGAGAGACTTTTGGGTCGGGGTGCAGGGAAGCACTGCAGGAGGAGTGGATGGGCAAAGGCAGGCCTGCACCAAGAGTGGAGTAAGGGGGGACACCTCCCAGAATGACAGCTGAATTGCACCCCATGAGTCAGATCCTGAAATCCACAAATGTCCTGATGAGGAGGTGGGAGTTGTCAAGATGTTGGCTCCCACTCCACCGCCCCAACTCTCCCAGATCTCTATGGAAAATAGTCCCCTTGCTGTTGAGTTGTGAGGCAGAGGGCTTTAGTCATTTTTGTTTTGTTACCTAGAAGTTTAAGACGTGTCTCATCATGAACTATGCACATACAGAATGAGCTGACGGAAGGTTGCTGATGTTAATCACAAGCTGAGCGGAGACAGGAAAAAGAGATGAAAACCCCAAATGCATACAAGCTGCAGGAGTCCTCAGAACTACCCGTCTCACTGCTTCCTCCCATGCCTCAGCCAGTTCTCTCTCATTTACATCTTTCTCAGGTAAAGGCCAAATGTCTTTTCTTATTTACCAGGTGCACAAGTACACCAGCACCACTCTGCTCTGCTGGGGTGCCCTGCTTCTTCCACCAGCTGCTGCTTAGGGGGCCCTTTCTGTGTCTGTGCGACCTGTAGCATGAAGGAGCACTGCTCTGGGTGCACGGGCACTGTAGCAATAAGCATGCTCAGCAATAGCTGGCTTTGCACTAACATCAGTGAATAATCAATAGTTACACCAATATGGACCAGAACTACAGAATTGTTGCCATGGGCCAGCTAAGCTGGATTTACATGGCTGGACTGGTGTGACAGCAAATTCAGAGCTTAGACGTGGTGGAACAATGATGTCAGACCAGTGTGCAGCTCAGTGTTTTCCCATTACACCTCATTTTTGTGCCATCGTGTTGCCTCACTGAGCTGATGTCTAATGGGATGGCCCTGTCCGTAGTTGCCTTATCTGTTCTGGGTGCATTTGGCACCCTGGTTAGTGCCAGACCATCATCCCTGCTTGTCACAAAACCAAAAAGCTTTGCTGAAGTTCCTGTGGTTGACTCACCTTCACTGACCTCAGGGCCAACTCTCCTTTCAGCCACCCTCTTGAAAGTCCAAGACAGTTTTCCTGCTGCTCTTGATTTGCATGGATATAACCCGAGGACAGAGCTTAATTTGCCATGCACTGACTGCACCACTTTTGATCATTCAGCCTAACTCTAGCGTATGATCAAAAGGGAGAGAAAATAAGAAAATATTCAGAAACTGGCTCTAAAAGAAACCAAAAATAAAGCAAACAAGAAGGGGGGCAGAGGAGAGAGTGGCTATCCATCACCATTACCGTGTAACGCAAGAGCTGTGATAGCACTGATTTATCAATTGCTAAACGCTGCGAGGAGAGAACAAGAAAAAAGCTGTGCAAAAACCACGAGCCCGTTTGAACCCAGATGAGCGTTTCAATAAGAAGTCTTGGCTAACTGGCCTGGTTTGGACTGAAATGGCTCAGGGAGGGCTCATCCAAGCCACTATGGCAACAGGGAGCGGAATCACCCCACTGGCAAGGCGAAGCAGGAAGGTGAGGTGGGACAGGGGCTGTGGGGTTGAGTCCCCACAGGGCAGCCTCATCCTTGTGCCATTGCATGTGGCGGTTGTGCTTAGGGCACGCAGACACCTCGTGTGCCAGCTCTTTGCCAGCTGGGTAAGGCTCATCAGGCTGGCTCCTGGGAGCAACCTCTGCAGTTGGAGAATACAGCGTTAGCATCCCGGTGGGTCCTCCTCCATCAGGTTCTCGGGATAGATGATGGATTTCATGATTAATAATATGCCCCTTCTCGTCATCCTTCAGAGCATAAATCTTGCTCGCCGTGGAGCAAAAGGCTGAACAGAACAGCAGCTGCATATAAATGCCTTTGGGGCTGGACGGGGGCACTTCAATGCTGCAGCTCAGCTGGAAACGGCTAACAGTGGCAAGGAAAAGAAATATGCTCTCTTTTGTTCTGTAATTGTGGGAGAAAAGCAAAATTAATAATCCGTTTCTGTCACTAACTAGGCAGCCTTTGGAAGCTTGCTTTGGCAGGTAATGCGGAAGCCTGGCTGTTAGCTTACCTGCCTGCTCCAAACTTGAATGTTTGGAGACATCTCCCATGCCTGAGCTTATAGGAGGGGTCCTGACCCTTGTCATCCAATTCAGAAAATGGATAGATTAGGTCAAAGTCCTCTTAAGTTTCCATCTGGCTGGAAAGCAGTTTATGGGGAAAGATGGAAACGTGTAAAGTCAGGTTTCATTGCAGTATTACACTGGATCGTAGCCGGATCTGAAAGCACTTCTTACCTCATTTCAGCAGTTGAAAATGTCTTCAAATGTCACCCTTTTATCCCAGAAAACACTTCCCAATTCATCCATCATTCCAGACGTGGCCCTGCTCTTCTGCCATCCCTTTACTTTTGCCATCTCTTTTGTCCCTAGGTGCCTCGTGCATAATTGTTTTGATCAGAAGCATCAGCTGGCAGAAGTCCCCAGCCAGAGACGTCTCTCCCTGCCTCAGTCATCTTGCACCCCTCAAACCACGCTTCCCTCTCTTAATTGTTTGCTTAATGGTTTAATTCATTAAAGGGATGGCCTAATTGCTGGTAGCATTTTTTCACTGTCACCAGGCTGCCAAGGGAAAGGAGGCAGTCGTTGATCATGTCCAGCACCTCTGGCCCTCGCCCCAAATGCCTGAGGACATTGGTTTTGGGGCAGCAGGAGAGATCAGCCCCAAGGAGGCCTCCCGGCCCCTGCTCCCAGCCCCTGCCCTGGGACCAAGACACTGAGGATGCCCCTGGCTTCAGCCTTGCTACGCTGGTTGTTTGATATTTGCAGCTTTTTGACATCATTATCAGCAGTCAGCTTCTATTTTGCTGACTGTCATCTCAACGGCACAACTGGGGACGACGTGGCTGTGGAACTTGTTGAAGGGCACCAGAGCAAGGCTGGGGCCAAGCTGATCTCTGCTCCTCATCCTCCCCAGCATGATCCTGATCCTTCAAAGATAATGTGCCACATAAAGAAAGCGTGCCACATAAAGAAAACCTCATATTCCTGCACCTGGGCTGCACTGTAAGATCAATTTTGCTCTTTGGTGAATGCACACCAGAACTCCTGCTGTTTGCAGCTGCCTCTGGAGCTGCCATGAGCCCTGCCCTGTGGTCCAGCCAGAGCAAAACTCAGCCCTTTCAGGTTGGGCTTTTTTCATCCATCTTTTACCTCTTCAAGGAGAGAAAGTGCATTAGGCAGCCAGTGAAACTCTGGGTGTTGGGGCACAAACCATCACAGATCTAGTTTTGCAGTATTGCAACTCCTCCAGCTGAGCACACAAAAATTTGGGCTTACAGCACCAGCAGTTCCAGAGTTGTCCCAGTACCAACAGTTGTGTCACACCGAGGAAGATGGTATGGATGCTCTTGAAAATTAGGACTTGTCCAAAGCAGAGGGGAGGACAAAGTTCCCTGTAGACCAGGAGATGTGATGATGGTCATTGATGCTGGTCACTCTTTGCTTCCAGTGACACCCCGAGGACTGTTGGCTTGGGCAGAGTTATTCTGTATTGTCTCAAAGGCAGGAGAAGGCGCATTTTGACCCAGTTACTTTGGCCTCCTGTGATAAGAAATAGCCCCATGTTTTCCAGGCATGCTTGGGGTTGGGAGGGGGATGAGCCAATCTACCTGAAGCCCTGCTGTGTCCTCTGCTCAGTTTGCTTAGCCAGAGGCTCTGCTCTAATGTGAATTAGAAGCATGCCTAATTTTAATGTATATTAAGAATATTTGGCAAAAAATGGTTCCCTGCCTGTTTTATGTTATTTTAGCAACAGAGACAACTTATTTCTCATAGATCAAACTGCCACTTTGTAATTCTTTCTGTATTTTCACAGTGCAGTCATTTATTTGCCAGTCATTAGCAACCAGCAGAGAATAAAATCAGTCGATGCTATTTAGATGAAACACGGCTGGTTAGAAAGCACTGGCAGAATCCTTCCCCGGGTTGTGCTTTGAGATTAGTCATCAGTACAACCTGGCAGAGGCTGGTTTATAACTCATCCACTGAAGGTCTCTGGCACGGTTGCCCTGCTGGTGAAGGTTATCTTACTCCAACAGCCTGGATGGTAGCAAAACTCCAAAAAGGCTGCTGAAGAGTAAGACCTGCCTTTGCTGGATGCAAAACCTCTTATAAAGCCAGGCTGTGTGCCTGGCTATACTGGTGATTTGCAGATCTGGGGAAAAGGATTCATTTCTCTTTTAAAAATGAATTCAGACAGATGTGTGGCACTTTTGAGGAGTTCGGAACAAATTGCCCCCCGCGGGAAGCGCAGCAGCACCCTGCTCACGTAGGTCTGCCTGGAGGGCAGGAAATGTGCCCGTGGCACGGAGACAGGGAGGGAAATTGCAGACGGGGCTGAGTGCGATCAAACACGGCAGCGCGACAGATAAGACACAGCGCACATCAAGGGCGAGCCCAGCTGGCTACAGGAGCTCTAACGCAGTGGGGCCTCGTTCCCGTATCTGCATTCAGGATGTCAAAGACCCCACTTCATGCTGTATGCTGAAATGCTCCTTCAAGTGCTTAGCGATGTGATTTCCCAAGGCCTTACCCAGATTTCATTCCTCCTCTTCTGCCGCTGTGTACAAATTACCCGCATTTTCCCCTTGAAGTGAGAATATTATTTCTAGTCTATACTGCACACTCATATATAACCCCTAAAAGCTGGCAGAAGTGATCTGACTCGTGCCGTTTACCTAACTGATATCGCAGCCACCGAGCATCGCTCACACCTGGTGTCTGTGACACTGAGCACTTGCCCAGGTTGCAGGGGGTATTGCCCAGCCTGACTTGGTGTCACTGCAGCCGCGGTGCGGATGGATGGTGTGCTAATGAGTTGGGTGGGTGGTTATTCAGTCCTCCTTGCCCTAAGAGAGCCACACCAAAACCCAATTTTCTTTTGAAGTGGTCCCTCTGGAGAGGATAACGACAAGCAGGCTCACGATGCCCAGAACAAGCTGCACGATTTCTGGAGATGCATGGTCGACGAGAGCCGCCTGATTGTCCATCTAGCACAGCTTTTACGAGTTGAAACCCCACCTGAATAAGGGAAAAGAGACTTATGTCACAGAGACATAAAATCAATGCACCAAAACTTTTCATTTTCAAAAAAATAGCAACTCTTCCTGCAAGACTTCAACAAAACAGATGCAAACTCCATAGTACAAAAGCACATTGTACTGGGACTTCCAAATTTCCCAGCCACGCAGGACATAAACACAAGCCTGTCTTTTCTTCACAGAGTGCATGACAGGACAGAGTCATCCCTTCCTCATTAGTTCTGATGTTTTATTGGGAATATATTGCATTAAATTAAATGCATTTGCAAAGCAAGTATTCCTGCTGAAATGCACATTTATTCATTCACTGGAGCGTGACCATTACTGTCTGCTTAGTAAATAAAATTAGTTTTGATTCTTTTTAAATTAGAAAACAAATCAGTCATTACCCTAATGGAAAGGCTCTTTCAATTTCGTTGGTAAATGCTGCACACATTTCTAAAATGTATTATTTTATTGTAAATTAATAGAATACCAGTCCTACTCCCTTGCTGTAAGTCCTGAGAGGAATCAGAAAGAAATTCAGACACTTCTGAATTTTTCCACTTTCTGGTGCCATTCTTGCAAGGAGTCAGTTTTTGGTGCTTTATCGAAACCATTTTCCTTTGAAATCAAGCGAAAGAGGATAACTGACTTGATCAGCAGCCAGAGCATGCTTTTCAACATCCTTCAAGTCTTTCTGACCGTCATTTGTGGCCAGAGCATCAAATAGGCCATTGAAGAAAGTAGGTGATTGGCTAGGTATAGCCCTGCAACATACCCTGCAAATTTGATGGCACACTGAAACCAACTCTGATTTGCTCCACTGTGGTTCAGCCCCGATGCAGGTAAGCTCTGGGGCTAGCCTGGGGCAGTGGCTGGAGCTCCTGTGTCCACAGGGGACCATGCTGCCATCTGGGAAACCAGCTGGGGATGCGAGGAGCCCGGCCAGCGGGGTTTGAGCAAGACTTCACAGCTGGAGAGAGCCCAGAGAGCTTCGTCACAAGCAACAGCTGCTTCTTTGGACCCAGAAAAATAAGTGAGCAATTGTTGGGTTCGTTTTGTTTGATGCAAAACTTCTTTATTTTATCCAGAATGTTTTAACAGAGGAAACTGAGGACAATCCCTTCAGCATAACCCTGAAGAGCACGGTAGATTATCAGAGCACGGTAACTCCACACAATACGTGCTGATCTGCCTTGGATTCGGAGAAAAGAACAGGGAAATTTCGCTGGGTACACAAAGTGCTTGTAGTTTGCACTAAAACTCTTCCTCTATGGTAAAAGATGATGCTTTTGTTAGCGCTATATTAATGTTTATAAAGCGTCTTGGCATGAAATGCTGTTGGCTTTTCTTTCCAGCATGTTATAAAATCATCATGGAAAGAAAAACAGAGCATCCCTAATGCACTAGATTATTGTTACACTGCTATCGCCTGATACGGCACCAGATTAATGTGACAGAGCAATAAAACTCTGAATCTTCATTTATCGCACCTCTTTAGCTCTCTCCTGTGATCAGAGAGGTTTGAAATAATATTAGCTTTTTCTCTGAGGAGAAAAATAAGAAGTTACCCAGAAATCTTTGATACTTCTACACTGCCAATTTTCACTCAAGTGTTGGTCTTGTGAGTATTCTTCACTTGTTCCATGTTCTTACCTAATCCACTGAGGAATTTTTTATTTTCTTTTGTTTTGGAGGTTATTCTTGCATTTGCTTCTTCTTATATCGCTTAATCTGCAGGTGCATGATTTATTCTGGCAACATGTTTTTATTTTGGTGTCAAAGTTGCACTCACACAGCCCCTGCAGGTCTAATAGGCCTCAGTTTGAAAGATGTCCATAAGGGATGTCTGATCCTTGGATTAAATGTCTGGAGGGGCATTTGGGGTTTGCGACCTTCCTGCTGTCCCCACATCACCCCTCCGAGGCTGCAGCTGGTTTTGTCTGACTCCAAATTCTTCCATCTCTGTTCCAAGCAGACTTCTGGCAGATCCGTGCCCAGCTCACCACCTCTCCAGGCTGTATCCTGGCCTCTGTCCCATCTATAAGCTTATTTTAAAATAGAAAAGGCCAAGTATGAGGCTGCTGTTCCCAGCACATTTAAATTTTGTAAGCAGTGCCGTTGATCCCGAGCACATCAAAAGTTTCTGCTGGACTGCTGCTGGTTGCACTTGATTCAAGTTTGCCAGGAATTTCTTCATATTCCCTAAGCAAAATGATTTCACTTGAATATGAAAAGTGAGATACCCAAACAGCCCCTCTTTCAGGCAACCTTAGGAAAATATTGGAGAGCATGGGCAGCAATGTCCCCCTTCCCTCTGTTCCCTCTGGTCCCCAGACTTTGCCTCTCTCCAGGACTGCCAGGTCAACACAGCAGCTGCCAGCTTGGATTTTTTTTTTTTTTTTTTTTTTTTTTTTATGCAGCTCCAAACACGTTGTTAGGAGACAGCAAATTAGAAGTTCTTTACTCAGTGCTGTCTTTCAGCCCTGAGTGCTGTATGACAGCCACCAGTGCTATTTTTCCTAGCTTTACAGACCCAGGAGCTGATGTGCAGGGTGCGAAGTGACTTAGGCAGAGTCTCTCAGCCTCGGGGTCTGACTCCTCATCTCAGCCTGGCATTTCAGCTCTTTGCTGCTGCCTTCCCTGGCCACTCCTCCACGTCACGACTATGTCTTGCTACTTCCATAGCAAGTCTTAACACAGCACATAACCGATAAGAGCCACTAGCCTTGCTCAGCTTTGCTGCTATTGTGAGCACTTTGCTTTTCACACTCCGTTAATTTTGCCTGTGCTCAAAAGCTCAGCTGCTCCAGAGGCTGGTGATGGACGAAGGGATGGCCTGGGTATACTCTGCAGAGCAAGCAAGCAATGCTGTGTACACAGGGCACCCTCCCTTCATGAGAGCATTAATTATTACTGCTGCTTGCAAACTGATCTGTGAACTGAAATGGGTTTTCTAATTCTGTCACTGGAGAAGAACTTCTGGCTAATCAACTGGAGGCAGATGGAGTTGGCACAGATGACATAAAGGCCTGTACTAATTTCTCCATGTGTCTCAAGAACTGATAAGAGAATTGATTTATGCCTGGAACAGCCTGATAATTCCGGAAATAATAGATGTTGCATGACTTAATTAGTCAATGTAGACCTGGGTGTGCTGTGGTTTTGAATGAAGGTCCATGGTATAGCACAGGTATGTGGAAGGTGGGCTACAGTCTGCTGCTGCAAGAAGCCCAAATATCAGCCCATCCTGGGAGCTCATGCTAAAGAGTCACATCAGGAGTAAGCAGACCTCAGACCTGAGAGGTTTTCACTCAAGCAGCAGCAGGCTGTGGCTATAGCCCTGCCTGTTATGCCCAGTCCTTGGGGTGGTGGGCACACAGGCAGTCTCTTCTCCCCTGCCGGCCAAAAGGGGACACCCTGGGGTGGGAGCGAAGCCGCTGCCCACCCTGAGTCATCCTATGGGGCAAAACACGTTTTGCTTTGCCTGCTTTCTCCTTATGCACAGATCAAAGCAGCCTTATGTCCTACCAGGGGACCTCCCTGTAGTACCTCCTACCTCTCAGCCCAGGCTGGGGGTTTTTGGACACAGCACAGTTTTGCTTTCTCTAATCACTCTCACCTGCCCTTCTCTGGGTTGTAGTTTAGAGGGGGACCATGTCAGCATCATGCTCTGTTTAGAGATATTTGAATAATCTGCCTTACTTGTACAAATGTCAGGCTGATATTTACTGCTGGTGCCAGGGCCCAGCCACGTCCCCTAGAGATGCTACAGAAGGCCACCAGGGGTTGGAAGGGCAGCTAACGCGCCCCCCCTTTGTCTCTGCTGCCCTGCTTTCTATTATATACAAATAATTTTCCTTACAGAATCATAGAAGGGCTGTTTGACCTGTGTGGGTGACTGCAGTGGCAGAAAGCAATTTCTTAAGAGAATAAATAGTTTCTGTCTGGATTAAAACAAGCCTGTAATTTGTTTTCATCCTTTCAGCACAGGAAGATTCCTCACTTTACAATGCAAGTGCTTTGGGTGGGGTTCAAGGCAGGTGTCAGGTCTGGATATTGCTCCTTGCTCCCTCTGTCCTGCTATATGCTCTTGCAGAGCCCCACAGATCCCCATATTGGCCCTATCACACTGAACTATACTGCATCTATGATAAGGTAAGTTTTAAAGTCTCAGATGATTTTTTTTTTTTTTTTTGGTGCCGTGTCTGACATTGCTTGGAGAAGCTATGACATGGATAGTCAGAAGGGGATTGAACTTGTTTTAATTTCTGAAAATACAATTTAAATTCAAGTCCATACTTACATTCAGAACCAATAAATATACACAACAGCTTTCCAGCACTTCACAATCATTGTCACTTACATGATAATAAAGTGGTTACATTACATTTTATATGCAGTTTGGTTTAGAATGTGAAAGTATCATGAATACATTGAATTCTTCCAGCATTTTTCTCCTAGTTTTGTTTTTATTCTTCCTTCCTGTTTGAAAGATTTCCAAATACTTTGAGATTCTTATATGGATCAATAACAGTAAAACAGTGTAAATGGACCTCACAGCACTCTAAAGCCATGGATTATACATAATTTCAAGATCAGTGCTGTGACATTTTTGTACGGAACCTCTATTACAATATGGTGTTTTTCTTTCAAAAGATCCCCTTGAAGACTTTCAAAGACATTTCCAGCCAAATTATCTGAGCTGTTTTCTGTTTTGAGCTGATCCCAGCAGTGCAAAGCAGCCATGAACTCAGCTTAACAAGGTAGTAAGAACAGGATTTGTGTTGTTTTGCATCACCAGAGAAGAAGTACAAAGCCAGCAGTGGGTACCAGTAGATCAGTTCTCTTGGGTACAGAAAGTGGTAACACGTCTGACTGCCTTAGCTAAAACACCGTAAGAACTTTACGCAGCCCAGTATAACCCATAACACTTTTAGCTGGGACAGGGAGGGGAGTGAAGAGAAGTCTATGTACATTTATTTGAGCTTGTGGGCCTCCGGGTTTTAGCTTTGTTATGATTTCATCTCTCCTGTATGTCCCCAAGTTCTCCAGGTCTACAAGTGTTTTGCAGTCCCAAACCATTCCCTTACACCTTGCTAGTCTGCATATGTCCATTGAATTCAATATTTCTCTGGGTTAACATGGATTCCTGCAGGCGACTGCTGTTCTCTTGCCTGTGTTCAATGGGGTCACCATCCTCTACACCATTGCCCTTTCGGAGGCAAAGGACTTTCTGAAAACTCTGCTTGAAGTTGTCAGAAAGAAATCCATAAAGAATGGGGTTGGCACAGCTGTTTGCATAGGACAGGACCACCACAAAGAAGTACACCCCTACCAGCACAGGGTCTTCTGGCAGTATAAATATCAAATTGACAATGTTCATCATGTAAAATGGGAGCCAGCAAAACACAAAGACGACCACGATGATCACCACCATCCTGGTCACCTTCCTCTCTGATCTCCTGCGCCTTGTAGAGCCAACTCGGATCCCTGAAGATTTGACTTTAATCACAATCAGCAAGTAGCACAGACAGATCACCAACAAAGGACCAAAAAACCCTAGGACCGACGTGTAAATGATGAATGCTGCCGACCAGATGTTGACAGGCTCTGGCCAGTTCATGTTGCAGGTGTGAAAGTCTTCCTGCACATCTGAAAAGATGAAGACTGGAAGCACCACCAGGAACGAGAATGTCCAGACAGTCATACTGATGAGCTTGGCCACCCTGGGACGTCTCCACTTGGTTGATTTAATGGGATGAACTACTGCCAGGTAGCGGTCCATGCTCATCACAGTCAAACAAAAAATACTAGTGAACTGGTTAATACCATCTACAGTCATAACCAGCCTGCAGAGGAAGGAGCCAAAGGGCCAGTAGGAGATGGCATTCTGGGTGGCCAGGAAGGGCAGGCCCAGCATGAAGAGGACGTCAGCAATGGCCAAATTCAAGATGTAAATGTTGGTGACGGTTTTCATCTTGGCATAGCGCAAAACCACGTAAATGACCAATGTGTTGCCACTGAGTCCAACTGCACATACAAGGATGTAGAAGATGGGAATCAGGACTTTGTGGATGTATTTGAATGGAGGCTGCTCTGAGAGTGTCCCATTCTCTGTCACATTTGTCAGCAGTGAGGAATTCAGGTCACTGGAACCAGCGTCCATACTCAATGTGCTGGGAAAGTATAAAGGATCCATAACTTTTACTCCTCAGTTTTTCTTCTAGGGCTAAGAGACATTAAACTTCACAGGCATCTTGTTCCTAAAAAGAAAAAGAAAAAAAGAAAAAAAAAAGAAAAAAAGAAAAAGAAAAAGAGACAGAAAAAGTAAATTCAAAGTAGACTAAGTTTTACAC
This sequence comes from Anas acuta, assembly GCF_963932015.1. Lineage (NCBI taxonomy): Eukaryota > Metazoa > Chordata > Aves > Anseriformes > Anatidae > Anas > Anas acuta. Next base: position 16,336,086 of record NC_088993.1, read on the forward strand.
ATCATTTAATTTTCTATCTGTAGCCAGAATTTGTGTTTGAATTATGCAGTTAGCACACGTGATGAGATCAAGGCCTGAACAAAGGAATCCCACAATGAGAGAGCCTGAGTGCTCATCCCAATAGCTAATGGTATCTCTTTAATTTTCAGGAGCTCTGTGCAGTAACAGAGCACGCATCCCACCGGGAAATATAAGTGAAGAAGGTGATGGCCATCACACTTCACAGGCAGAGACAGAAGCTTTCCTGCAGCGAAGGAGTCTGACTGCCCTAGCGTGTGGGCTGTTCGGGTCCAAAGCCTGATGGTAATGAGGCCAGTCCTTCCTCTGCTGATGAGAAAGGTAAATTCTTGCATGCCTCCTGTGCCACTTGGTGAGCAAACTTTGCTGTTTGACTGCCTCATAGCCTGTTGTATACACATGTTCCTCTTATGTGCAGTCAAGGGATGGGGGGAATATCCTCAACTTCCCAACTTGGGCAAAAACCATACAAATCCAGAACCCACCTCCCCTCTTATTTTTTCTCTCTAAATACTGACATAGAAAATGATTTAGAAAATAATTTTGAAAGATTTAGACCACACAGTGCATACAAATAAAACTGGCTGAAAGCACAGCCCTGGTGTTAGTGCCAAAAGCTTTAAAGTCCAGAGTGGTGCAATTCTGCTCTCACTTAGCCGAGGGTGCCTGGAGAGGCTCAGGGACTGACTCAGCCCTGTCTCGCTCCTGAACAAGTGCTGGGGGCTTTCAAAATCCAGATCCAAAGATAGTTCCTGGCTTTTTGCATGCGAAGCTCCACTGCAATGTTTCACAGGTCTCCCTGTTTACATAGAAACAGTCTCAGTTGATATATTCAAATGCCACTTGCTGCCTGGCGGAACCAATTGAAAACCCCCCCAGAGAACATCGGCAGCTGTGTAGGTGGGGAGACAAAACCCTCCGTAACAACTGACAAAACCCTGTACAGAAATCAATGAACGCCAAGATGGAAGCAACCACTTCTGAGAACACTTTTCCATCAGGTCAGGCCATGTGCACACAGATGTGAAGACTCCGCGATGGAAAGGAACAAGCTGTTTCTTTTCTGTCTCTCAAGATTATGCTTCTGTTAGTGTTTCTGAATCCCTCTCCTCTCACCCAGAAGTGTGCTTTTTATCTAAGAAACACCTTTCTTCCACATGAAAGCCAAAATGTAGTGGGAAGCCTCTGAGGATACAGAGAGCTGAACTGATTCGGTGAAGGAATATGTAGTTTTTGTTAGACAGCCTGAAAAGGTTTGAAAATCTCCAAAGCTCTGTTTCTGTGGCATGCTTGATTCACAAGGATATTTATTGGTTCTTTGTCTGAGCATGGTCTAAGTAGGTGTTTATAAAGCTTTCTGCTGTAAAGGAGTCAAAGCTTTTTGCTATAAAAAAAAAGTAACATAAAGGATAGAAGAGTAGTAAAAAAAAATCACAATCCTAATCTGGCCCAAGATCTCTCCCAAGTTTGGGCAGCGTTCACTGGTGAAGCTGCTCAAGGAGGATGTGGGCCTGAATCTGGATTCAAAATTATAGCAAAAACACCCAGCCCACGTTGCACCTATGTCTTTAAGCAAAAGCAAAATTCAGTATCATGTAAGCATACAAAAAGATTTATTTCCAGGAAGAAAGCAAACACCTCCATGAGCTGGTTACTGTGCTTTCTCTTCGGGTGAGAAAAACTGCAGTGGGTGAGAGCAGAAGTACCTCCAGCTACCAGTAGTAATCATAAATATGCTGTTCTGATTTGGAAATGTGCAGATGGGGAGTAGGTGTCTCACATGTAACTCCGTGGCTAGGAGGAGATGTACCAGAGAAATCTGAAATCCAGGGTGGCTTGGATAGTAAAGCTGAGAGCTGCCAGAGCTCAAACAAATGCTGGCTCAACGATGGAGATGAGAAATGAGGGGAGGATCTGTAGGTTCTGAATAAGCTACCGTGGTGTTTGGGGTCTGGGTGCTGCTGCCATGGGTGTGCTGCAAGAGCCATTGCAGTGCCTGATAGCACACTGCAGGGAGAGGTCGGCTCAAACCACGCTCCTTGGGAATTAACTAGGACTGGACTTGGGGATTATGTAAGAAAAGGCAAACTGCAGTCCTGGCCAAAGAGCAGACTTCTAAAGTTCTTTTCTGACAGTAATTTTAAAATATGAATTTGTATTAAAACTCAGATTATCTGGGAGGAGTGCAGCGCTGCACTCCTGGGCTGTCAGGGTTTTGATCTTGGGAAGAGTGATTGCCTTTTCCTGCAGGTCGGATGCAGTATGACCCAGCTGGTTAGCTAGTATCTTTAAAGATACTAACGAAGAAAGGAAATGTGTGGTGGGATGAGGCAATTGGTGTTTATAAGCTCACATTCATGTAACTGTGTTTTTGGAACTGAGTATGGTGCTGAGCCTGGGAAGGCACTTCTTCCCAAGAGTAGCCCAGACCAGCTCTGCAATATTCAGTCTGGGCCAAAAAGCAATGTTTTTGTTCTGGGACTGCAAAAGTAGCAGGTCAGTAAAGAGAAGCAGTGCTCCATTCAATGGGGAAGGTCAGGAACTGCAGCGCTGTGCAGCTCTCATCCCAGCACTTGTTAAAAAATGAGGATGGATGTGTTTCTTCTGAAGTTATTTCCTTTTCCCCACCGTAGATATCATTGAAAAGAGTTGACTAGAGAAATTGCACAGCAACTTCTTCAAGCCTGTTGCACCTTCCACCACATTCAGATTTTAAGCCTTAACAGGGGCGGTGAGGACGAGGACTTCCTTTGTTCAATGCCCTCCAATTCCTTCTCACCCCAAACATAACCTACTGAGCAAAATCCCTGCATGCCAAGGACCTCAGGCTCTTCCAGCCATCCGGTGCTGGCAACCCTGATTCACCAGAAGGATTTGCTGGAAGGACCTTTGTGGACCTTCCATACAGGGGGGACAGTTTTCCCAGCCTCCTCCAACAGCAGCTGGGATATCCTGCTGCTGCGGTGCTGTCCCCAAGGGTCAGCAGTACCTCAACAGTATGTCAGTCTATTTCTTCATTATTTTGCCTTTTTTTCTCTTCGTTTGGTGTGAACATTAACCTTTATTCTCAAGTAAAGGTAGAATTTTGCACTTTTCAAGAGCAGGTGGATTCAGAAAGAAGTACATTTGCCACGGCTCTCATGCAGTCTTTGATCTCCTCAGCTGGTGACAGCCCTCGGGTTGGCATTGCTGGTGAGGAGCTGACATCGTGTGAATGTTTCCCATACACTGGCAGGGGTTGTGATGTGGTAAGTGTCATCCAGACCTGAAAACTGAGCCCATGTCAGAGCTTTCTCCACTAAGCCTTTTAAACCATGTTGCCTTTACCTTGTAGCCACAGATATTCTGGGGTTTATCAGAGCATGGCAGCAACAACAACAACAACAAAACCTGAACAGCCACAAAAAAACATTTTACTGGCTGTCTTTGATGAGCAGAGGTGATTTCCCCCCCTGTGTAGCTGACAGCTTGCCCCTTACCAGCACAATTTTGTCTGAACTTATATTGCCACTACAGCAGTCAATGGCCATGAACCTTTACTAAAGGTGACTAAATATAATTAAGGCATGCTGAATGATATAATGATATCTTGTTTTGGTATTCTTTATTAACAGATTAATAAAAAAGAAAAGATAAAATAAAACAACTCTAGGGAACTTCTCATCCAGATTTTTTTTCCCTTTTGGTGTTTGATCTCCAAGATATTCTACTGGAACACTTCATAAATTATGTGCTTTATGCGTAAAGCATATGAACCAAAAAGAACAGAGCAAGAAAAAAAAACAAAAAAACATAGATCCAGAGTTATCACTGCTATAATTCCAACCTCTGATTTACAGAGCAGTACCCTGAAAAAAAAAAAAAAGAAGAAAAAAAAAAAAAAAAGCATCCTCTGCAGCTGGACAAAGCTGACTGCCTGTGTCCATGTCCAGGAAAAAAGAGAAAGAAGAAATAGCAGCGATGTTATGGTACAAACCATGCTGCCTGGAAAAAAGGTATTTAGCCTTTGTGAAAACCTCTCTAGCAGGTGTCCTAAACAAACATGCTTTGGCTGGGCACAAGAGCAGGTATCCATCTAATAGCACACAGCAGCCCATTAGTGACTGAAGGACCATCATAGCACAAGGAAGAACAAACCTGAAAACTGGCCAGGAGGATCAAGGTAGAAATTCCTCCTGGCTGTGGTTTCAATAGCAAAGCAAAAATAACTCTATGAAGTGTGTTGTATCTGACTCAAAGCTGGATATAGCTAAGATCAAGAAGTAATTACATAAAGAAACCTAATTTTGTGAGTCAAGATTTGATCTTGCTGCCTATTTACCACTGGAATCATAACTCTCTCTAATGCAGCATCAAACATAATTGCTGTGAAGAGAATTACCACAACAGAAAGGCAGATTACTGCTTTCAGGTAGAGAATAACTAACGGGAATATATAAAATGATAATCCAGACAGATCTGCTTTGAAAATAGATGGCCTTGGTAGTAATGGATAGAAACACAACTGGGTAAGTACCCAAGAAGTATCCAACAGCAGCAGAACTTCACATCTTTCCCCTGTCCCACAGAGGGGACTGTGAGGTGTTAGTGGAGCTATTTGCTCTAACAAAGAGGAAAAAAAGCTGTACTGGTCCCTAATGAATCTGCCCCTTGGGGGATAAATGTTCATTGCCTGCTTCCTTGGATGCAAGCAGGGGAGCCTCGGGCTTTGCATTTGCAGCAGTGGAGCAGACAGAGCCCAGGGCTGATGCAGCAGGAGGGAAGGAGCTGCTGGTGGAAGCGGGACAGGAGGGAGGTGGTGGTGTGAAAGTTGGTGTGACCTGGCAGAGCAGCTCCAAAATAGCACAAACACCCAGGCAGGGCTCTGCGTGAGGAGGAGGCAAATGCAGCATCATGCCAAGACCTCCTTCAACTTCTTACAGTTACAATAATGTTCTTGCACAAAAGCAGCATCTTGAAGATGGCACAGAAATCTTATTTCATATACAAAATCTTTGGTGCGTTCCCTCCTCCTCCGCCCCCCCCATTCCACCTCCGAGGAAAAAGCAAAAGCATTCAGTTCAGATAGGAACTTCTTCCTCCTTAAATTCTGTCATTTGGTATTTCTCAGGGTGTGCATTTCACCCAAAACCAACCAAACAAAAAACCCACAGCCCTGGAGTGATTGATTTTTCTCTACAGGAGACATATCAAAACAAATTTCTTGCACTAAATTAGTTTTCTGTTTTGACTAGCTGCATCGGTACTAAGCACTGATGAACTGAAGTCAAAATTGAATAATGTCTTGCCACTTTTAGCACTATCAATATCTCTAGGAACTATATTTTCCAGTCAGTGTCACTTTCTTACTGCTGCTCAGCCCAGCCCAGCATATCCTAGAGCACTCCGTGGTTCTGTTACCTGATGACTTGATCCTATTTTTAGTTTGCAAACAACCAGCCCGTAAAGCACTCTTGCTTTTGCCAAATATTTGCTAAATACTATTTTCCCCGTGCAAATTTCAGGCTCTGTTATTCTCGGAGATTACTCACTTTGGCTGAGCAGGTCCTCTCACACGAGCAGTCGTGCAAGTCACATGCTCCCAGTTTTGCTCCCAAATCAGTAGTTTTTAGCAACTTGAGCCAGAGGAGGGTGTGCAGCCCAACCCCGCCGTGTTCGCACCCGGGCAGGTGTGTTTGGGGCTAAACTCCAGCTGCTGCGCTGGCGTACTGGTGCAACCAGGGCTTGTTACCAAAACATTTCTCTTCTCTTCCTCTCTCCTCTGCAATCCATTGAAACTGAACTGATTTCAGGGACGTGCCAGATTCAAAGCCAGTGCAATTGAGGAGCAATTAACCACTGGCTGTGTCTGCTCCCAGGCTGAGGGAAAGCTGAAATGACCAAAGATGCCTTCGGCTCAGGTACCTCCTCCAGGAGAGAGCCTCGGGTCGGACGGAGCTCAGTAGTAGCTCCTCTCACTGCACAAAGTGGAGCAGGTCCAGGAGAGGAGCTGCAGGGAGACCTGTCCCACACAGTGCCATCCCCACATGTGATGTTTCTGGTGAGTGCTCCCCACACCAGCAGTGCAGATCTGCTCTCACCACCGAGCCCCGGCCCCCAGCAGCCAAAGTTCCCAACATGAGCACTAACAGGCTGATCCTGGCACCCTACATACAGGCTGCCTGCTGCGACCCTCATGTCTCCTCCCCCCCCAGAATCATAAAAAGTCTCTAGTTTACCCCAACACAAGTGTGCAAGGTCAAAACACCTGAGCTGGGGTGTTCTTCCCTCACTCTTCTGCACGAGGGTCTGGGCATGGTGGGAAGGAGCTGTGCATGGGACTGCGGATGCTGGGAGCTGCGGGAAGGCAGCGAGGCACCAGGACACTCAGTGCTGATGGTGACTCCCAGGGCTCCACTTTGACCTTGACCACCCACCTCTTGCTGACCAGCCTGGAGCACGTCCGACCCCCTGTGATTCTCTCTCGTGTTTTATCCCAAAGGAGCCTCATGCCCTCAGCCCCAGCTCCCTGTGGCTTTCTGTGCCCCCATCCCACCGTGTGCCGGGTGGGAGAGCACCCGGGGGCTCTGCCACCTCCTGGAGTCCCTGTGGGGGACTTTTGCTCAGGTGGCGTGTCCCTGCGCATCCCTCCCGCAGGTGCCTTTCTCCTCCCTTTCAAGCCATCCTAAGGGATGTCCTGCCCTAAGCATCGCATCCTCCGCTCGGCCAGCGGCTCCTCTCCCCCATCCCTCCAGCCGGCCGGGACCTCTCGGCTCTCCAGCAGCCAGAGCCGGGTGCGGAGAGCAGAGAGGGGCAGAGGGGGGCAGAGGGGGGCAGAGGGGGGCAGAGGGGGGCTGGCTGCTTGCTCCGAGGGACCTGCAAACGGGACCGAGCTCTCCGCAGCCTCGTTCATCCCAGAGAGCGGAGGAGCCCTCAAAAAGCGGGGTGCGTTTTGCCAAGCCCCCCCCCTGCCCCGTCCCCAGCCCTCCCTGCGTCTCCCCCCACTCTCCAAACCCCTTAGCCCCCCCCCCCGGCCCTTCTGGCTGCTCCCTTCTCCCCGTGGCAATGCTTACCTGCGGCTCCAGGGACTGCTCTCCGGCTGCTGGAGGCATGAGCAGCCCCGGTGCTTCGGCTGCAGCCGCCCGGGCCGCCCCCCGAGCCGGGAGCGCCCCCCGGGCTCCGCCGCTTCCCTCCGGCGGCGGGCGGGGAGCGGGGCCGCCCCCCCGGGGAGGAGGGACGGGGCTCCCGGCCGGGGGGGGGAGGCGAAGGGGGGAGCCGAAAGAAAGAGGGGGTGGGATGGAGCAGCGACGGGGGAGGGTGGCACAGCCCGAGGGTGGTGGAGGGAGGGGGGGGGACACAACCTGGGGCCGCCCCCGGTGTAGAAAGTTGGGCTGGAGGTGGGGAGCCGTCGGTGCTGGAGGAGGCAGCCCGCTGCCGGGATGCTCTGCCCCCTCCCTGCATGCCCGTGGCCCCCTCCCCGAGCTCGGGGACGCCCCTACCCGGCTCTGTGCCCCCCCCCGTGGTGCCGCTGCTCTGCCCCGGCCACCCAGGAGGCGGCAGCCCCCTGGCACCGGTGGGGGCTCTGCGTCCCCCAAGGGGGGCTGGGGGCACCCGCTGCGTGCCCAAGGAGAAAGGACAGGGGCAGGGCAAGAGCCCCCCAGGTCCAGCCCTCCTCCAACCCCAAAAAGTCCATTTAAAGGCTCATTTGGGGCGAGCCCCCCACCTAGAGCACGCGGCACCCACTGCTGCTCCCCCTAAAGTGCAGCACCCGATGGGGGGGCTCCTTCGGGGTAAGGGGGGGTCATCACAGACACCTCGCACCCCTGGTCCTGAGCACTGGGCAGGGAGGAAGACCGAGTGAGGGGGGATCCAGTCCTGCCCTCTGCATGGAAGGGGAGCCGAGGCCCCCGGGGGGGCCGTTTTACACCTCCAGGCTGTGGATCAGGCCCTGCGGCTGCCAGCTGGGAGATGCGGGCTCGATACGCACGTTGTCAGGCTAAGCCTGGTGTTTGATTTACTCCTCCCAAACTCCCGCTGACTTCGCTGGGCTTCTGCTGAAATATTTTGCCCTTCGAATGCAACAAGTGAATGTGAGTCTTATGCAGCTGTACCCCCCCCACCCCCCACCGTCCCTCCGTTCCTACATGTGCATCCACCACTATGCGTGCAGACAGACAGACAGACAGACAGACACCCCTGTCACTGTCACCCGGAGCCCAACTTGTCCCTGTGGATGCACTGGGGGGGTCTGAGCGGTGGCTGTGTGGCCAGGCGAGCCCCTGCCAGCCGCTCCTGCTATCATCAGCATGCACGTGGCGTCGTGCTTCGTAATAATGTATATGATCTTAATCCACTGCTGAGGCTTTTCAATTAGAGATCTGTGATTGAGTCAGATGTGTGAATGCAAAAAAGAGAGGAGAAAGCTGCTTTTGGCATGTCACTTTCTAATTCAATCTGCTGATGTATTTATGGTCATGTATTGCTAAATTGAACTAAGACTCCAGTCTGCTCTTGCCATGACAATGGGGAGAGTCATCTGATAAAAATAGAGTTGGGATGATAAACAGAAGAGGAGAGGAGATTTTGATTACCTTCTTTGAAAACACGCCAAGCAAAATGTGATACAATAGCCCCACTGTGAATATCAGCTTGAATCAAAATAGGGCTAATTTAACCAATTTCCCTCATATTTTATTAGTATTTTATTATCATTTGTGGTACAGAAAAAAAAAAAAAAGTTGCTGAGAAAACATGAAAGTCACTAACTTTCCCTGAAGAAACAGCAGTCTTCTACACCTTGCCAAAAGTATTCTTACCGGGATCTGTGCTGTGACAGAGACAGCTTTCTGAAAAGCTCTCGAGGCTTGTCGAATTCTTTACCCACTTGAGTCAACAGCAGCGCTCTGTTTCTGGGCTGAATGAAGGCAACACAAAGGCTATCTGAGAACGCTACCTGTTGCCATGCTTTTAATGGCTAATGTCCCTGGTCAGAGACCAAAGATCAGCTATGCCAGACATAGAATAAACATGGGAGGAAAAATAACTGCTGGCACATCAACGTGGGCACGTGCAGGGCTGGGCTGCCCCAGATGAAGCCCCCGCAGACCTCCGGGAGTGCTCAGGAAGGACGATGGCTTGGACCTGGGGTGTGGGTTGGAGAAGGAGGCAGAAGAGCTGTGTGGGAGGAAGAGCACCCAATGGTGATAGAGCACAAGTCTCTGTTTTGTTCCATCTACTGGGCCATCCGTTCTGCTAAGTGTAATGCTTTATAGTTGCATAGTCTGCATACCTTTAATATTTTAGGTTGGGGTTATGAAAGGGGAGAGATCTAGCATTGAGCCAAACTCCTCAAACCACATTATTCTGTTTTGTTCTACTCTGTAAAAACACCTCTCAAATAGCCATAATTTGGATACCAGTCTACTTACTTAACCGTTCGTTGTCACACACCAAAGTTCAGTGTCATAACACGACCCCTTAGCAGTGGTTTTACTTCTGTAATCTTGATTGATGAAGGAAGTGCTGACAAATGGTAGTGATGCGTTTTAAAACAGTGTCTCCGTGTAACATGGCAGAAGCAACAGCTCCAAGGGAGCTGCAGAGACAGGCTGCATGGGAAGCTCCTCCCGTGCTTTTGGAGCTGGCTTGTCAAAATTCAGTTGAAGCAGAAAGGATAAATTGTGATCAATATTTTGAGAAGGAAGAACTCCTGGGGAGCTCATGTCAGCAGCCTCTCCCGTTGAACCTGGCAGCGAGGAACAGAGACTGATCGCTGGCAAGGGAAACATTATCAGTGCATAAGTCATCTCAGTGTTAGACCTGGGTCCAGGACTGAACTAGATGGAAGTTCACTAAAAATTGACTGTATTAAACCAGGTGTTTCATGGTGAAGAGAGAAGTATGTTCATGGCCTGTTGGGGTGTTTCTCACCCATTCTTCATCCCCTCAAGACTCCCCAGGGCCTGGAACAGCGATGCTGCAATAGGGACGACATAAATTGAGTCCTGAGTCTCAATTCCAGCCTCATCCTGAAGGTTACAGCATGTTTTCCTCTGAGGATTTTTAGCTTTTTATTTATTTATTTTAACATTGCCAGCTTTGAGGAAGAGGAACTGTATGGGGTAAGAGCTCTAGTACTACTAGGTAGTACTACTCAGTACTACCTAGAAGACCATGGAGCTTGTGGGATGAGAGTGGTCTCTCACCCCTTGGAGTTTTCAAATCCAGGCAAGATTTGGGCTGTAGTTTAGTCCTTAGTTATTCATGTTACCATAGAAATAGATGGATTCATCTTCTGCCATTTGCTGCTCAAAGCTTCAGCCTACACCATCTACAGATAACCTCTAACTTCTGAGCCCCAGCCTTGCTGAGGCCATGGCCATGGGTTTGGTTTTCCCATCTTTGCTTCTCACAGGAGCTCCACATATAGCAGGGAGTTTTCTTTTTCTTTCTTTCTTTCTTTCTTTCTTTCTTTCTTTCTTTCTTTCTTTCTTTCTTTCTATGATTGGTTTGCACTCAGCTTAAACATTTTAAGGCTCACAGAAAACATGCTTCAGCTCCGCTTCTGACTGGAAGACAGTTTCTCCATTCAATTACATTCACAGTTTGGCTGGCTGAAGCTGAATGTTTTCACTTTGCCTTCAGAATATGCTGTGAAAATCCAGGCAGCAGGAATTGCAGAGAGGTTGAGGTGTTTTCACTTCTTTGTTATTCTCCTTACAAGGAAGAAAAATCAATGGCTTTCAAATCAGTGCATTAAAAATCTCTCAAATGGGCTGTAATTACAGGCCCATCTGTTGCTGGATTGTTGAATTGCCTGTGGCAGAAATGCACGAAGATCTGCCTGCCTGGTCATTACTGAGCAGCCTGGGATGTTCCCCACCGCTTCAATGCACCCATGGGTGGCTCTGCCCCTTGGAAGCACCCTTGGAGGAGAAAGCATGGGCCAAGGGGCCCAATTTGCCCTTAAGTCCCTCCCATGAACATTGCTCTGCTGTTTGCCAAGAGGTTGGGAATGAAGCTGCTTTTCTTTCTGTGAGTTTCAAATCAGCAGCTCTCAATAGCCACAGTGCAAACTCATTGCTCTTTCAGCTCTACAGCAAGTAGACACGTTGTTATTAAAGCCTCAGTTTTTGCCTGGTCCTTTCTGTAGAAATTTATATCTTTTTACAGAGCTTACTCCTGTGCAAATAAACTTGTCTTTCTCTCTCCACAGACACTAAAGCAGTGCTTTCCCAGCACTGAGCAAGAACCTCTAATCTTAATCTTCAACAGGCAAAAGCTCACTTACACCACTTAGTTTCTACTAGCAGCATCTTGTGGTTTTCCAACGTTTTTGGATTTTTTTGTTTTTCAGTAAGAAGCTCATTTTGCACATTTTCTATCAGAATTATTTAATCAGATGGGATTTCAGAAGGGATTTTTTTTTTTTTTTTAATAATCTAACCAAACTAACCATTAAAATCAGTGAACCTTTCCTGCTGTTGGCATGTGCCTGAATGGCAGTTATTTGTTACTCGTTATTCAGACTGCTTTTTGCTCATTTCACTGATGAAGAAGTTCAATGGTGAGCTGGCAGGGGCTGGCTGGAGAGAAGTGTTGGTGTCGCATGCAATCGTTCCCCACCACTCCTGTCCCTCCTCCTGCTCCTGTCCTCAATGCAGCACTCTCCAGGGGCACAAGTGGTACTGAGCAGACAGGAACAATCCTGGAGCTCTGATTCTATAATCTTTTGGAGCCCAGAGATTTTAGGGATTGAAAACGTATTAAAATAAATTTATCTACATCTTTCTCCTCCTTAGTCTTTAACTGGCATCCTAGAAGAGTCTCTCAGACAGACTCAAGTGACAAATTTCACCATCATATTAAAATGAAGAGGAAAAGGGCAGGGTATCAGCTGCAAAACAAATCCTTTCCAAAGAATTGCTGGGTTCCTTCAAAAAAATAAAACAGGAAAAATAATAGAGGTGACCAATGGCTGAATATGGAATATTTGTAGGAAGGTGTTTGTATGTGCACATTTTCCCATTTTAAACCAGTGTATTTCTCTGTATTGTTTGGCATTGTTTGCAGAGATTCACTCTGAAAGTCCATAATAAAGCATGATTGGATGCACTTTCGTTTAATTAAGGGGTTTTATTTTTGACGAGATGATGTCCAAACAGCATATTTTCTTTGAAATGTGACTTTCTTTTGTTAACCTTGTGCTTACATCTGTTCAGATGCGTGTGAGTCTGTACTTTTGAAAACGAGGTTATTTTCAGGCCTGTAGGTCAGATGAAGCTATGTCTCTGAACTCCTATAATTCTCTGAACTGTGCACCTGATCCTGTACCTGTAATAGGTTCTTTTACTCAGCACCATGCAGCCGTCCTAAACAAGTGATAGGACCACGGGAAATACGCAGGGAGTCCAGATCTGGCACAAGCAGAACTGATTTTCCCTCAAGCTTGCTTATCTTCTAACAGTGCAGGGAAAAGAACATCATTATTAATTAGTAGGAATCATGAAACTCTTTCCAGGTATCTTCTAAGGAAAGTTCACCATACTTCTTCATTGTTTAGTTGTGCAAAACACATTCCCTGCATAAATGTCCTCCTCCCCTAAGCACGTCAATGCTACTGAGGTGTTCAGACACTGAAATGGAGATTGCTCCCATCCTGGCATTTCAGAAATTTGCTTTGAGGGCTGTGCTGGAGCTGGTGAAGTCAACAGGTCCTTTGTGACCTCCGTGGGTGGCTTTTTGTGCACTGCTGTGACCGGGAAGCAAAGTGATGAAGTGAGTTACTTAATGATTCATTATTCATTTTGTAGTTATTAATGGGATCAGCAGCCAGCATCTCAAGGCTCCAAACTTGTTTGGTTTTCTGCCAGATTCCTCATTATGCACATGTAAACACGGGCAAATCATTTAATAGAACAGGCTTTATTAAATAAGCAGAGAAGCTTTATTAAATAGAAAGCTCCTGAGCTCTAATGACAAATGTTTACAAGCTTGGGGACTTGTTGCAGGATTGGAAGAGATAACAACAACAACTTGGAAAAATCAGGTGTTCGGTAAAATGCTGCATGCTTCAGGTCTCACACAGAACCTGCTGCTTTTAGAACTTGCCGCTCTCTCTGAGGAGAAGAGTAGGAAGATGCTTTTTGACTTACAAGTGTTCTCCAGCAAAAGTACATGGAGTGTAGAAGTAATAAGATTCCCTAGCATCTGATAAAACCATAAACAAGCCTCTCCTCCATGTTACCAGAGGAAAGCTCAGAGCTGAATGATAATATTTCTGGTGATCAAAACCATTTTCCTTTAATTAAAGAGCCAGAAAAATGTGCAAGGTTTGGATTTTTGTTAATGTTTCAGGGCATGTTACATAAAGCATGAGTGTTATGTGGACACCTTCTTAGATCTTACTGATATCCTAAAGCAACTCTCTGAATAGTCCTAATGAGTCTTGGGTGACAGAGGACAATCTCTGGCCCTTGCACTTGAATCTCCAGCTCAGACAACTAGCAGCAGTCCCTTCTGTGCCTGTAATAAAATTCTGCAGTATAATATGATTCAGGCTGTGTTTTCTGCATGTATTCTTTCATGGTCTCTGCTAGCACTTTAGCTGTCTTCTAATGGAAATGACTTGCAGCTTTCGGTCCTGTTAAGAAATTAAGTCTGCAGACAAATTCACTTCAATTTAGTGCTTTGAGTTTAATGAGAAGCAGACACGAAAAATGAAAAATTAAAAACAATCTCGATGCGCATGTGCCAATTTGTGGAACATAATAGCCTCATTATTAAATTCAACAGTCAAATTTGCTTCAGTGCTGAAGTGAGCCTGTCTCATTAGCAGGCTCAGTATTGCTAGTAAGTGTTTAGTTAATGGGTAGAATATGTCTTCTTGGATTCTTCCTGGCACTTTACATGTCTTGCTGTATGAAGAACAAACATTATACAGTTTTTTATCAACTATATTGTCTTGTACTTAAAATATTTCAACTCACCGTATTAAAATGCTCTATCAATACTTATTTAATTTCTCTCCCCAGGGAGTATCATGCCCATTTTGCTGGCACAGTTTGTTCTGCGAAGCTTTGACTCTGAGTTGATAACAACACTGAAAATGAACCACCGGTATCTTTCCTTGCACTAGAGAAAAAAATCCAGATATTTACTGAAAAATGCTCTATTACAGTGACCAACAGGTTTCACTTTAATGTTTGGACTTTTATGAGACTATGCTTTTTGAGCCTAACTCTTAGAAAACCTTTATTCTCTTTTTATTTACTTTTTTTCTTTTTTTTTTTTTTTTTCTGTCAAAATATTTCTTTCATGTTAAATTGCAAAGTCATATTGATTTCTGGTGGGGTTTTGTTTTGATTCTTGAAATGAAACCTCATTCCAGCAGCTCTATTTTTGCCTCTATTTTCTGCTTCAGGGAATCACAAATGCTCTCATCTGAGTGACTGGGAGATAAAACTTGGTAAGGAGGAATTTATTTGTGCTTCCAGTGCCACATTTCAAGCTGTGACTCAGGCTGGTCAACTTTCAATAAAACTTTTTTTGGAGCAACGTATCCCCCAAAGAATCAAAAACTCCTACTTCTAAACATGAGAGGAAGAGCATTACTTGAGATCAGCAGATGTACCAGAGGCAGGGGTTAATTCTGCTTCTCAGAATATTTCTGATTTAGCCTGCAGCAGCCTCAGAATACTCCTTCTTCCCTTCCATGCCTAAAACCTGTCTTTGCAGGTGGATTGAACTGAAGTCTTTGGAAAATCAACTGGGGGAAATTAAAAAGCAAACTCAGTCATGGAAAACAGAACTGGCACACACCAGAAAGTTTGATGATAGGTGGAGGACTGATCTTTAACTGGCTGGTTGTGATTTCCACTGAAATGCAGCAGACAGAGATGTGCAATACACTTATTTTGCCAGGCTTGTGTCTGGTGTGAGGCATACACGTACACCTCTGCAGTTTTAGTAACCACTCCAGTGAGTAACCGAGTTTTGAAGTGGTTACTAAAAACTGTTCAGCTAGTGAGCTTCGGCTGACAACTCTGGTCTCATCAGAAGCAAAAGCATGCTATTTATCCTGTACCAAAATGGAAACGGCTTGGAGCTTGTCACTGAGACTGACAGGGGGCTGCTGGCAGCTGGACAGGTGGGGAGCTGGGAACAAAGCTGGTGGCCACGAGGAGTGTGCATGTAGACAGGGGACTGCTAGCTGGAGCTGGGATTTGATCATGATGGACGTGATCAAACACCAGACAATGTTTGCTATGAACAGCCTCACTTCCCTTCATTTTAAGACAATCTTCACGTGCTCCTTGGCCTGCCTTCCTTTGCTGTACAAGCCTCGCAAGGCTTTGGTTTCTGTGTAGTGGAAGTGCTGTGTACATGCCAAATAATTATGTTTATTATGGTCATTTGCACTGAAGAGAGTCCTAATGAAAACATAAAGAGCCATGACCTTAAACCAAATTATTTGGGCTGCAGAGATACAGAAGAACATGCAGAGAGCTCTCTCAGCCTTCGCCTCACCCTGAATGTGAATGTAACACTTATTATTTCCCTGACAATGAATGAACAAGCTGCTGTGAGACTGCGACTCATCCCAGCTCTTCCCTGGGTAATTAAATGTACTTTTAATTTGTATTTGCTCACTGTGGCGTCTCAGAAATATGCTTGAAGTCTCAGCAATGTGTAATCCCTGCTAACTTACACGGTCACCTGCTAAGGAGCCCTCTGGCAGTGAGCCGCTTGCCCTCCAGTACTGAGGCTGGGGTGAAAGGGAGGTAGAGCAGGATGAAACCCGTTCTGTGCCATTTCTATGGGAATGTGCAGGTTTTATGCTCAAAACCTCTTTCATTTACAGGTAGAGTGTTCTGTGATATAACAGATATTTCATCCAGTCATACAATGGGCAGCACTGCCTCAAGGCTCAAGGGACAGCCTTAAACAAGCGTTAAATTGAATTTGCAGCAGATGTGAGCCTCTAGAGAAGTGCATA